>NC_140944.1:47709954-48909954 GCF_014529385.1 Adiantum capillus-veneris | reverse complement strand
GAGGATTGTCAAAGAGAGACTTGCCAATGAAATCAACGGCCAAGTAAAATCATGGAGCCTTGCTCGGTGCATCATATGGCATTGTCGTATTAAACAAAGTGAAAAGAAAATTAATCACGTTAATTGTCGACCTTGTCTACTAGTAGGATACCGCACTGGAAGCATAAAAATATTGACAGTAATTGCATAAACAAAGTATACTTGCCCAATATTGTATGCATGCACATGTTGCCAAGTACCTTTGAAAACTTTTCGGATCATGTTTTCCGACAATGGGTGGATCATATCCTTGTCTAATTGCATCAATGTAAGACAACTTGCCTAGGAGCCATGTGCTAGAAAACTTGCTTTACATATTCTAGAAATTGTACTTAATGGTCGGCCTTGCCGAGACCCTTGACCTTACAAGTCACAGGCTTACCGTTCAAGCCATAGGCCTTTCCTATACTTGCATTTACTACTAGGCAACCTTGTTGAAGTTTGAGGAGCGCCATAGAATCCCGTGTTACTCTTAGCCTTGCTATAATTCATTTATCCCTAGGAAAATTTTCAAACCTACCTATGCTTGTCTAGACTTGGTGTTGATTTTACTTAGACCATGAATCTTGTCCTTGACAAACATCCCTTGGAACAAGCTCCCCCTCTGCCATAAAGAATGGCCTCAAATCTTGCTTTTACTTATGCAAAAGCTTCTACAAAATTGAAATGAATGAAAAACATCAATTTCAAGTTGATTGTACTTACCGGCCATCAAAACCTCAATATCAAAAACTCCGTCAAATATGAAGTGTCATGATGTCACATGGTCAGCAATGATGGATAATCAGAAGCCTTGCTTCCTTTGTTAATTTCCTCTGTGATCATCCACCGTTAGGCACACAATCCCCAAGGCTTTGAAATTAACAAGGCTTCATAAATGTAACCTTTAGAAGCCTCTTGATTTCCTCCAAGATCCCCACCATGCCTTGCATAGAGTCCATAGGAGTTTTGTGCTTTCACAATTTGGTTACGTTCTTCATGCCTTGTATAGTAAATTTCTGCATACAAAACGAGGAACACATGGTCGGCAATGACGGATAATCAGAAGCCTTGCTTCCCTCTATGATCATCCATCATGAGGCACACAATCCACAAGGCTTGAAATTAAAAATGCTTCATAAATGTAACTTTTAGAAGCCTCTTGATTGCCTCCAAATTCCCACCATGTCTTACAGAGTCTGTAGGAGTTTTGTGCTTTCACAATTTGCCAACGTTGTTCATGACTTGTATAGTAACTTTTGACATATAGATCGAGGAACTATGGCAATTTTTGAAATTGTAGAGATTTGAATGCCTTCGAGTCTCCGGTTGCCGTTGCCCTTGGAAACACGAGGTTCATTGCTTCTTCCCCTGCCTTGTATCGTGGGAAAAGTCCTTATGGAATGGGTGGTGAGAATAGGGCGCCCTAGAACTAAAAATAAATGGAAAAAAAAGCTCCAACTCTTGCAGCAATGGCCGCCAATAGCAAAGATGACCTATGATGCTCATCCGCCATCGCATGATGCCCTAACACCATCGCAGCAAAAAAAAAGAACATGCCATATGCCGGTGCGCTTCCATTGATCCTGCTCATGGGCCAATCTATGACAATTGACCTCAGCTCCAGCTCAGCCTGCAAGCCCCATTTCTTGCGGGCACCTCTCTACCGGCCCTTCCTTCTTTACCTAAGGGTCCATGCCCATATGATTGTTCATCGAAGCTTGAGCATGCCATGGAAGGGGCTGCTCATGCGGACCTATCCCTTGTTGACCTTGCCATGCAAACTTGCATGAAAGAGAGAAAGAGAGAGAGAGAGAGAGAGAGAGAGAGAGAGAGAGAGAGAGAGAGAGAGAGAGAGAGAGAGAGAGAGAGAGAGAGAGAGAGAGAGAGAGAGAGAGAGAGAGAGCATGCAAGCTATATGCATCACCATGAAAGACTTTCAAAGCTTGCTTTCCCCCTCCTCCATAGCTGCCCCTCTCCCCTTGGCTCTCATACCAATGTGAGAATTAGAGACTAGATCATGAAACTTTCCACCCAACCATGCCCTATATAGGACCTACCTTGCTAATAATAGAGACCCCATGTATTGCATGTCTATCATGGCCCTTGACCTGCCCGTTCTTACCCTAGGCCTGAGAATATGGATTTAAAAAAATAATTTGTGAAAATATTTACATGCGAGTCGCAACCCCTCAACATCTCCATTCTTCTTTAGTAGTCAACACTCCATTCCTCTTTGCCTCCGAGATTATTGCATCTAGTCACTGACTAGTAGGAAAGTCTAGCAATTTCTAAAGATGATTAGGAAAAGGAAGGTTTCTAGTGGCACAATTGCACTTGAATTACAAGAAATTTACTAAACATCATTGCTTTTCCTCTTCGTACCTCTCTAGCCACTTTTGCATGACTTTTGAGTTGAGATGGAAAAATCTCATAACCTTATCCCGCATTTTGATATCCATATTTCTTGTGATGCCTTATCCCTGTGGCTCGTCCCCTGTCACCTTGGTGTTGATCATAGTAGTTCACATTCGAGGCATCTCTAGATCAATTGAATCCAAAAACTCATTAATGAAAACAAGAGACTCCTGCACAAGTAATACTTCAGCCATGCTACCCTTAGGGCTAGCCCTTTGATGAAAAAATCCATTTAAAGTCTTCATAAATCTCCCCAAGAAGAACATCCACCTGCTATGGTCTATCCCAGCATTGCAACTTCATTGACCACATGCATAAGTAAATGCATTTGGATGATAAGAATGTTTGTTGGGAAATACTTCTTCACCATACATATTGCTTCGATAGCATTTAAGCGAGCTACATCTATGCTTTCTTTTCTTATCTCTTTTGATATTGTGCTTCTAATGTTATCTGTCACACAATCTTTTGAGGCAATTGATAAGATAAACTGTAAACATTTGTGCCAATTATGGGACTTAAGACCACTAAGATTTTCATAGTAAAATTCATTTTCAAACATCGCATGCACCCAGTAGGAGTCTTGAATGAAGATATGATCCTCTTCAATTGTTGCTCCCATGGACCTTTTGGCATAGCAAACTTTCCATTGGGTTTAGTTGAGGTCACATCTTTGGCATTCGACCCACAGCATGTGGTCGTCTCTTCGGGCCTTGCTCTCCCTTTTTCTAGTGATGGTCTTCCATAGGATCTCCCCCACATTCTTAAAAATGTGCATTGGGTCAAGCAGATGATTCATAAGCAAAGTCGCTCCAATAATGGATTTCATGGAAAATAGAGAGTCTCTTCATGCCGGGTGGCTTAAAATCTCCCCTCTCTAGCTACATGTTCTTCCAATCACTCACTTTTAGCGGATGCATGTTGTGTTTGCATATGCTTGGTCCACATAGCTCATGTCCTTCAGGAAAAAATCTACCATTCTCTTTGTAAATTGTCTTGCTCAAGTAATCAGAGTGGTGAAAGCGAAGTTGAGGACCACATATTGGACATGCATGATTTTTCAAGTAAATCATGCTTGAAAATCATAAAAATGAAATAAAAGCATAGAGCATTGATCAAGCGTTGACCAAGTATTGCAATATAGGTGAGGATTTCAAAGATACTTACCTGAACACCAAAGTCTGGCCAATCATGCATAGTCCACATGAGAATGCCTTGCACATGGGTATGTCGTCATCTGATTGATTGAGACATGTCAACCACATCGATCCCTGTCCACAAGATTTGAATCTCTTCTATAAGTGGTGCCAGACAGATATCCATGTCCTTTACCTTGTACTTTCCTGGGACAATCAGTGACAATAGAAGATGGTCCTTCTTGAACCATGGTGGAAGATTATAATTAACCAAGCAAATAGACCGTGTCCTCCATGAAGAACTTTGTAATCCAAATGGGTTCATTTCATCCATTGCTAAACTAAAACGGATACGATGAGGCTCTTCCTTAAATGTAGGCCATCTTTCTTCTATGTGCTTCCATGCACAAGAGTTAGCAGCACGCATCCACATCACATCATCTGTGGATCTAATATTGGTATGCCATGTCATCAAAGTTGCTATAGACTTGCATTGAACCTCAAGGAGTTCACTATCTGTAAAACTACCATATCACGTGCGTTCAAGACATGTTTGTAAAACCCCTTGTTTGTGAATTTTGTTAAGAATATAATGTACCCTTTTATTTTAAAATTTGTTTTTTTTTCAAATTTGAAAAAATAATTCCCTTATGTATATATATTTCTGTAAGTTTCAAGAACTTTAAATACCCTTCTATTGAACTCATGTGATAGGTTACATTTTTATTAGGTGACCTCCCTAGGACCTGAACTGCTCTTTATTCTTGGAATGAAAGGAAAGTGTCGAAGAATCTTTGCAGGGAAAAATTTTCCTTGTGTGTCCTCTCTATACCTGTTTGATCCACATTTGGGACACTGTTCCAAATTTTCATACTCATTTTGAAAGTGTATCCAATCATTAGGGCATGCATGTATGTTATGACAATCCATGCCGAAGTTAGTAAGAACCTTTTAGCAGCCAATCGCATAAGGGGCATGTGATTGGCTTCTGGAAAAATTTGCTTGTTAAGCAACCTGTCCATACATGAACACGTCAACACAATGTATCATATTATTGAACTTTGGGTTGATACTTAGTATACAGTATATTTACCTCTGTGACAATCGTGTCAGACCACCCATAAATAGATTGCAGATTAAGCATTGTCAAAGCGGTATGGAGAGCTGAAATTTTTGCACCATTGTAAAGCTGCATATGTGCAAGAGCCCGCAAAATCTCACCTTCTTCATCGTCGCTCTCATGCTGTCGATATGGATGGGATAATTGAGGTTGATTCACAATGCTGCCTTGAATATTTTTTCCATCTTGGTTTTCAATAATGGGGTCCATGTCAAAGAACACATCCAACATTTGTTCTATCTGAACTTCTTGGAATGTGGCATGGAGTGTTGGTGGGGTAGACTCCACCAATGACATTTCGTTTGATATTTGCCTCCTTTGTGATGAGATTAGAGGAAAATCTATTTGTGGGTTGACTAATTGCTTTTGTACCATGAGATCGATAACGTAGATCTTGTAGTTGTTCTATAGGGAAGAGACCATTATCGCGTATGTGCTGATCACAGATCTTTCATTTTCAAAAGATTTAATGCTTGCATTGTGCACAAGGACACACCGTCTATCATCCATAATTAATCTACAGATGATGCAACAAATTAGCAAATCACTCTTGTCCATAAATCTCAAAATAGAATGCTCTAATTTAGAGCACTCTAATTTAATGTTACCATATACATGTGGTAGTGATGTGTGTGAACACACTAGGACTGCCGAGGGATTTTTTCCCTCTTTAGGAGGTTTTTCCCCCCGTGTGTATATAAGCTCATCACTCTAGGGCTATCTATCTTTCCATTGCACACTAAGTAATACACTCTCTATTGTGTGCCTTGAGCTCCCTTCATCTTCTCCAAGTTGTGTGCATTTCTCTCCAACCCTAATTCCAACAATTGGTATCAGAGCAAGTTGCATCCTCTTTAGCTTAGTCGCCAGCAGCTCCATCACACCTGCTCACTTTTTTCGATTTCAGTGATCTTTGGCGAGCGTTCTTAGGTCGACAAAAATTTTGAGACAACTTGTAGAGCTTAATCTGCTCAGATTTTTGATTCAATCTCATTTCGGCCTCCGTTTCCACTATAGGCAGGTATGCACATGCAATTTTATCATTTGATTTTTGGCGCTTTTTTTGCATAACAGGTCTTATACATTCTATCGCATGTTGAACTATATAGCACGTGCTAATCTCACTCAGTTTCTCCTCATTTTGGGCAGTTTTCACACAGGTGCAGTCATTTTCCATGGCTGACAACAGCACAAATGTGTTCAAGATGTTTGCTGCTGAGGATAGGTTGGATGGGGACAATTAACCTATGTGGGCTTACATGATGCAACATGTTCTTGTGTCAAAGGACGTTTGGAATATTGTGCAGGGCATTGATGTACTCCTGGTTCTAAGGATGAAGGTGATGTTGAGGATGTTGCAGGTCTTGCTGCAAGGATTGCTGCTATTAGAGTTGTTTTGCCTACGACACAACAAGCTCATTGGGATTTAAAGGATGCGCAGGCTCATGCATTGATTGCGTTGTTTGTAAGGTGCACCATTGTTCCTCACATTCATTCAACAAAATCTGGAAAATAGGCTTGGGATATTTTGGCTGGTCTTTATGCAAGTTGCAATGAGGCTAAAATTGCTTTGTTGCGTAAAGAGTTGGAGTCAAAGATTATGCATGAGGAAGATGATATGGACACTTTCCTTGCTAGTGTCAAGGATATCAATCAAATTATTTCTGCAGGTGAAGTCATTTCAGAAAGTTCCCTTGAGCAGATTGTTCTTGATGCCTTACCAGATTCTTACCAGACTTTTGCTAGTACTTGGAGACTAATGACCCCAGGAAATCCAAAATTTGTCAAGTTTGATGCATTATGCACATTGCTGTTGCAAGAGTCGCTTTCCAGAAAAAACAGGACTAGGCAGCGTGCACTTGAACGGTCTTTAATTCTTCTCAAAGAAAGGGTGGTAACAACAATCCAGCCACTTCTTATGGTTCTACTGCGAGTGGCAAAAATACTGTTCCTAATGCTTCTGTTGGCAGTAATTTGTCTGGAAACTATGGTAATAAGGTCAAAAGTGAAGCTTTGCCGTATTCTTTTTGGCTTGAGGCCTTCATGTGTGCCACTTATGTACTAAACAGGTGTCCTACAAAAGATTTGTAGTCTATTACTCCATATGAAGCATGGCATGATAGAAAGCCTTTTATTGAGCACATGCGTGTTTTTGGCTGTTTTGGTGCCACAAACATAGCGCAAAAAATTGCATGATAAGGCTGTCAAATGTATTTTTGTTGGTTATAGTGCTGAAAGCAAAGGTTACAGGCTCTATCATCCGCAAACAAAACGTATTCTGGTTTCATGGGATGTAGTGTTTGTGGAATATTCTACTCAGTGCATGCTGTCGTGTACTAGAGACAGTAATGTAAGCTCACATTCGGTATCTGGCATATTTTATCCATATTGTGTGAGCTGTTTGCCCCATTGGTGTTGGCCCAAGCTCGATTGTATCTAAACATAAAAAATCCTCCTCTTTTGAGCTGCGTTTTTGGGTGGGTGTGTGTGTGTGTCTCTCTCTCTCTCTCTGTGGAGTGGGTAAATGGGTAGTCTCTCTCCTCTCACTCCATCGGTGTGTTCCCTGTCTCGGCCAGGTGGGTTGTGTAAGCCCTGTGGTGTCCTATAGTGTGTGTGTGTGTGTGTGTGTGTCATCCCAAGAGTGTGTGTCGGGTCATTATAGAGACGTTGTGTGTGTTTCCATCCCGCTCACATTTCTTTTGGCGTCCCCACTGAGGATCTTGTTCGAGTACCTTCAGCTTTGGGATTACAAGTTACAGATTACAGGTTACAAGTTACAGGGACAAGTATAGATACAGGTGTTTCACATAGGTACAGGTAGCTGGAGTAGAGTGATACACTGACAGTGGAAGTCACTTGCAATTGCCATGGGTATGCATCACTTGGCGCCTGTTTGAGCGCATTGTCTTGTATTGTACGTTACTTGTGGATACTGCCATTTTACGCCTTTGTGGAGCCATACTTGGTTTTATTTGGTAGTCCCAGCCATTTTTGAGACTTGGTTTAGAAGATAGTCATTTCTAGGACTTGACTATACGAGATTTGCATAAGCTTTCCTGAGAGGGTCGATAGCGTGAGATTTTATTGAGGTGGGGGATTCTCAAATGTGATCCTTTCGGTGATACAGGTGGCTGGAGTACCCTTTTTGTGACCTCGTCATAGGCTATGTACTAGTGATTCCTACTTGATGTTCGGGTTCTATTGTTGGCAGTTTATGCATACATATACGGTCTGTATTTTGGGTTCTTACTGTTCTACTTCTGAGGAAACTCTGCCAAAATTTTTGTAGGTTGTGAGGGCTGGTTTTTTGGTCTTTTGAGCCATTTATGCTGTTATTTTGTTGAAATATTGGCAAAATCAGAGGATAAGACACGTGTGCTTTCTTGGGAGCTGCATGGTTGACTTTAATGAATGATCAAAATGGCCCTCAATTCACTCCTTTTCGTTTAACACAAAGAATCCAGATAAATGTTCATGTGTCCAGGAAGATTTTTTTCCAGCAGCACATAGTCTTTATGTTCGGTCCAAGAAGATTAAGAGAGATACTGGAATGTCCTTTGCCTGTTGTAATTACGAGTAACTATGAAAACTCATTTGATGTGCATGTGTTTGTCCTTATCTAAAGTTGAGCTCCATTGAAGTTTTTGGGGATTGGGTCAGTCAAAAGTTTTGGGTTCTTGCATGTGTGTTCGAAGGGGTTCTCAAAGCATCGTAGCTTGGGTAGCCATGGCTTTCTCTTATCCATAGTTTCATGGAAGAAGTGATGAAGATGTAGAAGACTTTTTGGAAAATATGGGGTTGCATGTATTAGCAACCAGATTCATGACCCGGCGCAGATGTTACGCCTTCTCCAGATTTGTTTGAAGAGTGACGCACGAGTTTGGTCCAAAGCATTTGAAGAGGAGTTGCGTGTGGCAGATCCACCTGTAAGATTGAGTTGGGACAATCTAAGGCATGGATTGGAAGTGGAGTTTGTGAAGATAGAAGATCCTGACAAAGTGTGGCAAGAAGTACAAGGTTTGGTGCAGAAGGAAGGTGAGCCAGTAGATGCGTACATACATAAGTTTTCATTGGCATGGGAGCGGATGTGCAAGGCCTTAGCACCACAAGTACCCCCGCCTAACATGATGAAGAAGGACAGGTTCTTGGCTAGTCTTTGGGAGAATATACGTTAGAGAGTGGAGCTAAAGAAGCCTAGGACATATGAAGATGCATTGGAGGTGGCAAGGAACAAAGAGTGGAAGCTGAGAAGAATGAGTCAGCTAGGAGTGGAGTCTTTGCCCATGAGGTATGAATTTCAGCCTATGGACTCTTTACAAGGTCGCATGCCAGGGGTTCATCATGAACTAGTGGTTTCTATTACTCCTCAAGTTATGCCAGCAGTGGTCACTACAGCAGTGCAAGATAATGGGCTAAGGCAAGACATGAGGCAAGTGGTAGATTTAATGAAGAATCTCAGCCTAAACATTCTAGGTCAAGTGGGAAATAATCGAGGTCGAGGGAGGTTTGCAAATCATCGAGGAGGTGAAGAAAGACATAGGAATGGTGTTGGACAAAGCAATGGTAGGTTCTGGAGGCAGACACCCACATGTTATAATTGTGGAGAGTTGGGACACATCAGCCCGCAATGTGATAAGCCACCAAGGATGGGGGGAGACATGTATCCATTGCCAAGACATGTGCTAACTAGGTCCAATGATTATGGCATTGAAATTAAGGGAGAAGAAGGAACCAGTGGATTAACCCAAGAGGAAAAGGGAAAGACAAAAGTGATAAGTGTAGTCACCTTGGAGAAGGCATCAAAGCTAGAGGATACATTAGTGATGCCTATTGGGAAGAGGACCACAGAGGACAAGGAAGGAAGAAGTTCCCCAGGTCCTAGCAAGAAGAAGGGAAAGAGCCATGAAGGCGAGGATGTCAAGGCCAAGAGGAAAAGGAGGGCTCGTCGCAAGTTTCATGTTTCAGATTTTCCACTAGGAGATAGGCAATTAAGCTATGACTTGAAGGAGGATCTGATAAGCAGGAAGGCAGATGTTACTTTTGGGCAGCTTATAGAAATGGTGCCTAAGCTAAAGAGACAATGGAAGAGGATGGTTAGCCCAATGGAGAAAGAACCAGAGAGAGGTTCAGTGAAGGTATTGGTGATGGATGAGCTACCAAACATTTGTCCAATAGTAGATGTGTGGCACAAAAGAAAAAATCTGGGACAAGGTTATGTTGATGGCGGAGTCCAAATATGTGTCATAACACACTCATGCATTGAAAAGATGGGTCTTACATTGACTGGGGTGTCAGGCTTTCGGATCAGATTGGCAAACCATCAGAAAGTAAAATGTTTGGGTGTTGTAAAGAGCTTAGAAGTGGAGGCGTATGATACAAAGGTGGTGGTTGATTTTCATGTGATGCCAGCGGGGTTCGGAGCATATCCTATTATATTGGGCAGACCATGGTTACGTGCAGTGGGAGTTGTTCACGATTGGAGACGTGGTACGATTAGCCTCTATGGAAAGACAAGTGCCAAGAATATTTATAATATGGAAACAAGGAAACGATTGGAGGAACTTTATTGTAAGATCTCTGACCTCGAGCTAAAAGAACACCATTGTACCATGAAACAATCATAATGGAAAAAGTTACTATTTTTAGCAGTTTTTCAAAATTTGTCGATGCGATGATGTTTAGAATGTCATAAAGCTTCCAAAAGTGAATTAAAATAATTTTTGTGGAAATTTTCCAAAAATAGTAAGTTTTTGGTCACCCAACCCGTCAGTTTTGACCGTCTGGAAAAACTGCACCTCTACCCCAAATTTGAAAAAAATGCATTTTCGGACACTGGGGGCTGCTAAATATGACAGGTACCCAGGTTAATACACCTTAGTTAGAGCTTAGTATAGCAAGTTCTGGCATTGAATTCTGATTCGTATTGCCCGTCTTAGGTTAAAATTAAATTCCTAAAGTTGTGCGGGGAGGCACCGGGACTCGGGAGCTGTGTGGGAACCGGCTCTAGGCCACTGCTGAGTTGATATGCCAGGTAGAGGGCACCCTCACACACAATTAGGGCTCGTGGGCTACTTTCCCAGTTGAGAGATAGTGAGTGAGTGAGTTAGAATAGCAAATGGGACACTTTGCAGCCCATGCACCCCATGCAAGTAACCCTGCCCATGAAGGCTTGAGTGGACTCCAGACCAACATAGCAGGTGATTTCAAAATTTTGAGCTTGTGAGTCTATATAAGAGCATGCTCACACACACACAAGCACATATATGCTCACACACACATTCAATACACACACACACACACACACACACACACACATACACACACTCCTTGGGGAGGTGCTGCCGGCACACATAGCCTTTGGGGAAGGAGCAAAAGAAGGAAGTGCTGCCCAATTCTCGCCACAAGAAGCTCCTTTGGATCAGCAAATTGATTCAAATTCAGCCCAAACTACGGTAACATAAAGCTAATTTCACGTTATGTTATAATTCCTTCTATGGTTCTCATAATTCCACTGCTAGTATGCATAATCACAGTTAAATTTCTCATTAGACACTCTCTAAATTGCTATATGATTATTCCATTGCACATTCTTAATTATAATTGTCAATTATGCAAACAATTAACCTCTCCTAATCATAGATTAATGTATGATTAGCAATAAGAGAATTATCCACTAAGTCATTATAGTTAATGAATGATAGAATCAAGCCAACAATGTGATAAGGTTAGTCTATTTCATTCTATTACCACACAATGTTTATATAGCTATGTTTAGATTCAATTTGTTCAAATATTAGGATGTAATTAGTGTAATTAATTCCACAATTAATCCACTAGGAAAAAGGAATCCTCTCACCTATGCATGCGGTAAATCTGCAAATCTCTACTTGCATTAGGAAGTGATTAAGCATGCCTAATTCATCTCTAGTAAATAGATCAAGTAGAAATTTGAAATTCTTAATTACCAAGGCTAAATAATTAACCTTAGGGCCAGTTCCCATAGAACAAGTAAGGGGCTATCAGAAATCTCTATGTCTTGAAGTAATCAAACTTCTCGTATAAAGGAGTTTGCTTATTGAAACTAATCCGTCATTTTGGTCGTATGTGCTCTCGAATATTAGCTCTCTTTTTCCAAGTTGTCAATTTAAGTAGTGAATATAATATGGCCCCGGTAAAGGGAACTCGTTTTGGTGGTTCCCACGATCACGAGGCTGGGACAAGCAACACATAGGGGAAGGGAAAAGCTTCCATGGTCGACCAAGTACCTGCCAACTCACGGAGCAATGACGAGGAAATTATGGAGGTAGGTCACATTTTTAATTCAAGTTTTGCTCAATTTAACATTGCATACGATAAGTTAGGAAAGAACATATATGTTGGAGAAATCCGACGAAAACCTCGACATTTGAATTGAAATGTATATTAAATTCTAAGTAGGAAAGAATGGTTGTTGGATATACTATTTGAGATAGGAAAGAATTCCTACTAGGGAAAATTTAGCTCGACCTGCTCATTTCTATTTCCAATGTTGATACTAGTCCGAACCCCCTCCTGATCACAGGGGACAGAGTTCCTGGTTAAGGGCTCTTGAATCCACGTCTGCTGGTTAAGCGGTGGATACCCACGTCTGCTGGTTAAGCGGTGGGAACCCACGTCTTGCGTTCTATGTGGTGGGAATGTCAATGTCTGTTGGTTAAGCGGTGGACATACCTAGTTGTATGGGCAGCTAGGTGACATGGGAGGAGTAAACTCTCGCTAGAGGGGGGATGTTGTACCTCTAGAACATTGGAATTTTAATGAATAAGTTTTGAGTCAAAGTTTTACTAGAGTTACTGTCTTGGTGCCGCTTTGCAATATTGGTTGAAGGGCTGTCTTAATGAACCTTGTGAATCGGAAGCTAATCAAGGAACTTATATGTTGAACAACCATTGTGGTAGTAATTAGATAACAAAAAGAAAGTGTGAGTATGGGGTGGAAAGTGGGGGCTTGGCTCGGGTTGCCAATGCTTATGAGAAGGGTGGTCCCGATTAGTCAGGAACTCTCCGTCCCCATAAGTGCAATAAGAACGCTAGTATTACTCATTGCCCCTAGAGTAGTAAGGTCTCAAGTGTATGTGCCTCTGAAAGCTATGGGAAAAAAGTCACTCGAGACTTATCTCCTCTTGGAAGGTGGGTTTTAGGATCGATAATTGATTAGACACACTTCTCCTGCAAGGTGGAACTAGATCTCGATGCTAGTAGGCTCGAACTCGATTCACTTGGTGATGAGAGATTGTCCGCTAGTTGAACCCAAAACCACGTTGTTTGTTTCCGCTGTAGATCTAGTGGCCACCAGGTTTACCATCAGATCCTTCATTTGAGACGACGGGGTGGAGACCTCACATTTATGAAGATGAGGATGAGTCTAGTGATGAAGACTATTCCACAGTGTCTGATGAGGACAGTGATAGTACTACCAACAGTGATGAGGAGGTTGATGTTGCATTTCTTTTGATGGATAAAGAAATCCAAGAGTCTGGTTTAGTTGCATTTGCAAATGAGGTTGAAGATGAAAGTGAAAGGCCTTATGAAGTGATTGAAGGGCTCATGCAAACCAAGGTTGAATTGTCAAAGAAGCAGGAATTGATGACACAAATGATCAGTGGAGACCTCTCAGCTATGGAGAAGGAGATATATTTGCATATGCTGGCTAGTTTTCTTGATTTGTTCATTACTTCATATGAAGAGATTAGAGGGTTCAAGGGCAAAGAGATGCATATAGAGCTGAAAGAAGGTGCTAAGCATGTGCGATAGAGGCTAAGAAGGATGATTCAAGAGCAAATGGAAGCCTTATGGGAAGAGGTGGACAAGTTGTTCATAGTCCCAGTGGAAACCACAAAATGGGTGAGTCCAGTAGTAGTCAGCCCAAAGAAGGATGGAAAGTGGAGGATTTGTGTAGATTTTAAACCCTTAAATGCAGCCACTAAGAAGAACCCATATCCCCTTCCATTCATTGATTAGATCTTGGATTCAGTGGTGGCAGGTTATGAGAGGTACAGTGTGTGTGATGGTTTTTCAGGCTATTTTCAATTGAAGATTGCTCTTAAAGACCGAACAAAGACAACTTTCATTACGCCGTGGGGTTGTTATTGCTACACGGTATTGCCATTTGGGTTGTCAAATGGACCATCTTTCTATCAAGAGAGATCGAATTGGGTATTGGAACCATTCACTAGTAGTTGTGTTAAAGCTTTTATGGACGACTTCTGTGTCTATAGATGTAGGGCTGAACACCATGAGAAGCTATAGATGGTATTGGCTCGATATGATGAATGTGGAGGACAACTAAATCCAAAGAAATGTCATTTAGCACAACCAAGGGTGAAGTTATTGGGCCATATGGTGTCAGAAAATGGCATTGAGGCTGATCCAGACAAGGTTAAGTCTATTATTCTTCTTCCATCACCTACGAGTACGAAGCAATTGACAACCTTTATACACAAAGTGAAGTACATGGCGTGGTTTATTTCATTGTCTTCGCAGCTCCTTTATCCATTACAACAAGTGGCAAAGCATGATCCATTGCAATGGGATGACAAGTGTGAAGAAGTGTTTCATGAGGTGAAAGAAGTGTTATGGGGGCTGTCAGCCATGCAGGCTCCTGATTGGGAGCAAGTGTTTTATGTAAATCCATCAGTAGGGGATGATGCCATTGGAGACATGCTATTGCAAAAGGGGAAGGGCAGCCATTATATGAGGCCATTGTATTGTGCAAGCTGAGTGAAGTTGGTAGCAGAGAGGAAATTCTCGGAAGTAGAGCTAGTGATGACCAGTGTGATATTTGCTTGTCGATAATTTCGTCATTGCTTACTACTACGACCTTTTGTTTTCTTGACGAGTTATGCCTTTTTGCCACAGTTAATTAATGGCACTAACATGTCAAATGTGGTCAAGAAATGGGTAATTGAGCTGCAAGAGTTTGACTTCTCTTTTTTAGTGGAAGACAGTACAAGAGCTACCCTAGCTGATTTGTTGACTTATAAGGAGAATCCCCTCCTTGTTAAGGAAGAGGTTGTGAGAAAGGTAGTTGAAGAAGTGCCACAGATCAACAATGCACATGTTTTGTTCTTTCATGGCTCATACAGAAAGACCCATGATGCGGCTTCAGGGGGTATAGCACTTTATGATCCAGAGGGGAAGTTAGTATGCAAGAGAGGGTTCAAATTGGATGCTCATAGTAACAATGAGGCTGAATATGCTACTTTGGAAGCCAGATTACACATTTGTTTGAAGCATGGGATTAGAAGGTTGAGCATAAAAGGAGATGCCTTGTTAGTGGTGAAGCAAGTGTTGGGTGTGTGGAAGATTAAGAACACCTCATTGAAGGAAATGTGTTTCAGAATTAAAGGTCTGTTAAAAAAGTTCAAAGCATGGAGCATCAGACACATTGAACGTTCTCTAAATGGAGAGGCACATAAAGCAGCTCAAAGTATGATTGGGGAGCTATTTGTGTTAAGGACCAATTTACCTCTTTATGATGGCCGAGAAAGTTTGGCTCAAGAAGAGGAGTTTTTGCTAATAGGAATCATTCCAAAGGACATTCAGAAGTCTAAGAAGTATGGTTTGGTGCGTAGAGCATCCAGGTACAAATTGATTGGTGATGTCTTATACATGAAAGGCATTGATCTTGTGTTGAGACATATCCCTTGGCAGGAGGAGCTTTACAGAGTGCTGTAAGAGAATCATGAAGGTGCATGTGGCGGCCATTTTGCTCTAAAGATCACCTTGCATAAGATCTTGGAAGAGGGGTATGTATGGCCTAGTTTGCACAAGGATGTTCATCATTGGTGTAGGTCTTGCAATAGGTGTCAAGAATTTGGGAAGAGAGTGTTGAAGCCATAGATACAAAAAACCATTATTGCATTTGATGTGTTTGAAAAGTGGGGGATTGATGCAATAGGCCCGTTACCTATCACAAGCAGGGGCAAAAGCTATATTTAGAATGCAATGGACTATCTCTCTAGATGGGCAGAGGCTATAGCAGTAAAACAAATCACTGCAAAGGATGTGGAAAAATTTGTGTATGATGAAATATGTTGCAAGTTTGGGGTGCCACTAGAGCTACTTTTGGATAAGGGGCCAGGCTTTAGAGCTAAACTGGTAGACTTCTTATGCGCAAAGATGAAGATTAGGCACCAGCATACCACTCCTTATTACCCACAACGTAATGGCTTAAATTAAAGATTCAATGGTGAGTTGGTATAAATTCTTTCGAAAGTGACAGAGCACCAATGAAAGAATTGGGATTTGGAATTGCCTGGTGCATTATGGGCTTACTGTGCTTTGGTGAAGACAGGTACAGGGTTTACTCCATTTCATTTGGTATATGGAAAGGAAGCACTATTGCCTGTGGAAGTAGAGTTGCCTGCGGTCAAGATGTTAGAGAAGTTGCTTGGGCAGCCTAGTAATGCATTCAAAGAGAGGCTGTTACAGTTACAAGAGGTTCAGTTGGATAGGATGAGTGCATTGGAACATTATGGGCAGATGCAAGATAAGGCTTTGGCAAAGATAAATGAAAAGGTCAAAAGTAAGGGTATCAAGAAACATGACTTGGTTTGTTTCAAATTAAGTGGGAAGGCCCTTTTAAGGTGGTCGAGTGTTTCCCAAATGGTACATATCAGCTAGCTAACCTGGATGGAATTCTACATAAGTCAAGGATAAATGTATTGCGTCTTAAATTGTATCATGCTAGATTGATGATGGTGGAGCAAGATGAGCTGTCTGTGGACCAAGTAATGTTGGTGAGGGATGAGGAGACTTGTGACGCGGCGAGTCTCATATCTCTTTTTGCTGCTGCTGATCATGAATGATCTAGCAGGCTAGGGGATGGGCAAATTATGTCAGGAGTTTTTTGGAGCAAGGGATTGTGCATATTGACATACACATGCATGGTGCATCAAATAAAGGATTGCCCATTTTCCTGAGCCAGGTGGTTAGGTGGGGCCCACATGTGTACAGGTAGGACAGCATGTACATAGTGCATCGATTTTCATCGTCACCAATATTAGTGTGTTTTCTATAATAATGAGGATTTGGTAGCACGTAAAACTTCTTGAGGAAGCTATCCGCGGGCCGATGAAATGAGGTAAGCAGGTGCGTCAGATGGCGTCAAGAGGCCGAATGGGGTCAATATTTGCACGTGGATAAGTACGGACACAACGTGGGTGTTTTCTTGTGATAATTATGCAAAAAGGTCATCATGAGAATTGTATTTGGGGGCCACTTTACGTGGTTGCAGGATGCATTATTGGAAAAAGCTGAGTGCCAGGTGTGCGGATGGATATAGCAGGGTGACAACTATGCACTGCGAGGCCACTTTTTGGCATGTTCGGGGTCCGTTTGAGGTCAACTAAAGAAAAAACGTGGAGAGAAGAGGAGGAACAACCGAAACTGTGTTTTTGCTGTTTTTGGAGCCTGTTTTCGTCGTAAACTGCTCATTCGAGGTCGGATTTGAGCACTGTGACATTCTAGACTGGGGTTTTGGGCCGTTCCGGGCGCGATGGCATTATCCATTTTGCCAAATTTCTCACTGTTTTTTTGTTGTTTTGATTGTGTAAGTTTCTCCTATGAGCGAAGCTTCTGCTCCAATTTGTGATTGTATCTGGCATATTTTACCCATATTGTGTGAGCTATTTGCCCCATTGGTGTTGGCCCAAGCTCGATTGCATCTAAACATCAGAAATTCTCCTCTTTTGATCTGACTTTTTGAGTGTGTATGTGTGTGTGTCTCTCTGTGTGGAGTGGGTAAATGGGTAGTCTCTCTCCTCTCATTCCATTGGTGTGGTCCCTGTCTCGGCCAGGTGGGTTGTGTAAGCTGAGTGGTGCCCTATAGTGTGTGTGTGTGTGTGTGTATCATCCCAAGAGTGTGTGTCGGGTCATTATAGAGGCACTGTGTGTGTTTCCATCCCACTCACAACGTTTGAGGAAGCGTATACATAGGGTTCTTTACTTGGCAAACGAAGATATTTGGGCCAATGATTAGCAACCTCACTTTGAGATTTGTAGGCTACTCAGTTGTGGAGCTTAAAAACAGAGTCACAATGCAATTTTTGCATGTTCCAGATAAAGAAAGAAAGATCAGATACGAAAAGGCCCTAAATGTGCTTAAAGACCACCTCGCTACCCGTCAACCCGAAGACTACTTCAGCCCATAAAGCTGTGTCAAGGGACGACACAGGCGAAGAGGGGGGGAATGTTAGAAGCAAGCTAACTCGGATACCATTTTTCGGAGCTCTCATGTAAAAACACTTATTCTTTTTTATAAATTGAGAATATTATAACTCCTATTTTTTGGGTAAATCTTGTAATAGTTGAGCTGGGGCGCCTACAAGCTTCCAGATTGTATCAACCTATCATTACCTATCTTTAGTTAGAGCTCCTAGATTATTAGTTTTGACCACCAAAAACCTTGGCTAAGGTATAAAAGTCAATTTTTATAAGTTATTATTAAGTTTTGGATATTAAAATACACAGCGTGAGCAAACGGCGCTCACTTCTCTCCTTCTCGCGCTTCCTACTCCCTCCCCGGTTGTCACATTGCAGTTGCATTTGTTGCATTGCAACCGCAGGTAAGAGCTGTACGCATTGACGTAAACACATCACAGTATTTCATAGCTTTTGGCATCGCCGACCCATGGCCTAATTTCATCATAAGTAGGAGTTTACACTTCATAATAAAAAACTAAGCATAGGCGAGGTATTGGGGCATCATAAGGTGCATTCTGCAAAAACGACTAGGTCAAAAATCCACTGTTGTTAATAATCACAATTTTGGCACTTGACCTAAAGTGGAATTTGAGACCATAAGTATGTGTGCTTAGGTCTTATAAACATGTCCTAGAAGTTTCGTTACATTTGGATGTCATTTGATGATGTAACGCATATGATTTGTTCAACGATGAGCGATTGGCTTTTAGTAATTTCAGTCACTTGAGCGTAGCTTGAGTTAGATGCGAGTCGTTTGTTGTTCTCCGAGAGATTGATAACCTCTTGTAGCCTCTATGCACTAGTCGAGTCAGCTTCGTCCCATGGATTGACAATTCAATCTTGATTCTCGCTAAATCTGCAAAATAGGAGTGAAGTTAGACACCCATCCCACAAAATAAAAAATTATTTATAAATTAATGTAAATCAAAATAACTTCCTTTTTAATTATAAAATTTTATTATGTTTGTTTGTGAATGATATTTTTTAATAAAATTTGTAAAATAATGAAACTATATTCATGCGCGCATAGTGTGTTTAGATTATTGGAAAATTAATGTGAATTTTCATGTATTTGCGTGTTTATGTGCATATGTGTGATTATGTGTGTGTGTGTGTGTGCACGTGCAAGAGAAGAGAAAGATAGAGCATTCACATGCGGCCTATGTGAGCACAAAACACTTGACAGAATGCCACCAAATCTGCAAAAAAAAACACACACACACAGACACACACACACCCACACACAAGACATGTGCCATTTGGTATATGTGCAATGGTACTACGAGGGCATCGCAATGGGAAAATGTGAGGACATGGCGATGGGGAATTTCATCTTCAGACATATAACAAATTCAGTTTAGTAAGAGCAAGAATATAGGATTTTAAGTTTCAAACTATCTCTGCAACACCGGATTATAACAAGTATTTCAGCAATTAACATTAGTACAAAACCAGTTTAGAACAGAAGCCAATCAAGCTAAATGCTAATGTGGTAGAATCCAGAGCAAACACTGTTGATGGTGAATAAATAAAACCTTTGAAGTGGAATCCATCCTAGTAATCATCAAAGTAGCAGGGGATGTAGACTATTGCAGAGCCAAGCATCATTCCGACCTCTCTCACGCATTCTTCCCCTACACCAAGTCTAAGTGAGGGAGGTGAAAGAATCCCTCACCTCATATAGTGGAAGAGGAAGAGGTAGGGAAAAACACCAAAAGTCCTCAATTATGGAGGTGCCGTAGTCCCCTAGCACAGAATCTTTTCAATATGAGGGTAGAAGGATTTTCTGTTTAGAATCATACAAAGAAAAGAAGGCCCAAAAACCTGTGCCAAGCCATCCACTGATAGTTGTTTTTTGGCTCTCCGTAATTTCCATAGTGAGCTACCTCACCCTACCAAAATCACCCAAACACTGTGGTTATCTTCACCCTTTCATTGTACATAGGTGTGTGTGAGTTAGGGGACTTTTCCTATATCTCCTTGAAATCCCTCACTTAGCTAGTCATTGTGCTAGTTGAGCCAAATAAATAAAAATAAATAAAAGCCAAAATATATTATGACCCTTTTGTGTATAAGTATTTCATTGTATATAGGGCCTAAATATATGAATTTTTTATTATAATTAAATTTTGGTATTTATTTAATTATGTATGCTTAGGTGTGTGCTATTTACCTAAGTATGTTGTGTACATTTACTCGCCATTACCATGATCTTTCTTACCGTGTATTCGATAAAAATTCACTCCATGCAAACTTCTCTTATTTTTTGTGTGAATCCACTCCAAGGAAAAACCTCAAAAATACCTTTCACCATTAGTCCCTGCCTTTCACTAGATTCCTATTTCCTACAAGTATTATTCCTTACCTCTTATAATTAAATATACATCAATAAAAACAAATGAGGGCTATCCTCATTTGATTCTCCATATATTTATTTTTTTTATATATAGCTCACACTATTCTAGATTCCATGAATTGTTTATATATACTAGATTTTTTTTCATCATATCCATATATTAAATTTATGCATAATCCACAATCATGCATATTTTTAAAACCCTAAGAAT
The DNA here is from genome assembly GCF_014529385.1 of Adiantum capillus-veneris. NCBI lineage: Eukaryota > Viridiplantae > Streptophyta > Polypodiopsida > Polypodiales > Pteridaceae > Adiantum > Adiantum capillus-veneris. The sequence continues at coordinate 48,889,451 of NC_140944.1, read as the reverse complement.
CTATTAGGTCGTGCTCTCATGCAAGGAGGGGCTTACCTTTGGAGCCTTATGGAAATTCAACAAAAGGGGGTTCACTGAAGACTTTTTTGTGAAAAAAAAGCCATTTTGGTGGGATTTTTTAATCCATCTCCACTCCAAATTTGAAGTAGTGGTTGAAAGACAAAATGTGGACTAAGAGCTGAATAATCACCTCAAAATTTTTGATAATTTTTGGAGCTACCACTGGTGAGATAGGATTTTTTTTGTGGACCCCAGTCTGTCCACTTTTCTCACAAGTAGCCCATAGTTTTCTCTCACCTCCTTTCCTACTTCCACACACACACACATACTCATTTCTCTCTATTCCTCATTTATACCTGCAACTGCCATGGTTTTCTCTCACCCTTTTCACCATTAGCCTCCCTCTTACACCCATAGCTCTGTTTTGAAGCTCTACCTACATCTACCATCTCCATATCTCTCTCTATTACTCCCATATTACAATTTTATTCTATCCTTTCTAGAATTCATAAAACCAACAACCTAACCATATTTAATCTTTGCAAAATCGGAGTTTTTAATTAAAAAAACCCTCATTCCCTTTGTGGTGATTTAACTATGGTGGCAGCGTGAAAAGAAGAAGAGAAGAACGACGGTCACTTTCGATAATCTACGCACGGTTGAGTCCAAGATTCCTCAAGGATTCACCATCTCAAGGGTACACCCATCTCATTCACCCCTCTTTTCGATCTCATCCTTCCATTCATTTTACCCATTGTAAATATATTACTAACTTTTTCTAGTGATTGCTAACATTAACTACTAACCTACTAACACAAACACCCATTAACCCGACTCTAAAAAGCACCTTCTCTCAATACATGTACATATAGTAAAATCTCTCTCTCTCTCTCTCTCTCTCTCTCTCCCATTTCTTAAAACACTACTTTCACCTTATCTACCATCAATAATGCGCTCTCTTGAGCCCACATCCATGACTCAAGCAGACAAAGAAGGCCCGCAATGTTTTGATATTCAAAAAAAGCATAATCTTGATTTGTTAGCTTGTAAATAAGGATTTTCAATACTCTTAATGAGGGGTCTCCAACCTATAAATAGGCCTCTCTCCTTCTTCTAAAACCATCTCCAAGCTCTCACATAGAAGCCCAAGACTATAGGCGTGAGGAGAGACTTAGGTGTAGCAACCACTTTGTGAGCTTCGCACTTCTGTGAGCGAAGCTTTGATGCTACACATTGCAAAGTGTGAGATTGTGAGTGCCCTATCTAAAACCATTATTGTATATGCTCTAGCATTTTCAACAATTTGAGGTGTGTCTCGATTCTAGAATCGTCGTCCTTTCACTTGTGCCACGTGGTTTGGTGAATGCAAGGTGACTCGTATCTTTTAAGTTCCACCAGTTGGAGACCAAGAGGCTAGAACAAGGCTCTGATGTCCCGCTAATTTAGGAGCAAGACTTGTATTTTCAACGACCATAGATTTTGTTGATCGTATCTATTTTGAAGGGAAAAAGCAGGGTTTTCACAAGCAAGTGTTAACCCCAAAGTAGATTGGGTATTTACTTCACTCCAATGTTTGTAGTAATTGCGGTAAGTAGTCAAGTCCTGAAGTGGGAAATGGACATAACTCTTCATGCGGATTTGAAAGGAGCCTTTGGCAATTGTAGTTGGGGGTGTTGTCGATGAATGAAGAAGGAGAAGGACGTTTTTTGTGTGTAATGGTCTATTTCTGTGTTTTCTCATCTTTCAGCAAGCTGCATCTTCCCTAAACTCTATTTTGTTTCCTTAATCATGTAATGTTGGAGGTTTTTCCTTGTCTATGGAAACAGCAAGCTAAGAAGGGGAGAAGCCACAAGAAGAGGAGATTTAGCAGTAGCAGTTCTTCCACTGAGAATTCCGATTCTAGTGAGACCTCCAACAGCTCTGACAACAGCTCAGATGAAAAGAGCAAGGACAAGGCTAAGAAGGGGTCTTGGTCCAAGAAGATTCTAAGAAGATTGATGAAATGGCCCGGAAGATTCCTGAAATCATCCAAACCAGACAACCAGTTAGAAGAATGGAAACCTGGTGCTCAAGGTGTAAATCTAAAGATCATGTTTTCAATAAATGTCCACAATTTACCTATTGCAAAGCGTATGGTCATTTATGGAACAATTGTGGAATTAGCATTTAACACGTGGCGATCCTTTGCTAGTTTTTGTCACAAGTGGAAAATTAAGGAGTGGAAACCCTAGTTCTATTCACGGCGTTTTTGGTTTTCAGGGCGTTTTCAAAAATCAAGCGCTTTTCAACAATTGGGGTGTTGTCCTACTGTTTTCAGGGTCGTTTTTTGCAACCTGATGGAATTTTTAAGCAATGCAAGGTGAATTCGTTGTAAATTCAGGCAGAATCAGGCAATTTCCTAACAGTTTGCATGAGATTCAAGTAGTTTCTTGACAATTTGCAGAAAATTTCAGTTTTATGCAGTGTCATACTGATTCTTGGATTATGGTGATATTATTTGTCTCTATTTCTACTTAATGGCAAAGAAGAAGAAGAAGAAACAATGTCTTATTTGTCAAAAGCATGGACATTCCATCAAGAAATGTCCTTATATGTGTACGCTTTGTCAGAAGGAAGAGGTATGTGTGAAGTACTGCATGCCAAAATTATGCAAGAGCATCTATCGCATCATCAAATCTCTCCAGGATGCATTAAGTTATGAGGAATTTGTTGAATCTAAAGAGGACTTGGGGGAACTCTCTGATTTTCTTGATGAAGAATGCGAATGGCACAATGTCGTAATAGCAAGAGAAAGAAGTCATGCTCTAGTGCACAACGGATCGGAATGTTGCAAGTAGCAGCTGAGAATGTAATTGAGGAGTATAAGATGATTTTATGGACGATGCAAGCAATGACGATGGTTGTAAAGATTTCTTTCAACAACCTCTTATTGTTTCCAAAATGAAACAACCGCTTTGCAGGCACCTGCAGTTTCAAAAACTCATATTTTTAGCCGAAAACTGTTTTTTTAGCACGTGCATATTTTAAACCTGATTTTGATGTTCTTGGGTATGGAGATCAAAATTTGGATGCTCAATTTCATGATAACATGAAGTTTTTCCAACAAGGAGATGTTGTTCAAAGCAAGTTAGATGAAGTCCAAAAGATGATGGTGGAAGAAGGAGCAAGTTAGGAGCAACTTGAGAGCCAAAAGTGCCAAGAAGAGTGCCCACAATCCCTAAACCTCACATCAAAGAGACTCACAACATTGTAGGAAATCAACACTCTCCAATTAGCCAAGATGGAAGAAAGAAGGAGAAAGCCAAGAGTAGCTCATGAGCCAAAGGAGCCAAGAGAATTGCCGATTATCCTAAAACCTCACATCAAAGAGACTCACCTCTTTGCAGGAAGAGAATCAGAGCTACATGAAAGAAGAGTTAGTGATTGAGAAGAAGGGAATACAAATGGGTGTGAGCTAGAGAAGCCACCAATATCCCATACAAAGCCATGTACAAATACTATGCATCAATTTTGAAGAGGTTGAAATTCATGGAGATATCAGATTACACTGCAAATTAGTGGAACATATGAAGATAGATGAAGACATAGTATATGTTGATGATGTCAATGATGTGGTTGTTTAGTTTTTGCTATGTCTTGAAGAAGTATCTTAAAGAGGACAATCAAGAAGGTGTTTGTGATGCTAGGGAAGTCAATGGGGAGATGTTGAAAGCCAAAATTAAGATTTTTGACAAGCATATGCCATATTTAGGTTGTGAACCTAAGGAATCAAAGTTTCAAGTTCCTATATTGCAATTTCTTAAAGTGGAATTCCATGAAGTGGAGATTCCTATCAAGCAATTACCTAAAATGGATGTTCAGGTGACACAGATCCCTGAAGTGCATATTTCTATAATGCAGATCCTTGAATTGCAGGAAATGGTTCAAAAGCTTGTTGTTGAGTTGGAAAATGAAAGGTTTTCAAGTATGGTTGCAACAAATGAAGCGGTTTCAAAGATAAATAAACTTTCAATGGGCAAGACATGAAAAACTATTTATGTCCTTGCTAATCATGTTTAGCAGTATGAGTGACTTTGTCGAATCTTGTGCCAAAAGTGCAATTCTCAAATTTTGATGGCCACTCCTTTTTACTTATGGTCTTCTCCACCAAAATAGCTAGTGTTTGCTGGTCTTTTTTGAGTGGGCTTTTCCACGTGGTTTATTAATCTTTTCCACCAAAGCAACTAGTGTTTTTCCAAGTTTGCTGGTCTTCTCCAAGTTTGGTCTTTTGAGATTATTGGTTGTCAGGAAGTGTGACGATTGCGATAGAATTTGCGTTTTTTTTCTAGGTTTGTATACTATCGCTTGTCTCTCATCAATAGTCTTGTTTGATGGATGGGTGAAAGCATTACTGGGTGGACACCAAAGCTGTGTTCGGGACATCACTATTTGGCAAATCAATAACTGTAATATGTTTGAAAAAGATAGAAGAACCCAAGGCGTGTGATATATCATTGGATTTCTCTTGAAGAGGAGAATCTAAAAGCTGTTTGGCACCAAATTTAGAATTAATTTGCAAAATTTTACCGTGCACCACGTCTAATAGTGCAGCTATTCAAAACTGGTAATCAACCCATACAAGTGTACCACCCAGGCATTGTTGAGGATTGAGTATTCACAAGTTTGTGATGAATTTGACTTGTATATTACTTATTGTCAACAATGTCATAATACTTTCAAGGAAGTGGTTACAGAGAAGGACGATGAGATTCTGGATTTGAATCTTCAGCTTACTCGTTTCAAGAATATGGAGTCTTCTTTAAATCTTGCTATTATGGATGATATTTTGCATGATGATGTTTTCTTGAATGATTGTTATGGTGTTGGTTCTTGCCCAAATTCAATCATTGCAGAGGTTGGATGTGCAAACTTTTGCAAACAAGTTCACTTTCCTGATAATATTCTTGAAGATTTGTATTCTTTATATGGTCAAGATCTAGATGTCAATGTTGGGAATGGTGTTCAATATGTAGAGGAGATGGTTTTGGATGATGATTATGCAAGCCACATGCAAGTTCTTGGTAAGAATGATGCAGTTTTCCCTCAGGATGCTTCAACTTTTCTATGTGATTTTGGTGATGAAGGAGATGAGGATGATCTTATTATCTCTCAGTGGTTCTATGTGCTCATGCTGAATGCGATTAGCTGCGGTTCTTGGAAGGATTATTTTCTTGTCATGGTTCTTCAAGCAAAGTTATCGTGCTCTGCAGTATATTTTCAGGATTTGATCCATTTGCAAATTATTTCTTTGGATATCTGGAAAGAAATTCAGGGAAGAAAATCTGAAAGTTTTTAGGGTTTGAAGCAAGGTGACTATCCTAGCCAGTTGGTAGATAAGTTTTATGGATTAGAGGTGGAAATCTCTCAAATTGGAGATCACAAAATTTTGCATGAAAGTAAAATCATGCAACTTGAAGAAGAGAAATATAATATTGGGCTTTTTAGAGTGCTAATGGACTGTGAGTAGTTTGACAACGGACCTAAAAGGAATCAATTTCAGGGAGGTATCAGTGTTTGGAGTATTTCTCAGTCAAACAGTGGACTTTTTCATGTTTTTGGATGCAAATGTGAGCAAGCAAGTTGGCCATTGTTTTTTATGTACGAGGAATAATCCAAATTTTTATTTTTATCCTTGAAGATTTTTAGTATGATATAGAAGTAAATCAGATCCAATACTTCCTGAATGGAGACTTTGAGGCAAATCAATATTTCTTGCATACTTATCTTTAATCGGGTCTCAAGGTGTTCCATCTACATATGCTAATTTTGGAGATAATGAAGTGACATTGTCCTAATGGTTGCAAAATCTAAATCCTACATTTACTCTTTCTTGTATCTCTTTGAAGCTGGATTTGACTTGATTCGGAAGTTTTCTCTTGATATCTAGTGGTTCGAGTTTACTCTGGAGATATATATGGAGTATATGGATGTAATTGTAAGATTTCAAGTTGAAAATATTGGAGTCTTTAAAGATCAGGGTACTGAATTGCAGAATTTACTTTTTTTGTGGAAGTGGTTTCTCTATCTTGGAAGGTTTATGAAGTTGATTATGCGGATTTGAAAGTTGAAGCAAGTTGTGTGATAGAGATGTATCAAAAAGTAGTGTTTTTTGTGAATATGAAATCAGTCATGGTGGAAGTGTCAGCACTTGAGGAGGTGCCAAGTTCTTTGGAGTTACCTCAAGTCTTGAAGTTAGCAAATGTTTTCTTGCATAAGTCGTGGTTTTCAGGAGCACAGTCAACGATGTTGGTTGGAAGCTTTGATTCTAATTAGTATGCAGTTGAAATAGTTTACCGTGGAGGTTTCTTGACATTGACAAATCAAGAACAAAGGCTTATGGAGCTTAGATCTGATCATGAAGTGATGGAGTCACGCTTATAGACGTCAAAGATGGTTTTGTTACCATATACATGTGGTAGTGATGTGTGTGAACACACTAGTTTTTTTCCCTCTTTAGGAGGTTTTTTCCCTCGTGCATTGATATATACGCCCATCACTCTAGGGCTATCTGTCTTTCCAGTGCATACTAAGAAACACACTCTCTATTGTGTGCCTTGAGCTTCCTTCATCTTCTCCAAGCTATGTGCGTTTCTCTACAACCCTAATTCCAACAATTGGTATCAGAGTAGGTTACGTCCTCCCGGGCTTAGTCGCCAGCTGCTCTAGCACACGCCTGCTCACTTTCTCCAATTACAGTGAGGTTTGGCGAGTGTTTGCAAGTCGACAAACATTTTGGGCAAGCTCATAGAGCTTGGTTTACTCAGATTTTTGATTTGGGCTCATTTCGGCCTTCGTTTCCACTACAGGCAGGTCTGCACAGGCAATTTCGTCATTTTGTGCAAAATTTAAGTCAGTGTCGTTTTCTACATAACAGGTGCCTTAAAGTATTCTACGGTTTGTGCTATATAGCACGTGTTGTTCCCGCTCCGTTTCTCCTATTTTCCGGCAGTTTTCACATCAGGTGCAACATTTACCATGGCTGACAACAACAACATAGATGTGTTCAAGATGTTTGGTGGTGAGGAGAGGTTGGATGGGGACAATTACCCTATGTGGGCTTATATGATGCAACATGTTCTTGTGTCAAAGGGCGTCTGGAATATTGTGCAGGGCATTGATGTACGTCTTGGTTCTGAGGATGCAGGCGATGTTGAGGATGTTGCAGGTCTTGCTACAAGGATTGATGCTATTAGAGCTGTTTTGCCTACGGCAGAACAAGCTCGTTGGGATGTAAAGGATGCACAGGATCATGCATTGATTGCGTTGTCTGTGAAGTGCACCATTGTTCCTCACATTCATTTAGCAAAATTTGCAAAACAGGCTTGGGATATTTTGGTTGGTCTTTATGCAAGTTGCAATGAGGCTAAAATTGCTTTGTTGCGTAAAGATTTGGAGTCGAAGATTATGCATGAGGAAGATGATATGGACACTTTCCTTGCTAGTTTCAAGGATATCAATCAAATTATTTCTGTAGGTGAAGTAATTTCAGACACTTCCCTTGTGCAGAATGTTCTTGATGTCTTACCAGATTCTTACCAGACTTTTGCTAGTACTTGGAGACTAATGCCCAAGGAAATTCAGAAGTTGTCAAGTTTGATGCAGTATGCACATTGCTGTTGCAAGAGTCGCTTTCCAAAAAAAACAAGACTAAGCAGCGTGCAGTTGAAAGGCTTTTATTGCTTCTCAAAGAAAGGGTGGTAACAGCAATCTAGCCACTTCTTATGGTTCTGCTGCGAGTGGCAAAAATACTGTTCCTCATGCTTCTGTTGGCAATAATTCGTCTGGAAACTCTGGTGATAAGGGCAAAAAGAAGAAGCGTTGCCATTATTGTAAAGCAAATGATCACTTGATCAAGCAGTGTCCGAAGTTGAAGGCCAAAGAGGCTAAGAAGAAAGAGGGTGGTTCCACTGCAAATGCTGGTTCCACTACAAATGCAGCCATTGTTGAGTCTTCTGTGAAAGGAGACTGTGATGCTAATGTTGATGCAAAATGGGCTTTGAGTGCAGAGTGCACATACAGTCCTGATGTCCATGATGCATGCTTGTCAGTTGTTGCTGCAAATTCATATGTGTGGTATTTCGACAGTGGTGCTACAAAGCATATCACCTCACATCGTGAATTGTTCACCTCTATCGAGTCTGTCCCTCATGGGAATTTAGTCACTTGTGCCAACAATGCCTCTTATCCAGTTCAGGGAGTTGGAAAGATTGTGCTTACTGTTGCAAATGGTAGTTCTTTCACACTTGTTGATGCACTTTATGTACTTGGGATTAAGAAGAATCTCTTGTCTGTATCCGCACTTGCTAGACTTGGACTTGTAGTCAAATTTGTGGATGACAGATAAACAATTCATGATCTCAGTTTTGGTGATGAAATTGTTGCATCTGGCCTTTTGTGCCGTGGGCTGTATAAGATCACTTTGTATGACAAGTGTGGACAAAATTTTGCAAATGCTGTTTGCAGATTCAAGGGCTATTTCAGATGCAAAACTTTCCCATGCACGTTTTGGTCATCTGATTTTTCCAATTTGCTTCTTTTGCAGAAATCTGATATGGTTGCTTCCTTGCCGCCTCTTGAAGCACCTGTCAAACATGTTTGTGAAGCCTGTATTTTGGGTAAGATGTAGCGTTCTAAGTTTCCAAAGGATGGTTCAGTTCGGGCCACATGCAGGTTGCAACTTGTGCATAGTGATGGTTGTGGGCCCATGCAAACTCCGTCCTTGGGGAAATTACCTTTACTTCGTGACTTTCATTGATGATTACTTTAGGCATGCCCCATATTTCCGCTTAAAGAGAAGTCCGAAGTTTTTATGTGCTTCAAAAAATTTCTAGCTATGGCTGAAAATGTCTCGAAATGTACTATGGGCACCCTTCGTTCCGATCGAGGGGGGGAGTACATGTTTCATGAATTCAATGCATTTCTGGCTAGTCGTGGGGCTAGTCATGGGATAAAACACCAATATACAGTTCCTTCTACACCTCAACAAAATGGTGTTGCTGAGAGGAAAAACAGGTCACTTACGGAAATGGCACGATGTAGGGTCAGAAGTTAAGATTTGCCGCATTCTTATTGGCATGAGGCCATCATGTGTGACACTTATGTACTAAATAGGTGTCCTACAAAAGATTTGCAGTCTATTACTCCATATGAAGCATGGCATGATAGAAAGCCTTCTTTTGAGCACATGCGTGTTTTTGGATGTTTGGCATATGCTTTGGTGCCACAAACACAGCGTATAAAATTGGATGATAAGGCTGTCAAATGTATTTTTGTTGGTTATAGTGCTGAAAGCAAAGGTTACAGGCTCTATCATCTGCAAACAAAACGTATTCTGGTTTCACGGGATGTAGTGTTTGTGGAATATCCTATTTAGCCCTTGCTGTCATGTACTAGAGACAATAATGTAAGCTCACAAGACATTTATGACACTTTGTTGCCTCTTTTCAGTGGTAGAAATACGAATGTAATTTCAAATGAGGCAAATGTACAGCCTATGGGGGTTCCTAAAAACGTTACAGATCAACCTATTACTGATACAGATGTACATGATGTACTTGATGAGGAAAGGGCTGAAAATGAGCAGGCTAGAGGTATGCCAAAATGGGTGGTGCACACTTTGCGTGACAGTAAATTGGATGCACCTTTGTCTAGATGTACTCGTCCAGGCTCTCGCCATGCATCTTATGCATTAGATTGTTATGCTTTGGCTGTGTCTAGCTTACATGATGTTGAGGAGCCTCTGTCTTTTGATGAAGCACAAAATTCAGAAAATTGGTTGGTTGCCATGCAATCAAAATATGATGCACTTATAGAAAATGACACATGGACTTTATGTGATTTGCCTCCTGGCAAAAAGGCCATTGGTACAAAGTGGGTTTACAAGTTGAAATGCAAGCCGGATGGTGAGATCGATCGCCATTATGGACAACAAAAAGGCATAGATTATAAAGAGAAGTTTTCTCCCACTTGTCGTATGACTACTGTGCGTTTTCTATGTGCATTGGCAGCTCAATTTGGTTGGGATGTACATCAATCAGACATTGTTACTGCTTTCTTGAATGGTGACATATTTGAGGAAGTTTATGTAACGCAGCCTCACGGTTTTGTCATAAAAGGACAAGAGGACAAAGTGTGAAAATATAAGAAGGCTTTGTATGGGTTGAAGCAATCTCCTCGTGCTTGGTATGAGAAAGCTGACACTCATTTGGTTAAATGAGGCTTTCGTAACAGTCCAACAGAAAGCACATTGTATGTAAAGTGTGAGGATGATGTATTTCTCATTGTGGTTCTTTATGTCGATGATTTGCTGATCACTGGACCAAATGAGAGACATATTGCTGAATTTAAGGCTGATTTGAATGCTACTTTCAAGATGAAAGATTTGGGGCTGTTGCATCATTACTTGGGTATACAAATTAAGCAGTGTGATGGTGGTATTGCCTTGTGTCAAAAAAGTTACATAGAGACATTGCTATGTAAGTTTGGACTTGAGGATTGCAAAACTATTGCCACTCCCATGGAAACAGGTTTGAAGTTGAGTCTACATGATGCTGGCGATCCTGCTGATGTCACTCTTTACCAAACTGTTGTTGGCTGCCTCATTTATGTATGTAACACGAGGCCGGATATTCAGTTTGCAGTCTCACAGGTCAACATAGTTATACATAGCCCAGGGTCTAAGCATTGGCAGGCTGTCAAGAGGATTTTTTGCTACCTTATTGGCACTTTACATCTTGGCTTGTTTTATCCCAAGGGAGGATCATTTCCGCCAAACTTACATGCTTTTTTGGACTCAGGTTCGGCTGGTTGTTTTGACACGAGAGTGTCTACAAGTGGTTTTTGTTTCATGCTTGGCAGCTCATGTATATCATGGCTGAGCAAGAAGCAACCTACTATGGCCACTTCGAGTTGTGAGGTTGAGTACAGAGCAGTCTTCAAAGCTACGGATGAGTGTGTATGGCTCAGATGCCTTATTGCTGATTTGGGTGTTGGAAAGGACACTGGCAACACTATCTACACTCATAGTCAAAGTGCATTGGTAGTTGCGAGGAACCCATTTTTTCATGCTCGCACAAAGCACATTGAGGTGCATTACCACTATGTCAGGGAGAGGCTCTCAACAGGAAAGATCAGCTTGGCTTATGTGCCAACACAGGACAACCCTGCAGATATTTTCACAAAGGCATTGTCTCGTGAGAAGCTCGAATCTTTCTGCAAAGCTTTGGGCTTGCTCCCCTTTGTGGACTAATCTTGTTCTCAGGGCATGGCACTTCCCTTTACTCATGTGCCAGCTCTCGTTCACCGCATCACTCCAGGGGGTATTTGTTTCCATATACATGTGGTAGTGATGTGTGTGAATACACTAGGACTGTCGGGGCATTTTTTCCCTCTTTAGGAGTTTTTTTCCCCCGTGCATTGATATTTACGCCCATCACTCTAGGGCTATCTGTCTTTCCATTTCATACTAAGAAACACACTCTCTATTGTGTGCCTTGAGCTTCCTTCATCTTCTCCAAGCTGTGTGTGTTTCTCTGCAACCCTAATTCCAACAGGTTTTGCAAAGGATCTTGTTGGTGCAAAGGCAAAGACGAGAATCAATCCTTTATGTTTTCTTGCGAAATCAGGAATCAGTTTTTCTTGAGGTCCTGAATTCTTTTTGCAAGAGTTTCAAATTTAAAAATTTCAGTTTTCAAGGTATTCAAACTTGATATGTCAAGAAAAGCAAGATCCAACAGTATTGGATCAAGTTTTGAAGATGCAAATGCTAGAAGATGGTTCAATATTCAAGGATTCTATGATGCAGCCATATCTAGCCTGTTTTGAATTTGTTTTTTGCATTGCTTTATCACTAAATAGGGCAACTGAAGGTGTTTACTCATCTTTAAACTTTGGATATAGGATATGTTTTGCCTATGATGCAAATTTCGGAAGTTCGTGATATTTTTAAACTATATTTCACACTCATGGAGTGTGAATGTCCTGATTCATTCTTAGCTCTACAAGTTTGTTTTGTATGATTTGATGAGCATAGTGATTCAGTCTCAAAGGAAGAATTTTACACAATCAAATTTTCCTTGGATGTGTGATTTTGAGAAGGATAAGTTTATCCATCATGTGGATATGATTCTTGGAGATTGTTGGAAAATTTTTATCTATTTGAGAGATGCCCATGGAGAAAAATCTGCAGATATTCAAGAGCTTGCAACTTTTCAAGAATTCGCAGATTTTCAGGAACCTGAAAAACTATCATAAACCCAAATTGTCAAGGGGAAAGTCAGGAATTAGATTTCTAATAATTTCTGAAATTGCAAATATGGAGTTGATTTTAGAGGTCAAGTTATACTCAAGAAGACTCAGTGTGTTTGTTGATCTTTAGTTCTACAAATTTCATCTTGTATGAGGATGATTGGATGTCTTTATTCTTGGAGCTGTCAAAATTTTGGCATGTTGCCAATAAATGGTGCACTTGTAAATCACTCTTAATGGTGAGGTGGTGCACAATGTTCTAGGATATCAATGTAATCCTTTGGTGGGAGGAGAAAGGGTGGTGTCTAATGGCCTTAAGGTATGTAGTTGTGTATCTTGGATTAAGTTCCAGGCACTATACTTTGCATATTCTTGAGGAGTTAGCACTGAGTTTTTGGGTCAAGGGATGTGTGGATTTGAGTCAAAAGCTTTTTTTGAAAATCGTTTTTACCACCAAGTTGTGCCAGGTGTTACCCCAAAGTAGATTGGGTATTTACTTCGCTTCAATGTTTGTAGTAATTGCGGTAAGTAGTCAGGTCCTGAAGTGGGAAATGGAAATAACTCTTCATGGGGATTTGAAAGGAGCCTTTGGCGATTGTAGTTTGGGGTATTGTCAATGAATGAAGAAGGAGAAGGACGTTTTCTATGTGTAATGGTTTATTTCTATGTTTTCTCATCTTTCAGCAACTTGCATCTTCCATGAACTCTATTTTGTTTCCTTAATCATGTAATGTTGGAGGTTTTTCCTTGTCTACTGGCAATGGGGCTCAATAGCAAGGCTCCATATTCATGTATGGATTGGATGCGTAATCACTTTAAAGCCACCAAATGTTCCAACTTTTGATGCAGCCACGGATAGTGGTTACAAAAATTGGTAAGTAGGTTGACTTTAAATTTCAATTTTGAAATTGTTCGCTTTTATAGAATTTTCTACAATGCCAACTTGACAAGCACATGTTGCTTCGATGTAGAGTTTGTTCATAAGATGAAATTTGATAGCTAAGCTACCTGAGCTATCTATTTCAAGATTGATCAATTTAAGGATTTTCAATAAGATGTACGCTTCAGCAAGAGTGATTTTCTTTATGAAAGCTCGAAAAGTTTAACTCTCTTTTTTCCTTTGACATATGTGTGTCACCAAGAGCACATGTTAGCTATGAACACTCAAGATGCATTTTGTCTCATCTTTTTTATGAATTTATGCAAAGCATGGCTTCACATCAGGGCATTTTTCATAGACGTTTCCAAAGTTTGATCTCATCCAGTTCTACTTTCAACAAAAGAAATCCACCATACACCATGAGGAAGTGGACAATTTCAACTTTTAAAGTTGACTTCAATTAATCTTGGTTGTGAGTTGACTAGTTTCTCTACAAAGTCTAACCAAGGGGTTTGACAATGTAGATTTTAGCCAAGGGGTTTGGATTGCAAAGGCACAAACCGGGGTTATCCATGCAATACTACTTGATTTTAACTAATTTTCAATTAGTGTTCCTAGGTCTTTGCAAGCGAGAAATTTGGGCAGGTGCATTTGACCATGGATAAGTGAACATTATGCTCAACATCCAGGTATGCATCTAATTTGATTTTATTTCTTTTTCAAATATTTTTTGTATCCTTTTCCAAGTAAGATGCATAAAATTCTATGGTTTTATCCATTTTTCTCCTTAAGAGACATGACAAGGTCATGTAGGAGCAAAGTATTTTGGGTCGTAGTGTCCAATATACATTCTTGTATCATACAATTATGAACCTATATGTAGGGTTTTCTTTGGCACATGTTGTCGTATGGGATACAACCTGTTCTAGGAACTCAAGGAGTTCAGTTTAGCCAATGTGGAGCAAGATTAATGAGGATCCCTCTCACTCATGTTGTTGAGTGTTTACAATTACCTCCACACACCAGTACATCTCGTACTTGAAGAATTTTCTTTTTTGAGACATCCTTAGTTGAGACATATTCCACATGTGGAGAATATGAGTCTCTCGAACTGAAATTAGCGCCCGCTATTTCAATTATGTGTCATGGCAAAGTCCTTGGATGCTGGTCAAATTTGTTTTATAGACCATTTTGAGCAGATAGTATCAGGGACAATTTCAATGGCAAGAAATTGTCGAGTACGTAGAATAACTTGCTAAGGTTACAAGTGCTTCTAAAAAGCATTAACGGATGGTTGGTTATGCATATAGCAAGGCTATGTGTTGTTAATGAAAATGTTTCAATGTTTGTACCTAGAAGTGACTTATGTTTCACATTCTATCATGGTTCACACATTTCAGCCAGGCTTGCAAATGCTTGCAATAGATAGTATTTAGTTTCTATAAAGAACTATTTTCACTCCTCTTCCATGTGTTCTACAAGCATCACATTAACCAGAAGTATTGGCAAGTTTGATCATGGATATGCAAGTTCGGACTATTTTTGCTAAATGCATGTACACTAGGTGTTATGGGCCATAGTGTTTAGCAAAGGCTGATTTCGAGCAGCATGCACATTCATGACATAGATCTAACAATCACCAATAGAGGTCATGTTTTGGTTTGGGTGTTTGTGGATCTTTCAAGCTAACTAAGATGGTTATTCATAACATTGTTGATTTCTAAGGCACTATGATCCCTATTTACCAGTCATTTGGGAAGACTGCCTGTAAACAGTGGGGAAACACACCTAACACACCTCAGTACTGTCATTTATCCAAAGAGCATAGACAGATTACAAGTGTAATTTTATGCTAAAAGATATGCAAAAAGCGTACGTTAGCACCAAGCAATCCAATTTAAAAGCATGTATCGCTCTAGTAGGAGCTGGCTTATCATAAGGTAAAGCATGTTTGCGACTCGATTTAGTCTCTTCATGTTTAAGTCGAGTTCTCAACCTTGAACACTAGCTATGGTGGGATTGTTTACTGATACGATAAGATAACAAGTCAAGGACTTAATTTTTGTTGATGAGTTACGTCAGCCAGTTACTTTCATGAAAAGTGAAAAGAGGTACTCTCTTTGGGTACATCTTAGCTCGTTTAGCATACTCAAGCAAGTTCTAAATGGAGTCTACATGCTATGATGGATATGAGCCAGTTACACAAGATGGTTGCAAAGAGACAACAATGTGGAAAATCAAGATGTTATTCTTGGTTTCATTCAACCTCCTACTAAACTATGTTCCAATCAAACAAACAACTGGATCCATGAAGGATGCCATTGTGGAAAACATTAGTATTCTTATGAAGATACAACCAATTTTGTTTTTCGAGGACAAAAACACTTCTCCAAGGGAGGAGTAATGTCAGGCCTAGGGTAATACCGAGCAGAAAGCCAAGGGCCAAGATGGACATGCGGTCAAGGGGGGCCTATTATTAGTAGGCAGGGCCTATATAGGGCATGGTCGGGTGGAGAGTTGAATGCTCTAGTCCCCAGTCTTCACAGTTGGCATTGTTGTCTCTCCAAAAAATATAAGAAATGGAAGCCATGTCATGTCTCATAGGATTTATGTGTTGACCAAGCAAATACATAGGCATGGGGAATTGGATGCAAATAATGGACCTTATAGTGTTATGGAGTTCGATTCATGGTTGCGTACTCAAAACATCCGTTGTTGTGAATATATGTGCTTTTTGTGACACATAAAACAGGACAACACAAATACAAAAGATACAGAAAATAGATTAACTCAAAGAGAAGCAGATGTAACTTTATGCTCTATGGCATAGATGGTGTAGGGTTTCTTGTAGTGATGCTTTATTCGTTCAAAAGCTCTGGTGTAATCACTATGGTAGAATTGCTCAATCAGTAGTGTGCAAATGCCAAGCTGGGAGTCACCTCATTTTGTTGTTTTGACTCCACACTATATTTTTTAAATAGAAGAATCAAACCATTTAAAGTGATATTAAATGTGTATTTTACTAGAACCCATTAAACTAAGCCAAATATGATTGTGGATTTGTGAGAGAGAGAGAGAGAGAGAGAGAGAGAGAGAGAGACATAAGGCGTGTTGAGAAGTTGACATGTAGGAGCTATGGAGACAAGAGCACCGGCTTGCAAAGTGCCAAACTACTATCAAGAGATTTTAGGTTGGAGAGTTGGTGGGCTTCAAGAAGTCATCACAAGAGATCAAAAGGAGCTATTTGTGTGTACACAAAAAGAAGTTAATCAATGGACTCAACAATAAGATTTAAGAAACAAGCCTAGAGTTGCGATTCATGCATGTGGTTCACCAAACCTCATTAGGCTTACCAAGTAAATAAGGTTTCTCATTGGATGGATTCACATTAGATTGAGCAGACCTATGACAAAAGTTACATGACTTGTATGAGAGCACTTTAGACCTATGACACGAGCTATGCGACTTGTATGAGAAACAAAGTGTTGCCTCTCAAGTTTATCGGATGAAACAATTCTTCTTGAGGACGAGACGTCGTAAGTGTGTCTCAATAGTGTGTACATGGTGTGGAGGGCATGCTCATCTCTAGATGCTTTGGCTTTCTTGAGCAAGAAAGTGACATGCAGGGTGTGCTTGACCTACTGGAGCTTAATGGCCATGGCCATGAACTTATTAAAGTTCTCGGGGTAGTAAGAGTCGACGGCGTAGACGATGACAAACTCAGTAGTGTTCTCTCCCCCTCTTGGGCCATGGCGATCTCGATAAAAGCAAGGTGCACTTGTCTTGGGGCCTTGGTACTCGCGCTTGCTTGTAGCTCTACCAAGGTTCTTGATGAGTTTCATCATCTTCTATCTTTGGTACGTTGGGGTCCAACTCCTTGTGATATATGGAAACATGCGGTCTTCTCGAGTTCTCAGTGCATCTTTAGCTCCCAATAGCATTTGCGGCTCCTTACAATGCTTGTTGGTTCCTTAGCCTACACGTGTGCCTCTCACATGCTACTCCTTCTCAGATAGCACTTATAACATCCATAATCTACCCGTGATATCTTTTGTGCTACCTGCAACTAGTTTGTTGATTTGCATGGTGGGCATGCTCACTTTGGCTGACCTCTCATCAACCCGACTGTCCATCAGCTTGCCCTTGTGTTAGCCATGGCTAATCGCCTATGGATCCGCTCTCTTCCCCCTACTCGTGAATGGCTTCTTGTACTTGAGTTTACTCCATGCCTTGAGCGCCTGCCCATTCTCTCCTTGGTTGGCATCTGCACGTGACATCTTTGAGCTTCCACGCTTGTGCAAGGAATCCCGCATGAGCGTACACTTGCCCACAACATCACAGCCAGATGTCTCGCATGTGCATTAGGACCATAGCTTGAGGCCACAACAAGTTTTAGACTTTTTCTCAACATGAAAAAAAGGGCACTTTTCTCACTTTGTTTTCTACTTTAAAGTGTGAAAAGCATGAGAAGTGTGAAAATGGTTTTGATAGAAAAGATGAGCCTTTTTCATTAATTTGTTTTAATCATATTAATGTAGTAATATTATCAAAGTCAAGATATTTGCACATATCACTATGCACAAAGAGCTTCATATTTTTGCATATATAAATAATTTATGTCAGTTTTAAGTTTAAATTTTCTCGTGTTGAAAAATATAATATTTGCTATATGCATGTAGTGACCATAAAAAATCTTTTTCATTTAGTAAATTTTAACAATGTTACTGATATTCTCATCTTGTTGAGTGAAAAAATGCCTCCATGAACTTTGAACTATTTGTATATTGAAAATTTTCCAACACTTGGATCATTGAAAATTTTGTATGGTAAGAGAAATTCTCACATCCCACCTTATGAAGCGCTTTGCCTCTAGTGTTAAGTATTTCTACTTTGTAAAGTTTTCACTTTTCCAAGAAAAATATTTTAGCTTCTAAAGTAAGAAAAGTATCAACTTCAATGTTTAATAATTTCATAGTATATCTTTTGGCATTTAAATGATAGAAAAGTTTTGTGTTATGACAATAATTTACATCATCTAAAGTAAAAAAAAAACTTAAGCTTTATTATAAATTATGTTTATGATGTGATATTTCCACCTTTTGGCAAGACTTCGCTTTTTAAATCATAAAAAAATATCGGATTGTGAAAAAAATTCTTATTTTTCAAGGTGCAAAAAAATTGGACTTCAATGAGAAGTGTTTTTCTGAGGTAAATAATATTCAACAGATTCTAACACAATTTACTCTCTTTAACCATTAAATATTTTGCATAATTTCAAAAGTTCTTATCTTTTGAAGTGAAAAGATTTTGAATTTCAATGTAGATTATTCCTATATAATTTTTTTCCCGTTTTGCTAACAAGATTGCTCTTATATTGAGACAATGAGAATTTTTGTACCATATGAAAAATTTTCATCTTGTAGGTTATTCTCATATGGTAAAATTTCCACCCTTCTAGCAAGACTATCTTATACCTCTTAAACCAGAAATTTTGCTACTTTTTAAACATTAATTATTCTCCTCATATAGAGTTTTTGCAATCCTTCAAAATCAGTCTTTTCGCATAAATTATGCCTCTATAAGACACTACATTTGAGAGAGAGAGAGAGAGAGAGAGAGAGAGAGAGAGAGAGAGAGATCATATTTAAGACATACTTAAAGACCTCGCACTGTAAACAAGGGATAGTGATACTTTTTTTGGCATCTCGTAATGAAATGTTGGCCATGAGAAAAATATATATTTTCTTATAAATCAACAACCAAAAATACTAAGGATATTTTCCAAAAACAGCTAATATTCTAGCAGTTGGGAGCTCCACCTTACAAAAAGTAATAGTTGTGGAGTTCCACCTTACAAAAAGTAATAGTTTTAGAGCTATATGTTAACATTCCTGATACATATCTCAATAGTATTTGAGATATAACAACGTTGGATTGTCATTATATGATGATACTCATTTGCAATTGATGTTTCAAAAGAGCTATGCACTTACAAAAGCTTGGGCCCATCTCCATTTCTTGCCCCTCTTCAGCTTTTTGGTCCAAAGAGCCCAAGACACCAAAACATCCAATGCTTCTAATTCTTCACTTGATTTTTCAAAATCAAATGATCCTTTAGGAGTTGTCCGCTACACATTCCTTAGAAAGTGATCCAGTCTTCTATACATCAAATCTACGTTGTTCTCCCCCATCATCTTTATAGCAATAGATTCTTTTGTTGATTTTGGTAAGCTGCAAGCCTAAATCAACACAAAAAAACAAGTGCAGGGTTTCTAGAACAAACATTGAGTGAATTGTCAAGAACATGGCATGTAAGGGGAACTGAAATGAAACACATGTAAACATTAGCAAGCACTCCCACATGTTTATCCAAAAAAGTAAACTTTTGACTTTTAGATTTTCGAACCTGAAATAAAGATACAATAAACATCAACATTCTATTCAACTAGGTGCTACAACCTTTTAGAATCAAGAAATTTGCTTGAGTGGAAGCATTCTCTTTGAATCTAACTAGAACTTGTATGCTTCTCTTAGAGTTTTTGCTTGTTCTATTTATACCTTGCAAACACATTCTACTTGCTTCTACATATCTAGGATAATAGGCATCACAACATATAGCTTAAGACATCACAAACCTATAATGGTACCACACTTTCACTTTGCACTTTCTAATTAGGGATATCCTTAAGAGGTTACAAAATAGGTCAATGTGTGAGGCTCTTCATTACAACTATTCTATGAACAAATTTGAGCAATAAAAGTATACCTTCTTCTTTGTAGGTACCACCTTCTTTGTATGGTTTTTCACCTGTCAATACACATTGAAGTATTGAGTGGACAAAGGAAATTTCAATCTCTAAGTTAATTTGAGTTGTCTATTCCTTACCACCAAGTTTCTCATGCACACAACTTTTTCCTTCTTTTCTTGTGTGCTTCTTATAGTGGTATCATTACAGCCCTGCACAACATAGTAGAGTTAAGCTACATACTAAGATTGGAACCCCTTGGAGTTAAGCAAGTATATTTTTTTCATTATCTCATCATCTCTTTCCTCTTTGCTTTGTGATTGATGGTTTGTGACCTATAACTCATCATTAGTTATTGCTAATGCACACCTAGTTATCACATGGAAAAAAGAAGATTGCATAGTATGAGCGTTACAAAGCCTTCAATCATTGCAATAGATGGGTCTTCAAAGGAGCCATCCAAGTTAAACATTTTCCACGTGCACTATAAGGATTATAGAAATTTAAACAAAATAATCCATTTTGTGCCCTATGTATCAAAAGATAATCTACGTGTTATTTTCTTCCAAGGTACAATCCAAGTTATTGAAAATTTATGCACTTAAATATGAGCTACTTGCTACAAGCATCTATTACAAAAAAAGCCAAGTAAAAAGATATATATAGCAAAAATTTACAATTAACACACACAAAAAAAGATTTTTTTAAAAGTACCTGTTGAGGTTGCTTGTTTGTTGGCGGTGGATCCCCAAAACCATCCTTTGAAGGTGACTTTTTCAAGAAAGAATTGTTTTATTCTCAATGGAAGGAATAGTATTTATGCATCAATCAATGCAAACATATACCTGATTAAGCATCTTTGAGTAGGAAATCTTTTCTTTGTTAGAAGAAATGGATGCTTGAACATGTGAAGCTGAGCCATTTGCAATATTTGTGACCTAAAAAATAAAACAAGCAGAATATAAAGGGTTTGTAAGATAATAAATACACAATCAACTCTTAACAAGAGTAATCATACCTCTTCTAACTTTCTTGAATGCTCAAACTCACAATCAACAAATAGACTTCTTGGTTGAGTGTATGTGATCAAACTAGTAGGAGAATTCTCATCCTTTTAGGAAAAAACGTTAACATGTGAGAAAACAACAAAGTTCGTATTCAAAGGTATGTAATGAATTTACCTCTAATTGAACATTGGACCATTTCTTGGTTTTTTCCATGGTTAAATTCACACTTGACTTTTGTTGCAAAGATAAGGGGCTCATATCCTTTCAAGACTATAAGCATCTTGGAGTTAACAAACATATGCAAAGACAAATAGTTGATCTTTACAAGGCACAAGAAGAATATTGCAATTTACATGTCCTTCTTCATCAATTGAATGGGGCTCAATCTTACTAAGAAACACAAGTGGAACCTCTATAATTCGATTCTAATTAATTTGAAAAATAACAAGTGAGTTGTGGAAAATCTTAAAAGTGATTGTAGTTTAGATGCTTTTCTAGAGAGGTACTTACAATATGCACTTTGGATCCTGGCTAGAAGACTTTTAGGAATATAAAGACTCGTTGCATCATTGCTCAAAGTTCAATCTCCACCCTCCACCGCCCATAATCATTTCCACCGTGTGACTTTGAAAATACTATGCCTCTGCCAACTTCCTTTGAATGCAAATCAAGGATTGGAATGAAACAAAATTGTTGTGGTGTACCTTTGGAAAAAATCCACATCTACATCTCACATTCTCTTCAATTATAGGATTGGATGATCCCATCATTTTGACCGTATCTTTACCACTTGCAGGCACATAGCAAGCCTCTTGCATATGATGTAGAGGGATAGAGAAATTTTTATGCCTTCAATGAATTATCTACTTCAAGGTCAACCATCTCCATGCCTACTTTGTTGTGGTTGCCATCTTCATCAAAACTCTCCAAGTGTGAGATATCTTCCATTGGAATTTGGTGAATTTTAGTAAGCCCTTCAAACAATGGCCCTGCTTTGAGCCTCATGTAACACCTATGCTACTTTAGTGTTAGAAATATTTGTCTCTCATATAATTAGAGTCCTTAGCTTCAGTGCAAGCCTTAAAAGGAGATAGTGCCTTTCCCTTCCGATGAATGAACTTCTCCACCTGCTCCCTCATTTCTTTGTCCTTCTTGAAATTTTCTTGCATAAACTTGTCGATGGGAAACAAACCTAGCCCTTCTCTGGTCCACATGCAAATCCGCTCCAAGTTCCTATTGTATGTGTGATGCTCCCACGCATGACTTATACAAAGGAAACCGTTTTCCTTTGCATTGTTTGGAATGTGGACTACAAAATGAGATTCTAATTTAGCTTGGCCATTGACTTCTTTGTTGGAAAACGTTACCTCATGTCTCCCAACATATTTCAAGGACAAATGATCATGCTACATGTGAGGAGACATTTCTTGTCAAACGTGTCTTAGAGTGGATGACAAAGTCTTCGCCTTGGCCAATTTTCTTTGCACCCAACTATGCAAAGAAAGTCTATGTCCACTGACCTCTATTACTAAGGCATTCCACGAAGCCACAGAGGTATACAAGAGACTTCTTCCATCAATATTATTCTTTCATATGATTTTTGCATAGCGATCCATTCCCAAAAAATAATTGAAAAATGTTGCAATTGTCTCAGCATTCCATAAGAAGATGCTCTTCAAAGGCTCGTTCTCCATGTTGATGTGATTGCTATTAACCCGATAAAACAAAAGTACATCAAAAAGATTATACACATGCATAAAAAGGTTCTAGCACATATAAAAAATTCTTCAAATATTGTCTACGAACTTCTAGATTAACCTCTTCTTCATGTTCATTTCTTCTTTAGATGATGGGACACACGAACGTAATGAGAAGTTACTTCAAACTCATCGAGGACATGATTGGCCATAAGAGTGAAGCCTCATGGCTGGTGCTAACTTCTTGAGCACAAAATGAAGGATTCAAATGCACACAAAACTAAATCTTGCAATTGAATGTGTATCTAATTATAGTTATAGTTACCATGGTTTTCATCATTTGTATCAATAAAAATCACCTTGCATGGCAATGTTTTTAGATAACCATGGTGATTTTTTGAATGGTACTTGCTTTTATTTGTGTTTAATCATGCTTTGATCAATCTCTGGATTACAAACTATGATTAGTTTTTTACTCTTGCAAACAATATGTAAAGATGGTATTACACAAGGCCGGGTAGGGATTGCGACACTCATGATGAAGGGGGATTGTTATCCCATTTGGGTTATTGGTTCTAGTGGGTAAACAAGAAAACACATGGCCTAAACATCGGAGCTTCAATTCACAACAAAGTCAAAGTACCTTATAAGTGGAAAAAGGCACGAAGAGAGCCTTCTTTATAGCTATAGAACCACAATGATTTGATCCCTTGGAGAAGATAGTTGCACGAGCTACATACTGGCCTTAATGGTATCACGTGGATTCAGCTGGCAAGGTGCACCAATGAAGAAGAGGTCAAGGAGGAAGAAGAATTTGCATTCCCAAAGTCAAGGGAAAGAGAAAGGTGCAAAGAGGAGCTATGAGTTGGTGAGGGCGTGGTGAGAGAAGCCTGGCATGGTGAGGTTGATCGAGCTTGGCCAAGAAAAGATTTGAAAGCAAGCCGAAAGAAAGTATTAAAGTTTTCATGGTATGACATGCAAGACCAAATACAAGGCTTTCAAATGCCTTGATTTATTTTAAGGCTCTTTTACAATACACAAGACCTTCAACCTTTTTAAAGAATACAAGCAACGACGGTGTCATCATTGCTTAACTTATTGACAAATTGAGAAGGCCCATTGTGAAGGCAATGTGATACGCATTTTGTAAGCCAAAGTCATAGTGCGGCCATCGCATGGGGTAGCTGAATCTGGTGTGATAATCGATGCTTGGAGCTACCCTCTTCTCGGTGCCCTGATCATCCTCTAGTTCTTCTCAATGGCCGTGCCATAACCCAAGGTGGACTACATTTAATTCATTTGGTGCAAAGTACATTGTTTAATCTATTGTAGTTTCTTCCCAATTCATTCATTGGTAGTCAAGTGGCCAAATATTGTATCCATTGTCAAACATATCATGTCACACATGAGTTTAAATGGGCACCTAGAAGTTGTTCATAAATTAGAAACTTAGCTTTGCTTTCCATCTTTAGGAACTCATCTTGTCTTTTACGTATGGCTTGTATCTAACAAGTATGTGGATCCATTCAGGATAACTATACTCTTTAACGACTAATTCAGCTATCGCATTGCTTGTCGATGCCGCTCCTTGGCGTTGCAATTGGAAGTCTTGCTTAGTTGGACCCCAAATCTCACCACCACTTGCATAGGTGATGGCATCTAGAGAGATGCACTCGCTTTGCATCAGCTAAAAACAGTTTAGAGCTTCCTGACCCTGCACCTATTTTGCATATCATGCAACAATCAATGCATTCAAAGAGTCAATATTCCGTATAAGAAGCTCCCAAGCACAATCTATTTTCCAACAGTCAGACTAACAAAATCATCGTGAATTTAGTGTCACATGCCTTCAAGGTGGACGCAGATGTGAATGCATCTCGAGCGATGCCCTACCTTAGCATTTTTTGAAAACAACCCTAGCTCCCTAGCCCCACCACATTTGGCATACATGTCGACCAAGGTAGTGCCAAGCATTGCGTTTTTTCTCGACAACCTCTAACTAGCAGTATGATGTAAATTCTTTTGCCCATGTCAACAAGGATTTCCAAACGATTCACATGTTTATAAGATGCGAGCGTAGGTGATTGCATCTGGAGAGTGTCGCTTGCTTTGCATCTGTTAAAAATAGTTCAGAGCTTCTTCGCCCCGCCCCTATTCCACATATCTCTGACTAGCAAAATCATTCTGAATTTTGCTGCCCATTTCATCATCTTGCATAGTGCCACATGTCTTCAAGGTGAACGCATAGGTGAATGCATCTGGAGCGATCCCCTACCTTTGCATTTGCTAAAAAGAGCCTTGCACATTTGGCATACATATCAAGCAAGGTAGATCCAAGCATTGTGTTTTTCTCTCGACAACCCTAACTAGTAGTATCATGTGAGTTCTTTTTCGGAACTTAGTAAGGATTTCCAAATTGCCAAATGTCTTTAAGGTACGGCTGTAGGTGATTGCATCTGGAGAGTGTCGCTTGCTTCACATCAACTGAAAATAGAATATTGCAGGTCATTTCAGCATCTTGCATAGTGCCATATGCCTTTAAGGTGAATGCATCTGGAGGGATGCCCTACCTTTTTATTTGCTAAAAAAAGTCCTGGCTCCCTAGCCTTGCCACATTTGGCATACATGGCGAGCAAGGGAGTGCAAAGCATTGCATTTTTTCTAGACAACCCGTAACTAGAAATATCATGTGAGTTCTTTTGCCCATCTCAGCAAGGATTTCCAAATTTCCACATGTCTATAAGATGTGAGTGTAGGTAATTGCATCTGGAGAGATGCACTTGCATTTGCATCTATTGGAATTAGGGTTGCAGGAAAACACACACAGCTTGGAGAAGACGAAGGAAGCTCAAAGCACACAATTGAGAGTGTTTTAGTTAGTTGTAATGGAAAGATAAGATAGCCCTAGAGTGATGGGCGTATATACAATGCACGGGGGAAAAAACCTCCTAGGGAGGGAAAAATGCCCTGGTGGTCCTAAGTGTGTTCACACACATCACTACCACATGTATATGGTAACAAACCCCCCTTGGGTGTGATGCAATGAACAAGAGTTGGCACATAGAGTAAAGGGAAGTGGAGGACATGATCAGTCCACAAAGGGGAGTAAGCCCAAAGCTTGGCAGAAAGCTTCGAACTTCTCACGAGACAATGCCTTTGTGAAAAGATTTGCAAGGTTGTCATGTGTTGGCACATAAGCCAAGCTAATCTCTCCTGCTGAGAGCCTCTAGTGGTAATGCACCTCACTGTGCTTTGAGTGAGCATGAAAAATTCGATTCTTTGCAATTGCCAATGCGCTCTGACTGTCAGTGTAGATACTGTTGGTAGTGTCCGATCCAACACCCAAATTAGCCATAAGGCGTATGAGCCATACACACTCAACCGTAGCCATGAAGACTGCCCTATACTTAGCCTTACAAGTGGAAGTGGCCACATTAGGTTGCTTCTTGGTCAACCATGATATACTGAACTACCAAGCATGAAACAAAAACCAGTTGTGGACACTCGCATGTCAAAACAACCAACCCAATATGAGTCCAAAAAAGCATGTAATTCTGGCGGCAATGATCTCCCCTTAGGATAAAACAAGCCAAGATGTAAGTGCCAGAAAAAATCCCTCTTGACAGCCTGGCAATGCTTAGACCCTAGGCTATGCATAAATCTACTGACCTACAAGACTGAAAATTGAATATTTGGCCTCATGTTGCATACATAAATGAGGCATCCAATAGTAGTTTGGTAAAGAGTGACATCGGCAGGATCACCAACATCACGAAGACTCAATTTCAAACATGTTTCCATGGGAGTGGCAATAGGTTTGCAATCCTCAAGTCTAAATTTACATAGCAATGTCTCTATGTAACTTTTTTGACACAAGGCCATACCACCATCACGCTGCTTAAACTATATACCCAAGTAATGATGCAACATCCCCAAATATTTCATCTTGAAAGTAGCATTCAAATCAGCCTTAAATTGAGCAATATGTCTCTCATTTGGTTCAGTGATCATCAAATCATCCACATAAAGAACCACAATGAGAAGTATATCACCCTCACGCTTTACATATAATGTGATTTCTGTTGGACTGGAATGAGTGTTAGCCTTCTCATACCAAGCACGAGGAGATTGCTTCAACCCATACAAAGCTTTGTTACATTTGCACACTTTATCCGCTTGTCCTTTCTTGACAAAACCGCGAGGCTGCGTTACATAAACTTCCTCAAATATGTCACCATTCAAGAAAGCAGTAAGAATGTCTAATTGATGTACATCCCAACCAAAACAAGTTGCCAATGCACATAGAAAATGTACACTAGTCATATGACAAGTGGGAGCAAAAGTCTCTTCATAATCTATGCCTTTTTGTTGTGCATAACCCTTTGCAACAAGTCGAGCCTTGCAGCGATCAATCTCACCATCTCGCTTGCATTTCAACTTGTAAACACACTTTGTACCAATGGACTTTTTGAGAGGAGGAAAATCACATAAATTCCATGTGTCATTTTCTATAAGTGCATCATATTTTGGTTGCATGGCAGCCATCCATTTTTTTAAATTTTTTGCTTCATCAAAAGATAGAGGTTCCTCAACATCATGTAAGCTAGACACAGCCAAAGCATAACAATCTGATGCATAAGATGTATGGTGAGAATCTGAACGAGTACGACTAGAAAAATGTGCATCCAATTTACTATCACGCAAAGTATGCATCGGCCATTTAGGCATACCTCTAGCCTGCTCATTCTCAACCCTTTCCTCATCAAGTACATCATGTACATCTGCATCAGTAATAGGCTGATCTCTAACATTTTCAAAAATCCCCATAGGCTGTACATTTGCCTCATTAGAATTTACATTTGAACTTCCACCACTGAAAAGAGGCAACAAAGTGTCATAAATGTCGTGTGAGCTGACATTATTGTCTCTAGTACATAACAACAAGGGCTGAACAGAATCTTCCACAAACACAACATCTCGTGAAGCCAGAATACGCTTTGTTTGCAGATGATACAACTTGTAACCTTTTCTTTTAGAACTATAACCAACAAAAATACATTTGAAAGTCTTATCATCCAATTTTATGCGTTGTGTTTGTGGCACCAAAGTATATACCAAACACACGCATGTGCTCAATAGAAGGCTTTCTATCATGCCATGATTCATATGGAGTAATAGAGTACAAAACTTTTGTAGGACACCTGTTTAGTACATAGGTGGCACACATGATGGCCTCAATCCAAAACGAATGCGACAAAGCCTAAATTTTTACCATACATCGTGCCATTTCCGTTGACCTGTTTTTCCTCTCAGCAACACCATTTTTGTCAGGACAAGGGTAGGACCAGTCACGGCCAAGGGCCAGGATGGACATGCAGTCAAGGGGGTCCCTATATTTAGCAGGCCAAGGGCCTATATAGGGAATGGCTGGGTGGAAATTAGCATGTTCCAGTCCCCCTGTCCTTTCACTGGTATCAGAGCTAGGGGAGAGGAAAGCTATGGAGGAGGGAAGGAGAAGGGTCGATTTGCTGCTTGCAGGATTGCATTTCCTCTCTCTCTCTCTCTCTCTCTCTCTCTCTCTCTCTCTCTCTCTCCCCCCCCCCCCCGAAGTTCCATGGATATGGGTCGTGGGCAAGTTCCTTTGGAGGGAGGAGCAACCGGGGAGGAGACGGCCGTGTGCAGGCCCGCTTGCGAAGGGTAGAGCCGAAGGGAGACGATACTGGCGTGGGCAAGGCCACTAAGCAAGGGAAGGGGCAGGCTGCCAAGGGTCTTGCCCGATTTGCAAGCAATTTGGAAGCTTGTGAGCAACTGCTATGCTCTAGTGGTGTGAACAGGTGTGAACCTTGATTCCAACTTATTCTATTCTTACGACGGCCATTTCATCAACAGGTGTACTTCATGAGGTATGCAGTTGGTATTTGTTTATTGCACATATAATTCTGTTTTTCTAGTAGATCTACAAGTAGACAAGGTCGATTTTTTGTGCATGATCGACAAGGTCAAGTCTCTTTGCTATGACATCTACCGTCAATAGCATTGGTTGGAAATAAGGCCATATATAGTTCTATGAAGCAAAGCTTCAATTTATACATCTTGCATTGAGGTTGGCCCGTTTGGCATATGCTATGAGCATACAAAATTGGGAAAGAATAGGCAATGTGTTTGCAGGTTATTTTCTATTGCAGGTTATTTCATTATGTACCAGACGGGTGTATAGCATATACAAGGGCGTTTGTGCAGATATGGCTATGAGCCGTTTCGGAATGAATTTTTCCTTCCAAATTTCATGACAACTGGTTGCAGCACCAACTACCAGGTTAGCCAAGGTTAAGTTTTTCTTGTTTTTCCATGTTTACACTTTACTTGCCAATTACTTTCACTATGCAAAGCAAAGTGCTTTGGAAATTTTATATCAAGCAAGACTTCTCCCTTGTGCCAAGGTACTGCCCGATGACTTGGCATCACGGGCAGTGGCACACAAGTTTGGGAAATTACCAAAATGGGAATATCAGCTCACAGAATCCCTACCAGTCTAAACTGTGCAAGGCACTCATGGTTTTGGTTCTCACAGTTGAGGCCATCACTCTCCACACGGGCTTACAATTCTACCTGCAAGGCATGCTAGTGTGGTGGATTCAATTCTACTACTTTATGCATTACGCTTCCGCTAACACACTCGCAACTCTATCAAGGACAGACTACGGATGGATTGTTCAATATGATTGCTGGTTGCTATCAACACTCAATAACACTACAAAGAACCTAAAATTTCGACTAGATTCACCGGAAAGGTGCCCTATTCAAGTCATCCTCATACAGTCACGACCCATACACGGTAGACGGTAAATATTTGACTTGTGTTTTTTGTTGCCTCTCTCGATGAGAGCGTCATACAGACAAATTGTGGTATGCTTATAGGATAAGCAGCAATTTAAGCATAAGATGTCTAAGAGCACACATTCTGCGCACAAACTCTAAAAATTTAAGGAAAGTTCCTCAGCCCAGCATGCTCTTCTTCTCTCTCTTTTTCTTATTTCTCTCAAGAATAATGAAAAATTTATAAGAAGCTTTTGATACATGTTTTGTTTGGGAGTCAATATGAGCCAAGGTGCTCTAACTCTCAGCTAGAAATTGGCCACGATGCCATTCACATTAGTTTTCATTGGTTTATTCTCGTTATACTATCAAGGAAAGAATTCCGCAATCTACCACGGGGTAGCCGAAAAATTCAACTTTTCAAGTTGATTCTCATCATTCTGTACATGGTTAATCAGGTTAGTTACCGTTACCTGCTAGTTGAGCAGTTTCTACAAAGGGTCTTACCAAGGGATTTGACTACGTAGATTCTACCCAACGGGTTTGGATTGCGAAGCCAACACCCAGAGTTTCTAGTGCAATGTTGCTTGGTTTTCTCACAGGGGGGGAATGTACTCCTGTGCATTTGAATACGGGTAACTTACCTTTCAGTTCAATCCCTAGGGCCATGCCAAGGGCATGTCGAAACAAGTAGTTTGGAGCGTAGTGTCCAAAGTACATTATGTTGTTATGAATCCAGTTGTAGGATTCGATTTGGAACATGTTGTCACATGGGATACAACATGGTCTAGGAACTCAAGGAGTTCGGTTTAGCCAGTGTGGAGCAATGAATGAGGGTCCCTTTCACTCTTGTCGGAGAGTGTTTAGAGTTACCTCCACACACAAGGACATCTTGTACTTGAAGGATGTTCTTTTTTTAGACATCCTTAGTTGAGACATATTCCATATGTGGTGAATATGAGTCTCCGGGAATGACACCGGCGTCCCCTATTTCAAATATGTGTCACGACAAAGTCCCTACGTGTTGGTCAAATCTGTTTTCTAGACCATTTTTTAGCACGATGTATCAGGAGCAATTTCAGTGGCTAGAAATTGTCGGATACTTAGAATGACTTGTTCAGCTACAAGTATTGCTAAACAACATTACAGATAGTTGTTTATACATATAGCAAGGCTATAAGTTGTTAATGAAAAAGTTTCATTGTCTGTACCAAGAAGTGATCAATGTTTCACCTTCTATTGTGATTCAGACATTTCAACAAGGCTTGCAAGAGATTGCAACTAAAAGTATTTACTTTGTTTTCAGAACTATTTACATTCCTTTTGAATGTGTGCTAGACGCATCACATTTGCCATAAGTATTGGCAAGGATCACCATGTTCGGATCTGTTTTTTGTTAAATGCATGCACACTAGGTGTTATCGGCCCTAGTGTTTAGCAAAGGTTGATTTGGAATGGCATGCATATTCCTCAAGTTGTTGCTTATGAAGCATTTTGCACTCTATGTGAACTATCTCTATGAGATTCCTTTTGGGTCTACTAATCACCAAAAGAGGTCATGGCTCGGTTTGGGTGTTTGTGGATTTTTCAAGTTAACCACGATGGTTATTCCGGACATTTTTGATTCCTCAACAATGTTATAGGCTATTGTGATTCCCCGTTTACCAGTCGTCTGGGAAGACTGGCGATAAACCGTGGGGGAAACACACCTTAGTACTGTCAGTTATCCAAGGGCATAGGCAGATTACAAAGTGTGAGGGAACATACCTCAGTACTATTAGTTATCCAAGGGGATAGACAGATTATAAAGTATAATCTGGTGTTGAAGGATATGTAAAGTGCGTATTTTAGCACCAAGCGATTCAATCAGTAAGCATTTATTGCTCTACTTAAAGTTTTCTTACTATAAGTTAAAGCATGTTTTCGACTAGGTGTAGTCTCTTCATGTATAACTCAGGTTCTCAACCTTGCACACTCGTTAGGGTGGTGTTGTTTACTGATGATGAAAATTGGGAGCAAGTCAAGGACTGAAACTTAACTTATGAGTTATGTCAACAAGTTACTTTCATGGAAAGTGAAAAGAGGTACCCTTTTTGGTACACCTTTGTTGTGATAAACTCGTTTACCATGCTAATGAGCGTTCTAAATGGAGTCTACACACTATATTTGGATAGGAACTGGTACCATCAGATGGTTACAAATGGACAAAAATGTAGAAAATCAAGATGTTACTCTTGATTTCATTAAACCTCCTACTGAACCAAGTTTCGCTCAAATGAACCATTGGATCCATGAGGGATGTTATAGTAGAATACATTAGTGTTCTTATGAAGACACCATCACTTGTGTTTTCACGGACGAAAATGCTTCTCCAAGGGGGGAGTAATGTCAAGACAAGGGTAGGACCAGTCACGGCCAAGGGCCAGGATGGACATGCAGTCAAGGGGGTCCCTATATTTAGCAGGCCAAGGGCCTATATATCTGGGTGGAGATTAGCATGTTCCAGTCCCCCTGTCCTTTCAATTTTTCTGAGGCGTATAAGGCACTATACATTGGTGTTTTATCCCACAACTAGCCAGAAATGCATTAAATTCATGAGACATATACTCCCCCCTCGATCGAAACAGAGGGTGCCCATCGTACATTTTAAGACATTTTTAGCCATAGCCAAAAATTGCTTGAAGCACATAAAATATTCAGACTTTGCTTTAAGTAGATACACACATTCATGCCTGAAGTAATCATCAATGAAAGTCACGAAGTAAAGGTAATTGCCCAAGGACGAGGTTTCATCACTATGCACAAGCTGCAACCTGCATGTGGCCCTAACTAAACCATCCTTTGGAAACTTTGAACGCTGCATCTTACCCAAAATACAGCCTTCATAAACATGTTTGATAGGTGCTTCAAGAGGCGGTAAAAGATCAACCATATCAGATTTTTGCAAATGCATCAAGCTGAAATTCAGATGACCAAAACGTGCATGCCAAAGTTTTGCATTTGAAATAGCCTTTGAATCCACAACTGCATTTGCAAAATTCTACCCACACTTGTGATCCAAAGTGAGCTTATACACTCCACGACATAAAATGCCAGATGCAAAAATTTCATCACCAAAACTGAGATCTTGTATTGTACATCTGGCATCCACAAATTTGACTACAAGACCAAGTCTAGCAAGTGAAAATACAGACACAAGATTCTTCTTGATTTCTTGCATTAACAAGTGTGAAAGAACTACCATTTGTAGCAGTGAGCACAATCTTTCCAACTCCATAAACAGTATAAGAGGCATTATTGCCACAAGTAATTGAATTCCCATGAGGGATATTATCAAGAGAGGTGAGCAAATCACAATGTGAGGTAATGTGCTTTGTAGCACCACTGTCAAAATACCACACATGTGAATGTGTAGCAACTGACATTCGTGCATCATGGACAACAGGATTATAAATGCACTACAATAAAAGCCCGTTATGCATCAACATGAGCATTACAGTCTCCTTCCACTGAAGATTCAACAATAGATACATTTGTAGTGGAACTAACATTAGTAGTGGAACCAACCTCTTTCTTCTTAGCCTCTTTGGCCTTCGAATTAGGACACCACTTGATCAAGTGATCATTAGCTTTACAATAATGGCAATGCATCTTCTTTTTTACCTTATCACCAAAATTTCCAAAAAAATAGATGCCAGTGGAACAGGTGATTTTCCACTCACAGAAGAACCATGAGAAGTGGCTGCATTACTGTTACCACCTTTTCTTTGAGCAGCAATAAAGGCATGTTCAACTACACACTGTTTAGTCCTTTTTTTTTTGGAAAGTGACTCTTGCAATGGCAATGTGTATAGTGCATTAAACTTGAAAACTTCAAGATTTCCTTGGGTCATAAGTCTCCAAGTCATAAGATTCTAGCAAGGCATCAAGGGCAGTCTGCACAAGGGAACTGTCTAAAATGACTACACTTGCAGAAATTGGTTGCTCATTGATATCCTTGACACCAGCAAGAAAAGTGTCCATATCATCTTCCTCATGCATAATCTTTGACTCTAGCTCTTTACGCAACATGCAATTTTTGCCTTATTGCGACTTGCATAAAGACCAGCCAGAATATCCCAAGCTTGTTTTGCAGATTTCATTGAACAAATGTGAGGAGTAATAGTGTGCTTCATAGACAACACAATCAATGCATGAGACTACGCATCTTTTGCATCCTAGCGAACTTGTTCTGTCGTAGGCAAAACAACTCTAACAGCATCAACTCTTGCGGCAAGACCTGCAAAATGCTCAAAATCGCCTACATCCTTAGAACAAGGACATACATCAATGCCCTGCACAATATTCCAGACACCCTTTGACACATGAACATGTTGTATCATGTAAGCCCACATAGGGTAATTGAACACATCCGTGTTGTTGTTGGCCATGGCGAATGCCTGCACCTGATGTGAAAACTATTGAAAAGAGGAGAAATGAAGCAGGAACAACACGTGCTATATAGCACAAACCGTAGAAGAATGTAAAGGATCTGTTATGCAAAAAAAGGCACTAACAAAAAAATTGCACAAAATGACAAAATAGCCTGCGTAGTACTGCTTGTAGTGGAAACGAAGGCCGAAATGAGCCTGAATTAGAAATCTAAGCAGACTAAACTCTTTGAGCTTACCCATAATATTTGTCAACCTACGAACGCTTCTCAAAGCTAACAAAAATTGGAGAAAGTGAACGGGCGTGTGCTGGAGCTACTAAGGTCGAAATGAGCCTGAATTAGAAATCTGAGTAGACTAAACTCTTTGAGCTTACCCATAATATTTGTCGACCTATGAACGCTCCTCAAAGCTAACAAAAATTGGAGAAAGTGAACGGGCGTGTGGTTGCGTCCTCCCTAGCTACTAAGCCCGGGAGGACGCAACATACTATGATACCAATTGTTAGAATTAGGGTTGTATGAAAACACAAACAGCTTGGAGAAGACAAAGCAAGATCAAAGCACACAATAGAGAGTGTTTAACTTAGTGTGCAATGGAAAGATAAGATAGCCATAGAGTGATGGGTGTAATATACAATGCACGGGAGAAAAAACCTCCTAGTGAGGGAAAAAATGCCCCGGCGGTCCTAAGTGTGTTCACACACACCACTAAGTCATGTATATGGTAACAGCATCAGTTAAAAATAGTTCAGAGCTTCTTTACCCCTCCCTTGTTTAGCATATCCTTGAGTAACAAAAGCATCATGAATTTTGCTTCCCATTTCAACACCTTGCATAGTGTATTAGTGTCACATGCCTTTGAGGTGAATGCATGGGTGAATGCATTTGGAGCAATGTTCTACCTTCACATTTGCTGAAAACAGCCCTGGCTCCCTAGCCCTACCACATTTGGCATACATGTTGAGCAAGGTAGTTCCAAGCATTACGTTTTTTCTCGACGGCCCCTAACTAACAGTATCATGTCAATTCTTTTGCCCATCCTATCAAGGATTTCCATATTTCCACATGTCTTTAAGATGCGAGTGTAGGTGATTTCATCTGGCCAAGAGATGCACTTGCTTTGCATCAATTGAAAATAGAATTTTGTTGCCCACTTATATAGTGCCATGTGCCTTCAAGGTGAATGCATCTATAGCAATGTCCTACCTTAGCATTTGTTGGATCCCTAGCCATGCCATATCTGGCATACATGTCGAGCAAGGTAGTGCCAAGCATTGCACCTTTTCTCAAAAACCCCTAACTAACAATATCATGTCAATTATTTTTCCCATCTCAACAAGTATTTCAAAATGATTCACATGTCTTTAAGATGTGAGCATATACATAATTCTCAAGTTATTGGTGTGCACGTTTCTACCTTTGTAGTTACTTTTTTGCTTGGTGTGGAAACACACGAACTTTAAAGAAGAATGTTGCTTTGGATATTGTTCTAAAGGGATCTTTTGAAGTGAATTCTGACACATTTGTGGAGCTGCCTAGGCACAAGTTTCACATGGTTTAAATGCAGATAGCAAACCCTTTAAGTGGTGCTACCGAAAGACATCTAAATTTTTGCAATTACATTATTTTGTCAAAGTTCTTTTGCATTAATTCTATTTCGAATTCATGTTCAATTTGTTGAGTCTTCTTAGGGTTATGCATTTTCTTGGTGTCAATGTGTACTAAGGAGGAGGAGGTTGTGGTAGATTGCTTTGCTAGTGTGGGCAACATGGCACAAACCTGTGAAGACATGGATCATCATTGTATTAGCGTAGACATAGATAGAGAGTGCTATGAACAAAGTCTTTTTCTTATATAGGAGACCAACTCCAATTTGTAGAAGCAGAGAGTGAGTGAGTCATATTTATGTTTAGATGTCCATTATACGAGAAAAATTAAAGTGTATTTGCCATTTTGGTTTCTGATCATATTATAGTCACAATCGTATCTTGGATATTTCAATTTTTAACTCCTTGTGGTGTCTATCTTATATATGGGATAACTTATATATGCCATACGTTTAATAATCGTATAGAAATGTTCCTACTCTTCTTTAATTAAGTCCTTTTATGTTTTTTTCCCCTATTTTTATGCCTCAATTTATATTGATTTGTTCATGGTGATGGTACAATTGGCTTCTTTTTCCATCAACTAGTTAACAATGAAGTATTGTTGTTATATGTAGGTTATAATGGAGGAACAAGAAGAACATTATGTGGGTACAATCCATTTAACACAGTCCATAACCAATAAAAGGGGCCATGAGGATGTAGTGGATACAGAAGATGATATTGAATCCTGGATAATGACATGCAATCAAAATTGCAAGATGACCTAATAAAAATGATGTGTTCTACAAGAAAAGGAAAATGATCCAAAAGAACAGAGAGAGAAAAGTCACTTATAGGGATACTTTTGAATCCCCAATTTCCAAGTATAAACCCCAATATACCTAAGAATCTAGACTAAGTATTTCAGTGATATAAGGAGAAAGGTCTCATCGCACCTCAAAATAGCGAATATGCATAGGTTTGGAAGACCGCCAACACAAGCCAATTTTGTACCCTCCACATGCAGAGGATGCATATATAGGGGATGTTTTAAAATGCATATGTTATTCCTCTTCTTCCATTTACCATACTTAAAGCATAATTGTGAAGCATATTGTGATCGATGCAATGAAAGCGGGAAAGAAAGGAAAAACATGGTTCAATTTGAATACTTGCCAATCATAGATCAACTTCAAACACTTTCTTGGAGTGACACTTTTTGCCATGATCTTCTTGCAATATGGCATGCAAGAGGTGATTGGCTCCTATCTCAAGATCCACATAGAAGCGTGAAAGAGTTTTGGGATGTGACAAAATGCAAATGTACATAGATTTTTGGAACCTTGCAAAGGAGTGGGAGCTTCCTATTAAATGCTCAAATGAATATTTAGGAATGTACTACAGGACATTCCATCTTGCTTTGCAAAGTCTAGAGCTTAAAGGTGCATGGAAGGAGAGACACGACAAGTACAACTTTCTTTGCTCTTTATGTAGAAATCTCATTGAGACAGAAAGGATGTTTGTGAAGGTATGTTAGCATATCATAATAGATTCTAAGTGTACTTTTTTACTAGACACATAATAAGTAGACTCGTCATGATCTATAACTTTTTGTAGGGAGATCCTCCAAACTATGTGCTAATGTGTCATTGGATGGGTTCCAAACGGCATCAACAAAGCCTAAGGATAGCGGAGTGATCAAAGTATTGGTTCTAAATGGAGATAAAGGTTTCATAATTGGGCCCCTTCCAGTTATCTTCTTGCCATTGAGGTTATTGAAGCAATCAAAAGAGGCATGGAGATGTTTTTCCATATTTCCTAGAGCCGTTAGTCGATGAGCTTGAAGTAGCCTTTGTGGAGGGATTCACTCTAAGATGTAGCACCTATGAAAAAGATACCAGTTGGGGTTTGAATACCAAGGTATGTTTATGAGGTAATTATTTTTGCAAAGATCTATGTGCGACAGAGAAGATCTGTTAGTTTGACTATTGGTTTTGTAGATCTATTATTACGACAGTGTAGGTTGCTCATTTTGACAGAGAAAAGGTGTTTTGTCACGATATTTTTTGCATTTTTTGCATCTTGTGATTTTTTGCAATAATTCTCGCATTTTCTATATCAATTTTTATATATTTACATTTTTTACACCAATTTTTATATTTTTTGTATTTGTTTTTGCAATTTTTGTATATTTTGGTTTCTGAAAAAACCACAATCTAAAAAATATTTTAAAAAATAAAATCGGAAAAACAAAAACACCACACAACCGGCCAAGGAAATTTGGCTCATGAACTTTTTTGTCGAAAAAAGAAAGTTGAAAAGAAAAACCCCCAATTGTCCTTGTCCCTGAGTCCAAGCACGATTATGGTCACGGTCTTGGTCTAATGATATATATGAAACCCTATTAACCTTGAAAGGTGGAATCGGGAATGTGGGATAAGGGCTCCTCCTTTTCCCTCCACTAGCTTCCTTAGACTTTTCCTCTCTTGCCTACACGCCCAAGTAGGGATTACAAGGGCTTGCAATAACCAAGTTGGGTTTGTAAAGCACTCCATGTTCCTCTAAAAAATACGCTTGTTTTGAGCTATCACATGCATGATTCCATATTACGCACGTCAAAAAGTTGGGGGGGAGGGGGGGATCAAGCAAAAATAACCAAAATAGCTAGTGGCACGGCCTCTTTGGGGTACTCGTCAATGCCTTTAGGGTACGCACGTCACATGTATCTATGCTCTGGTAGAGTTCTAGAGGTTGAAAGACTTAAGAGTGCTTCAAATTACGTGGGCACTCACTATCCACCTATGTTAGGTTTCGAACCTTCGGTCGAGACCAAGGTAGTGTGACCCAAGACCCACATATCGTGTCTAGTGACTCTTCCTCCGACTACGACCTCATGGAGGGGTACCCTATACAAAACCCCTAAAGTTTTAGTCAAAACGTGTGTGCCTTGGTCCCATAGCCTGAATGTGGTGTGTTTAGCTATTTAAGAGAGACCTTAAGTAGATCCACTCGCTCCGAACATGCGGCTAGTGAAGTGAATGAAGGGGGTGGGGAGGTTAATTCACCTTTCATGTCTAATGTAGACCCACTTTCCTTGAGAGTGTCCAAGGGAATATTCCATCCACTACACTCCCCTAGCCCCTCAGAGCTCTTCCCCTCTGAAGTTATATTACCTGATGGTAGGAGCCTTACCGAAGTGCAAGAGGGTGCAGCTAGGGAAAAGGAAATGAAAACTTATGCACGGCAGAGAAATGAAGAGAACTAAAGATGAAGGCCCCTATGACAACACTCATACCAATCAAGCAATCGAGTACTCCCAAATTAGAGGCCACTAAGTGTCATACGATAGGGAACCACCTTACATCTCTTTTGAAGGACACCCCTAGCACCTCAATCATAGATGGGGCATTTCTAAATGAAAATTAGGAGTATGAACTACAAATAGAGACTTTAACTGACCTATACACTAGTCACACCTACCACGTGGGTTGGTTAGATGTTCTACAATCCATATCGGGTGCTACCAGTGTAGAGGAGAAGCAACAAGGAGTTTGTGATGTCATCCATAAGGTTATCGAGTTGGAGAGGCAATATAAAGGGATCGACATGCCTTCAACGGGTCTCATGAGATTCTTGGATACAGGAAAGGCCAAACAACTGACCTTATCACAAATGGAGACTCCCTCGGTGAGCCCGATGGATCCTTCACACGTTGTCTCACCACCAAGAGTCTCAGTATAGTCTGAGCCCACAAGCGATAGTTTTACCTTTCCAAATTTAGCTCTTCTTTCCCTCTATGACCCCATGGCTACCATGCCTACCCCAGTGATGAGCATGGCAAAAAATATTCCATGGACTCATTTGTTAGTAAATCACCGCTACCTAGTAGCATAGTCATATGTATATGTTGCCCCTCATGCTCATGTAGCTTCTTCATCCCTAATTGTTTCAAAAATATGCTCCACTACCACCCTATCCAAGCCCTTATTTTAGTGGAGCCATACCGGCTAGCATTAACATGTCACATCCCACATCTGCTAGGCATAGGGCCACACATATGAACCTCAAGCCATCACATGGCACAATGCCATACCAAGAATGGGACCAAAGGACAACCCATGTGCCAAACCCTTTGCCAACCCCTAATCCACATGCAGTCATGGGAGCACCTCTGCCCACTATACGTGCTCACTTGGGTGACTTGGCAACATTTGTTCAAGCTATTGGCCGATCTATTGCTAAAAATATGTGTAGCACGCTTAATAGAGAGCCTAGAATCAAGGAAGTACAAGTAGCCAAGCTTACACAAAAATTCAGTGGGATATGAAGATGTTAGAAAGAATATCAAGGTATTTGAACACGTATGTGATCCCCGGGAAGAGCACAATGAGTTGCATAAGTGCAAGGCTTTAAGCTTGACTCTAAGTGGAAAGGCAAGGGATTGGTATAGAACCGTAAGGAATGATGAGCGCACGCACTATCCCACTCTTAGGAGATTGTTCTTGAAAGAGTACATACGAGAGGGAATGCTTTAAGGTGTAGACTCTAAGCTCGAGAAAGCCCAACATGAGGAAGGTGAGTCAGTGAGAGAATTTATTAGTCGCTTAAAGAATTTGAACTCTCGCTGTAATCCAAATGAGCGCTTTAACAATAACCAATTTCTTGATAGATTCATTAGGAGACTGCGGCATTAGGATATCTATAATGGCATGGTCATTAGAGGTATCCCTACTTGGGAAGCAGTCACCATCAGTGAAATCCAATTGGAATACAATTTAATTATTGCATGAGAAAGGGTGTCTGTTGAGCCAAAATTGACTAGCTCACAAGCGATTGGTCATGAGTCGATGACCATAAAACCCATTGTCAAAGAGCAAAAGCTATCTGAGATGACTTTGGCTAACTTAACCAAGGCTATTCAAGAAACTCTCAAAGATAATTGTGCTCTACAAAACAATCATATGTATCCAAGAAGGGAGCAACAATGGTGCTCGGTTTGCTTTGGTCCACATAGTACCAGTGAATGCCGTACGTTTACAGTAAAATTTAACAGGCATTGCAATGCATGTGGGAGGTATGGTCATCAAGCTGAGGATTGCATAGTGTTTAAACATGCGATGACAAATAGACCAACTTTGGCATGGATGGATACCACTCGAGTGCTTGCATTGATGGATGCCCCACCTCTTAAACAACCATCACAACACATGGTCCCTAGGGGCCAAAATGTTGTGCAAACGACACCATTACCACCTCCAGTGTTAGGACGCAACCCTCGCACCTAAGAGTCACTCATGTGAACCAAGTGGGTTGCGAGTCATCTAGTGAGATCTAGAGCTTGTGTGGATTGCAAGGACGATATAGACGCTAATATTGCCTATGGGATGGATGCACTTGAGGAGTGTCTATAGTACTACATGGAGGACTACTCGGAACAATTCAAACATGTCTATCAAGTAGCTACTCTTGCAGCAAGAAGCCAAAATATCAATCTCAGTGCCAAGAGACCACCTCTTCAATGCTACAAATGTGTAGGGCCACAATCATGTGGCTGAGTGTCCTATTAGACTACAAAAGAATGCCACTCTAGGGCCGGCCAATCAAGAGAGCGCATCTACAATGCCAACACTTATGTTTAATTGATGTGTCATAGATCATTTGATTGCCAAATGTCCTAATAATCCAAATGCACCCAAGATCATGTCATTAAACTTAATTGAGATTACTAAGGCATCATCACAAAGTATACATGTGGTACCACTAAATGTACTCACATGATTGATGCTCCAAAATCAAAATTAGA
Organism: Adiantum capillus-veneris; assembly: GCF_014529385.1. Classification (NCBI taxonomy): domain Eukaryota; kingdom Viridiplantae; phylum Streptophyta; class Polypodiopsida; order Polypodiales; family Pteridaceae; genus Adiantum; species Adiantum capillus-veneris. The sequence goes on along the minus strand of NC_140944.1, from coordinate 48,848,196 downwards.
TTCTTGAAGAAAGAGACACAGCATCAATTGTCTAATCCAAGAAGAAGAAGAAAACACGGAGGAAGAGATCACAAAAAGCAACGAAGTCAAACCCTAGTTCAAAGATCAACATAGGGGCGGGTGATGACCCCATGTATATGAACAACATCGAAGATGATTCTGATTTAGATGAGACCATGGAGACTAAAACGGCCACTAAGAAAGGAGAAAACAAGGAGGATCATCATGAGCCACAATGGCCAAAACCCAAGGAACCCAGGAAGAAGATCGGAACTTACCCAAACCCTATAGAGGAAATTGAGCGAGTCAAGCAATTAAGAAGTTTGGTAGAAGAGACCCAAATGAAGTACGAGCCAACACCTAGATAGATCCAAATTACAGACACATTGTTTCGTACACAAAATTAGCCTCACAAGGGCCATAGACCACTAGCCATACCTAGTGTCATCCAAGAAGAAAGTGACTTTAATTCATTGGAAAGTGGACATACTCCTTTCTTATTGGAGAGAATGTTCAAGGAGGGATTTCCTAACCCTATTGAAGAAATGGGGATTCCATCTTCTCCACGTCAAGAGACTGAAGCCCAAAAAGTGCCATTAAATATTGCCACATTCACTATCATGTCTAAACTATAGAGAAACTATATGGAGAGGAGAAGACACGCGTAACGATTCATCTAGTGACTCTATGCTAGAGACGAGTCATAATTGAAAATTAGACAAGAGAAGTAAGAGATATAAGAGGCAACGATATTGAGAAAGTGTGCATGCTAGGATAAATGAAAAGAAATCTACCGCAGAATGGCTTAGTTATGTGGGGACATGTGATGCTCATCAAAAGTTGGTGGATAATTGGGGTGAATAGCATCAAACTATTGTGTCGTGCAGTCCACAACCTATTGACATTGCACAATTAGAGGTTGCAAAGAAGCCAAAGTTGAGTCGTACTGTAAGAGACAACAAAACTTAGAGTTGGCTCAACAACAAAGGGAAGTGGAAGTGAAATCACAGTCCATAGAACAACAAGATCCCACAGACTTACACCCTACACCTGAGCATTTCAAATCCTACACCATGAAAGAGCATAAGGTTGTGTATACAAAGGCCCAAAGAACACCTACCAATGGAAGTTATGGATTCTAGATGGTCCATCAATAGCTAAGAAAATAGAGTTAGCGGAACCAGTGAGGAGTCCAAACGTGTTTTCATTGCCCAAGACCTGAGAGAGACTGAGGAATATGTACTTAAGGAGCTCCTTAAGGAATTCAAGGACACATTTTCTTGGACATATCACGACATGAAGGATGTTCCACCTTCTGTAATGTAACATTCAATTCCAATGATTAGCACTATTGAATCCTAAGTATGCAAAGATTGTTCAGGAAGAACTCAAAAAGCTTATCAAATGGGATTCATATACCCTATTGAACACTCAGAATGGGTGTCTCCAATAGTTATTGTGCCAAAAAATAACGGGAAACTCAGAGTGTGCGTGGATCTCAAGAAGGTTAATGCAGCCATTAGGAGAGATCGTTTACCACTTTCCATATTTGGCACATGTGCTTGAAAGAATTTCAAGAAAGGAAGCTTATAGCTTTTTAGATGGGTACTCTAGTTACAATCAAATCACGATTGCACTAGAGGACCAAGCTAAAACAACTTTTATAACAGAATTCAAAGTGTTTTCATTTTGTGTTATGGCTTCTGGCTTAACCAATGCCCCTGCTACATTCCAAATATTAATAAACACTGCTTTTAGAAATATTTAAGGGAGTTTTGCAAGGCTTTTTTAGATAACCTTTGTGTTTATTTTTCTTGAAAAGAACATCATCATGTTTACAAAAAGTGTTTGAAAGGTACATATTGTATCACAACTCATTAAACCCTCTCAAATGTTAATTTTGGGTTAAACATGGAGTCATTTTAGGACATATAGTGTCCAAGAATGGGATTTCCATAGATGAGAGCAAAACTAAAGCCATTTTCAATTTGCCACCACCTACAAACTATAAGGGAGTTCAAAGGTTCATGGGCGATGGTTATTATCGACGATTTATTTTAAACTTTGCCAAGATAGCATGCCCATTGTACAAGCTTCTCTGTTTTTTATGTGGATCATCGAGCGTTGTTGTATCGAGTAAATAAACCATGTTCCACGGGAAGAATTACATGATGGTTATTAATTCTTCTTGAGTTTGATTTTATCATTGTGGTGAGACCCAGTAAAAGACATGTCATGGCTGATCATTTTTCTAGCATACCCAATGGTGAAACCCCTACTGGAATTGATGATGAATTGATACTTTCCTATTCCTAGTCGAGACCATGCCTGAGTGGAGTGAGAAGATTGTAAACCTTTTAGTTAATGGTTTTCCACCCAAGGAGCTTCGTAAGGATATAGCTCAGAAGCTACTAAAGGAATGTGAACCTTATTCTCTAATTGCAAGAACTCTCTACAAGTTGTGCTCGTGAGGATGATTATTTGTACATACTACAAGAAGCACATATGGCATAGCTGAAGGACATTTTCTGGGGAACTAACAGCTAGAAAGGTGTTGCAATCGGGCTATTGGCAGCCCACCTTATTCAAGGATGCATCACTTTTTGCAAAAGCATGTGATGAATGCTAATGTTACAAGACCACACAGCGGAAGGATAAGATGCCCTTACATCCTATTAAAGTGACCCAACCATTTGAAAAATGGGGTTTAGACTTTGCTGGCCCAATTAGTTAAGCGGTCTGTAACACTCAATCCCAATACATTATTGTTGCCATTGACTATGTGACAAAGTGGGTGGAAGCTAAGGTGTCACGCAAAGCTAATGGAAGGTCAACCACTAAGTTTCTCTTTGAGAACATTATTACACGATTTGGTTGTCCCTTTGAAATTGTGAGTGACAATGGTACCCATTTTATGAATGAAGTAATAAAGGAAATAACAGCAAGCTTCATGATATCCCACCATAAGTCTACACCTTATTATCCACAAGCAAATGGCCAGGCATAAAGTACCAACAAGATTCTGATCTCTATTTTAACCAAAACGGTGGAGGCTCATCACACAGATTGGGAATTGAAGCTGATGTTAGCTCTATGGGCTTATTGTACAAAATGGTTATTAATCATACACAATTCAAGATGGTATATGGCCTTGCTGCAGTTATGCAATGGAAGTTTGTCATTTCTAGTCTTCGAGTAGCTTCTCAATAATGTTGGGATGGTAACCCTTTAGTTGAGCGTTTATATATCCTTGAGAGGTTAGATGAAGAGAGGCAATTGGCGGTGAAAAATGCACTTGTGGAAAAAGATAGGAAAAAGAAACGGTTTGATCGTCATTTAAAGAACAAGGATATCAAGGTTGGGGATAAAGTCCTTATGTATGGAGTATATAATGAAAAGAAAAAGGTGAAATATGCGGGAAAAGGACCATATAGAGTATGCGAAATCACCCCGCAAGGTACCATTTGTGTGGAAACTCTCGATGGAGTTGAAACCATTGGATTCCTCAATGGGAGTAAATTTAAAAAAAACTATGATCCCTTAAGCCAAGAGGAGCTACGTGCCATCCATCATAAAAAGGCAGCCAAGGCACAAGCAGAATTGAAAAAGTTACAAGCTCAAGCCGAGGCTCAGGAGCGACAACGTATTAGGCGCCAACAAGAGGCCAAACTTGGAGTTACACATGGATTTCAAGATGAATCATAGGACAATTTGGTAGACTCTGACCCACCTCTACGATACCCCATCGAGTTAAATAGCACCTATGGAAAAGTGTTGTATAACGCTTTATTGGACACATGAGCTAAACATAAACTACTATCCTATGGAGTGTGGTGTCAATTAGGAAAGCCTTCTTTATCCGAGAGTATTATCCAAGTCAAGGGTATTAACAAGAAGAAAACTACTATTTTCAGGATCTTGCACACTTCTGTCAGTTATGACAACAGGGTCGTGGCTCAAAGATTTTTAGTCATGCCTGCTGGTGCTATGGAGGGCAACATAAACCTAGGACATAAGTGGATGTTTGCAACCAAGTGTACTATTGATTGGGAAACTAGGAGTATGACAACACAGAAACCAACTCTTAGCCCTGCCACTCAAGTGACAATCCCTGAGTTATCACCTTCTAAGGGAACACAGAACAGAACATTGCATATCCAAGGGGATGAAACATCTGTATCTGTAGCACAACCCTCTAGATCCTCAACTTCCATGGGCTAAAACAAGGGATGACGCACCCAAGAATCAACGTGATTTGATAAGGGAAACATACAACTGGGTCCCTAGAGCTTTGTTAACGACCACTTTCGATGCTCAATCTGGTTCAAAATAGAAGCCTTGTAAGAGATGCCCCACTCGCCCCAAGAAATTTAAGAAAACGTTGTGTTGGATTCCTAAACAACTATTGGAAGCGCAAGGCTACTATGATGGAAATGATCAAATCTGGGTGCCTAAACATGAATTGTGTTCTTCCCTATCACCTAGATCCAGGTGAGTCAAATCCTGTAACAATAAAGCCAATTGAAGATTGTGGAAAGGAGAAAATCATGGAATACTACACATCTATTCCAAAGCTAGTTTGGGTACCCAAGCGAGAACTAATTGTATCACCTAGCTTAAGAATAGGGAAGTCAAATGAATCTTCTTGCTCTTCATATAGTTCATCCATAGAAATACATGCTTCTACACCACCTCTTCTTATCGCTAGAATTATGTGATTATCTCTCTAGTTGGAGTTTATTTATCATGAGGCAAAGCATGTTGCAACTCAATTTAGTCCCTTCATGTTTAGGTCAGGTTCTAAAACCTCATACACCACTTATGGTGGGGTTTTCTACTGATGAGAAATGATAATAAGTCAAGGATTTGATCGTGGCTGATGAGTTATGTCAGCATGTTACTTTCATGGAAAGTGAAAAGAGGTATTCTTTTAGGTGCCTCTTAGTTGTGGTAACTCATTTAGAATACTCTAGTAAGTTATAAATGGAATTTACACATTATGTTGGATATAGGCCAATTACACAAAAGATTGCAAAGGGACAACAATGTGGAAAATCAAAATGTTCAGGCTTGATTCATTCAACCTCCTATTGAATAGTGTTTCGGTCAAATGAACAGTTGGATCCATGAAGGATGTCACTATGGAAAACATAAGTGTTCTTATGAAGATATCACTACTTTTGTTTTCAATGACAAAAAAGCTTCTCCAAGGGGGGAGTAATGTCAGGGTAAGACCAGGCACGCCAAGGGCTAGGATGGACATGCGGTAAAGGGGGTCTTATAAATAGCAAGGCGAAAGGCCTATACAGGGCATGGTTGGGTGGTTATTTGCATGTGCCTATTCCCTCTAGTATAAGAGATCTATTTTAGGATGGTCTTTTTAGCATATATTTGAGATCATTTTAGGTAGCTAGCATCGGTCTACATGGCTTTGCTACACTATTAGAGGTGGATAGAGATTTTAGGCTTCATCACATAGCTAGTGGCTTCTACACCAATTTTGATGATTGATCGTATCGAATTCTTGATGTACCTTATGCTTGTATGTGTGTTTTATACCTATGATTTTGTTGTTTCTTTTCTAAGGTTTTTTTTATATTTCTAGTTGTATGTTGGCCTATGGTTGGATTTGACGTAATGAAAAGGGTGCAATCCTCTCTCTCTCTCTCTCTCTCTCTCTCTCTCTCTCTCTCTCTCTCTCTCTCTCTCTCTCTCTCTCTCTCTCTCTCTCTCTCTCTCTCTCTCTCTCTCTCTTCATATCTCTCCCTCACATACACACGCATGCACATGCACACACACATAAGCCAAGTTACGTGGAGCAATAGCCTACAATCATAGCAACTCTTTGTATGTAGCTTAGTATTATGAATGATGAATGGTTAGTGAGTTAAGAGTTAGTGGGTAGTCTATCAAACACATCTAGCCAACGATAGGGATAATGAACCTTTATACCCAACACAAAGTCAAGGAGGAAGCTTGGAGATCAAGGTGAAATCTTAATGATGTTCATACCTTTATAAGGTTGATTTGACCTCATTCCTCCCAAAGCAAGTTTGTGCACATTGTCAAGCTTGGCAGGTTACCATCTTAAACGTGTGGCACCTACTTTCCTATTGTCTTCACAAGACCATCACCTTTGTTGTGCAAGATATAAGTGCAACCGGTGAGCTCTTGTGGAATGAATTGGTCACTTGACATCTATTCCATGTTAAAACTTCAGAGTTAGATGTCGATTATATCAAATAGAACAAATAGAATTAGACCTCTTGTGAACATAAGTAAACTAGATAGACAAATGAAATGAAAGAATAGAGCTAAATATTGGACAACCAGTTACTCAAACTCATATATTCAAATAATGAAGCTATAAGTACAACTGAATGAGCATTGAGCATTGAATTGCAATAGAGTTTGATTGACAACTAGAGCAATAGCTTAATGAATATACAAGCAATTACAAAGGGACAAAAAATGAATATACAAGCAATTACAAAGGGACAAAAAATGAATATACAAGCAATTACAAAGGGACAAAAAAATGATTGACAGGTGAAAACGGCCCCAAAATGAAGTAGCGGGTCCTATTTATAGGTGTCCATACTGGGTTTTGACTGAGTATACATTGTACAGTTACTGTCTGATAATTACTTCCAATATTGGCACTTCCCTAGGGCTAGTTCCCACTATCTACATCCTCCTCCTTTTTCTTTGATCTTTGACATGTTTCAAAATTCCAAATCATGCACTCATATTAGCATTTGCGTTTCTGTTTACCGGGAGGCTTCTTCAAAGTGGAATTCAAAACTATTTGTGGTGGTAGATGAAGGACTCCTCGCTAGAAATGACCTACAACATTGGAAGCAATGTTCTCCTTTTGGATAGTTCTATGTATAGATTCCTACTCCAAATGCTCTTTGTGCTCTGATAGCATCTCAACTTTGTAGGGTGAAAGAGCATTCTAGGTTTTGGTTTTGGGGTCATACTGAGTTTTATTTCCTTTTGTAAACCTTGACTGGGCCATCTTATGACAAATGGAAGCAATATGAGTCCACCCTACTAGATCTAGTTGGTTGGCCTTTATTCGAGCTTCAAAAACACTTCCACCATCTCTCTAAATTGTGGTTCAGATCTCGCTTTACTCGCCAATTCCTTCTTAGGGATCTTGGAGGCCCCGATTGAGAGTTATAAAAACTCATCTATATACTTGATCAGTAGAGTGATCTCACCCCTCCATTGAATCATCATTCATCTAAAATTTACTAGATTGTCTTTAAGTTCAAATTCAATGGTCTTCTGCTCTGTCTCATTCAGTACATTCTTCCACCCTACCCAGAGCACCTTGCTCTGCTTATACCACTCCCAAATCTGATCAATAATTTTGATATATCTGATCTGATCGGCCAATTCATTGTTCTTAGGATAGAGAGCTCGATAAAATTGTGGTATCTCTCCATCCTTCATAGGTATTGCATACATTATTGCTGGTGAATCTGTGATTGCCTTTATGTAATTGAGGACTATTTGATTGTCTTGTGACATCATCTTCCTTAGAATTTTGACCAAATGAAAGAGGCTTTTTAGAGCATTCTCCTACTCCCTGAGAATCATGTGGGTTCTTGGCCCCCGATTAGGATGTGTTGTTTTCAAGTAGAATCATGACCTCCTGGTCCATGTTGGGGTATAAAGTCCAATGTGGTTGCCCAAGTAAGTGGGCGGGCCGCCAGGTATGTACACATATTCTTTTGTAAAAACCTAATAAGAACTCACTATGCTCTACACATTACAGTAGAGCGAGTTCACCATATCGTCGTGCTCTTCTTCTCGCACTCTCTCTCGCGTCACACTTCCGCTCATACTCCTTCAACTGGTATCAGAGCTCAGATCGAGGCTGGGGGCAGCATTTGCAGGTAGCCAGAGTCACCTGCTCAGATTGGAGTGAGATTTGACAGGCAAAGACACGGCCCCAAATCTTGCGGGCTGGCCCGAAGGGCTTAGTGTTATCTGAATTTCATTCTGAGGTAATCTCGGCCACTGTTCGGCTTCGACAAAGTTCTATGCAGGCCATTTTCGACTACGTGGTCTCAGCGGGGGCAGATCCGACTCTGCAAATTTGGGGTTTCGGCCTACGACTGCAGGTGTTGAGGATATCGGCACTCCTAGAGTGTTGATTTGTGGCTATCTACACATCGAAGGATGGCTCACAGTTCTTGGAGGCGTGTCACATACGACACGGGAGCATCTACACACACACTGTAGACGACATCCACTAGTTCATCAGGTAGCTTGTGTTTGCTGCTTGATATTCCAGATTTCATCCTGACACTGCAGGTACTTCCACATGGGATGTATTGTCAGAGATGATGTATGTCTATTGAGGGTTTGCTGGCTGTGAGTCACACGACGTGTTGGTACAAAAGAAGCAGATAAAACCTATAAAGCTCAAGGGGATAAAACCACATGATATGGACAAAGATGAATGAAGCAAAATGGATGAATTGGCACTTTCTACCATTATGCTGACTTTGGCAGAAAGCGTTTACTTCAATGTAGCAGACGAGATGTCGGCTTATGAAGCATGGACAAAGCTGAGTGATCTTTATGAGAAGCAGAGTGCAACTTCACAGGTATACTGGCTTAAGAAGCTTGTTGACTTGAAGATGAAAGAAAGGACACCTATGTCCAATCATCTGAATGAATTCAACACCATCTACAGTCAGTTGTCACCTCAAGGTGTCAAGTTTGATGAACCTGTTAGAGCTATGTTCCTGTTGATCACATTGCCAGAAAGTTGGGACACTTTTCGCACAGCTTTGAGTAATTCTGCACCTCCAGATGGTTTGAACATAGCAGGTGTAGAAGGAAGTCTGCTTACTGAAGAAACCAATAGAAAGACAATGGACAAAGGCAAAGGAACAGCCTTAGTTTTCAGGGGAAGGACCAAAGAAAAGTACAAAGGTGGAAAGAGGAATCAGTCTCGTAGCAAGTCCCGCAGTGCTAAAGGCAAGAGTGACATAGAATGCTACCATTGTGGCAAGAAGGGTCACATGAAAAGAGACTGCAGAGAATGGAAAGCAAAAAAAGGCAAAGAGAAAGCTGAAGACCATGGTGAGAAGAACGAGTCCTCAGTGAAGATTCAAGAAATAAATGTGACAAACACTGTTGCAGAGGATGACAGTCTAGTGTCAGGAGACATCTACTTCTTGAAGAATACAATGGACTCAGCTCTTCTTACAGCATCTGATGGCAATACACTGAGTGACTGGATTATAGACTCAGGGGCATCACTTCATGTGTCTCCAAACAAGGAGTGGTTTACCTCTTATGTGACCACTAAAGATCATGTTCGGCTAGGCAATGGGCAGACATGTGAGATCTTAGGTGTTGGAGATGTTCAATTGAAGTTTTAGAATGGCTCTTCTTTCACGCTGAAGAATGTGAGACATGTTCCTGCAATTACAAAGAGCTTGATCAGCACATGTTTACTTGATGATGCTGGCCACGTCACCACTTTTGGACAGAACATGTGGAAGATATCCAAGGGTTCGATGACAGTAGCACATGGAGTAAAGTCTGGAGGACTTTACATGATTTATGTATCAAATGTCTCTAAAAATGTAATCAATGTAACCGAGCAGCCGAACATTTCTTTGTGGCATAGCCGGTTAGGACATATGTCCAAGAAGGGAATGGAAATCCTGCCTCGTTCTGGTTATTTGCCTGGCTTTTCATTTAATGATTTTGAATTCTGTGAACATTGTCTGTATGGTAAGCAAATACAGCAGCCACATAAGCATAGAAGCAGTAGAAGAGATACACAGTTGACACTTGTTCATAGTGATTTGTGTGGAACTATGCCTAACCTTTCTCTAAGGGGGAGCTTCTTACTTTATGACATTTAGAGATGATTACTCGAGGAAAGTATGGGTTTACTTTCTCAAGCACAAGGATGAAGCGTTTAGTGTTTTCAAAACATTTGTGACACTTGTGGAGAATCAGAGTGGCAAGAAGCTTAAATGCTTACGCACTGACAATGGTGGAGAGTATGTTTCAAAGGCCTTTCAGGACTTTTGTGAGTCAAAAGGTATAAAACGTGAACTTAATGCTCCTTACAATCCTCCTCAAAATGGTGTTTCTGAGAGGATGAATATGACCATACAACAGAAGGTCAGAAGTATGTTGTCTAATGCACAACTGCCAAATGGGTTTTGGGCTGAAGCTGTATCAACAGCTGTTCATCTTATAAATAGATCTCCTAGCAAGGTTTTGCAGAAGGATTCATTGCCAGAGATGGTATGGTCAGGCAAAATTCCCTCATACAAGCATCTCAGAGTCTTTGGCTATGAGGCATATACTCACGTTCCAAAGGAATTTAGGAACAAACTTGAGCCAAAGAGTAGAAAGTGCATCTTTCTAGGCTATGGTAATTCTGGTGAGATGGGGTACAGACTTTGGGATCCCGAATCCAGAAAGGTTATCCGCAGGAATGATGTTCACTTTAATGAATCCAAATATCATTCTAAACTAGAGAGGGTTGAGGAGATTAGAAGAGTTGTCTTCCAAGAAGATGGACTTGCACGTGCAAGACAAAATGTCAGGGCTCAAGATGAGCAAGGACAGGATAGATTGGAACCACAGGTTGTGGCTGAGCCTGAGCCACCTATTTTGCGTAGATCTGGACGTATCACGCAACCTCCTGATCGGTTTGTTCCATCTATGAACTATGTCATGTTCACTGATTGCAATGAGCCTTCATGTTACAAGGAAGCAGTGCAAATGAAGGACTCCGGGAATTGGCAATTGGCCATGCAGTCAGAGATGACAACTCTCCATAAAAACCAAACATGGAAGTTAGTTAAATTACCACAGGGCAAAAAGGCTCTACCTTGTAAATGGGTTTACAGGTATAAGATCACCGCTCATGATAGTCAGCCAAAGTACAAAGCAAGGCTTCTTGCCAAGGGCTTTAAGCAAGAACAAGGCATTGACTTTGAGGAAGTCTTCTCTCCAGTGGTCAAGATGACTATGTTGAGATGCTTTCTTGCATTGGTTTCCATATTAGATTTGGTGTTGCACCAAATGGATATCAAGACAGCGTTCTTGCGTGGTGATTTAGATGTGGAAATTTACATGCAGCAGCCAGAAGGTTTTGTTGAGAAAGGCAAAGAAGATTTGGTATGCCAGTTGTTAAAGAGTCTTTATGGCTTAAAACAATCACCGATGGCATGGTAGCATAAGTTCCACAAGTGTATGCTTTCTCAAGGCTACAAACGTAGTGAGTTCGATCACTGTCTATATACAAAGAAGGCTAAGGATGGCAGTTGGCTGATCCTTATTTTGTATGTGGATGACATGTTAATTGCTGGCAAGCACTTGGAAGAAATTTCAACTTTGAAGTCAAAGATGACAAAATCGTTTGACATGAAAGACATGGGTGAGGCAAGTCATATACTTGGTATGTGCATTGAGAGAGACAGATCAAAGAAGTTGATTCGGTTATCTCAAACAGAGTATATTGACAAGGTTTTGCAACGTTTCAATATGGAGAAGGGAAAGCATTGAGTGTTCCATTGCCACCATATGTGAAACTTAGCAAACAAGATTGTCCTGTGTCTGAGGAAGAACAGGCTGAAATGGATAAGATTCCATATGCTTCTGCAGTGGGTAGTTTGATGTATGCAATGATTGCTACTCACCTAGACATTGCATTTGCAGTGGGAGTAGCAAGTCGATACATGTCAAACCCAGGCAAGGAACATTGGGAGGCAGTAAAAGGAATATTGAGATACCTGAAAGCTACAAAGAGTATGCGTATATGCTATGGGAGTCAGGAGCTAAGTGTAAAGGGTTTTATAGACTCAGATTATGCAGGTGACTTAGACAAATGAAGGTCTACGTCAGGGTATGTCTTTACATTGGCTGGTGGAGCAGTATCATGGAGTTCTAGAGTACAAGATTGTGTTACTCAGTCTACTATAGAGGCTGAATATATTGCAGCATCAGAGGCATGCAAAGAATCAATTTGGCTTAATCGACTAGTAACAGATTTGGGAATCAAAGAAGAGATGCCCGTGTTATATTGTGATAGTTAGAGTGCTATACAACTGGCTCGCAATCCAGTTTATCACTCAAAGACAAACAATATGGATGTGAAGTATCATTTCATAAGGGAAATGCTCGAGGATAAACAAATTCAGCTTGTCAAAGTTCACACCACAGAAAATCCTGCTGATCTACTTACAAAAGGACTTCCCTTAGAGAGCACAAAAACCCAAGCTTGAGAGTATGGAAAAACCTGAGGAGCTTGTGGTACGAGCTGAAGGAGTACAAGCGGAAGTGCGACACGAGAGAGAGTGCGAGAAGAAGAGCACGATGATATGGTGAACTCACTCTACTGTAATGTGTAGAGCATAGTGAGTTCTTATTAGGTTTTAACAAAAGAATATGTGTACATACCTGGTGGCCCGCCCACTTACTTGGGCGACCACATTGGGCTTTATACCCCAACAACCTCCCACCTAAAGTCCAATGTGGTACTTTAAGTGTGAGAGAAGCTACTATACAAGCTAATATACAAGAGATGTAGAGAAGTGATGTACTACCCTACACCTAACTGCTTGCGAAAATGTGCAAAGCTCTCTGAGGGAAGTCCTTTTGTAAGTAGATCAGCAGGATTTTCTGTGGTGTGAACTTTGACAAGCTGAAGTTGCTTATCCTCGAGCATTTCCCTGATGAAATGATACTTCACATCCACATGCTTTGTCTTTGAGTGATAAACTGGATTGCGAGCCAATTGTATAGCACTTTGACTATCACAATATAACACAGGCATCTCTTCTTTGATTCCCAAATCTGTTACTAGTCGATTAAGCCAAATTGATTCTTTGCATGCCTCTGATGCTGCAACATTTTCAGCCTCTGTAGTAGACTGAGTAACACAATCTTGTAATCTAGAACGCCATGATACTGCTCCACCAGCCAATGTAAAGACATACCCTGACGTAGACCTTCGGTTGTCTAAGTCACCTGCATAATCTGAGTCTGTAAAACCTTTTACACTTAGCTCCTGACTCCCATAGCATATACACATACTCTTTGTAGCTTTCAGGTATCTCAATATTCCTTTCACTTCCTCCCAATGTTTCTTGCCTGGGTTTGACATGTATCGACTTACTACTCCCACTGCAAATGCAATGTCTGGGCGAGTAGCAATCATTGCATACATCAAACTACCCACTGCAGATGCATATGGAATCTTATCCATTTCAGCCTGCTCTTCCTCAGACACAAGACAATCTTGTTTGCTAAGTTTCACATATGGTGGCAATGGAACACTCAATGCCTTTCCCTTCTCCATATTGAAACGTTGCAAAACCTTGTCAATATACTCTGTTTGAGATAACCAAATCAACTTCTTTGATCTGTCTCTGTCAATGCGCATACCAAGTATATGACTTGCCTCACCCATGTCTTTCATGTCAAACGATTTTGCCATCTTTGACTTCAAAGCTGAAATTTCTTCCAAGTGCTTGCCAGCAATCAACATGTCATCAACATACAAAATAAGGATCAGCCAACTGCCATCCTTAGCCTTCTTTGTATATAGACAGTGATCGAACTCACTACGTTTGTAGCCTTGAGAAAGCATAAACTTGTGGAATTTATGGTACCATGCCCTCGGTGATTGTTTCAAGCCATAAAGACTCTTTAACAACTGGCATACCCAATCTTCCTTGCCTTTCTCAACAAACCCTTCTAGCTGCTGCATGTAAATTTCCACATCTAAATCACCATGCAAGAACGCTGTCTTGACATCCATTTGGTGCAACACCAAATCTAATATGGCAACCAATGCAAGAAAGCATCTCAATGTAGTCATCTTGACCACCGGAGAGAAGACTTCATCAAAGTCAATGCCTTGTTCTTGCTTAAAGCCCTTGGCAACAAGCCTTGCTTTGTACTTTGGCTGACTATCATGAGCGGTGATCTTATACCTGTAAACCCATTTACAGGGTAGAGACTTTTTGCCCTATGGTAATTTAACTAGCTTCCATGTCTGGTTTTATGCAGAGCTGTCATCTCTGACTTCATGGCCAATTGCCAATTCCCGGAGTCCTTCATTTGCACTACTTCCTTGTAACATGAAGGCTCATTGCAATCAGTCAACATGACATAGTTCATAGATGGAACAAACCTATCAGGAGGTCGCGTGACACGTCCAGATCTACGCACAATAGGTGGCTCAGGCTCAGCCACAACTTGTGGTTCCACTCTATCCTGTCCTTGCTCCTCTTGAGCCCTGACATTTTGTCTTGCACGTGCAGGTCCATCTTCTTGGAAGACAACTCTTCTAATCTCCTCAACCCTCTCTAGTTTAGAATGATATTTGGATTCATTAAAGTGAACATCATTGCTGCGGACAACCTTTCTGGATTCGGGATCCCAAAGTCTGTACCCCATCTCACCAGAATTACCATAGCCTAGAAAGATGCACTTTCTACTCTTTGGCTCAAGTTTGTTCCTAAATTCTTTTGGAACATGAGTATATGCCTCACAGCCAAAGACTCTGAGATGCTTGTATGAGGGCGTTTTGCCTGACCATACCATCTTTGGCACTGAATCCTTCTGCAAAACCTTGCTAGGAGATCTATTTGCAAGATGAACAGCTGTTGATACAGCTTCAGCCCAAAACCCATTTGGCAGCTGTGCATTAGACAACATACTTCTGACCTTCTCTTGTATGGTCCTATTCATCCTCTCAGCAACACCATTTTGAGGAGGATTGTAAGGAGTAGTAAGTTCATGTTTTATACCTTTTGACTCACAAAAGTCCTGAAAGGCCTTTGAAACATACTCTCCACCATTGTCAGTGCGTAAGCATTTAAGCTTCTTGCCACTCTGATTCTCCACAAGTGTCACAAACGTTTTGAAAACACTAAACGCTTCATCCTTGTGCTTGAGAAAGTAAACCCATACTTTCCTCGAGTAATCATCTATAAATGTCATAAAGTAAGAAGCTCCCCCTAGAGAAAGGTTAGGCATAGGTCCACACAAATCACTATGAACAAGTGCCAATTGTGTATCTCTTCTACTGCTTCTATGATTATGTGGCTGCTGTGTTTGCTTACCATACAAACAATGTTCACAGAATTCAAAATCATTAAATGGAAAGCCAGGCAAATAACCAGAACGAGATAAGATTTGCATTCCCTTCTTGGACATATGTCCTAACCGGCTATGCCACAAAGAAACGTTCGGCTGCTCGGTTACATTGATTACATTTTTAGAGACATTTGATACATAAATCATGTAAAGTCCTCCAGACTTGACTCCATGTGCTACTATCATAGAACCCTTGGATATCTTCCACATGTTCTGTCCAAAAGTGGTGACGTAGCCAGCATCATCAAGTAAACCTGTGTTGATCAAGCTCTTTGTAATTGCGGGAACATGTCTCACATTCTTCAGTGTGAAAGAAGAGCCATTCTGAAACTTCAATTGAACATCTCCAACACCTAAGATCTCACATGTCTGCCCATTGCCTAGCCGAACACGATCTTTAGTGGTCACATAAGAGGTAAACCACTCCTTGTTTGGAGACACATGAAGTGATGCTCCTGAGTCTATAATCGAGTCACTCAGTGCATTTCCATCAGATGCTGTAAGAAGAGCTGAGTCCATTGTATTCTTCAAGAAGTAGATGTCTCCTGACACTAGACTGTCATCCTCTACAACAGTGTGTGTCACATTTATTTCTTGAATCTTCACTGAGGACTTGTTCTTCTCACCATGGTCTTCAGATTTCTCTTTGCCTTTTTCTGCTTTCCATTCTCTGCAGTCTCTTTTCATGTGACCCTTCTTGCCACAATGATAGCATTCTATGTCACTCTTGCCTTTAGCACTGCGGGACTTGCTACGAGACTGATTCCTCTTTCCACCTTTGTACTTTTCTTTGGTCCTTCCCCTGAAAACTAAGGCTGTTCCTTTGCCTTTGTCCATTGTCTTTCTATTGGTTTCTTCAGTAAGCAGACTTCCTTCTACACCTGCTATGTTCAAACCATCTGGAGGTGCAAAATTACTCAAAGCTGTGAGAAAAGTGTCCCAACTTTTCGGCAATGTGATCAACAGGAACATAGCTCTAACAGGTTCATCAAACTTGACACCTTGAGCTGACAACTGACTGTAGATTGTGTTGAATTCATTCAGATGATTGGACATAGGTGTCCCTTCTTTCATCTTCAAGTCAACAAGCTTCTTAAGCCAGTATACCTGTGAAGCTGCACTCTGCTTCTCATAAAGATCACTCAGCTTTAACCATGCTTGATAAGCCGACATCTCGTCTGCTACATTGAAGTAAACGCTTTCTGCCAAAGTCAGCATAATGGTAGAAAGTGCCAATTCATCCATTTTGCTCCATTCACCTTCGTCCATATCTTCTGTTTTTATCCCCTTGAGCTTTATAGGTTTTATCTGCTTCTTTTGTACCAACACGTGCCATATCTGCTTCTTCCACAATGGGAAATTGGTTCCATCCAGCTTCTTGATATTGTAAAGAGCAGTGTCCTGTGATCCAGCCATAGCTACGCTTCATAGTGGTTTACTTTCCTGGGAAAAATTCGGCAGAGTTTCCCCTGTAAACTGACCTCTGAACCAATATCAACCTGTCAAATGAACCAAGAAAGCTTCAGATTCTGCATAAATTTCGGCAGAGTCTCCTTTGTAAAATGGCTTTGGTGTACTCAAAAACAGACCAAAAACAGCTCAAAAAACACTGTCTCTCTTACACTATAAGCTGTGGGTAAACCTGTCCTGCACCTGCACTGTCTCTCACTGTCCTGTCACTGTCCTGTAAGCATAGACTGTGACAATGCCTCAACGGCAGTAAAGCAAAGATGCAATCCCAACTGTCTAACTCACAGTCAATACATCCTAGCTGCCTATCTAAGGGTGCTCGAGGGATCGCTCCAAGACCTGTATCACCGAAAGGATCTCGACATTCGAGAATCCCCCAGCTCAATAAAACCTCGCTCGACCCTCAACAAAGGCTGAAGTAAATCTGACAGTACATAGACTTCCCACAAAGTCATACATCCACAAATTTCCCACTATATGCTGTAACCGCTGCGGCGGTTGTTTGCTGCGTGACTCACAGCAAGCAAACCCTCAACAAACATACATGATCTCTGACAATACGTCCCATGTGGAAGTACCTACAATGTCAGGATGAAATCTGGAATATCAAGTAGCAAACAAAAGCTACCTGATGAACTAGTGGATGTCGCCTATAGTCTGTGTGTAGATGCACCCGTGTCGTATGTGACACGCCTCCAAGAACTGTGAACCGTCCTTCGATGTGTAGACAGCCACAAATCAACACTCTGGGAGTGTCGATATCCTCAGCACCTGCAGTCATAGACCGAAAACCCCAAATTTGCAGAGTCGGATCTGCACCCGCTGAGACCACGTAGTCGAAAATGGCCTACGCAGAACTTTGTCGAAGCCGAACGGTGATCGAGATGACCTCAGAATGAAATTCTCAGCACACCAAGCCCTACGGGTCCTCCCACGAGATTTGGGGCCGTGTCTTCGCCTGTCGAATTTCACTCCAATCTGAGTTGGTGACTCTAGCCTCCTGCAGTGCTGCCTCGAGCCTCGATCTGAGCTCTGATACCAGTTGAAGGAATACGAGCGGAAGTGCGACGCGAGAGAGAGTGCGAGAAGAAGAGCACGACGATATGGTGAACTCGCTCTACTGTAATGTGTAGAGCATAGTGAGTTCTTATTAGGTTTTAACAAAAGAATATGTGTACATACTTGGCGGCCGGCCCACTTACCTGGGCGACCACATTGGGCTTTATACCCCAACATGAACCAGTAAAGAAAAATACAAAGTAGTGATAGAACTACACCTTGAAAAAAAAGAGCCAGAACTGATAGTGCTGGACCATGAAGATGCTTTAGACGGAACTCCATTTGTAGAAGAAGACTGGCCAGGACACTTATGAAAAACGTTAGAGAGATAAATGATGGGAGCCTAACTCTGAAGTCATCTCCTATAGAGGAAGTTTGTCTACCTCCTGATATGGGAATGGATATAAAATCCTTGTATGGGGATTTCGAATTTGAAGATTCAGGAATGTCTAAGCCATTGACCTTGAAAACCTTACCCTCTTACTTGGGAGATAACAAAGATGAATCCATAATGTGTAAAACCACTCGGGTAAAAAGAGCGGAACAGACCCTAGAGGTAGACTGTTGAGCCAGCAGAGGATCACACCCACATTTTTGCTCACACCCATCATTTTGTAACCATTGATTGTAATAAATGTCTTTCCGACATTAATTTTGATTTGAGCCATTCATTAAGTAACGGGACTCAATTGAGTTTCCAGCTTGTAATCCCGAAGTAATTTCACCTGTTGATGTAAATAATTAGAGATGTTCTCACCTCCAAGGCTGAGGTATATAAGCCAAAGTTTTGTAACCTAAAGAAGATTCAATTATTAATCAAAGTGAGTTTTTGAGCGCCGTGACTGTGTCTGAGAGAGAGAGAGAGAGAGAGAGAGAGAGTCTTATCTTCTTGCTACGCGAGCTACGGGGCTGCCATTGGAGAAGCGACACCGCCATTGTTTAGCAACGGTGAGAGCTACGCACAGATACCAAGAGTGCGCGCTATCGGCTTCTATGTGTGGTAAGTTCCTACGAGCTTCGGTGTGAGTTTTCTTCCAACTCGTGTGTCGGAATAGAGCGTGCAGCATATCTATAGAACCACACAACGAGTAGAGCTACACATTAGTACCATCGGGGTCAAGTTTCGGTCACCTGTATTTTTCGGCCTGTCTTCATACGCGTTTGCCGCACGGAGTGGTTATAGGTTGATTTTGCAGTTCAAGTCTTTAGGGTGTTGTTCTTACCTAGTGTATAGACTTCCCCTTGAGTTTGAGATCGATTCAATGATTCTAGATCCTGTTTCGTATAGCATTCGTTCGTAGTACGGATTTCAGTCACTTGCGTATTTTAGAACTTAGATTTGATTTCCTTAGTAGTGATTGTCATTAGAAGGTCGAGTAGGTGATTTGACACCCACCTAGTTGTTTCCATGCGCCTGCGGGTCAAGCTCCGTCCTCGTCTGACAAATTCTGTTGTTGGTTGAGTTCTCGCTATTTAGCTTCCGCTAGCGGCGTAACCGCCTTAACATTTGGCGCCGCTGCCGGGGACGAGAGCCCTAAGTAGGTGACCTTAGACTAATCCTACGAGGTGAGTCGTATAAACTACTTTGTATACTTTAGTTAGAAAAGATCTAGGAGTGGTGGACTCCGAAGGTCTCGAGAGATACTAGGAAGTGGGTATTCCTGGGTCTTCCGTGTTGACAGTATTTTTAGTTTAGCTTAGATTAGATTGTTTTTGTTGGTGTTTAAGTGGTTGTTGACATAAAAAGCATTTGCTACTCCTTGTGTGGTAGTAAATCTCTTTATATTTTCAATTGCAAAAAATCCATTTTATGATTAGAAGTAGCTTAGGTAGGGCCTGATTTGATCCTGATCTAGAGCTATCAATTGGTGTTCTATTTGCTTGATGTGTTTGATTGCATGTTAGATCACTGAAAAAGTCGCTTTGGTAGTGAAATATGCAATAAACAAAGTTTAGAAAAATTTTCTGTGTAACTGATTGTTGCTGAGCACTTAAAAGAGCTATTGGAAGAGTTCTGTGCTGAAAAACTGGAAATCTGCAACTTTAGACATCATACGCGTATGATGTCTTAGGACCTAAACAGAGACTAAAATTGAAAATTTGACATTGCCAGAGTGTTTAGAAGGGGGGTTTTACCCTAAGATCAACTTAAAACAAGAGCATTAACACTCAAAGAAACCCAAAAAGACAAGTCGGAGTCCAAGAAACGCAAAGAATAGGAAATTTTGGATTCAGATCTTGTTTTTACATTCAAACTTGACAAAAACACTTGAAACTCAATTATAAACATTGGAGAAGGCTTAAAACCAAAAATAGTCAAAATCTGGGACAAAAGACATCATACGCGTATAATGTCTTTTGGCACATCCACTGCTTATTTTTGATATCTGACCTGACAAGATTGTTACAGGCACTGTAGGAAGCATAAATATCAAGTTTGGACCCAAATTGATGAAAAAGACATCATACGCGTATGATGTCTTTGACCTAATTTTGGACATATTCTGATACTTTGCTAACACAGATCCATTGTAATAGCTGTCTAGAGGTTATATTTTAAGTTTCATCCCATTTGGATCACAATTGACCCAAAAAACAAGTCAAAAGCGGAAAATTGCCAAGAAAAGCCTGAACTAGCCATAACTTGCTCAAACAGAGTTCAAACTGAATTTTGTGAGTGAACAGAGCATAAAGGGGCCACTGAGAGTGAGCATAACCAAAATAGTCAAAATCTGTGAAAAAAGACATCATACTCGTATAATGTCTTTTTCAGCATAACTGCACAAAATTCTCACTTGATGAAACAGAAGTTGTCCAACTGACAAGATTAAACAATTGACCAAGTATCAGTCAGTTTGGATCAATTCTGACCACAAAAACTTGGGGAAAACAAATTGCCGAGACGGAAAAGTTACAGTCCTTTAGGGGAATTGATGAATTTGAGATCGGGCAGGAATCTCCGGAATAATCAACCAAAACAAGGGGAACCAGCAAGTGTCATATCAACCGAGGGAAGTGTAAACCAAAGTTGGGTGCAACCATTAGAGCCGATCTTTGAAGGAAGTGTTTCTGATACTTCTTCGGAGAGATCTTACGAGATTTTCACCGAACACTCGAACAGGAACAACAGAGAAAATATGGCAGCAGGATCATCAAACCCTTCCGCCACAATGAAGCTATTGTTCATAAAATATCAGTACGACAATGAGCAAGGTGCAAAGATCTACAAAGATGGAATGGACCGCTATTGTGTAAAGATAGAAGAGAGACCTAGTGAGTTCAAGGACTTAGTGCCTGTGAGCTATAGCGGAGATAGATATCTAGATGACGAGGGTACCATGTACTTGGTAGTCCTAAACCCTAACATTGTGGACAAGTGGGGATTGATGGGCACCAAAGCCAAAATAGATGAAGAACTCGAGGAGAAAGCACCAATAATGAACTTCCCTAATGCGAGGTTAAGAAGAGAGAATGAAACTACAAGGATCAACACTGATAACATCTATGTGGGGCTATACAAATATAATAATGGGGAGCAAGATCTCTATTATAGATGTGAAGAACCCTACACCGGAGAGTTGACAGACAAAAAAAGACTCTATGTCTTTACCTACACAGAGGGATCGGAAGTGAAAATTGCCGCTTACGATAAGTATGGCAGGCAATACTCAACAATGGGCAAGAAAGAATTAGAAGGATATACATACTTTGGGGGACCACTACATCAGTATTATGTTACTTCTAGCTCACATAGACCAGCACCAACAACTGGAGTGCAAAACTCAATGACAACAGGAGGACAAAGAACTCAGGTTGCTGACTCTTTCAGTCAACCTTGGGACTCGAAGCTCGGACCAATGGGATCATTACATTCCAGAGAGTCAATGGAGACGAATCGAGGTAGTGCAGTTCCAATCCCCACCTATACCACTCCAGGTCCAAGGTTTGAAGCGGAACCATCACATTTACCTCCCAGTAGTAGATTCAGGGCAGAGGAACCGACAAGGGTAACCCATGAAGTCCATGATGCTAGAGAAAGCTTTAGCCGAGACACAGGAGCAATGAGATTGGTAGCAGATCATAGACGTATGAGACCATCTCAAGTAGCCAAGTGTATGCCAAAGAAGTATGGTGGTTCAGGAGATCCGTATGCACATGTGTCACTCTTTAAGCAAGTCTTAAGAGCTGAGCAGATAACAGATTTCCATACACAATACGAGGGATTTGGTCTTACTCTAGAAGGTACTGCATTGACATGGTTTCAACCAATGAACATAGGGGGATTCCATGACATTGACCATTTGCTAAGAGAGTTTGCTGAGGAATTCTCAAAACGAGGGATTAAGCACAATACGGTCTCACAAATATATGCTTTTAAACAGAGAGAACACGAAAAGGTGAAGGAAGCTTCACTTCGCTTCAAACAATACATTGAGAGATGTCCAGTACGTGAACGACCACAAGATGACAGACTATCTGTTCTCTTTATTGAGGGACTGAGGAACGACACTCTCAAGAAGGACTTGCACTTGAAAGCTTGTACAAGTTTCGAGCAAGTAACGAGAGAGGCATTGTACTTAGTGGATAACTGTACGGTTTATGGAGAGGTGTCAGCGGATACAGATTTTGCATCCAGTAGCTCCTCCTCCGTAGCGAGCGAGACTACCACTAAAAAGAATGTTCAAACAACAACCATGCCAAATGTAGAGCAAATGATAGAAGATGCTCTAAAAAGGATGGCACCATACCAAAAACCATTGCCAAAACCACTGAAATGGTGTGCTATTGAACAAAAATGGACAAATCATCCAACAGAGGAGTGTTATTACAACAAAGGGTATGTAAGGGAGCGCCAGTATGCACCTCCTGCTCAATTAGCACCACCTCAGATACATCCAGTACCTCGATACCCAACGGAAATGTACCGGACCTATGGGGATAGAAAGACCGCAACCGGTATTGGGACAACAACCACCTTTACCAGGAGCAAGACCAGTGGGCATTAGATATGCACCAACCTTAGAGAATCAGGAAGAACAAGCCTTAGTGCCTGTTCAAGCCTATTATGAAGAATCGGTGCACACATGTCTCCGACAGTGTATTACCCACCAGAAGAACCCAAACAACCAGAACCATGGGGCATGATTGGGAATGTTGGAATACCAACAATTACAAGTGCTTCTGATGAAGAGAGATACAATTTGGACGCAAGAACATTGATGTTCATAGCTCATGGAGGGTTAACAGGACAAAGACCATCCTATCCACAAAGGACGAATCAAATGGGACCAAGACCAGCACTAGGACCCTGTTACAAGTGTGGAGGTGACCATCTGATGAATGTTTGCCCACATACGGAAATCATTAGAATTAACGCTTATTGCACTGAGTGTGGGGTTACTCACTTCATTGAGGATTGTTCAAAGAATCCAAACAAAGTGCAAAAGACGACATTGAATATGCTAGAAACTATTCCTACCAGCAGTGGGTCTGAAAATGAAACTCTGATACCAACGCAAGTTGTTACTAGAGCTCAAGCTAAGAAAACCACTAGAGAACCTGAGAATGGAAAGTTAGCGACTGAAGTGGTTAGTCAAGGACCGCGGAGTCAGAAAAACACATGGAAAGCTAGAAAAGCACGCATGAAGTTGAGAAAAGAACGTGAAGACGCTATTCTAGCTGAGGAACTAAAGCAAACTAAAGCTAGATTAGAAAAACTTGAGAGTCAAAACGGGAAACGAGAGATGAGCCCGGAAAGAACGAAACAAAAGAGTATCAAAGAAACAACGAGCTTAAGCTCAGGGGGATCAGTGCTAGTCGACAAAGTACACGAACCATTGGACGCACTGATGAGAGCTTACGAAGCTAGGTTAAAGAACAACCAAACACAAGAACAGAGGTGGATGACATACCCAAACGCGGAATTGGAAAAGCAGAGACTTGAAATGTGCCAGAGAATGATCGAGACTGCACAAGCCTTATTAGAACCACCAAAAGAAACAATGAATTGTGGAAAGGAAAACCCAATTCAGCAAGAGACTATCGTTTCACGGGTAGCTGAAAAGACTCCCAGTGCACAAAAGCCTGAAAATACACAAAAGGATGACCGCATAGTATTGAACACAACCGATCAGGAGATAGAGAGTTTTCATCCAGTCATACAGAGGATTTACGGAAAAGATGAGGATTACAATGAATTTTGGAAACAAGTGAGAGAGGCAAACTTTGCAAACGAGCTAAGTTGCCAAGCTAATCAGACAAATTGGGAAAAGGACATCAGGAATCCTCCCATAGTGGAATTTGAGGCAGGATCTCAAGTGGACTTGGATCTGCAATCTTACTGGGGAGATGGGGGCTCTGTTAGAACAATGGAGAGCAAACCTCATTCACTGAAAACCTTACCTTCATACTTAGGAGAGTATGAAGCAAAATCCGAGATTAGAGCACTTCCCTCACGAAAAATCTCATCAGAAAAAGTCATGGACTCGCAAGGATTGATAGAGATTTTGTCAACACCAGTGACATGCACTATCACTCTAGCTGAGCTTTTGAGGCTAAGACCACATATGTGGACCACTGTAGGAAAATGCTTGGAGAAATTCGGGATAAAAGATCCAACATCGAGATTGCAAGAGAGCATAGAGGAGCTGAGCAAACCACAAAAGAACGCTAAGCCTGTACCCTTAAACAAGGTCGGAGAGTATTGCGAAGGTGAAGAGGGGAATACAACCTTACCAGTTGAATTCCAAGGAGTGAAGACGATGGCAATACTAGACAGCGGAGCAGGGGTAGCCATTGCTACAAAAGAAATCTGGAAAAAATGGGGGAAACCAGCAATAAGGAAGACTAGGTTGAAACTCCAATTAGCAGATGGACACATGGAGAAACCTATGGGGTATTAGAGAAAGTTGTAGTGACTTCTTGCGGCATTGAATACGAACATACTTTTGCTATTGTCGATTTTGGCAAGGAGAATAACTATGATATCATATTGGGAAGACCATTCATGAGACAGTTGAAAATGGTCCAAGATTGGGGCTACGATCACATATACTTGAGAAATATGGAAACCACTACACGTGTGAACCTGAAAGACCATAGCTACAAAGATGTGAACCGAACACCGGTAGAGGAGTTTGATTCAGCTACTTTGGCGGGATCCGAATTTCCAGCTTGGTTAGGTAAACCCAAGGAGTTATGGATGTGTGGAGCTTCGAAATGTGGAAGTCTGAAACGAGAAGAATGTGTTTTAGAAAGGGCTATCGAAGACGAAACTTATGTAAGAGAACCCTTTCCAGAGGACACGTTTGAACCATTAGAATGGACACACATTCTAGCAACCCTAGATGTTTGTGCAATTCCGGATGGTCCCACAACGAAATTTTGCGACAAGGACGGGTACGACGTGGTTCCGTATTTCATGTTGAGAACTGTACTCGAAAAGAAACTGAAAAGAACGATACACTGGAAAAGAAGATGAAGAAGAGGTGTTTCACGACATTCCCAATCATCCAGAGTGGGGAAATGAAGCAGACAACGAGTCAACGGACAATTCAAGCGGAAACGAAGAAACTATAACGGATGTCCGATTTTATGATTTTCCGAACCAAACTAAACAACGCCAGAAACACTATAGAGCAAAGAAAAAAACAAAAGGGGTTAGAACCAATCCGATGCCTAGAATAAGAGGAAAAAATCAATTCCTAATGCTAGTAAAGGCTGAAGATTGTGTTAAGGATAAGATTTCTGGAAGAATGAGAGGCAGTGATCAAAAGAGCTTACGAAAAGACAAAAGAGGCTCAAGAAATCAAGTTCAAAAGAATGGAACGAAAACTGAAACAGAAAAATCAGAAAAGAACAAGCGCAACAGAGAATACACGGAGTCCAAGTTAGAACGTAGAAACAAGTACAGAGAGCTCAAGAAAACTCTGAAGGAAGTTTGGACGACAGAAATTGAGAGTGGAGAGGACGAAAACGTCAAAATCAAGGAAAACATGGATGTTCCCTCTCACTATAGGAAATTCACAATAGAGGATAGGAAGGTGATATTAACCCCACCTATTCGAGAGAGGAAGGAGAACGAATCTTATGACGGACCGGAGGATGCAAAAAAAGTTGATTTAGCAGCTCCAGGTGAGACGCCTAGACCGGTGTACATAGCCACAGATTTGTCTCCAGGCGAGGAAGAGAGACTTTTGAGTCTTCTCAGAGAGTACAGGGATGTGTTTGCATGGTCTTATAAGGACTTAAAGGGAGTTGACCCATCGATATGCCAACACTCAATCCCACTGAAACAAGACGCAAAGCCTAGCAGACAGAGACCATACACATATAATGATACTTTTGCTAAGCGAATCAAGGAAGAGATAGATAAGCTAATGGAAGCTGAATTCATATACGAGATTGAACACACTGATTGGGTATCTCCGATTGTGGTAGTACCTAAGAAGAACGGAAAACTCCGAGTGTGTGTCAACTTAAAGAAAGTGAATGCTGCAACAATCAGGGACAATTATCCTGCCCGATAACTGATCAGGGAAAACAGCATACTCCTTTCTTGATGGTTTTTCAGGATATAACCAGCTAGCCATAGCACTGGAAGATCAACATAAAACAGCTTTTGCAACGGAGTGGGGAATTTATGCTTATCGGGTTATGCCTTTTGGTCTAACCAATGCTCCCGCAACCTTCCAGAGGCTGATGACGCATGCTTTCAAAGAATACTTAAGGCTGTTTCTAGAAATATACATGGATGACTTATGTGTACATTCTCTACTGAGAGATGAGCATCTAGAACACCTAAGAAAAGTATTTGAGAAATGTAGGACATATCGCATTTGTCTCAATCCTGAGAAATGTGTGTTTATGGTCCGACAGGGCAGAATTCTGGGACATATTGTCTCACAAAACGGAATATCCACGGATTTAGAGAAGATAAAAGTTATAGTGGATATGCCTAGACCAACCAATGCGAAACAAGTACAGAGCTTTATGGGACATTGTGGATATTATAGACGATTCATTTACATGTACGCTATAATAGGCCAACCACTTTACAGGCTAATAGTGAACTTTGAATGGACAGAGGAGTGTGAGGAATCGTTCAAGAAATTGAAAGAGGCACTCATTACTGCTCCAGTCTTGAAATCACCAGATTGGGAGAAGATATTCCATGTGCATATAGATGCTTCGGCATATGCAATAGGATGCATTCTGGCTCAGCCAGAAGAAGGAAACATGGATTTTCCTATCTGTTACGCCAGTCGACAGCTCAACCATGCAGAGAAGAATTACACCACAACAGAGCGAGAAGGATTAGGAATGATCTATGCTGTGAAGAAATTTCGGCATTATCTTCTAGCCAACAAGTTTGTGTTTTTTACGGATCACCAAGCCTTGCTCTACCTAGTGAATAAACCATGCAATACCGGGAGAATAGTGAGATGGTTCATTATCTTACTGGAATTCGACTTCACGGTAGTAGTAAAGAAAGGAAAAACACATCTTAGAGCTGATCATCTTTCGCGATTGACGAATGGAGAAGACCCTATAGGAGTAGATGACGACATGCCAGACGCGTACTTGTTCAACATAGAAATGATACCTAAGTGGTCTCAAAATGTCGTTAACCTATTAACCTATGGAGGAGAGTTCGATAGAAGAGAATACAACCTGAAACATATTGCTATTCAGCAATCCAAGAATCTTCAATTGATTGCAGGAAGGTTGTATCAATTGGGAAATGATCATGTTTTACGACTATGCATCAATCCTGAGGAATATAATATATATCTGCGCGAAGCACATGTTCAGGAATGTGCATTTCATTGTTCAAGAAGGAACACATATAGGAATTTGTTACAATTGGGAGTCTATTGGCCAGGAATGAAAGAAAGCGTACATGAATATGTCACTGTATGTATTGTATGTTCATCAAAACCGCCAGCCGAGTATTCGACATTATATCAGATAATGATCGCTCCAGAATGGAGTCAGTATATTGTTGAATATCTCACAAATAGAACTTTCCCAGAAGGAACGTCAAAAGCTCGTCAGAAATCTGTAGAGACAGAAGCTAGAGATTACGCTTTAATAGGAGATCAACTCTATAAGAGAGGTAAAGACAACCAGCTTAGGATTTGCGCATCAGAGTCTGAGTATGTGATAATCCTGGAGCAAGCTCATGGAGGAGTAGGTGGAGGCCATTTCTCAGGTGATAAGACAACAAAACTTGTCTTAGCCGCAGGAATATGGTGGCCAACATTACATATGGACGCTGAGGAATACGTTAAACGGTGTGATGACTGTCAGCGGACCAAAGTACCACTTAAAAGAGATGATATGCCGCTTAGACCAATGATGGGGGCAAGAGCTTTTGCAAAATGGGGGATTGATTATGTCGGACCCATTTCACCTCCTGCATATAAGACTCATGCACAATACATCATTGTGGCTACAGACTATCTAACAAAGTGGGTCGAAGCAAAGGCAACTCAAAAAGCAGATGCCAGGACCACGGCACAATTTCTATATGAATACGTCTTTGTACGATATGGATTGCCAATAGAAATTGTGAGTGATCGAGGCACACATTTCATAAATGAAGTGATAGAGATCCTTCTAGATGAATTCATGGTAATCCATAGGAAATCAGCCCCGTATCATCCACAAGCAAACGGACAAGCTGAAGCAACAAACAAAACCATATGCACGGTCCTTACGAAGATTGTATCTGAGTCGAGAACTGACTGGGACCAAAAGTTGCATTCAACATTATGGGCATATAGGGTAGCGTATAAAACATCATAGGAACGACCCCATATAACATGGTTTTTGGGCTAAATGCTATCTTACCAATAGAATTCTTGATTTCAACCTTAAGGGTGGCTAAGGATCTAGAGTGGACAGGGCACGAGCTCTCTGATAGAATAGATGACCTGGAAAAGCTAGATGAGCTTCGCCTAAAAGCAGTAGCTTCCATCTACGCTCAAAAAAGGCGACAAAAGGAATTTTTTGATAAGCATGTGCGGACTAAAGAGTTTAAAGTTGGGGACTATGTCCTAGTTTACACTCTGAAACAGCATGCTAAGAAGCTTAAAAAGCGAGGGATGGGACCTCTGGTGATTAAAGATCTATCACCAAGTGGAGCCGTCAAGCTTGCTACATTAGACGGAGAAGAAATGCCCAATTGGATTAGTGGATGCAGAGTGAAAAAGTATCTGTTGCCGCTAACACAAGACATGCTTCTCAAAATACATCAAGAAAAGCTGCGTGTCCAGAAAAAGAAAAGATTGTAGAGGAAGCGCAAGCCGAGGCGAAGGAAAGAATGGAGAAAAGAAGACTACTGCGTCAGAAACAGCGCAATGAAGGAGCAATACGAATAAACGCAGTTAGTATAACAGAAATGGGGAATGACAAAGAAGAACCCATCATTGAATGCAAAGTAGGGACCAACCAAATCAAAGCCAGAGCACTATTGGATTCAGGAGCTCAAGCTAACCTACTTTCACTCAGTTTGTATAGACAATTGACAAATGACACTAAATTACAAACTGCCAAGCAAGAGTTAAAAGTTACTCTGAGAATTCAATCAAAACTGTCGGATGCACAGTTTTACATATACAGATTAACCAATATGTGTATCCTCATATGTTTTACGTGGTTGAAGACCAAGCTACACAACATCCATTATTGCTAGGACAACCATGGCAGAAGCAATACAATGCAATGATTGACTGGAGTTCTAAATCAGTGCTTATCAAATACGAAGGTGAAAGTCAATCAGTTAAGTTCACCAAAGGAGCAGAGCCAACTCCAAAGGAAGAATCCACGGACAAGGGCAAACAACAAACAGAGAAAAAGAAGAAGCAATGGCAACCAAAAGTTTCTACACAACTGGATTGCTCTTCGACGAGGAACTCTCAACATTGGATAAGGAAGACAAGCAATAATATAACAGCTCAACCTTGGGAAAAAAACGGAGTCAACGTTGGTATGGAGACCAAAAAAGGTTGTGCCAGAAAACACAAACAGAGTCTTCAATACCAGACAACAGAGTGATTCCAGACAATCAAGGACAGTGAAACAGATCTGGATTCCAAAGAAGTTCATGACGGCGCAAAGCTATAGCAAGCAAATTTGGATCCCAAAGATTTGTAAACAGGAACTCCCTTCAATACAATCAACGGAAACTCCTAGCTATTTCAAGGCGAGGAAATCAACACACTGAACAAAGCAGGTTTGGGTCGCAAAGCGTTTGTGGCAAGCACAAGCAAAGCGGAAGCAGATTTGGATTGTGAAAAAAGACAACAAGGTAACGAAGAATCCATCTACTGATTCTACTACCGAAGTGCCAAAACCAACCCAAAACGCGACCACCAATCCTTCAATCAAACAAAGAGCAGCTTTATTGGAAAGAATGTTGTATCGTCGCTCTACAATTGCATTGGGAACTTATGACCAAAACAACTACAATGCTTCACCCACAGACACTTCATAGTCGTCCGGGAGGACTCAGACTAGGAGGGGGGGAGGTATACAGGAGCTACAAAGCAGCTACAAGCGGGAAAAACAAAGAAAAACAAAAAATTATATTACAAGGGCAGTGTCTTACATGATTTTGTAATTTTTTATGTTTGATTGCGGATATTGATAATATTTATGCCCTTATATACCTTGTTTTGCAACAAGAAGAGATCAAATGATGAATTTGGGTCTCTAGATGTGTAAATATCACTAAATAAGAGTGTTTTTGGGAGCTAAAAAGTGGTAATCCAAGTCCAGAAATCACAAAGAAGTGTATATTCATATACACAGGGTTACCACCTATTTATCGTGTATGTTTGGAATTTTTTGGCTTCAATTTGCTATTTTCCTTTATTTTTATGATTTTCTTAATAAAAATAAAAGAAAAATAAAAAAGCAGGTGAAATGAGATCGGAAAAAAGAAAAGAATAGACGGTGATGGTCCTAATGACAAGGGCAACCCAGGATAAAAATTGGGTACAATTCTGAAAAAGTTGCGAAAAGCCCGAAATGACAGAATTTTGGCAAAGTGGACAGATTTCTCAGAAACAGGTCAAATGGAGTCCAAATTGAGAAATTTCAAATCCTAAAGTGCATTTCACGACGAGATAGGAGCACATGTCAAATTTGGTAACAAGTGATCCGAGAAGTCTGAAGATAAGTATTTTTCACATCACTTTCAAGCTCATTTCCACTATTACCTTCTTGGATAGAGCAAAGAGCACACAGGAGCATCCGACCTTCTACCGCCTTCTACGACTGCTGCGAGAGCTCAGAGGACACCAGACATGAGAGGTAGACTTGTTGCCATAAGCTTTTGATGCTTATCGTTAACGTTTGTCGCGAAAACTCACCAAAACCAAGAAACAAGAGCAGACGGGGAATGGGGAGGAACGCTAGGTAGGGGCACAACCGCCTAACCAAACCTTGCAAGAACTTAGAGGTGGGTTACCCTAGTATAGGAGATGAGTTTCTAGCACTCAAAGCTCGAGAAAGAACGACTAGAAAAACCCTAGGTCAACAGAGCCTGTAAGAGGCAAACAGAAAAAAGTTGTCGGAACGACACAAAACTTCTCAGGAAGCTTAACAACATCGAGGTCAATGCAACCATGGAGTATCTCCGGGTTTGGATCACCAAAAGTAGGTCGGAACAACCGATTCGGCTGCGGACACACAAAGCGTCATTTTGGCATAACGGCTAAAATTGACGACCAAATGACATGAAACTTCACAAGCAGCTTCAAATATACATGGATGACTTATGTTTGCAAGCAAAACCCAAAAGAAAGCTGATTCACTTACCGATGGTGAAAAAGACGCTTTCAGGCAACCAAATGGAGAAAGATAGAGAACGGGGAGCCAAAGTCAAGTTCAACCAAATAGGTGGCTTCACAACATATCCAATGAGCTGGAAATGCAACTCTCGAGAAGAAAAGTTGAAGAAATTCAACTCCAAGGCAAATAGACGACTTCGGAGACTGAAATGCCTATAAGGGGGCTTTTTAGCTAAACTGATGACTTTTTAAGTTGAAAACTAGTTAGCAGGGCTTAGGGCACTAGCACAAAGCATTCTTTGCACAAAAAGACCAACATTTCAAGAAAAGACATCATACGCGTATGATGTCTCACAGCATGATTTTCACATCCATTTCAACATTTGAGTGCATAGCCTCATTCCACATGTTAATCACATCCTATGAACCAAGTATCATGAGAATTGGAGTTAGAAAACCCAAGGAAAGCCAAAAAGACGCAAAGTAGGCCAAAAAATTGATTTTTGGTCCTAATTTTGTCAAAATAACTCCAAACTCATTGAAACTTTGTAGAATTGTTGATTAACACATCTACAAGCTATCTGGAACCAAAAAGCACCATTTTGACACAAAAGACATCATACGCGTATGATGTCTATTTGCACTTACAGAGCAAAAAATGCTCATTTGTCATCATACATCCATTATATATATCTAATACATGCTACATATGAAGTTTGGAACCATTTGGTCAGGTGGATCACCCCATTAGCCCAATTAAGAGAAAATCCTTCATACAAAGCCTATTTTTGTCCTAAATCCAACATATTCAAGTCCAAACCAAGATTTGAGTATAAACAGTCCGTCACTAGCACATGGAGAATCCACAGAACCAATCCCATGAAAAATTGACAAAAAAGACATCATACGCGTATGATGTCTCCAGAGCCATTTTTAGTCCAAATTCTATCCAAACTTGATAAATCCACTGAATAAGCCTATCTAAAACCAAAACCAAGCTTATAGAGAAAATTGGTCCAAAAATGCACCAAAAGACATCATACGCGTATGATGTCTCACTATGTGATTTTGGTACCTCAGGGCTTCAACCACCAAATAGAAGTGATCTACATGCCATTTGAAGGTGAACCACCAAGTTTTATCCAATTTGGATCATAAAATCCATTTCCCTTTCAAAATTTTGCCAAGAGCCTGAACTGGACTGAACTGGCCAAAACTTGACCAAATGGGATCCAAACTCAAATCCAAGCATATGACACTCATGTATACACTATCAGCTACAAGCACAACCAATATGAAGTCATTCTGACACAAAAGACATCATACGCGTATGATGTCTCAAGCATGTTATTGAGCCCAGTTTGCATATTTTTTCACCTACATTGCATCCTTAGGCCCTGAACAGCTCATGTTTCAATTTTCAAGTCATTTGAATAGTTAAAAGCTTCATTTCGGCTTTCAGTACTAAAAAGACGCTAACTTCTGTAATTGGAGTTACAGGATCCATGGATTCCGCTAAGTCATCGGCAACTAAGAGAAAAAGACCAACCATCAAGGATGCTCTTGTAGAAGCAGAACCTTTTGATATTCCAACAGAAACCCTCAAGCCAGCCAAGACTTGGTTGGAGGAAGCAGTACTAGAAAAAGAGGGAATAAAGATCTACCAGGGGACTTTCAGAGATCCTCAAGGGCAATCGGTCGATGTACCTATGATCCCACGAGAATTAGTGGATTATAGCAGATCAGAGAACATCAGCAGATACCTGGAAAAGGCTGACTTACACAGGTTCTTCACCTCGAGACCATCAGGTGTAGACACAAGAAGAGTGTATGAGTTGGCAACATCCATTCAGAAGGATGGGAAAGCCACGTTGACAGCCATGGATGGAGAAACAGTTGAAGTACAGATCACTCCACAGCTCATTGCAGATGCATTGAAGCTGCACAACAAAGGGAGTTCTGTCAGAGAAAGAAGGGAGGACATAGAGGTCTATGGATCAAAGAAACGAAATACAACCTACGGAGATATGGCAGATCAACGAGCGGCAACCCTTTGCCGATTATACAACCAGCTTTTCCATGTGTGCAGTAAAAGACCGCAGAAGTATACTACACCACCCCATGCCATTGCGACAACCATCACATGGGCACTGAAGAGCAACATGCCAAAAGAGGTGAATTATGCTCAATACATCCACGAGCAAGTAATCGCCATGCACAACCAGAAGCCAAAGTACATAGGAGGAGGAGAAATCCTAACAAGAATAGCTTATGAAGCTATTGGAGCTAGGGATCAAGGGCCACGGGTTCCCTCCCAGAATGAGTGGCTTAGAGAAGCCGATGAAGAGAAAGAACAGCAAGAAGTATCCAAGAGGGCGTCCACAAGAGCACGCCGAAAACTAGAAATAGTTTCAGAACCTGAAGAGGCTGTGGACGAGCCGCTCAAGAAGAAAGCTAAGAAGAAGGCTGATCCCAAGCAAACCAAAAGTCAAAAATCCGCAAGAATGGAAAGGTTGGTGGAGCAGTTTAGAGCGGAAAGAGCTCTAAAGGGGGACTTTGAAGAAATGTGGGTGCCAGACCCCACTAAAGTCGGAACCAGCTCTGCCAGGCCACATGTTGATCAATATGATCAATATATTAGAGCTTATGAGGAGTCGGAGGCCATACTGGAGCAGCAGCCTGTCGAGCCTTATACTGAAGAGGAAGTACATCTTTTAAAAGCTGAGCTGAAAAAGGACGACAAGGAGAAGAAGGAAGTAGATGAGTCTACTGAACTTCGAGAGAAAGACGGGCAAGCAAACAAAGGGAAAGCCAAGATGACTGAGGACAATCAGCCCTCCTTTACTGATGTACCAAGCCCAAAGAAGACGGAAATTATTGTGGAGGAGACCACAATAGAAATAGAAACAGAAGTTATGGAAAAGCCGGAGGCCGGGACCAAGGGAAAGGAGATAGATCCACTTCAGCAAAAGAAAGATGATTATGAGGATCTGGTAGCGATCGGATACAGTGAAGAAGAGGCCCTGGAGGCAGTTTATGGGATATCCCTACGAAAACAAGATGATCGGAAAGGGACGAAGGAAAAGACAAAAGGTACAATGGAGAGTGAAGAGAAAATGGACGAACAGAACATACTAGAAGAGCCAAAGCCATTGGAGGTGGTGGCAGAAAGAGCTGTCAAGTTGACAGATGAAGATGAAAAAGACATGCACATGGTGCATGAACTGCTCAGCAAGATTAAAGAAAGATCCAGAGCAAAGGAAATAGCAATTGAGACAGAAAAACAAAAGGAAGCAGAGTTGCAGAAGAAGTTAGAGAATGCTATGACTGAATCTGAAAGTCATAAAACATCACTCTATGACGCAGAAAACGAGAGAGACGGCTTGATACTCCAACTAGCCGAAGCTTCAAGAGAGGTAACAAGTTCACAGGAAGCAAAGGAGAGAATAGAAGATGAGCCGGAGGCAGCCAAGGATGAGCTCATTGAGCTAAGGGAAAGAGTCGAACTTCAAGAAAGGACAATCACGAGACTCAGGACCACCCCTAGAGCTAGCAGAGCAGGAACAGAACAAGAGGGAGCCCTCGTACCAGCTCTGGAAGATCAGGTCAGAAGTTTGCAAAGAGAGCTAAGGTTAGAGCAAGTGCAAAGATTGCACATGGCGGAGGGATCATTGGCTGCAGAGGAGAGGCTCACATCAGAAAACCAAACACTAAGGACAGAAAATGAGGCCCTCCGCAAACAGCTCCAAGACCTCCAAGAGCAACAAAGAAGAGAAACAGAGCCACCACAAGAAGAAGCAGGGGGAGCAGCCATAGAGCTACCAGAAACTGGAGAGGCAACCACAATTGAAGATCCAACCCCAGTTCAAGAAGTGGCCTCGACTTCAGGAATCTCTGAAGAAGAAGAACAAAGGCTCCAGGACCAAATAGAAAAGTCAACAGAGGAAAGTGCCAAGGCGAAAATGGAATGGGAAAGGAGACTCCTCATCTCCATTAGACTTCAAGGTTTAGACACAAAAGTGCTCCATGAAGAGTGGATGCAACCCAGCCTGCCTTTCCCTCTGATGAAATTTGAAGTGATAAAGACGAAAAAGAGAATAGAGGAGGAGCAGTATGTCGCTCTTTACGAAGGCGACATCACAAAGGATGAACAATCAAAGAAAATTGTAGATTCTCAACCAAGATGGAGGAAAGGTTGGCTGAACAAATACCCAGCCTACCTCATCTACTTGGTAGAGGCTCCAATGGAGATTCGGGAGGATGCAACCTTCTGCCCGGCGCCAAGAGTCAGAAGCTGGAAAGAGCATGGCAGGATTGCAGAAAAGAAGCCAAATTGGCTTAATTACCCAAGGATGCCAGGACCAAAGGCAGGAGAGAGAATAGGTAAAGCCTACATGGTGAAAACCCTAACGGGCACCATCAAACTCTTTACTGGCTCTCCTGACCTTTCATGTCAGATGCTAAAGAAAATCTGCAGGACTCTCTTAGCATGCATTGAAGTGTTCGCGCCAGATAAAGCCACTACCTCAAGTCTACTATCGACGGCCGACACAGTGACGGATATGATGTATGATCTTTCATTGCAGCCATCACCAAAGGTGTTACATCTCTTATACCAAATAATTATGTTTTTGCCTAGCTTCCACATGCAAACATTCGAAGAAGCTGTCTACACCGGCTTTTTCACGCACGAAAGCAAAATATTCGGCCCAACCTTGACCATCGACAACCTACGCTACGAATCACATTTGCAGATGCTCAAGACGACAGCACTCTATTGACCAAGCCTAAAAGTCATGTCAGGGACGACATGAACGCGGAGGGGGGGAGTGTTGAGCCAGCAGAGGATCACACCCACATTTTTGCTCACACCCATCATTTTGTAACCATTGATTGTAATAAATGTCTTTCCGACATTAATTTTGATTTGAGCCATTCATTAAGTAACGGGACTCAATTGAGTTTCCAGCTTGTAATCCCGAAGTAATTTCACCTGTTGATGTAAATAATTAGAGATGTTCTCACCTCCAAGGCTGAGGTATATAAGCCAAAGTTTTGTAACCTAAAGAAGATTCAATTATTAATCAAAGTGAGTTTTTGAGCGCCGTGACTGTGTCTGAGAGAGAGAGAGAGAGAGAGAGAGTCTTATCTTCTTGCTACGCGGGCTACGGGGCCGCCATTGGAGAAGCGACACCGCCATTGTGTTAGCAACGGTGAGAGCTACGCATAGATACCAAGAGTGCGCGCTATCGGCTTCTACATGTGGTAAGTTCCTACGAGCTTCGGTGTGAGTTTTCTTCCAATTCGTGTGTCGGAATAGAGCGTGCAGCATATCTATAGAAACACAACGAGTAGAGCTACACATTAGTACCATCGGGGTCAAGTTTCGGTCACCTGTATTTTTCGGCCTGTCTTCATACGCGTTTGCCGCACGGAGTGGTTATAGGTTGATTTTGCAGTTCAAGTCTTTAGGGTGTTGTTCTTACCTAGTGTATAGACTTCCCCTTGAGTTTGAGATCGATTCAATGATTCTAGATCCTGTTTCGTATAGCATTCGTTCGTAGTACGGATTTCAGTCACTTGTGTATTTTAGAACTTAGATTTGATTTCCTTAGTAGTGATTGTCATTAGAAGGTCGAGTAGGTGATTTGACACCCACCTAGTTGTTTCCATGCGCCTGCGGGTCAAGCTCCGTCCTCGTCTGACAAATTCTATTGTTGGTTGAGTTCTCGCTATTTAGCTTCCGGTAGCGGCGTAACCGTCTTAACATAGACAACATCCATTCAATCCTATCTACACCCATCCAATGCACTCTTACTTTATGCTATTAAAAACTAGACCATATTTATGGAATGATCTATAGAGAACTCTAGAGAAGGTGGCAATAACGGGGCTAATCGCAAAAAAAAAGGAAAAATTGACACACGAATTGGATAATAAAGAGATTCAATCTATTCCAATGAACAAAGTTGGAGAATACTATGAACGGGAAGAAGGAAACACAACCCTTCCAGTGAATATAATGACATAGAAACCATGGCAATACTGGATATTGGGGCATGCATAGCCATAGCCACAAAAGCAGTATGGGAATCTTCGGGACCCAATCATTAGACAAACTCGAATGAAATTGCAATTGGCTGATGGAAAAAGTGATAGTTAATTCTTGTGGGATTGAATATCAACCCACTTTTTCCATAGTAGACTTGGGAAAGAAACTCAATTACAAAATCATCTTGGGAAGACCTTTCATGCAACAATTACAACTCATCCATGATTGAAGAAACAATTATGAAGCAAGTGGGATCAATAACAAGGGTCAATCTAAAAGATTACACTTATAGAGACGTCATGAAAATGCCCATACAAAAATTTGATTCAGTCTCTCCGGCTGAAACTAAGCTTACATCTTGGCTGAACAAGGACACACCTATTTGGATGTGCGGAGCAAAAAATGGGAGCTTAAAACGAGAAGCATGTATCTTAGAAAGGGATTTCACAGATGAAGCCTATGTACCTGAACCCTTTCGAGAGCATTTTCTTGAGCCATTTAAGTGGATTCAAATTGTAGCAACAATGGATGTATGTGTAAATACGTCTATGCCTACTCAATTTTGCAATGAGGACGGATATGATATAATTCCCATACAAATGATCTCAATCCTTCATGTTGAAGATAGAATTTAAAAATCCAAGGACTTGATGAAAGCTCAACAAGTCTTTTCAAACCTCTACTATGATGAAGCAGATGAGTTAGAAGAACATGCAACTACTCTAGATGATTCCGGATCAGAAAAAGAACATGGGAGAGCTAAGCTACTCATGAAAGGAGGGGGGGAAAGATTTTTTGACTTTCCAAACAAGAGACCGAGAAGATAGAAATGGTATGGAAGAAAAAGAGACACCAGAAACTTGAAAGCTAGACCTATGCCATCAATCTCCAGTAGAACACAGTTCCTCATGCAGATAGATGCACATATTTGTGTGAAGGAAAAAATCACTAGTAGATATCCTTTAAATGAAAAACAAGGAGTATTGAAAACATCGAGAAAAAAAAGAAAGGAAACTCAAGCAATACCAAAACACCAGGACAAGAACTTGACCATGACACAAGTTGAACAGAAAAAGAAATATCAAGAGTTCAAAAAAGCTCTAAAGGAGATATATAGAACCGAAATGGAAACCACTAAGGAGGATGGTAAAGATATAATGAGTGGTCCATTCCATTAAAAGAAATATACACACCAAGATCAAAAACTCATAGTCGAACAACTTGTCAAGGAACTACAAAAACAGGACGAGTCCTACGAAGGACCTGGAAACGTAAAAAAGATAGATCTTGCCGAGCCAGGAGAAAAGCCTAGACCTTCCTAAATTGCAAATGACATGACAGAAGAAGAAGGAGAGCTTTTGTTAAGCTTACTGAAAGAATACCCAGATATCCTTGCTTGGTCTTATAAGGATCTCTAGGGTGTTGATTCAGAAATCTATTAACATACCATACCTATGAGAGATGATGCAAAATTAAGCAAACAAAGGCCATACACATATAATGAATCATTTGCCAGAAAGATTAAAGAAGAGATTGAAAAGCTAAAGAAAGACAAATTCATTTATGAAATTGAACACACAGATTGGGTGTCTCCAATTGTGGTGGTACTCAAGAAAAATGGAAAATTAAGAGTGTGTCAATCTCAAGAAACTGAATGCAGCTACCATTAGAGACAATTTTCCTCTTCCAATCACTGAACATTTTTTATAAAGAGTTGCAGGAAAAGAATCTTACAACTTTTTAGAAGGACTTTTGGGATACAATCAACTTTTGGTTGATCCTAAAGATCATCATAAAACTGCCTTTGCAACTAAATGGGATATTTTTGCCTATCAGGTTATGCCTTTTGGGTTAACTAATGCTCTCGCCACCTTCCAAAGATTGATGAGCCATGCTTTTAAATAATATCTTTGAAATTTCTTGGAAGTCTATATGTATGATCTGTGTGTATATTCATCAATCCGGGCTGATCATTTTGAACACCTCAAAAAGGTATTTGAAAAATGTAGACTTTAAAGGATTTGCTTAGATCCTGAAAAGTGCACATTTATGGGTAGACAGGAGAAATTCTTGGATATATAGTGTCTAAAAATGGCATAGCTACTGCTATGGATAAAATTTATGTTATTTTTGATTTTCCTAGACCAACAACAATCAAGGGGGTTCAAGCCTTCATGGGACATTGTGGATATTATAGACGATTCATGTACATGTACGCTACAATTGCAAAACCCATGTATAGTTTGATTACACACTTTGAATGGACCGATGAGTGTGAAGAATCCTTCATGAAGCTTAAGCAAGCTCTCACTTCAACTCCAATATTGAAAGCACCAAATTGGAATAAGATATTCCACATACATGTAGATGCTTCCAACTTTGCCATCGAGTGCATACTAGCTCAACTAGGAGACGGAAAAATTGATTTTCCTATTTCTTATGCTAGCAGACAATTGAATATGGTAGAGAAAAACTATACCACCATTGAAAGGGAAGGATTAGGAATGATCTATGCCGTGAAAAAGTATAGACATTACCTATTAGCAAAAAAAATTGTGGTCTTTGTGGACCACCAAGCCTTACTGTACTTGGCCAACAAGCCATGCAACACAAGAAGAATAGTGAGATGGTTCATCATTCTTTTGGAATTTGATTTCAGAGTAGTTGCAAAAAAGGGCACCAATCATCAATGAGTAGATCATTTGTCAAGGATCGTTTCAGAAGAACCACCCAAGGAAGTAGACAATGATCTACAAGATGCATATCTGTTCTTCATGAAAATGATATCTTGATGGTCAGAAAACATGGTATCCTTAATGACCATAGCTCAAGTGGATTCACAAATACCACTTCTTATTATGATTGGATTAATTGAGCAATTGGCTATGTATCAATTACTAGCTAGACGGTTATACAAAAGAAATCGAGATGGAGTATTGCTTTTATGCATTAATCCTGAGGAGAAAACCCAATACCTAAGTCAAGCACATATTATCGTAGTAGGACTTCACTTTGCGCAAGACCAATGCAGCAAGAACCCAACACCAACATTGGGAGTAGTCAACTTAAATGTGATAGTACATGGACGTTTATGCCCTCATCAGTTTGTATGCTTACCAGATGAACACATGAATGAAACAATGATTCTTGGAATCCCATGGATGCAGACGTACAAGGCAGTACCAGATTGGGATACCAATAATCTCAAACTAACACCTAAAGATGGACAATTCATTGTTCCAATTGCACCAAGCAAGGAGGAATGGAAAGGAGGTTACCAGTAGAGTAAACCACGAAGCAATCAATCTTCTCCATCCTATTGACAAGCAAATGCTACAAGTAGCATGCAAGGAGTCAGGAAAATTTGGGTATCAAAAGCACAACTTAAGGACAAGCCGATTCAAATTTGGGTGCCCAAAACAATATTTACAAATACTGAAGACGGTTTCAAAATTCAAACACAAAGCAAAGAATCTCCGAGCAGGGAACCTAACACAAAATGGATTTGAAAGAAAAAGAAGAAATCTGTAAAACCAATCAAGCAATGGACAGTTAAGTCTCAGAGGACTCAACCACATCATTCTGACCCAAGCAAACCCAAGATATCAGCGTGCCAAAGCATCCTAATGGTACAATTAAGCAAAGAGCACACAAACTACAAAACTTGCTCTTTGGAAGACATCAAAAGAAAACCTTGACATCAGAAACCCTTGAGCTAATCACTGAAGACCCAACTTTTGCACAACATAATGGTTTTAACTACATTGATCTTCAAAGCATGGTAGAGTCAACCAAGGCTATGCATAAGCACAATTGTTCAACCCATGCACACAATTGTCCCAGAGTATGCCATCTAGGAGGGGTGAAAGGGAAGTAAGTAATTAAGGGCAATGTTTGAAGAGGGAGGAAAACGTTTGATGTTAACGTGTAATTTTTTGCAAAATTACCTAATAATGCCCTAACAAATCATCAACAGGGGAAATTTTGTTGATAACATCTCCCCGATGAGTGTAAATAGTGTATATACTATGAGAAAATCATTAAAAATAGTATTTTTTTCATATTTTGTATCATTTTTCTTTATATTGGGACTTAAAAAATAGAGAAATCCAACAAAAATAAATAAATTTGTGTTTTTCAATGGATTTTCTTGATTAGTGGATTTCAATTTTCTTTTTTAGCGTATTTTGTTATTTTCTTTGATTTTTTAATAAACATGTCAAAAGATAATAATAAATAGCAGATGAGCTTAGATGGAAAAACTAAAGATACGCTGATGAGTAGAACGACAAGGCGACAGGCACAAAAAATTTCAATCAAATCGA
The DNA here is from genome assembly GCF_014529385.1 of Adiantum capillus-veneris. NCBI lineage: Eukaryota > Viridiplantae > Streptophyta > Polypodiopsida > Polypodiales > Pteridaceae > Adiantum > Adiantum capillus-veneris. The sequence goes on along the minus strand of NC_140944.1, from coordinate 48,806,332 downwards.
CAGACGAAAGCGGGAAGCCTAAATTAGGCGACCAAGGCCTACTTTGGCAAAATTGTTGTAGAATGAGCTACAAAAATCCAATTAGGGAAATTTTTGAGTCTAACATAGATGTCACGGCCTAGTAGGACTAAGAGGAGAATTTGGAGAAAAAAGGTTCGGGAAGTCCGAGTATAGATATCCAGGGTAGTCTAAAATCACCTCATTTCCACTTATTGCCTTTGGACAGAGAGCTTTCGACCTTCTTCGTGCGTATTTTTTGGAGTCCACAGTCGCCCGTTTATAGTGCCGTCTCCTCACACGAGACATGAGGGATAAGTTCTATACTTATCAAAGATCCATTTTGAACGGTCGGTAGCTAGTCTAAACCCCAATAAAAAACCCTAGAAACCGAGCAGTGCATGAAGACCTACGACCAAAAATTGACCATGGCGGCCTGTCAGTTCAACCAAATCGAATGAACTTGAACTATAGCATGCCCTTACATTATAGAACACTTACATATCAACAGCTCACCATTTGGTAGGGGTCGAGGGGGTCCCAAGTAGAAAAGATAGGTGTTTGGCAGATGCCAAAATTAGATTCTGACTCCACAGACAGCTTATAGACTGGGTCTATACACAATGTGTATGGTTGTCTTCATAAAATCAATCAAGGCAAGCTCTCAAAAAGCAAAAAAATAGCTCAAAGACTACAAAGTGTCAAATTTGACATACAAAGTCAAGCTGACTCCGAATGGCCCAAAATTAGATGAGTAGCTTCAGAACTATGTAGCGGACAAATCCATAGCTTCAAAAGTGACTAACCAACTCCACAGGCCATGTAGTCACAAAAATCGATGATTTCAGAGTCGACAAAGCACGAAGTGATGCCGAAAAGACAAAACTGTACCAAATTCAATTTAGGACTTGTTTTAGGTGTATTGAATATGTTTAGGTCAAAATTTGTCAAGTTTTGCAAAAAAAGTTGACTGCAGTAAATAATCACGATTATTTACTTTTGCAATTTTTTGGCTTGAAAATGATACCATCACCTCACCTATCACTTGTGCACACCTATTACATGCCACATTTCAAGTATGAGCCAAATTGATCAATAATAACTTGGAAAATTGTCAAAAAATGCAAAGAAGTCCTTCAAATACAAATTTTGAGTTATCAATCATATTTTTTGATCCAAATCACCTCAAATCTTATACACATAGTCTACATCATGCATAGAACCAAGTTGCTTCAAAACATGTTCATTTTGATAAAAAGTTAATAATCGCGATTATTTACTTTTTTGCGAAGATGGAGAGAAATTGCAATTTTGACTTCATGGGACCAAAGCATATGATGTACTAAGCCCACTAACCAAATTTGAACAAATTTGGAGCTCAAAATCTCAAAATTCCTTTATATCTACTATTTCAGAGACTGAAATATTTAGGCTTTCAGAGACTGAAAGCCTAAATCTGACACCATTTTCACTCTGTGCACTCAAATGAGCCTATATTTCACTCGGAGTATCTATTTGATATATATTTCAATCCTATGATGCCAAAATTACAAAAAGTTGAAAAACTTCATCAACTATAAATAATCGTGATTATTTACTTTTGTTGCAAAATTTTGCTTGGCCTTTATGAATTTGATCTTTACATGTTTATATACATCTATGCATGTTCAAAAATTAATTTGGGAAAAATTGGACTCAATTTGTCAAGAATTTAGACTGAAGGGCATTTCAGAGTGAATTTGCAAATTTTTCTAACTTTGGCACTCTATTCACTTAACAAAAGCCATGCAAGTTGCGAAAAAGGCCAAGAAGAGGGTCTCTCAAAAGGAGAAGCTGCAAGAGCTACCACCCTACCAATTGGACCTCAGTTCAGTAATCAGTAAAGATGGCCAAAGCAACATATCTTTCCAGAGAACAACTTGAGGAAAACAATACAACAGTTTTCACAGGCAGGTTTAAAAGTGAAGAAGAACATCACGTAGAGCTACAACTGCTACCAAAGAAATCTATGATGTCACAGCAAAGCCAGACACAAAGGAGGCCAGAAAAAGGCTCGGCCTTAGAGAATTCTATGACAAGGAGCCATGCGGTGTAGACTTCTAGAAAGCCTATGAGATCTTGTCTACAATTAAGGAAGATGGATCAACCCAAATTAATGACCAACAAGGGCAGAAAGTCAAAGTAGTCATCACAAAAGAGATTGTGGCCGAGGCTTTGTGGTTGCCAATATAGGGGATGACAATTTCGAGGGTCAAAGACAGGAAGAGAGCAGACACTTTCATCAAGGATACTGTTGTGTCCACCTTTGCTGATCTCATCCAGAAACAAGTGGAAGAACCAACACGATTATATCATCAACACTTCCATTTTCTAGCAAAGAGACCTCCAAGGTACACAACACCAAATCATGCAGTTGCGACTACATTCACACAAGTGTTGAAGTCGACAACTAGGCAACCCATTGATCACGCGCAGTATGTGCTATGAATGCTGAAGGGTACCAAGAAAGAGGGTAAGATCACGTATATGGGGGCACCTGAGGTACTAACAAGAATAGCATAGCATGCTATCGGAATGGCAGATAATTTGTTGCCTACCCCAAATCAAAACACATGGATTATGTCAGCACAACCATCTCCAAGAACCACAAGGTCGACAAAAAGCATTTACAAATCTGATGAAGAGTCTGCAGAAAGCTCTCATGAAGAAAATAGAAGCAAAAACTTAGACAATGAAGAGAAGAGAGCCAGAAGAGAGGAGATGAAGAAGAAGGCAGTGATTGGACATCAGGTAGAACCTCAGCAAAAGAAGGCAAGGTTTGAAAGGGAAAAAGAGACCTACAGAAGAAGCCGCCAAGGTGCAGGTGAGGACCTAGCATGGTGGGTTCCAAGAGATATAAAAGGCCCCCGAACCAAGAATTTTGCCAGGAGAGAACAAGAAGATGCCAAGGATTCTCTTGAACGCATGTACGAGGAAGTACTAGGACGCAGAAGCCTTAAAGCAAAAAGAAGCTCAAGAAGCAGAAAGAAAAGCAAGGAAAGATGCAGTGGAGCAGTAGAGACAAGCTGAAGTGGCCCAACAAAGTAAAAGCCATCACGAACAGGGTGAGATGTCTCTTAGACCATCATCACCATATACAGAACAAATAGACCACCGCATGCCAAGCCCTCCACATTCACCAACACTTAGACCCACAGAGGGAGAGCAAGCCAAGGAAAAGGAACCTGAAATGCAAATGGTAGCAAGTCTTGAACCACAAGAGACAGCCAGTTTTTAACAACCCAAGTCACAAGAAACTGAAGCCACACCTTCTACAACCACCCAGCATGAAACATCTGAGGTATCCACAAAGCTTGATGAAGACAAAGCAACCAAGGCAGCCACGCAAACACAAGGAGAGGTACAACCCCCACTGCAACCACAAGCAACTGCTATAGAACAACCCAAGGAACACACAAAAACGGCTGAAATATCCAGACAACCTATAGAGCCTAAAGATTGGCAAACAAATGATGAAGTTATTCTACAAGTGAACAAATATGCCAAGCAAATGCAGGAAATGATAGAGAAAATGCGAACAACAGCACTTAGCCACAGTGCTAAGGCTAGAGAGATGGAGATGGTCATTGACACTCTCTAAGGAGAGCTAGAGGACAGAATGAATGTCATCATGGATCTGCAAAGAGAAATCCAAGAGCTGAGAGATGAAGCTAAACAACACCAGCTGACTAGAGAGAAGCATCAAAAAGAAATGGAAGAATTGGGTGAACTTATCACAAAGTTAACATATGCCTGTAAGACCAAAGACAAACAACTAACATAGATTACCAATGAGCTTTTAACTAAAACTTTGTTAGTACAAAAGCTCCAAGTGCAACTCAACATAGTGAACGCTTCACGAAAATATTTAGAGCAAAGGATCAATGACCAGGAAACCTTTTTGCAATACATAAGGAAAAATTCGCAGTTGCCTCGATCAAAGGTACTAATGAAGTATATAAGGAACTAGAAAAGAAGAATAAAGATCTTGAACTCAAGCTAAAACTGGAGTAGTCACAATGAAGAGACCTTGCATTAATGTGGGTACAAAGAGAGGAACAGTCACTCAAGGAAATAGTAGAGCTCAAGCGAGTTAATGAGCTACTGCGAGACAGTTAGCTAGAGATACAAGAAGAAACTGGTACATCAGAGCAACCACACATTGAAATTCCATCAGTCTCTTTTGCTGAGATGGAAGAAGTGCTAGGAGGAGAGGATGATTTTCAGGTACCAATAAAAAATGCTGAGCAAGTGCCAATGGTCCAGCTGTCTAAAGCTGAAGAAGACACACTTAAGGAGTAGGTCGCTCAAGAAACAGACGAACAATGGAAAGCGGTGATAAATGGGGATTTGAGAGTTCTCCATTTAGTCAATGTTACTCAACTCACTCCCAACCAAATCAATGCACAATGGCTTCAACAATCACTTCCATATCCCTTGATCAAGGTAGAGCTACTACAGGTTAAAAAACAATTACATAAAGAAATACAGGCAGAAGGCGTAGAGGAAGTCCACCCCAAGTGGAGAAAGAGCTAGCTAAACAAGAATCCTAGATACTTGATATTGTTCACAAGAGCACCTGCAACACTTCAAAAAGACCCGAACTTTTGTCCTATACCAAGGGTAAGGACATGGCAAGCACATGAAGCAATAACAAAGAAGCGGCCTAGATGGCTGAATTATCTAAGATTGTGAGATCTAGGAAAGGGAACAACGACATAGGAATACATAGTGAAAACCCTAATAGGCACCATGACATTCTTCAAAAGTATCTCTGATCTCTCATGTGCTATGCTCTAAAAAATTTGTCGAATGCTGCTCACACGCATTGAAGCTTTTCACCATCCAGAGCAAGCAAGAGCACCGTGGATGTCATTCTTTGAGGGCAATAAGGATCTCTACTCTACGACTTAAGCGGCCAACCTTTCGAAGAAGTCCTTTATGGCTTCTATGCCCAGTGCATATTCTTACCATCTCACAATATGTTGGCATTTGAGAAAGCATTCTATACAGGGTTTTTTACTTGGAAAACGAAGATTTTTGGGCCAGTGATCAGCAACCTAACCTCCACATTCGTAGACTACTCAACCATTGAGCTAAAAAACAGGGTCACCATGCAATTTTTGCAGGTTCCGGACAAAGAAATAAAGATCAGATATGAGAAGGTACTCCGTGCACTTAAAGCTATGTCAAGGGAAGACACAGGCGAGGAGGCGGGAAATGATAGCAGCAAAAAATTATTATTATTTTGATGAATCAGGAATATTGTAACTCCTATTTTTCAAATAAATATTGTAATTGATGAGTCGGGGCGACAAGCTTCCAGATTGTATTAGCCTCTCTTTAGTTAGAGCTCCTAGATTATCGCTTTTGACCACCAAAAACTTGGCTAAGGTATAAAAGCCAATTTTTGTAAGTTTTTTAATAAGTGTTTGGATAATGAAATACAGCATGAGCTAACGATGCTTACTTTTCTTCTTGTCTTGCTTCCTACTCCCTCCCCAGTTGTCACATTGCAGTCGCGTCTGTTGCATTGCAACCGTAGGTAAGAGCTCTACGCATTGACGTAAGCATTTCATGGTAATTCATAGTTTTTGGCATCGCCGACCCATGGCCTAATCTCATCATAAGTAGGAATTTACACTTCAAAATCAAAAACTAAGTATAGGCGGGGTATTGGGGCATCATAACTAAGCATTTAGATACATTTAAGTTTAAAACGACTAGGTCAAAAAATCCACTGCTATTAATAATTGTGATTTTTGTACTTGACCTAAAGTGGGATTTGAGACCATAAGCATGTGTGCTTAGGTATTATAAACATTTCCTAGAAGTTTCATTACGTTTGGATGTCATTTGATGTTGTAACGGATGTGATTTTTTTGTCGATGAGCGGTTGGCTTTTTGTGATTTCAGCCATTTGAGTGTAGCTTGAGCTAGATGCGAGTTTTTTGTTGTTTTTCAAGAGATTGAAAACCTCTTGTAGCCTCTATGCACTAGTGGTCAGCTTCGTCCCATGGATTGACAATTATATTCATGGTTGTCGCTATGTTTGCAATAAGATAGGAGTGAGGTTAGACACCCATCCCATACTCTAGCATTGTAAAGCACGTTGGGACACTTGAAAGCACTCTGAATCACTTTAGTTAAATTTAAGAGAACTCTAAGGCACTTTATAGCACTATAAAGCACTTTACCAGCACTTTGGTGCACTTTGAACTACTTTTGTGCACTTTGGAAGTAATCTAAACTACTTGGTGGCACTTTAAAAGCACTTTCAAGCACGATGCGGCACTCTGTGGAACTTTCAAGAACTATGAAGCCCTTTATGGAAATTTCAAGCACTATGAAGCACTTTGGTGCGCTAAATAGAATTGTGTGGCACTTTGAAGAACGTTGACGTACTGTAAAGCACTTTTTGACTCTTTGACGCACTTTGAGGTACTTTGAAGCACTCTGTAACACTTTAAATAACTTTTGGGCACACTTTAAGGGCTCTTTAAAAGCACTTTAGTGCTATTTAAGAGCACCGTGAGGCACTTTGTGGAACTCTTCAACACTCCAAATCAATTTAGAGTTTAGAAAGCACTCTAAAGTACTTTGTGGCACTTTCAAGAACCATGAAGCAATTTAGTGCACTTTGGAAGCGCTCTCAAATACTTTGAAGCACTTTTTGGCGCTTTCAAGCACAGTGATGTGCACTTTTTGGCACTTTCAAGCATTTGTAGGCTCTAAGTGATGCACTTGGAAGCACTTTGAGATACTAAAGCACTTCAAAGATTTTGCAAGCACCCAAAATTACTAAGTAAATAATTGTGACACACTTTGAGGATGTTCTGGCTGATATTCCTGAGGTAAATCAGGAGATGCACCGGATGCATCACATGTGCCCTCTTCCCAATTCTCTTTCAAAGGACATCTCTCTTGTTTAGGGAGATTCGGTTTCCATTGACCATAATTGAAACACAATTTCTCTGATTTTGATTGTAAAGGTACTGATCCTATTTTGTTGATGTTGACACGTGTCTAAGGGAAGTGAACCCTCCTCCATATCAGTTTGCAACCGGAAACTCGCTCCCGCAACATTTCTTCGATGAAGTCCTAATGCATTCGCAACATCATTATTGTTCATTACATTGTACGCCTCATTGACTCCATTGAGGCATGCCATGACAGTATCCCGTTTCAAAAATAGCTCATTGTCTGAACAAGGAGTCTTCACTTCAAACAATGTATGACAAATGTTAGAGAAAATCAGCCTCCCAATTGTCTCCAATGTGGGTTGAAACACTAAGACTGCTGGATGAATGGTTGTTGTAGAATGCTCCATTGAAGACCCTCAAAAAGCCCGTTTGTTTGATTACGCCAACACTTAGCAACTGCCCTACATATTTTCTTTGTGTCCTACTCATCAATGTCACCATCCTCTCGTGCTCATGTCATCCTTTTTTGCATGTTTCTTTGTTCCCTCTTCTTTGCAGCCCAATAGTTTCGTAGACTCGGTAGAAGATCCCTTGGGATATGCTGTGTAGCAGATAATGGAGGAAGGTAAAGGGTGTTTGTATTGCCATTATGAGTAATATGTGATTCCATGTGGAACGTTCAAGGATGCTAATGACACAACAATGAAGACAGTCAAAAAATTGCCATAGGAGGGGGAGAGAGAGAGAGAGAGAGAGAGAGAGAGAGAGAGAGAGAGAGAGAGAGAGAGAGAGAGAGAGAGAGAGAGAGAGAGAGAGAGGTTTTGTTGAAGCTGAATATGACTGGCAATGAGGAGTTGGTTGATGTGGCTGGCAACGACTGGCAATGAGGAAGAGAGATGATCCAATTTTTTGTGTTGCATTTGTGCCAGCAAAGCATAAGCCAAACAACCATAAACATGCATACGATCAATATATGGCTTTATGTCATGCCATGATTTATAAGGAGTCATAGACTGCAAGGATTTTGTAGGACACCTGCTAAGTACATAAGTGACACACATGATAGCCTCAAGCCAAAAAAAATGTGGCCAAGATAGTCTTCTAACGTTCTTAATGCGTAGAGATGGATAGTTACCTAACTAATTAGGTCTACCCATCCATGATCGACAACCTTTGTCGATCCCACTCAACACCTTGCACTCACACATGATTGACAACCTTTGTCGATCCCACTCAACACCTTGCACTCACACATGCTTCTTTGTTATCTAATTACTACCACAATCTTTCAGCATTTAAAATAATAGCCCACTTTATCTTTCCAACACAATGTTTCATTAAAAAAAGTTTGAAATCAGTATCTAAAAACATTCTTTAGCAAACAAGCATCTTTTAAACTTAAGACAGGGTACAATCAAACAAAAATATTTACCATAATAACGATGACTAGTACTCTTCTTGTCTCAAAACCACCTAAGGGTGGAAAATGACAACCATTCCTTATTCATAATTTGGGGTGAATATATCACCAAAAGTTCAGGGTGCCCATACACCAAACCAATTGCCCATACAACCGAGAGGATCCCCTATAATAAGAAAATGATATCCTAACTTATGTAGAAACATCAAGACATGACGAGTAGAGACTCATCGTTCATGGGAGTAAGCGACTTATCAGTGGCCTTATAGACATCAGTATTCATCAGAATATACCAAGGAGTCGGAGGTGTCTTGAGACAAGATGTCTTAAGGATGATCAATCATATATTTCCTAATTCAATCACCCTAACTAAAAATATTTCTTTCCTATTTTATCAAATAAATGTACAATGTTTTCTAAAAGATACCCTTCCGTTTTGGCCTGTTCAATAATTCCTATTTACCTTTCGACCACTCTTAAATAGATGCAATGTTATTATAAAGAATTTGACTACTTAAAACTTGAATTATAATGAAGACCCACCTGGGACTAGTCGCATATGTTTTGAAGCTCTAGGGATTGAATGCTCTTGTCCGTAGGCATGTTACTGGGTTCGGCCTTTTGATCATGGAAGGTCCTGGCCCTCTTTGGAATACTATCATCTTCCTCAATCTATTGGTTTTCCCGGGTCCTCTTGGGATCCATGACCTCTTATCCTTATAAAACGACATCTACTTATTAGGTAAAATATTAAACTTAATTCTACCCTAGTGACTTACTTGATTTCTCTTTTCACCAAAAGCTTTGACAATTTAGAGCCACAATTGGTAATATTTTAAACATAGTAGTTTCATGATTATTTCCATATGTAAGATATTTTCTTCTAGCTTCTTTTAAGTAATTCTATGCTCCATTAATTATCTCATAACTTTTAAAGTAAATTTTCCCTTTTACATAGGTCCAAAAATAGCTTATTTTTGACTTGATATCTACTATTATAGTTATCTCCTAAAGGTATAATAATCTCAACTTCCTAACAATATGTTACAGCTCTAGTAAATTTTTCAAAATTTTTAAAATGGATTTAATATTTATCCTAATTAATTTTCAATTAAGAACAAATATTTTGGGCTAAGATAAATACTTAGTCTAATTAAATGATCATGAACTAATTTTCTCATATTTTATACTTAGATCTAACTTTGATAAATATCTCATTAATATCTAATTAATTGTACTAATTATCTTTATTTGAATTCAATAAAAATAGGGTTTTTGTATTAGGATAATTATTTAATTAAACTAGATAAGTAAGTATAAGCTAATTATCTGAGGGTTTTCATAGTTTTCTTAACTCTAATAATTACCATGTATTTATCTATGCTAATTAACTAATTTCTCTCTTCAATTCACAAATAGAATCAAATTATTTTAGCTTAATACATTAGCTAAATTGAGTTTCTATCTAATATGAGCTAATTTTCACAACTTTTTAATAGTTTCTTTTAACTTCGATAATTACCTTGTCTAAGCTAACTACTTAATTTTCCCCTTTATGTTATACATAAGGTCAAATAATTTTATCTTAATTAATTAACTCAATTAATTTCCTATCTATGAGATAACTATTTGGCTTTATAATAGTATTTTCTAACTCTAATAGCTACCATGTAGTTATCTAAGCTAATTAGATAATTTTTCGCTTCAATTTACATTTAAAATTATTTAATTTTAGCTTGATGAATAAGCTAGACTAATTTTTTCACTATGATATAATTATCTTGGCTTGCTAATAGTGATTTCTAACTTTTATAATTACCATGTATTTATCTAAGCTAATTAAGTAGTTTTTCCCTTCAATTTACAGCTAGAATTAGACAATATTACCTTACTTAATTAGATAAATTGATTTTATGATCATGAGATAATTATCCCCTATTTTCAATTTATAGCTAGAATTAGACAATATTACCTTACTTAATTAGATAAATTGATTTTATGGTCATGAGATAATTATCCCCTATTTTTAACAATATCTTCTATCTCTCATAATTAACTTGTGATCTATTAAGCTAGTTTGCTAGGTCTTCCTGTTAGTGTTAATGTTAAAAACAACTCGTCTTTGTCTAATTAAGTACATAAATTAATCAAATATTTTTCCAAGGTCTCTAATAGTATAAATAAGCTATAGTAATTGTCGTGTAATTATCTAAGTTTAAATGATATAATTAATTTTTCTTAATTAAGATCAAAATTGATTAATTTTAGTCCTAATAGGAATTAATAATTAATTAGATTAACAATCATAATCATAGTTTAAATAATCAATAGGGTATTAGTATTAAGAGTGTAATTTAAAATAGAGAGAGGTTTAAACTTCTTGATGTAAAAAATTAAATATAGATTAGTATATTTTAAATAATTAAGAAGAATTAGCATTAATTACCTTCGTTAATCAATAGAGTTTTTCTCTCTAGTGATTTTTGGAGAGAGTGTCTCTATGCTAGAGAGATTTGGTGAAGTCTCCTAGACTGAGTGAATTTATGAAGCCTAGGGGATCTATTTATGGGTTTCTAGCACCCAAGGCCTGCATTTAGCATTTTGTTGCACCCTAAGGCAACCCCTTAGCTCCCCTAGTTCCCCATGCTTATAAATATATCTCCAAAAGGTCAGTGATGGTCCTCTCCAGCACCTACCTCCTTTGAAATTCAAATATGCTGATTTTCAAGCCCATTTACTACTTAAATGATAAATATCTGGGAGGTTATAAAAGGTCTTCTAAAATGTCTTGTGCTTCAATAATTACTAAAACCTTTCAATTATTTATCAAATTAAAGTAGTTGTGAAAAATTTTGTTGGCCATAGTGGGGTTGGTTTTCACCTGAATTCGGTTTCAAAAATTCCTAGCTATAGGATTGTCGTGCTTAAGATTCCAAAACTACTAAATTTGACTACTTCTGAGATAGTGGTTTACCAGTTTGTTGGTATGGTGCTCTCAATGAAAGCTTTAGGGTTTATTTTTCCGCTTCCAAAAAGGTGAAAACTTTGAAATCACCTCAACTTAAGAATATGCGATGTCCTCATCTAAACCGAAGTTAGGGAATTCTTTACATAGAAAAATCTTGGCTCCCAAGTAGCATTTTTTAGTGGGTTTATCTTTCCAAACAACTTGATCCTTAATTTCTTTATTTCCCATGACTTTCTTTATATTTCCTCAGGACTTATTTTGGGATCCCACAATTCCTTACTTTAGCATTTCTAACTACTTGCTACTCAATTTATCTCGGTGTTGAGACCATCTTAAAAACCTTTACAAATCAATTGTATTATGTCAAAATGAGGTTAACTCCATTCCATATGAAATATCTATATATCCACCTTGTCAACATCCTTGACCTAACTGACCATCCAGAGCAATCAATGTTCAATAAGTATTATGTATTCTAGCCTTGCCAATTTGAACGCGCTTGACGTGTTCTTGCCATTCTAAGCAATCTACATTTGGTACAAGCTTCCACCATTACACCAGAGGTACCATAACCTGGTTGACCAACAATATGTAAGGGTTTTCAGAGGAATCATACCAAAACTTCTTTTGTCTTCCTATTCATCTCGTGTATTAATACCTCCATATCTAGGTCATTTTTCAAAGAAGGCTATCTTGTGCACAAGGAATGTGAGTTGGTTTTAAGATAAGTATCTCATTCTAAGATTCAAATTCTACCTTCCTAACAAGAACCTCTTCTCATTTGCTAAATCTACCCTTTATTTCTTGAATGAGTACTAACTTAACTTTAGACTCCTTAAGTAATTTTGGAAAAGAAAATAATCTATACCATTATAATATATAATTAACTCAAATTTTTTTCATTATCAGTTTATGTAGAGTGCACAGGTGATGGAGAAGGTAGGAAAGAAGACTACACACACAAACAAACACACATCGAGACACACACACACAATCGTTACCCTGCAGCAGCCATTCAACAAGCTGCTCTTCTCTTCTTCTCTTTTGAACTATTATCCAAAGTATATTTACAACATAGTATAGTCAGTGTCCAGCCTCCCATAGCACAATGGGCATATTCTTTAACATCATATTCTTTAACACTCCCTCTCAAGCGCAGAGTGAGCTTGCATATGATGGATTCCCGATGCTTCACGAAAGTAGCAAAACTTCTCCTTTCCAAGAGCTTTTGTGAATATATCCGCAACTTGATCATTTGTCTTCACATATACCAAATCAATCTCATTTGCCAAAACTTTTTCTCTAATGAAGTGATAATGTACCTCAATGTGTTTAGTGCGAGCATGGTAGACTGGATTCTTTGCCAACATGATGCTGCTAATATTGTCACAATATATAATGACATTGTCAAGATAGTCAAAACTAAAGTCTACCATAAGTACTCTCAACCATGACTCTTCACATGCTACCAAAGCTGCTCCACGATATTCAGCTTCTATACTTGATAATGCTACAGTTGATTGCTTCTTGCTACTCCAACTTATCATATCATTGCCAATGGAAAATGCATAACCACTTGTAGATCTTCTATCCATAAAATCTCCTGCCCAATCTGCATCTGTGTAACCATAAAGACAAAGCTTCCCATTCTTTTCATAAAACATTCCATAACTGGCAATGGCTTTCACATATCTCATAATCCGTCTCACTGCATCAAGATGACTTTTACATGGATTTTGCATGAATTGACTCACAACACCCACTGCATAACTCAAATCTGGCCTTGTTATTGTCAAGTAAATAAGGCTTCCAACCATCTTGCGATACATAGTGACATCCTCAATGTAATGTCCATCATCAAACAACTTCACATTTTGATCAAGAGATGTATCAACCGGTTTGCACGCTGTCATTCCATACTTCTCAAGCATATCCAACGCGTATTGTCTTTGTATCATCCAAATTCCTGATAAAGTATTGACAATTTCAATTCCCAAGAAATATCTCAACTCACCAAGGTCCTTCATGTTGAATTATCTCAACAAACTCTTCTTGACATGCAAAATTTTCTCAGCACGACTTCCAGTGAGAATCAAGTCATCAACATAGATAACAATAACGACGATCTCTCCATCAATATGCTTCAAAAATAATGAGTGATCAGCAGTAGATTGTTTAAATCCAATCTTCTTCAAGAATCTGGGTATTTTTTCACACCAAGCTCTAGATGCTTGCTTCAAACCATACAATGCTTTCTTCAACTTACACACATAATATGGAAACTCTGGATGTTGATAACCCTCTGGCTGTATCATATAAACTTCTTCTTCCAAGTCACCATTCAAGAATGCATTATCCACATCCATTTGCCGTAACTTCCAACCGAACATACTTGCCATTGCTATCACCAATCTGACTATTGTCATCTTTGCAACTGGACTAAATGTCTCATCATAATCAAGACCTTTTGTTTGTGCATAAACTTTAGCAACAAGCCTCGCTTTGTATCTTTCCACACTACCATCTGACTTGCACTTGACTTTGTATACCCATTTTGAACCAATTGCTTTCTTTCCACTTGGCAAGCGAACCAAATCCCAAGTGTCATTCTTCACAAGAGCATCCATCTCATCATCCATAGCTGACTCCCATTCTGATTTTCCAATTGCCTCTTGAAAACACGTAGGCTCTTTATGTTGCACACGTGAAACCATGTATGCATAATGTGTACGCATGCAACCATTGTATGTCAATCTATCAACTGGATAACGCACCCTCTATGATCTTCTCAATTGTGGTGCACTCTTCTCTTCAACTCTTGCATATGGGGGTACATATTTCTCAATATGATTACTGCCAGGTGTCCTCAAATGTGGTAAATCATGATCTTCATTAAGGCTTTCATCTCCAGAACTCTCTTCAACCATTTTCTTCTTGCCTTTCTCGTCTTGCTTCTTGTCTCGCAAACGACCGCTCCATGGGTTGACACTTTCTGTACTCTCCTCTGCCATATGTGGTCCTGAAATAGTTCTTGTTGATGGTCCTAGCTTATCAACAACATGATGCACATTCTCTTGCTCTTCATACTCATATTCTATCATCATTGGCTTTGGTTTATACCATGGTTCATTCTCACAAAATCTGACATCTCTACTGACATAAACTTTTCTTGTCGTAGGATCATAGCACTTGTAACCTTTCTTTTCAACTGGGTAGCCCAAAAATATACACTTCACTGCCTTTGGCTCCATCTTCTTTCTTGCTTCATTTGGCACATGAACATAGCAAACACATCCAAAAACTTTCATATAGGAAACTGTTGGCTTGATCCCATAAAGTCTCTCATAAGGTGAAATTTCATGAATGGCAGCTGTTGGTGTTCGATTCATAATGTGTACTGCTGTATGAACTGCTTCAGCCCAATATGTTAATGGCATATTCATCTCATTCATCATGGCTCTTGCAATCTCTGCTATGACTCTATTCTTTCTCTCAACAACTCCATTTTGTTGTGGTGTGTATCTGCAAGTAATCTGTCTTCTTATGCCTTGTTCACGTAAGTAATCATCAAAACTGTGTGACATGTACTCTCCCCCTCCATCTGTATGTAGGCATTTAATTTGACAACCATTCTCTTTCTCAACCATAACTTTGAACTCAAAAAATACTTCAAATGCCTCTGACTTTGCCTTTAGAAAGTAAACCCATGTCATTCTGCTGTAATCATCCGTAAATGTGATAAAATATCAACAACCATTTGGCGTAGCATGATCACAAGGTCCCCAAATATCTGAATGAACAATTTCCAAAGGACTTTGGCTAATTCTCCCCCTCTTTGGAAATGGTAAACGAGATTTCTTTCCAAATTGACAAGCTTCACAAACATGATCAAAATTCAATCTGCCAAACTTTGGTAATCCACGTACAATTTGATTTGATTGCATATGCTTTAGTCTTCTAAAATTGACATGACCAATTCTCTTATGCCATAAATTTGCCCAATCATCTTGAGTGCTTGATTTGTTTGCATACATACCACTGTGTAAACATGGATCTCCAGCTTCCAATGAGAACAAGCGACCTTTGTTTCTTCCATGTGCCAATATCTTGCCTGGTCTGCCTTTGTGAAACTCCTCTATGAAGCATCCATAACGATTAAAACGGACTTGCAACCCTTGATCTGTCATTTGTCCAACTGATGCTAAATTCTTTGTGATTGAAGGCACATATAGAACATCTCCCAATGTGTTGTATGTCCCGTCTTTTTCTAGCAATGGAACTGAACCAACATGTGTAATCCGATGCATAGTATCATCACCTATAGCGACAAAATCATCCTCTTCTAACTTCTCTTTTCTGTCAAACCATTCACCATGATATGTCATATGATTTGTGGCACCACTATCTAAATACCAATCATCTGTATGATGTGGCTCCACCATGCTTCCAACAACATGGTCCATAGGAAATAAATGTCCACTCGACCTATTGTCATATATATTTTGATCATGAGGATTGTATCCAACAAAGTTTCCTCCATGTCTGCCATAACCTCGGCCTCTTCCACCACGATCACGATTTTGATTTAGCCTTGTGTAACATTCTCTTTCAAAGTGACCATAAATGCCACATCTGTTACAACATCCATCTCTTTGAGGATGTACAAATCGTCCACCTCCACGTCCACGAGTTCGGGCTCTCCCCCTGCCTCTTTGGCTATAATCGTTGTAACTTTGACTTTGTTGGTTTTGCCATTGACCTCTTCCAACATTGTTTCCACGACCATAGTTTCCTCTTCCACCTCTATTGTTTCCACGACCTCTAGAGTAAAAAACTTGATCTCTGGAATTGTTATTTGATGTAGAAGGACCTGACTTGCCTAACTTCACCTCTTTTTGCAAACAAAGGTTTACTAACTCTTCAAAATCAGGCATGTGTCCTCGAACAGATATAGATGTATCCAATGACTTGTATTCCGGTCCCAAACCATTCAATGTCACTGAAACTAAGTCATCATCTGGAACTTCAACATTAATGCTCACAAGATCTTCCTGTATTTGCTTTATCTCTGTCACATAATCTGATATGGATCTTTTTCCTCGCCATACACAATGTAACCTTTGCTTCAAGTGAACTTTTCGTGGTTCTATATTGGAGCTATTCATTCTTGCTAGTATCTCCCATGCTTCCTTTGGAGATTGAGCCTTCTTCACATGTGGTATAAAGAAGTCACTAATGCATAGTGAAATCCAATGCATCACTTTCCTTGAATTCTCGATCCACTTCTTGTAAGCTTCTACTCCTGCTTGCCAAGTTTTATGTGCTTCAACATTCTCTCTATTTGGTTCCAAACCAACCTCGGGACACTCTTGTTCACCTGTAATATAGTCCCATAAACCTTTGCCCATGATAAATTTCTCCATCCTGTAAGACCATATGCTGTAGTTCTCTCTGGTCAGCTTCTCTCCAACAATCTGTGTGACTTGAGTTGAACTTTCTGCCATCTTCACTCTCTCAATTTCTTTCAAAGGATTTTGATAAAATTGCGGCAGAGTTTTGTTTGTATTTGGACAATATCTCAAGTGAAAATCTTAACCAAAGTGCTCATAAACACTGACAGAAAATCTCTCACTACCAAGGGAAAATCCACTGACTCACTTTGCCACAGACTGACTCAGTACTATGCATAAATACTCTAAAACAATGTCCACATGGACCTGTATGCAAATGCAATCCATACGCTGTCTTGTACCACATATCCATACATCCACCTTCTTCCCATAGTCGTAAACGACATATGAGGTCTTTCGCGGGGCTAGTTGGGGGTTCGCTCTAGTACCTAATCCACCTTGCCAAGGTACCAAAGCTCCCAAGGCAAGGCTTCAAAAAACCTCACTCCACCCTCACAAAGGCTGCAGTTTTCCAAAATACATTGACCGCATATCCATACATAACCACAAAGTACTCAATCTGACAATATAACCGCCTCAACTTCTTCCCACAACCTTTCTTACATAAATGGCTGTCCTTAATGGACCCACAACAACCAAACATAATCTTCCATAACACAATATCATGATGCGAAATCTCTATGTCGCTCTCCAAAACCTGTGTAAATGCTGAATTCTTCACCTGTAACCTGTAAATCTACTGCCGAGGCAAAACTGGACATCTCCTATGCTTGTGTGAGTTGGCTGTTTGCTGCAAAAAATTGCATATTTTGGCAAATTTGAGTATGCCAATGCGTCCGGAACGCCCAAAAACATAAAGATAGACTTCTGGATCACTGTATTCCGAGTTCGGGTGAGGGAGTTATGACCAAAAAACCTCTCTTTTTTGCTGTTTTCCAGAGCTACGAAAACCTATGTATTGATTGTAGCTCCTCAAACTGAGCTTTGATACCACTTTGTAGAGTGCGCAGGTGATGGAGAAGGTAGGAAAGAAGACTACACATACACACAAACACACATCGAGACACACACACACAATCTTTACCCTGCAGTAGCCATTCAACGAGCTGCTCTTCTCTTCTTCTCTTTTGAACTATTATCCAAAGTATATTTACAACATAGTATAGTCAATGTCCAGCCGCCCATAGCACAATGGGCATATTCTTTAACATCATATTCTTTAACAGTTTATAGTGGTTTACTAAACCACCTATTGTTGTTGAGCTCTAGGATTACTAATTGTGGCCAAATGAATAGGTCTTTCATCTTTCTCGCTCATGAAGGTTGGTTCTTCAATGATTACATAAGCTTTGGCTCCTCTTGCTCTTCCTCTATCTGGTCCTCCATTTCTACCTCCTCTTAGATTGCCTCCTTGATTTTTTTGAATTTGAGGAATGGCTCTAGAGGTAATTCTAGGGTTTTGTTTTTCGGAACCTAGCGTTTGGGAAAGTTTGCTCCAAGTTCACTGCCACAGCTACTCTACGTAGTTGATACCCTTGGTTGACACTTCCCCTGACTCTTCTCCTAAAGTTATTAAAACCATTATAGTTCCTTGTAGAGTCGGTTCTTTCAGTTGCAAGAGGCTTGGCCCTAAGAAGGTCATCCTAAATTGATGTAGGCCTCATGGCTTCGAGATTTGTACTCATAAGGTTTGTTGAGGCCTACTCCATGGTCATCTGGGGAGCATAGCATCACAAGGACACAAAGT
Source organism: Adiantum capillus-veneris (assembly GCF_014529385.1). Lineage (NCBI taxonomy): Eukaryota > Viridiplantae > Streptophyta > Polypodiopsida > Polypodiales > Pteridaceae > Adiantum > Adiantum capillus-veneris. Next base: position 48,787,827 of record NC_140944.1, on the reverse strand, counting down.
TTGTGTAGTACTCCTCCAAAGAGATCCCGAGTTGGAATAATCCAAAGAACTTGATCATCTTAATGGCTTGGTGTGCAAGAGGGAGATAACATTCTTTAACGGCTTGCTTTATCTTCTCCCAAGATGGTCTGAGACAAAACATACCTAGCATAGCTTGATTATCCTCAGCAGTCCGTGCTGCCAGAAAGTAATTATCCATAGCATCCAACCATGCTTCAACATCACGTTTGAGGTTGGGTCCTTTTCCTTGAAGATGGGGAGTTAAAATTTCTCTAGTAATAGTTTCTTTTCTTGTGTAACTATCTAAAGGCCATTTGTACAAGTATTTCCTTAGGATTGAATAGTGGAATTTATTACTAAATGAGATTCTATCTTGTTTAAGCTTTCAAATTTTTCTCATACTAGGAATTTGCACACAGTAAATGAAGACAAATTCCAAACCATAAACAAAACAGCTTATAGAATACCCATGAAAACCATAATGTGTACAATAGTTGATATAATGCATGAGTCCATGTACAAGGGTGACACAACCATATACTAGATTCTTGTGGACTATGGGTGGGTCAGTTATAGGAATATAATATATAACATCTTTTGGTCCTCTAAAAAAAGGACCTACACCCATGGCCCTATAGCTAATCCTACCTCGGTAGACTATTGTAGACACCTGGTCAAATACCAATCGATTTTGAGATGCTAGTATTCCATCTACTGCAAGGCATTCCTCTTGATTCTCTATCCTAATGAGACAATAAATTTAAATCACTTGAATATCTTTCGTCCATTTGAGTCTCTTCATACTCTCTAACTCTAACTCTCTCGTATCAATGAATGAAATTCAACCAAATCCTGACCACCTGATCCTACAAGTGGGAGGAGAAAAAATCATGTCTAGACATTTCATCATGCTTTTTTTGCATTGAATAACGTTGAGATAGGCATGCACTCATGAACCTAATGTTGAAATCCATGAATTTGTGGTAGGTCTAATGGAAATATTCCTGTAAAAATGGGGATAATTCTCTCTCTTTTGTCCTCTCCTTCTTTTCAATTAAATACCTCTTTAATTGAATTTGTCAAAAACCACTTACTTCAACCTAACAGATTTAACTTTAGTTAGTTTCAAGATCTCAATTAACACACGCTATGATACCAAGTGACATATCCCCAACCCGCTGACAACATGGTCGAGAAGGGGTCCTTGGCAGGTCTCTAGGTCTAATAAAAGTCGAAGTCTCTAAGCAAGACAAATCCAAGGAATATACCTTTACCATTGACAATGGCTTAGGACTATAGCCCTAGAAAGAAGACCTAGTCCTGTCTCACAAGAAAAAACGGGATGAAACTTAAAGTTGAAAAACTTTTTTGACCCTAATACTTCTACAAATGGACTAAGGTATCCTCAACCAACACTTTTTTCCCTCTACGTAAGTGAGGTCATAGCCGATGATGGACTCCTTTTCTAATGAAGAAGTATTATGAAATTTTTAGTGTGCAGGGATCGATAGTCACCTGACTAATCAAGTCCATGATCAATAGCCTTAATCGATCCCCACTTACCACCCCTCACTTACAAATGCTTCTTTGTTATATGATTACTATTACCATCTTTCAACATTTAAAATAATAGTTTATTTTATCTTCCCAACAAAATGATTCCTTAAAAACAAATTATTGAAACTAGGATAAAAAGACAGTCTTTAGCAAATAAGAATCTTTAAACTTAAGACAGGATACGGTCAACCAAAAATATTTACCATAATAACCATGACCAATACTCTTCCTATCTCAAGACCACCTAAGGGTAAATAACGACACCCATTCCTTATTCATAATTTGGGATGAATATATCACCAAAAATTTGGGGTGCCCATGCACTAAACCAATTGCACATACAATCGAGCAGCTCCCCTCAGATAAGAAAATGGTATCCTAACTTATGTAGAAACATCAAGACATGATGGAGTAGAGACTCATCATTCGTGGGGATAACCGACTTATTAGTGGCCTTATAACCATCATTATTTATTAGAATATACCAAGGAGCCGAAGATGTCTTGAGACAAGCTGCCTTAAGGATGATCAATCATGTCTTTCTTAATTCAATTTGCCTAACCAAAAACATTTGTATCCTAGTTTATCAATCAAATGTATGATGTTTATTAGAAGATACCCCTTTGTTTCAACCTCTTGAATAATTCTTTTACCTTTCCACTCTTAAACGGATGCAACGTTATCACAAAGAATTTGACTACTTAAAACTTAAATCATAATGAAGATCCAACTGGGAGTGGTCACGTATCTATTGAGTCTCTAGGGCCCAAACATTCTTGTTCGTAGTCCTACAACAAGGTGCGGCCTCATGATCGTGGGAGGCCCTGGTCCTCTGCAGAATACTATTATCTTCCTCAATCTGTTGGTTTGCCCGGGTCCTCTTTGGAGCCACAACTTCTCATCCTAAAAAACATCTACTTATTAGGTAAAGTATCAAGCTTGATTTTATCATAGTTATTTAATTAATTTCTCTTTTCACCAAAAGCTTTGGCAATTTGTAGCCACAATTGATAATATTTTTGACATAATAATTTCTTGATTGTTTATATACATAATATATTTTCATCCTAGATTATTTTAAGTAATTCTAACCTCCACTAATTATTTCATAATTTTTGGAATCTGTTTCATAATTTTTCTCTTTTAAACAAGTCCAAAAATAACTTATTTTTTACATTATATATATTATAATATTTATCTCCTAAAGGTATGCCTATCTTAACTCCCTAACAACATGCTACTAAGATTCTAATGATTTTCCCAAAAACAACTAAGTGGATTTACTATTTATCCTAATTGATTTTTAATAAAAATAGAGTTTTTGGGTTAAGATAAATACTTAATCTCATTAAATAATGATGAACTAATGATCACAAGCTATTTACATCTAGATCTAACTCTAATAAGTATTTACTAATTATTTTTTAAAAAATTTAGTCAAAAATAGTATATTTGAATTAGAATATTTACTTATAATAATTAAGTAATTATGAGCTACTTATCTTAGGTTGTTAATCTAATTTTGATAGTTACCATGTGTTTACCTAAGTTGATTAACTCATTCCTCTCTTCAATTTACAGCTAGAATTATACAATTTTAGCGTAGTTAATTAGCTAATTTGTTTTTTTTTTGCTATGATCTAATTATCTTGAGTTGTTAATAGTGTTTTTAGCTCTGATAACTACCATGTAATTATCTAAGCTAACTAAATAATTTTTCTCTTTAGTTTACATATAAAATCATTTTAGCTTAGTTAATTAGCTAAACTAATTTTTTATCTATGAGCTAATTATCTCAATTTTTAATAGTGTTTTCTAATTTTGATAACTACCATGTAATTATCTATGCTAATTAACTAATTTTCCCCTTTAATTTAGAGCTAAAATTAAGTAATTTTAGCTTATTTAACTAGCTAAACTAATTTTTTTGTCTACGATCTAGTTATCTAAGCTAATTTACTAATGTCAAATAATTTTATCTTAATTAGCTACCTAAACTAATTTTTTTGATAATGAGATAGTTATCTCGTATTTCTAACAATGTTTTCTGTCTTTGATAATTAACTTGTGACTTATTAAGCTAGTTTGCTAAGTTTTCTATTAGTTTTAAGATTAAAAACAACTAATCTTTGTTTGATTAAATACAAAAATTAATCAAAAAATTATGACATACTTTTCCCAGCTTTCTAATAGTATAAAAAAGCTCTAATAAATGTTGTGTAATTATCTAAATTTAAATGATATAATTTCCCTTTATTAAGACCAGAATTGATTAATTTTAGCCCTAATAGGAGTTAGTAATTAATGGGATTAACAATCATAATCATAGTTTGAATAATTAGTAGGCTACTAGTATTAAGAGTTTAATTTATAATAGAGAGAGAGGTTTAATATTCTTAGTTAATTAGATTATCTAAAAGCCTAAATATAGAATAGTATGTTTCTACTAATCAACAAGGGTTAGCATTAATTACATCTGCTAGTCAACTAGAGTTATGCTCTCTCGTGATTTTTGGACAAAGTATTCCTATGCTAGAGAGATTTGGCACCATCTTCGAGACTGAGTGAATTTGCGAAGCCTAGAGGGTCTATTTATAGGTTTCTAGCACCCAGGGCCTGCATTTAGCAGTTCTTTGCACCCCAAGACAGCCCCTCAGCTCCCCTAGCACCCCACACTGCTAAATCTATCTCTGGTAGGTCAGTGATGGCCCTCCCTAGCACCTTCCTTCTTTAAAATTCAAACTTGCTAATTTTCAAGCCCATTAAATGCTTAAACTATAAATATCTAGGAAAAATTTGGGAGGTTATAAAAATTATTCTGCTTCAATGATTACTAAAAATCTTTCAATTATTCTATCAAATTAAAGTGGCTGTGAAAACTTTTAAAGGCCATAGCGGGGTCGCTTTTCACCTGAATTTGGTTTTGAAAATTCTTAGCTGTATGTTTGTCATGTTTAAGATTTCAATAATACCAATTTTGGGATACTTTTGAGATAGTGATTTATCAGTTTGTTGATTTGCTGCTCTCATTTAAAGATTTAGGGTTTATTTTTTTGCTTCTTGAAAGGTAGAAACTTTCCCAAAAAAAACCACCTATTGAGGGAAAAAATACCATGGTGATCGTAAGTGTGTTCACACACATCACTACCACATGTATATAGTAGTTTATTCAAGTCATTCAAGGGCACCCACATAGGCACTGTGGCAACCATATGTCCCTAGAGACATAGAATCTTTAATAGAAATAGAGGTCAATCTATGGCCCTTGAGACTCTACATTGGCACCCTATGGCCCTAGGGCCATTGGATCTCTCATTAGAATAAAGGAAAACATATAGCTTAGGACTAGAGGTTTGCCTAGGTGTCAATCTAAAATCCCTCAAAGAGCGTTTGGACCATTCAAGGGTACTTGCATATGCACCATGGCAACCCTAGGTCCTCCATAGAATTACTAATTTGAATAGAGGGAAACATATATCCTTTGTACCTAGACATTGGCACCCTATGGCCCTAGCACCATTGGTTATCCCATTAGAATACAAGGCAACCTATGGACCTAGGACCATAGGGTGGCCTAGGTGTCAATCTAAAAGCTCTCAAAGAGCATCTAGGTCATTCGAGGGCACCTAAATATGCTACATGGATACCCTATGGCCCTAGGGCCATAAGATCTCTAATTGGAACAAAGGGAAACCTAAATCCCTTCAGATTATACACTGGCACCTTATGGCCATAGAGCCAAAGGATCTCTCATTAGAATAGAGGGAAACCTAAGGCCCTAGGACCTAAGGTTCACATAGGTGTCAATGTAAAATTTCTCAAAAAGCATTTAAGCCATTCAAGGGCACCTACATATGCACCATGGCAACCCTATGTCCATGGGGCCATAGAATCTCTAATTGAAATAAAGGACATCATGTGACCCTTGAGTTTATTAATTGGCACCCTATGGCACTAGGACCATAGTGTGACCTAGGTAGAATTGTAAAAACTTTTAAAGAGCATTTAGGCCATTCAAGGGCACATATTTCTGCACCATCTCTAATTGAAATAGAGGACATCATATGACCCTTGAGTTTATTAATTGGCGCCCTATGGCCCTAGGGCCATAATATCTATAATTCAAACAGAGGGAAACATATAGCCCTTGAGCTTCTACATCGACACCCTATGGCCCTAGGGGCATACGATCTCTCATTAAAATAGAGGGCAATTTATGGCCCTACGGCTAGAGGGTGACCTATGTGTCAGTGTAAAAGCTCTCAAAAACCAATCTCAAAGAGAAATCAGGCCATCCGAATGATATATCTTGTTTTGATATTTCTTCCTTAATTGTGCCTTGAGATAAGTCCAAGTTACTGCATTAGGGTCGACATTGTTCTTGGTACAGTCATCTCTCCACCAACGCTTTGCCATCTTTTCAAGTTTGAACTTATCAATGATTGCCTTGTTCTTGCCAGATAAATGAGCTAAATCAAAGTAATCATTCATACACTCAATCCAATCTTCAGAACTTTGTCTACATCTTTGTTGTCTTCGTGAAAGCTCCCAAGTATGACTTTTGAATCATAGCATCAATGTGACAATCAATGACCGTTGGTTGAGATGCGATTGGGACATTGGCATTAGCAACCACTCCATTTCCTCTAGGAGGCTTGATCGATTACAGCATGATGTAAAATTAATCATCCTTTCTGAAATGGTTAACAATATACTATATTAATCTCCCTACACTATAAGTTATAAGGTTAAGCGGGAGGGAAAAATTTTAAACCATAATTTTCTTATGAATGGGTAGTCATTTACACCTAATCAAAAGACAAGATGTAGTTATGAGGTGTGAGAAGCCAGTTATTCTTTCGACAAAACCCCCTATCCTTTTTTTCTAACGTATTAAAAAATCAGCTCTAGAGCCATTTCTAACTACAAAACAAACATTCAAAGAAATCCATAATACATTTGTGTGACACTTTAGTCAATTCATTGTAATCCAAGGCCACATAATTTCATACTAGAACACAGTTCAAGCAGGTGTCATCGATCAATACCACTCATAAATTCCGACTGAATGCAATATTGTTTCTTAAACAACATGCATGACTAACATTTGTAGTATCATGTTTCACCCTATCCCTATAACCTTAGGCTCTAATACCAGGTCAAAGATACCCCCGAGGATACCCCTCCCAAGAGGTCTATGCCAAAAATATACAATTTTAAGTTTAATAGAGTTTCAATATACATTAGAGTTGCAAAAGAATTTGCATACGGAAGGAGTTCCAAGTGCTTGACTTAGCATGGAGTTTAGGGCATGAGCGGGACTGCATCCAAAGGCACCTAACAACTAGTACTACCTTTGAATTGGTGATATGAATGAAAGAGTACTCAAGAAAATGGCAATGTGGAGGCTAAATATATGTGTACAATGCATTGCAAAAAAACATAATAATAAATAATAATAAATAAAAAAAAATATATATATATATATATAGAGAGAGAGAGTAGAGGGTGAAAAAGAGTATGTAAAGACACAATAGAATGACAAAAGAGAATCTTTAAATGCCCCATCCAAATGAAATAGGAAAACATATATTAATACAACAACAAAAGCTCACTATACCACAACATCAAAATAATAAAATGACTAGCAGAGCATTGGACTTGTGTTGGGATCGACTGGTCTACACATCCACTTCCCTCTACTATGGAGAGAGAGAACTTCAACTCACCAAGAATGAGCCACAACACCTCCAACCTACATGAACCAGACATAGGCTGAGGCAGCTTCGTCTTCCTCCATGAACCATATATTTGAAAGGATCCCATATACCAGTAAGTGGTAGGGTATCAACACGAACCATACCAGTTTAGGTGCAATGCATCTTCGATGTCAAACATGAGGTATTTAGGCAAAGCCAAGAAAAGATCCCCAAAATGTTAATCATGTAGGTCATTCAACATATCCCACAAAAGTTCCAAGAACCACACAATCTTTGAGAATCAAAATAACAACCATAATACATGAGGGATCTCAGTTCTTGATCATAAACCATATACCCATACGGAACCAATTCTCACACTTGGAATTTGATAATCCACTTCAGTCAGACTAAGCCCACTCACAAAGCCCTTAAGACATGAACATTTTATGCATAATAGAAGTTTGACCAGCAATCAAACATGACTTTAAAATCCAATTTTGACAATGTCTCGCCACATATAAGTGATGCACTAGAATCGCACCTCACCCCCTTAGCACATCGAGCTAGTTTTGGCCTTGAATGGTGAAAATCAACATACACATGCAAATGAGGTTTTTACATCCATCCATGAGGTTTCATACATCTCATGACACCATTGCACCAACATAATCATGATGCAAAAAAGCACCATCGCTTTGATCAACCATATGCCATAACATCACACATATGCAAAAAAAAACTTTTTTTCATTTTTGGGTACATGCACAACATGCAAATAGAAGTATTTGACCTCAAAACAATGCACAAAGCTCAGCCCCATAATAACACCTTATCATATCACTTTTCCCGTACAACATTCAGCCAACAAACAATAACACATAAAGAAAGCCACCTTATGTATATTTGTATGTATACGCTTCCTGTTATCTAACCATACACCCCCATATAAGTTTATGTACAACAAGCACTTGAAATCAAATCACTAAATTCAACCATAAAACATATATGAATAGTTTTTCAAAGTCAAAGTGTCATATGGTACTTCCCCCTTGGTAGCACCCCTATCGGCGTAGGTAACCCGTACATGGAATGGTCAACAACTCACACTTACGAAGTGATCACATAAACCTAAATACATTTATCAAAAAGTTTAATCAAGATTCTGATTTGGCAAAGTGGGATCTCTCATCCGATGAGTCTATATACAGGTTCTCCAAGGAGCCTGGGGTTCAAAATTTTAAAGGTGTAGTGGACAACAAGTTGTTTTTTATCACTCTTTGCTCGTGTAGAATTTTAAAATGATATCCAAGAGAGAAAATGTTCCAAATGACGTGTTTAATCTTTGGTTTAAAGGGTTCAACCTAATTCATAGTGGTTTGAGGGATATGAACAAAATAGTGTTCCTATCGTACATGAAACCAAAGGCGTTTTTTATGTCATTAGAAAGAGAATGGGGTCTAGGAGGGCCTCTTTATTTGGCAGTGTAAGGAATTCAAACCTTTAGTACTATAAAGTAATCAAAGGACAACTTTTGAATTCAAACAGACCAAACGGCTAGTTTATTTGAATTCAAATTTCCTCCCAAAATGGAATTTAAAATCTAGCGGGTAAAACCATATCATCTAGCCTATCTATGGAAAAAGCTCGACGCGTAGATTGTGGATTTATAATCTCCGCTCAAATCCGAGATTAGAGGTGGGAGTTATGGAAGGCCGAAAATTATAAAATTTCCCACTTCCTTTTGGGGGGGGGAGTTTATCCTTTGACCACTCTTACACATCTCTTACACGCCCACCATTCTTGCACACATGGCATACAACTATTTGTCAAAATGTTAATCACTTCCATAAGCTCATGGCAAATAAAGTAGGCCCTCCTAGACCCCATCCTCTTCCTTAATGACACATGATGTGACCATAAACACATTGTGTGCATAAATTAGCTTTGCTACAAACATGGCACAACTTTTGGAAGTCTACTCTTTCACCTATTATTTAGTTTTTACAATAAAATTTGATTAATTATTGGCTAGTATCCTGGCAAGTAATGTGACCGTGAAGCCTTTGAAATAATTATGATTTTCTCATACTGCCTTGGTATATTTATAGTGTCTCTTTTCTATTAAAAAAAAAATCCATAAAATTTCTCCAACCTTTAATCCCGTTTCTTCATTGGGTGGCTTTTTTTATACCCGATGATGACTAAAAATGATATTTTAAATTTAGATTATCTTTAAAAACACCTTGCTTTTCAAACATGCTAAAAAATACAAAAAGCTAAAAATAGCATAAAAGCACCAAAAAGCATGGAAAAACTTAAAAAAGCAAATGTTTCCAAAATTGAGCCAAATGTTTGTTTGACCTATTGAGGTGCTTGTCGTGCTTGCTGACTAAGGTGCTTAAGGTGCTTAATGACTAAGGTGCTAAAGTGCTCCATGACTAAGGTGCTTGAGCGATTAAGGTGTTCAAAAAGTCAATGCACGTCCCTACTCATGAGGGGGTGAGCCCTCTTTGTAGGAGCTAGAGAGAACACATACACCCTTGCACAAGGAAAGCTTGGTACAAAGAAAGAAAATAGGACACTTGTCAAGCTCCTGTTCATGTTGCCCTCGTAGTGTTCCTAAAGCCTATTGGTTGGCCTCCCAAGGGGTCCAATAATAATTTAGTTAATTGTTTATGAATTTATCAAGTCCTCTCTCTCAAAGAGGAAAGGGGGACTAACCTTGTTGCTTGATATGCACTAAGCATGTGATTGGCAAAGCTTGAGGAGGTCCAATCAAGTGAAAGCTAGTGGTAGAAGAGGGGGGCGACCAAAGCAAGGAGGGGGCTAGCTTGGGGGGGTACACTCCCCCCCCCCCCCCCCGCCCCTCCCCCCAATACACACACACATGCACTCATTGTGTGAAGTGAAAATTGCAACAGCTCCATCTTCTTCTCCAAGCGTACAATAACACTCTTGGCTATGGAATGCAAATCCAACCAAGACCATGCTCCAATGCTTAATCATGCCATCTTCTCCATCTTCATTACTATGCTATTATGTATGCTAAGCAAGAAGAGTGATGATAAGTGAGGAGCTATTTCTTTATTCTATGAATGTTTCTTCTTCCTCTTCCCTACCCTCATTCCCCTCTAGATCTCTCCACCTTTGAATGTGTTTGAGGCCATAAAATTGAGGCCGGGGATGGTTAATGCTTTCTACAAAGTCTATGTTATGTTCGTGATGCATGAATCTTCCATCTTCATTGCATCACCTAGGTCACAACAAGGAACACAAAGATTGTATTGTACCAAGTCTCTCTTGATGGGATAATTTATAATACAAAATCCTATTGGAGGGGGGACCGGCTCCAAATAAATCCGGTCCTCAACTATTGTCAAGTTCTCTAAACTCTCTCTCTTGCATAAGTATTATTCATGCCAAGTTATTTAAGTAATATGGTTATGTTGCTACCACTAATTAAGGTCACCCTCTATGTTCTCAAAGTAGTCTCATAAAAATGCTCACTCTAATTCTCTTAATTCCGCTATTCTCAAAGTTCCTAGGCCATTTCCATTACATTGGTATTAAAACTATTGGTTTCTCTTTTCTTACTTAACAAGAGAGGTCCTTAAATTGTCCACGAAAGGTTGGGCTTGTTTATTGCAATAGGGTAAGTGAGACAGGGATGTATTATCTTGGTTGATAAGGACTTAGTTTGAGGTAGACCGTTGGGAACTATAGTCTTAAGAATGGAGGCTCTCGAGGCTATCCTTTCGCTTAACCATTATTGAGCTACGAGAAAGCTCAACAAGAACCATAATCAACCGAGAAATTCTAGACCGTCTCCACTAGTCTTTGTAGTCAAAAATGTCTAAAGCACGGGTGTGGCTACTTGAGGACTAATTTTCAAAGGTAAAGAAGAGAAGCGATTAAGGTTTTTGAGGGTACCAAATCACAAAGTGATTCTATACATAAGTATAATCAGATGCCATATATATATATATATATTGAAGCTATGGTTTGGGAGATATGACCAAAATGGTGGAGCCTATCTGTCCACATGGGAATAAGTCATCATTATCCAACTCCACACCCACATTTTCTTATAGGTTTCTCTCCGTTACTATTGTATTTTCTCTTATTTTATCAAGATTCTCTCAAATATTATAAGGAAGCTCTTCGACTCAAGCTATGGAAGGTGGCATGGAGACAAATCTCGCCATGATGAAGGCGATTAGGAGGAAATTAGTCAATAAGCAGGACACATGGAGCTCTCTCATTGGGGGAATGTGTCTAGCTGAGGCTACTTTGTAGTAACTCCTCTTGCTCATAATCTCTTTCCTAATCACTCTCTTGGCCTATAAAAGGAGGTTTTCTCTTTTGTAAACGGACACATAGATACACACACTACACATACACATAAACATACACACACACACACACACATACACACTCCCATACACACATACCCACACACCTACACATACACACCCTTGTGCTACATGCTAGTAGCATGAACCCTAATCACATAATCACAACACCATCACCATCATCATGCACACAATGAGCACCGTATCTCCACACACTTGTAATGAAGGATTGACGACACAATTTTGAACAAGAAGAAGAATGACGGCTACTCTCATGATATTCCTCGTCATGAACTCCCATCCCTCTATTATGCTTCCCCTTCTCATCTTCTTTCGCTATGCTACCTATTGTATTGAGTCTTTTGCAAGCAATCAACACACTCCTTCTTGGTGCCATACCTTGTGTCGTTTGGGATACACTTCAATGTGAGTATGGTTATGGTTGTTCTTTCCATTTTTCTCATGTTAAGGTGTACGAATTCTCCACCATAAACACACTCTCTCTCCCTCTCATATTCCTATCATCTTGCTACTTGTATCTTAAGGTGTGTGGATTTTCCCCCTTTGGTATGAGAAGTGAGCATACTTGCATGTTTCACTTACCTTATTATCTTCCTTACTACATGCACAAGTAGCAAACCCATTCTCACTCACTCACCATTCTTCTCATCTTGTTTTCTGACCACCCCATCCCACACTTTGGGCTTGGATCGTGAATTGTTTTCCATGGCATGTTTGATTGTGTATATGTATGCGTCCTAGCCTCATATCTTTCTAGGTGGTGACCTTATTGTGTAGCTCCCATGATGAGGCCATCGTGCATAGTCTTGGTGTAGAGGCCATTGGGTCTGCTTTGCACTTCCACCTCTCATTTGGTACCCCCATTGAGAAGGGCTTTGCAAAGACCTTCAATCAACAAAGAGTAGCCATGAATGCCATCAATCATGGATGAGTGGCTACAAGATGTTTCAAATTGGAGAATTGAAGAAGAGAAGACTATACAAGAACTCATAGGCATTGGCCCTTCATTGAAGTGCTACACTAGGTTGTAGCATTGTCTATATCCAAGAGGTAAGCTCCCCATCTTCCAGTGCTCGTGATAATCGCAAATCAAGAGCATCAAGAGGGAGGGCTACAAAATGTCATCACTGTTGTCAACCAAAGCATCATTAGAAAATTTCGGAGGTCTTTTGGAGGGCCTTTTAGTAGAGAGAGAAAAAAGAGATCCTCCAATGAGAGAAGAGATTACGTTACGTAGAAAAAGGCATGATATTAACTAAAATATAAAAGATGCATTCAATAAGAAAACGGTCCTTGAAAAAGGTCACCTTCTCATTAAATGTGAGTGTCTTTATCACGAATTCGGCGCCGCTCATTCATAATATCTTACGTCATCAACGAAATTTAAAAAAATCACAAAACTCTCAAATAGTGTCAAAATTTGAATATTCTAACACCACCATTGCGTTCGGAACGCCCAAAAACCTAAAAATCTAATGTCTACTTGCCCTTTTCTGACACCCGGAGAGGGAGAAATTACCAAAAAACCCCTAAAAATGGGTCATGGGACCACGGTGCGTGAGGGACAACTTCTGTTTTTGTAAAGTGGCCTCTGCGCGCCATGATCCACTTTGTCTACTTGCCATTTTCTAATGTCTACTTTCCCTTTTCTGACACCCGGAGAGGGAGAAATTACCAGAAAACCCCTAAAAAGATGTGGATCACGGTGCGCAGACGCCACTTTACAAAAACAAAAGTTGTCTCTCACGCACCGTGATCCCAATGCAAGACCCATTTTTAGGGGTTTTTTTGGTAATTTCTCTCTCTCATTGTGTTTGAAAAGGGCAAGTAGACAATCAATTCTTAAGCTTTTGGGCGTTTCGGATGCACTAGTGGTGTCAGAATCTTCAAATTCTGACACTAGTTGAGAGTTTTGCGATTTTTTAAAATTTTATTGATGACGTAAGACATTCTAAATGAGAGATGCCGAGCTTGTGAAAAAGACACTCGCATTTAGTGCAAAAGTGACCGTTTCAAAGGAATGTTGAAAAGTTAGGTTCACTTTTCAGAGTATTTAGTTGTCCTTTTGGACGTACTGAATAAGTGCAAAGGCATTTTAAGAAATTTTCTAAAGAGAGAAATAGAATTTCTTAGAAGGCCCTCCAAATGACCTCCGAAATCTTCTAATGATGTCCACGAGTGCCGAAAGACGACGTGAATAAAGAACCGGAAGTTTTGCTTTTGAGAATCCCATCAAAACTCTCACATTAGTCAGATTTTGTGTAACACGAAGTGTTTTCTCTCCTATGCTTTTTCTTTACATTTTGCTCATGTTAAGGTACGCAAATTCTCCACCATACACACACTCTCTCTCTCCCTCTCATATTCCTATCGTCTTGCTACTTCTTAAGGTGTGCGGATTTTCCACCTCTAGTATGAGAAGTGAGCATGCTTGCATGTCTCCCTTACCTCATTATCTTCCTTACTACATGCATGAGTAGAAAACCCATTCTCACTCACTCACCATTCCCCTCATCTTGTTTTCTGACCACACCATCCCACACTTGGGCGTGGATAGTGATTTTTTTTTTTATGGCAAGTTTGATTGTGTATATGTATGCGTCCTAGCCATATATCTTGCTAGGTGGTGACCCTATTGTGTAGCTCGCATGATGAGGCTATCCTACATAGTCTTGGTGTAGAGGCCATCATGTCTGCTTTGCACTTCCACCTCTCATTTGGTGCCCCCATTTAGGAGGCTTTGCAAATACCTTCAATGAACAAAGAGTAGCCTTGCATGCCATCAATCATGGAAGAGTGGCTACAAGGATTTTCAATTTGGAGGACTGAAGAAGAGAAGACTATACAAGCACTCATACGCCTTCATTGAAGTGCTACTGCTAGGTTGTAGAGTCGTCGATATCCAAGAGGTAAGCTCCCCATCTGGCAGTGATCTTGATAAGCGCAAATCAAGAGCATCAAGAGGGAGGGATACAGAACGTCATCATTGTTGTCAACCAAAGAATTTTCTCCATGAGTGTGGACAGAGGAGGTGAAGAAAGAACGAGAAGTTCTGCTTTTCAGAATCCCCTAAACACTCTTACATCACTCAGATTTTTTGTAGCACCAAGTGTTTTTTTCTCCAGTGCTTCTTCTTTCCATTTTGCTCATGTAAAGGTGTGTGGATTCTCCACCATACACACACTCTCTCTCCCTCTCATATTCCTATCATCTTGCTACTTGCATCTTAAGGTGTGCAGATTTTCCACCTTTAGTATGAGAAGTGAGCATGCTTGCATGTTTTCCTTACCTCACTATCATCCTCACTACATGCATGAGTAGCAAACCCATTCTGACTCACTCACCATTCCCCTCATCTTGTTTCTGACCACCCCATCCCACACTTGGGCGTGGATCGTGAAATTGTTTTATATGGCACGTTTGATTGTGTATATGTATGCGTCCTAGCCGCATATCTTGCTAGGTGGTGACCCTATTGTGTAGCCCCCATGATGAGGACAACACGCATAACCTTGGTGTAGAGGCCATTTTTCTCTACTTTGCACTTCCTTCTCTTATATGGTGTCCCCATTGAGGAGGTCTTTGCCAAGCCTTCAATCAACAAAGAGTAGCCATGCATGCCATAAGTCATGGATGAGTGGCTACAAGATTTTTCAAATTAGAGGAATGAAGAAGAGGAAACTATACAAGCACTGAAGGCCTTCATTGAAGTGCTACTACCAGGTTGTAGCGTCATGAATGTCCAAGAGGTAAGCTCCCCATATCTCGCAATGCTCGTGATAATTGCAAATCAAGAGCATCAAGAGGAAGGGCTACAAAATGTCATCACTATTGTCAACCAAAGCATACTGTCCATGAGTGCCGAGAGAGGAGGTGAAGGAAGAACGATGAGTTTTGCTTTTGAGAACCGCATCAACACTCTCACATTAGTTAAAATTTGTGTAGCACCAAGTATTTTCTCTCCAATGCTTGTCCTTTCCATATTTCTCATGTTAAGGTGTGCGGAATCTCCACCATACACACACTCTCTCTCCCTCTCATATTCCTATCATCTTGCTACTTGCATCTTAAGGTGTGTGGGTTTGCCACCTTTAGTATGAGAAGTGAGCATGCTTGCATGTTTCCCTTACCTCATTATTAACCTTACTACACGAACAAGTAGCAAACCCATTCTCACTCACTCACCATTCCTCTCATCTTGTTTTTTGACCACCCTAGCCCCCACTTGGGCATGGATCTTGAAATTGTTTTCCATGGCATGCTTGATTGTGTATATGTATGCGTACTAGCCACATATCTTTCTAGGTGGTGACCCTATTGTGTAGATCCCATGCTGAGGTGATTGTGCATAGCCTTTGTGTAGAGGCCATTTTTGTTTGCTTTTCCTTCTCTTATTTGGTGCCCCCATTGAGGAGGGCTTTGCCAAGACCTTCAATCAACAAAGAGTAGCCATGCATGGACGAGTGGCTACAACATTTTTCAAATTGGAAGACTTAAGAAGAGGAAACTTTACAAGAACTCATACGCCTTCATTGAAGTGCTACTGGCAGGTTGTAGCATCGTGGATTTTAAAGAGGTAAGCTCCTCATCTCACAGTGCTCATGATCATCGCAAATGAAGAGCATCAAGAGGGAGGGCTACAAAATGTGATCATCATTGTCAACCAAAGCATTATGTCCATGAGTGCCGACAGAGGAGGTGAAGAAAGAACGAGAAGTTTTCCTTTTGAGAACTGCATCGACACTCTCACATTAGTCACATTTTGTGTAGCACCAAGTGTTTTCTCTCCAATGCTTGTTATTCCCATTTTTCTCATGTTAAGGTGAGCATATTTTCCACCATACACACACTTTCTCTCTCTCTCATATTCCCATCATCTTGCTACTTGCATATTAAGGTGTGCATATTTTCCACCTCTGGTATGAGAAGTCAGTATGCTTGCGTGTTTCCCTTGCCTCATTATCTTTCTTGCTACATGCACGAGTAGCAAACCCATTCTCACTCACTCACTATTCCTCTCATCTTGTTTTTTGACCACCCCATCCTATATTTGGGCGTGGATGTTGAAATTGTTTTCCATGGTATGTTTGATTGTGTATATGTATGCGTCCTAGCCACATACCTTGCTAGGTGGTGACCCTATTGTGTAGCTCCCATGATGAGGCCATCGTGCATAGTCTTGGTGTAGAGGCCACCAAGTCTCCTTTGCAGTTCCACCTCTCATTTGGTGGCCCCATTGAGGAGGGCTTTGCAAAGACCTTCAATCAACAAAGAGTAGCCATGCATGCCATCAATCATGGACGAGTGGCTACCAAATTTTCCAAATTGGATGACTTAAGAAGAGTAAACTATACAAGCACTCAAGGCTTTCATTGAAGTGCTACTGTCAGGTTGTAGCGTCGTGGATGTCCAAGATGTAAGCTCCCCATCACGATGTTGTTCATGATAATCACAAATGAAGAGCATCAAGAGGGAGGGCTACAAAATGTCATCACCGTTGTCAACCAAATCATTAAGTTCATGAGTGCCAATAGAGGAGGTGAAGAGAGAACGGAAAGTTTTCCTTTTGAGAAGTGCATCAACACTCTCACATCAGTCAAATTTTGTGTAGCACCAAGTGTTTTATCTCCAATGCTTGTTCTTTCCATTTTTCTCATGTTAGGGTGTGCACATTTGCCACCATACACACACTTTCTCTCCCTCTCATATTCCTATCACCTTGCTACTTTCATCTTCAGGTGTGCGTATTTTCCACCTCTGGTATGAATAGTAGACATGCTTGCATGTTTCCCTAGCTCATTATCATCCTTACTACATGTATGATTAGCAAACCCATTCTCACTCACTCACCATTCCTCTCATCTTGTTTTTCGACCACCCCATATTGGGAGTGAATCTTGAAATTGTTTTCCATGGCATGTTTGATTGTGTATATGTATGCGTCCTAGCCGCATATTTTGCTAGCTCGTGACCCTATTATGTAGCTCCCATCATGAGGCCATCATGTGCATAGTCTTGGTGTAGAGGCCACCAAGTCTGCTTTTCACTTCCACCTCTCATTTGGGGGCCCCATTGAGGTGGGCTTTGCAAAGACCTTCAATCAACAAAGAGTAGCCATGCATGCCATCAATCATGGACGAGTGGCTACAAGATTTTTGAAACTGGAGGACTTAAGAAGAGGAGACTATACAAGCACTCAAGGCCTTCATTGAAGTGCTACTGCGAGGTTGTATCATCATCGGTGTCCAAGAGGTAAGCTCCCCATATCTAGCAATGCTCATGATAATTGCAAATGAAGAGCATCAAGAGAGAGGGCTACAAAATGTCATCAATGTTGTCAACCAAAGCATATTGTCCATGAGTGCCGACAGAGGAGGTGAAGCTTTGAGAACCGCATCAACACTCTCACATCAGTTAAATTTTGTGTAGCACCAAGTGTTTTCTCTCCAATGCTTGTTCTTTCCATTTTTCTCATGTTAAGGTGTGAGGATTCTCCACCATACACACACTCTCTCTCCCTCTAATATTACTATCATATTTTTACTTGCATCTTAAGGTGTGCGTATTTGCCACCTCTGGTATGAGAAGTCATCATGCTTGCATGTTTCCCTTACCTCATTATCTTCCTTACTACATGCATGAGTAGAAAACCCATTCTCACTCACTCACCATTCCTCTCATCTTGTCCGACCACCCCATCCCACACTTGGGTGTGGATTGTGAAATTGTTTCAAATGGCATGTTTGATTGTGTGTATCTATGTGTCCTAGCCACATATCTTGCTAGGTGGTGACCCTGTTGTGTAGCTCCCATGACAAGGCCAACCTGTAGAGTCTTGGTGTAGAGGCCACCATGTTTGCTTTGCACTTCCACCTCTCATTTGGTGTCCCAATTGAGGAGGGCTTTGCAAAGACCTTCAACCCCAACAAAGAGTAACCATGCAGGCCATCAATCATAGATGATGGTGCCACCAAAGTTGGTGTGTCCTGGGAAGTGTGCTATACAATGCTTAAGCTGTGGGTAGGTGCAAGTTGGGATGCTAGAGCAAATATGAAGGCCCTGCGAGGGCAGGTGACAACGGAAACGTATGCTCAAAGTTGTTTTTTAGGGCAAGGGACCTTCAAATATTGGTATAATCAGGATGGTAGACCAAAGTGTCCAAAATGTAGGGAATGTGATTTGGACTATAGAGTTCAAGATGCTTTAGAGGCCCATCCAAACGGCTTTCAAACGGAGCTTCGGTGTGAAAGATATGCTAGTTCGAATTTAGAAGGTTTTGCAGATCTCCTCCAAATAGGGAGGATGGGGACATGTGACCCAAGCTACAATGCACAAGCAAGGGTGTAAATTTCAAGTTGTGGAGCATGCCGGGTTTTTTGGATCATTAATCGGAGCTCCGAGCGAAAAGTTATGGCCATTCAAAAGTTTATGGGGGGCCAGTTGTGTGGCTATCTGGTCATATTGGAAAACGTGTCATGTGGTAGTTTTTTGGGCATTGTTGAAGTTCTTTGGGGGTAGTGCATACCATGTGGAGTGGCTAGGAAGTGACCAATCGTTGATCAAAAAAATCTAGGTGGCAAGTTATGCCAAGACGAAGTTTGGGGCAATGACTCCGAGTAAGGCGTCATATGCTTTTGCCCATTTTGGCTGCTTGGAATTGAGGGCCTAAGAAAATTGAGATGTAGAAAGATGAGGACGGATCAAGGTCAATGATGGTTTTTT
The DNA here is from genome assembly GCF_014529385.1 of Adiantum capillus-veneris. Taxonomy (NCBI): domain Eukaryota; kingdom Viridiplantae; phylum Streptophyta; class Polypodiopsida; order Polypodiales; family Pteridaceae; genus Adiantum; species Adiantum capillus-veneris. Next base: position 48,768,473 of record NC_140944.1, on the reverse strand, counting down.
CCCGGACCTTGCGGCTCGGTGCTCTAATCACCGGGTGCCACATTGCTTGTGTGAAAAACCTGGTAATCTAGTAATACGACCTGCACGGGTGCATTCCTGCAAAAGGGCATGGGACCCTCTCCTAAAGTTTTTTTTTTTTAAAAAAGTATAAAGAATCCAAGGGAGCAACGACGGTGCCATCTTTGCTCCTTGGAGTATAAAAGAGAGAAGGGAAATTTTTTCTAAAAAGGGAGGGGATTTTTTAGGGGAAAAAAGAGGGAAGGCAAAGGAGGTGGGGGCGCGCTGTCATCAAGAAGGGGAGTGAAGTTAAAGAAAGAAGAGAAGGGAAGGAAAAGAAAGGAAAGGAGAAAGGAAAAGAAGAGAAGGAAGAAGGATAAAGAAATGAAAAGGAAAGGAAAAGAAGAGAGGGAAGAAGGAGAAAGAAAGGAAAAGGCCGAGGGGGTCCACCTTACATAGTATGTAACCTATCACGTGAGTTCAACAGAAGGGTATTTAAATCCCTTAAAACTTACAAAAATAAATTTACATAAGGATATGTTTTTTACAAATCTAAAAAAAAAGCAAAAATTAAAAGAAAAGGGTTCACTACATTTCCTAGAAAATTCATAGAATAGGGATTTTAGAAAAAGAGCCTGAACGCACGTGATATAGTGGTCTTTAATATAGTGAACCCCCCGGGGGAAAAGGAAAGGGAAAGAAGAGGAGGAAAAGAGAAGAAAGAAAGGAGAAGGAGGGGGGGGGGGGGGGGAGGGAGGAGGTGTTTTTTTCGAGCAAGGAGGTGAAGGCAAAAGAAGAAAAGGATTCTACGGCTTCGGTTTCAGGTTCGACTTCTGCAGTTCAAGAAGGGGAAAGTTTGAAATGGTTTTTTTTCTTGGCTCAAAAGATGGAAGCTCGATGGAGCTTGTGCAAGTGTGCAGCCACATTAAAGGTGAGAGGAGGGAGATTGCACCATAGCAATGGCATTGGTGAGGGTTGTTGAAGTCCGTTTTCATTGTGCTCGTCGAGGTTGTGCCGACCGAGTCACTTGTACTTGGCTATTTGAAATACAATAAAATAAGTCATTGTGCGCTTACTGGCATGTTTCCCCCTTCCCCCCCTCTGTTCTATTGCTCTTGTGCTTGTGTCCGCCGCGGTGTCGGGTGTGTGTGCAGGCAAATGTGCCCCCATGGAACAGGTGGTATCTTGTGGCAAAGAGAGAGAAAGAGGTTTTGGGTGTGTGTGGGAAGCTGCAAAATGCATAATGCGGTGCGTGTGTGTTCGATCATGATCTGATATAGTGTGATTGACCCATGAGGTGTGCTAGTGGTGGTCTTCTAGCAAGAACGAGGATTTTGAAGGTGAATCCCAGTGGATTGGGGTGTTGTGTTTACCCTGAGCTATACAAAGGCAGATTGTTTGGGTTCTGGGTGTGTACCCCCTTCCCCCTATCCATCTTCTGGTGCCCCCCACTGAGGAGCACACTAATTGCTCCCGTCGGTGAAGAAAAACACAGGTTTTTGTATAGGTAAGGATGGCGTCCTGAAGCTATGGTCCAATTTTTACAAGTGAAGAGAATCTAGACGAATGGCTTGCAAATTTTGAATTGTACATGTTGTGTTTGCGAATGACTAATGAGGAAAGCAAGATGCAAACCTTCCCTTTGATGATGCACGGAAAGGCCAACAAACTATGGTTTGAAGCTTTGGAGATTGAGCCGAGTTAGGCATGGCCGGCTCTACGGGCAAGATTTTTGCATGATTTTCATAAAGAAGCATCTCCAATTGAGATGAATGTGAGGCTAAAGGCTCTAAAGCAGGATGTAGGTGAGGAATTCAGCTTGTTTGTGGATCGTTTTGAAGCATGTTGGATAGAGTTAGCAGCATCTATGGAGCTAGCTAATGGTGAGTACTTCAAATTGGATAAGTTTATGGCATGATTGCATCTGAAGGTGAGAGAGAAAGTGGACTTTGAAAGTCCAGAGAACTACAATGGGGCAGTGGCAATTGCAAGGTCAAAAAGTAGAACAATTAAAAAAAAGATAGAGCAGGGCATAGTAGTCTATGAAGCAATGGCACTTGTTCAACCATAAAGCCCTCGAGAGTCAACTCAAGGGGAAAATCAAGGGAATAGGGCTACGACTGCTATTCTACAGTAGTGGATACATACGGTTTAGGATCTATCGGAGTAGATGCAAGAGCTTTGATTGAGTGTAATGGAGAGGGGACAACCGAGAGGAGCAAGGGGAAAGACAAGGTCTCTACCTAGAAGGTCCTATAATTGCGGTGAAGAAGGGCATTATGCACCCAACTGTCCCCATCCGGTGAGGAAAAGAGGTGGTATCTACCCATTGTTTGGTAGAGGGAGAGGCCAAGCACATTTTAATGGCCCGAGGGAGAAGGTAATTGAGAATCCAGTGCAGCAAGTCCAAATGGATGGCAGTGAAGTTTATAGGGTGAACATAGTTGGGGTGGATAAACAGGATAAGAAAAGAGCTAGAGCTGAAAGGGAGACAGAAACTGAGCGAGAGACTAGAGCTCGTAAAGGCAAGGAGAATGTATATAAGGGGAAAGATAAGCCTAAAACTAGCAAGAAAAGAAGGCATCGCAGGATTAAACAAACAAATTTCCAGCTTGGGCGCGACCATCTAGAATATGATTTGGTGAGTGATGTCCAAAGTCAAAGGAGCTAATATTACTTTTGGATAGTTGTTGGCATTGAACCCAACATTGAGGCGGGAGTGGTCGACTAGTGTTAGCACTAGGCTACCAAGGGGCAAGGGCAATGTGCAGGCGGTGCAAAATATGGCACTGAGGGTAGGTAGCCTAACGGATGTTCTTCCTTTGGTGGATGCTGTCATCGAGAAAAGGATGCAGGTTCAAGCCTATATAGATGGGGGAGCACATGTTTGCATCATGACAGAAGTGACGATGAAGGAAACAGGGGTCAAGGCGGTAGCCAAGTGCATATTAGGTAAAGTGGAAAAAATCCCATTCCCACATTTCTCAAATAAATTTTTCTTATAAAGGGCATGTCTTGTTTAGCACTATAAAGTATTATAATTACAATTTTCATAAATGAGCTTTTGGGGGATGCCATGGAAGCCATTCCCAACGGAGAGGTGTTGTATGGAGCCGACTGGTTTAGGGAGGCTCTAAAGGCAACAGTCAATGTGTATCGCCTCTATCATTGCCGCACGGAACTCAATATGCGGACCTTGCTCAGCTTGAACAAGAAGGGACAATTCTCTTTCTCTTTCTGGAAGAAGATTGGGTTCATCACAAAGGAGGATGAGGAGGAAATGATGCAGCAACTAGGGAACGTGGTGAATCTTCTTTTGCCACTCAAAGGCAGCACATCTACTCCTAAAATTGGACCTTTCAGAAGATGAACTCTTCTTGCCTATGTAATGCGAGTGCAATAAAATGTAAATTTCTATTATTAATGGATGTTCTTGTTTTAAGTACCCTTGTCTCTGTTGTTTTTGAAACAATTTGTTTAGATCACATATCTTTCTCTCTCTCTCTCTCTCTCTCTCTCTCTCTCTCTCTCTCTCTCTCTCTCTCTCTCTCTCTCTCTCAGATAGAGATACGAAAAAGACGAAAGAGTCGACAAGAGGAAGAGAGAATATTTTTAGGAATCTGCTCACTTGATTCCTAAAAAGCGCTCACTAAAAACTACTTTCTTGGAAATTTCCCCTTTTAGGAAGGCCTAATAAAGGCTGGCGGCCTATCTTCTGTAGTGGATTGAGTAGAAGTCTGAGCTTATTGTCGGGGCTTCCTTTAATAGGATTACATTTGGCACAAGAAACCCCCTTTCCTCGCTCTGCACCCTTTTTCAACGTATTCATGTTTTTGAAGATGAAGACATCATGTTTGTTTTTTAAATTTTTCACTTTGGTCAATGTAATGGCCTGCATTTGGCTTCATCTATGTAAATTACTCATGTTGTCGCTTCAAAGTAGCACATAGACATGGTGGTAGCTAAATAAAGTTTAGTGACGTTTAAACACACTTTTATATATATATATATGACAACCGTTTGGGAAAATCTCCATACCTCATGATTGAGTCCTTCATTATTACCAACTTGCATACTGTAACTACCTCTATCAAAACATGATTAATGTCTAAATATATTATCAGTGTCATCATGAGTCAGTAGTTTTTCTTGATATTCTACTACATGCACATCACACTCTCATTGTGACTTTTTTTTCACATGTATGTATCATCATATTCAAGAATTTGTTCCTCAATGTAGCAACCTCATCATTCATATTAGTAAAGAGTAGTTAATCCTTTATTTATGCCATGTTTTAAAATTCTACCTCACCAAATACCCAAGTATTCTTCCTATACAAGACCCCTTTTTGCAACTTGTATGATGATGACACTACATGGCCTTTTAGTGATTTATTTCATCCATTGACATTATAGAAAGTCAAACCCTCATCTGTAGGGCTTAAAATTTGTTGCAATGAATATTTTCTTGCTTTTGCTCTCTTTAAATGGCTCATTGAAATATTTTACTAGCTGTTAAGCACATATCATTGGTCAACACCATTCCCTTTATTGGGTTTAGCACAAATTTTTTTTTGGCAATATAAGTCTCTCTAGTGTATGACCTTAATTAAATGATTTTTTATCATGATCCTCATTTGTTTTTTTTAACATTTATCTAACTCGTTTAAGGATTCACACAAAACTATGCATACCATAATGGGAGGCAGTCAGATAAGTCATCTCCTTACTTTATTTTGCAAACTCATTTTGAAAGCTTCAATGATAATATACTAACCATTTTCTCTCATATTTTTCAGTACCTACCTTCCTAGCTAATCCATCAAATATCTTAATTAATCCATATCTTACTACTTCTGATTGACTATACTAACACTGTCATACAAGATTGTGTCAAACTCCTAGATGTGTTTGGTTATACCATTCAAAGAGAAAACAAAACTCTCTTGACACGCATAAATAGATACCCATTCAATATCCTACTGCCTGCTGGTACGCACAACAATTACATTAGTGTTCTTTTCATATTTCATTTATCTACGTTGTCTTCTAAGCCAAATATTCACACACTACCTTGGCCATGGTTTCTTATTGATTTAAAGGATTTCATTAAGATCATTTCTGATTAAGCTATAGAGGTACTCATGTGATCTAAGGTGCTCTGCGTTAGTGAACAACAGGTTTAAACAATAGCAAATGCAGATTTGCTGAATTAAGTAGCATTAGTGCAGATTTTCCAATTTAGGCAGCACGTCTTATTGGTGTAGATTCACCGATTTAGGAAACACCAATCACGAAATCATGCTATAGTGGCTGGCCACCACTATAATTGGTATGATTGTGTTACCCGGATATACAAAACAAAGGATATTTGGATTATGATTTGAAATGGGTATATGTTGACAAGTATTTGGATTTGGATTTATATTTTGGATTTGGAATTGGATTTGTAATGGGTGTTTGATGATTTCTTGTCGCGACAATATTCATGAAATTGAGCTTGAGAGTAATGAGAATTGATTTATTCAATGATAAATATGAACAACGATATCCTAAATCATCAGGGTATGACATATACTGCTTATTCTAGTGGTATGGGACACTAGAATAGGGAGTACGTGGATGACACCAGGCATAAACAATCAAGAAATGTTGTTTACTTTTTAAAAAAAATTCTCTTTTCCTATGTGATATTTTTGACACAGAATACTAATCCCTATTTTTACAAGTATGGTTTGCACATTCTTATCTTTGCAATTGAGGATAGTTGCTTTCTAATAGAGAGGTATGTATTGGAATTAATATTTGACCGAGCTAGGTCTATGTGAACGAGAATATATTTTATTTACATTTTATGATTCAAGTGCTCTTTTTGAGCTTTGGCTATTTGTGATCGGCTAGCTAGTTTGTACTCAATTTGACCATGTAAAAATCTATAAATCAAATACGTGCAAGAGGGAAATGGTCACTCTTGCACGGGGGGAGATTGCACCCAATGTTTGTGTCATCTTTCTTCTCTCTCACTTGTCCTCTCTCCATGCCGGCATAGCACTTCGCTCTAGGAGATGCACCTACACGCTTTCTTTCTCTCTCTCTCTCTCCCGCTCTTCGTCTTGCTCTATTCACGTGTAGCATTGCATATGTGCTATGGGATGTGCGAGGTATGAAAATTTGTGCTTTTTATGGATTGCAACATGTTATTTTGGATATTTTGCAGGGACACCATGCTCCCGTTTGTAGCAGTAAGAACGATCTTTTCTTGGGTGGGAAGGTAATCATGAGACAGCTGCTACAAAAAAGTACACAAACTATCAGGTTCTCCTACTTTAAACATGTCTAAGAGGCGAGGAATTGTTGACATTTTTAGAACGTCATCGAATAGCAAGGTTCACGGAGATTATTCAAGAAAGCAAGGAATTAGTGATTGTTTCCATTGGAAAACGAAGGAACTCTGAAGAGTGGAACAAGGCTGTGACTGTAGCAATATCACAACTATATGGGTGAGAGTGAGTCTAATCCTTAACTAGCCTGGTGTTTTACTTTTGTCGCGGGGTAGCTGCCCTATTAGCCAATGTACTGATGTTTGCAAGAAGAGATCATGGCTCGACACGAGCATGACTAGTAACTGTAATTCTTTTGGGTTGCTAATATAATCCACTTGCGATTATGAGCTTTGAAAAAAGAAAAACTACCATAATCCAATCCAATTAATAATTACATTCTAAACTTAAAATCATAGGCACATATATATTTCTCTTTTCAAGCTTCATCAGATAGAATCTTGGAAGATTCCACCTCCATCTCTTTTGGGCAGGGTACGCATAGATCAAAACTTCACCTACATTTCTAGGAAACAAACTTCCAACTTTGCGAATTGAAGATGCAAGAGATAATCAAGCCACCACATTGACCTTGTTGTCCTGGAATTGATTCATTTGATCAGAGAAAATTGTTTTTGCCTCTGCCTCCCATTTTTTTGACTTGTCTTCATCCACACATTGTGGCCTTGATCCCAACGTACGCACACTAATGCTCCTACCACTTGGTTGAGCTTGTTGTTCCCATGGCACCCTCTATCCATGGTGCTGGTGCACACCTACTAGTTGTATCTATCCATCATCACCTCTAGATTTTTTTATGCCATGTGCATCTTGGTAATCTCCTATCCATGCTACCTAAAACGTGCCCTCCTACCTCACTTTCATTTCATTGGTTTTTCTCTCGCCTTGGTCATAGAATCTCTCTAGATTCGTGTTAAAGAAATCATTCATGCAAACATGCCATGACACATACAATCCCATTGTAACTTCAATATTGCCGACCAAACTTAGGAAAGCCAAACATAAATCTAAAGATGTTTTTGCGTCACGTTCTGCCCAATTGAATTCCTCAAAAGAATCTAGATCTGAAGATTTTTTTCTTGGCCATACAATTGTGAGTTGAGAGAATTTATATTAACTCGATAATAATACAATTACCCTCTAGCACTGCATGTGCCTTGAGGGGGACTAGGGTTCCATTAGAGACTTGTACGTCAAAATATACCTACTAGAGATGTTACTCCTACCCTCTTGATTGTTCTAAGTAGGTCAATGCATGCACCCATCCTTCATCTTTGTCAATTTGCCCTCTTCTTGCTTCTACCACATGTATGAGCTCAGTGAGTCTCACAATATCATCAAAAAGACCTATATCTAGTTTGTTCTTGAATACTCAAAGGATTCTCGACTTCCATACCTGGTTCAGGTTGCATAATCTGATCATTTGAGTGCACACCAAAATTTATTGCCTTTGTGTACCACACCCTCACAAGATCAGGTCATCCGTGAAAAGTATGATCTTCCAAGTCGTTTGTACCCACTTGCAAACCCTACCGGCTAGCTAGTCCCCGCAAAGTAGGGCATTTGATGAATAGATGGAAGGGTCTTTTGAGACATACCTGCAACCAGAGAAAGTGTTAGAGCCACACCCTCTAGCGTGCAACTTGATCCCCGTAGGGAATTTTCCAAACAAATGAAGGGGGTCTTCCAAGGTTGAGCTGCAACCAGAGCAACTTCTAGAAGAATACTTTTATGTAATCCAGACCTTTAATGTCCCAGATGGTAGTAACCCTATTTTGCCAGCATTCGTTTGATCAATTTTTCTTCAAGATCTATTGAGTGGATCAAACCAATCCGCTTTGTACACCATTACATTATAGGTTGTCCAAGTCTTGGGAAGTGAGAACACTTTTGTGTTTAGGCCAATGAAAGGCCCTCCAATCTCTTTCTAATGAAACTGAGGATGCAATCACTTCCAAGAGTCTACTAATCAAAAGCATTTCATATATCCCCAATTTATGCTGCATAGCTATGAGCTCCACATCCTTACAGCAACAACTTTTCTCATCCTTTGTTGCTCACCAGCCGTGCAACTTCCCTCCAAAGGGGGTCCAAGGATCCCCTTCCAATTTTGGATAGCGAGAATATTATGTGGAAAAAACAAGAAACACTCACAACAAGTAATCTTGATTGTATGGTCATGAGGAGCTCTCAACGCCAAAGAAGCCATTAATTGACAAAAAACAACACATTCGTTATGTGAGTCCCATTTTACACAAGGTACAAAAATCTCTGACAACGAGTATATTTTTTTCTTGAAGATCCATGAGTTCTTGAGCAAAGTCTATGGTTACTCTGGGCCCAAAAGTTTTCTTGTCAACAAAGCATTAAGAAAAAAGTGCATCGTTAGCATCTTTCTCACCTATCATCCATGTTTCATCCATGTTTCTATACATACAGATGTGATACCACTATAAATGATAGGAGCATAAAAAATTTATATTAGCAATGTTACTTCAATGAGAGGTGCATGTCTCCTCACATAGGATGCACTTCATAAATCATGAATTTAACAATTTTTTGAAGCTATTTCTTAAATGAGTTTTTTTCTTTTGTTTAAAAGAAGTTGGTAGCTAATCAAATCATTGCAATTCCACTTTGAATGAGATACTTGATGTAATTTGAGAAGAAAATCTTCCAATTTATGACATTATAATAGCAAAATGTTTTTCAAAATATGCCCTCGAACGAGAACACAAAATCAAATGAATAGTTTCACTCCAACTCACAACAAATCAAAACGTGGCTAACAAAAACTAGAGCATGATCTACATATAAGACTTAATGTCTTTGAGGTCATAGGATACTGTCTATAGTAAGTTCTAATTAGGGTACCTTTTTGTCTTGTGGCCTCAAGCTTATAGGGTGCCAATGTATAAGCTCAAGGGCAAGAGGTTACCCTCTATTACAATGAGAGATCCATTGCCCTAGGGCCATAGGGCTGCCATGGTGCCCATGTAGGTGCCTTTGAATGGCCGAAATTATCTTTGAGGAATTTTACATTGGCACTTAGGCCACCCTCTGCCCCTAGGGCCATAGGTTACCCTCTATGCTAACGAGAGATCCTATGGCCCTAGGGCAATAGTGTTCCAATCTATACCTCAAGGGCCATATGTTTTTCTCTATTATAGTGATTTATCCTATGGCCCTAGGGTCATTGGGCTACCATGGTGTCCATGTAGGTGCCCTTGAATGGCCTAGATGCTCTTTTAGACCTTTTAAATTGACACCTATGCCAACCTATATCTTTAGGGACATAGGTTTTCCTCTATTTTGATGAGATATCCTATGGACTTAGGGCCATATGTTACCAATGTATAAGCTCAAGGGCCATAGGTTTTCCCTCTATTCCAATGAGAGATCATATGGCCCAAGAGCCATAAAACCTGCAATGGTGCCCATATAGGTGTCTTTGAATGGCCTTAATGCTCTTTTAGATATTTTTCATTGAAACCTAGGCAACCCTTTGGCCCTAGGACCATAGTGTTTCCTCACTTATAGTGAGAGATCATATTGTCCTGGGGCCATAGGGTACCAATGTATAAGCTCAAGGGACATAGGGTACCCTCTATTATATTGAGAGATTCAATAGGGCTCAATAGCCATAGAGTTTCCTCTATTTTAATGCGAGATCATATGGCCCTAGGACCTTAGAGTGCCCATGTATAATTTGAAGGGCCATAAGTTTCCCTCTATTTTAATGATATATCATGTCGCCCTAGGGCTATCATGTTGACCATGTAGAAACACTAGAATGGCCTAAATACTTTGTAAGAGATTTTACATTGACAACTAGGCCACCCTGGCCCTAGGGTCATAGGTTGCCCTAGCTCTACAGCCATAGGCTCAAGAGCCTTAGGGTGCTCTCTATTCAAAAGAGAGATCATATGGCCCTAGGGCCACAGGGTGTGAATGCATAAGCTCAAGGGCTATAGGTTTCCATTTGTTCTAATGAGATATCCTATGGCCCTATGGCCATAAGGCTACCATGGTGCCCATGTAAGTGCCCTTGAGTGGCCTAAATGCTCTTGGAGATATTTTACATTGACACCCTATGTTTTTTGGGACACATGACGTTGATCATAGGTTTCTTGAAGAAAAGCATATTTTATCATATGGCCTAAGCACCATGGGGGTACTCTTTTTAGGTGTCTCCAAGACATTGCAAGAGCCTAGAATACACCTTTTCATGGCCTTAGGGATATATGGATATAATGTTTTATAGTTATTAAACATAGATAACTTTATAGCCTTAGGTATATAAGATGCACCTCTATATTTGAAGCATGTGGCCCAAGGGCCATAGGATTTTCCCTAGAGCAGAGGATGTTGATAATAAGTTTCTTCATGAAAACTCTATTTCATCTTATGGCTCTATTTTGGTATCTTTAAGAATCTATGAGAGTCTAAAATATTTCTATCTTTGTATTTAGAATTAAGGATAGGGTTTTTTGTAGGTATAATAGAGTAATAACTCTATAACCTTAGAATTGTAGTAGGTTAATTTTTGCATGTGTCATCCTATGGCCTTAAGGCCATAGGACATGTATGAGTACTCTAACAACTCAGGATTGTAGGGTACTTTTTGTAGGTATAAAATGGAACTCTATAACCTCAACATTGTAAGATACTTTTCATTGTAGTACCCTATGGCCCTAAGGCCATAGGGTCATTTTTGCATGTACCACTGTATGGTGCTAAGGCCATAGAGCATTTATGGAGTACTTAATACATAAAAAGAAATAATCTAAAGACTTTGATCCATATAAAATAATTTAGTAAAACAACTCCTTTGCCTATTCTTTGCATTATGTAGATCCTAAGGACAAAGTGTGGCTTCTATGTTTGTTGTAGCCTTATTTCCCTAAGGCCATAGGGTGGCAAAGGTCCGATTAAGATAATAATGTAATATATATAAAGAGTATCTAGTGGCCCCAAGGATAATGGGTGGACTAGGTGTTCTTCTAGAGCATCCATATTGATATGCTTTGGTTGTGGAACCATAGGGTATCCTATATATTATTTTTTTGACAATAACCTACTTTGTTTTTATGTATCGGTATATTGGAACCTTAAGGACCAAGGGCCATAAGGCTTACTCTATATTTTTTGATACAAGGGTATTGATAATACGTCTTGTGAGATCCTTGATTTTTGGGTTTCTTTTGCTAAAGTAAGGTTTTAAACTAAAAAGAAAGATCTTTGTCAAACAACTCTATCCAATATTTTCGGTCTCTTTTGTAGTGTTTTAAAGTGAAAAGAAAGGTCGTTTTCATATTTCGATGGCCAGACAGATGTTTGGTTGAATCTTCGAAAACCCCACTGTTTTAAAAGTTTTTTCATACTTTTTGGTGCTTTTTTCCAAAAAGTAGGGCCAGATCCAATCTACAAGCCCAACAAAGCTATGGTTCAAGTTTATAAAAATCTGCTTTTTAGACATTTTTAATTCTATATTTAGCTTTTTATGATTTTTAGTGCCTTTTACTAGAAAGCGAGCCCGCTTTCTTGTACCGATGACTAGGAAAACTCGTGGTTCAAGATTTTAGAATTTTTTTGTCCTTTTATGCTATTTTTAGCTATTCATGCTTTTTGATGTTTTTGAAAAGCAACATGCTTTTTAGGATGATGTATATATAAAAATATTGTTTGTAGTCACCTCAAGTATCAAAACGACCACTTGGTGATGAAATGGGATTAAAAAATAACTATTTTTATAAAAAAGAGGCACCATAAATATGCTAGGATAGTATCAGAAATTCATAACTATGTTGAGGAATCACGATGCCACATAGTCTAGTCACAATCATATTAGCTGCCTAGATACTAGCCAATCAATCAATTTTTACTGTAGAAACTGAATGGTAAATGGGAGAGTTGACTACCAAAAGCTGTGCCATGTTTTTAGTAAATCTCCCAAAAAGATAGAGCTATTTTAGGATGAGAGGAGGTGCTACGTGGTGCCTTGGGACACACTTCTACCTCAATTTTCAGTGTTGCCGACAGATGCGTCTACTATTGCATGGCAATAAGTGTGTATTATACAGAGTGGTGCAAGCTCTCTATCACCATCTCCATAAGATCTTCTCGCTTGTTCGCAAGAGGAAGAAGAAGAAGAACATCCTCTCTCTACTTGCTTGTTGTATCTCTTCTCTTTTCATGGTGTGCTTGGTCTCCACAAACCTCGGTGAAACCTCCACGTAGCTCTCATCATTGCGCCCTCGTGGAAAAGAAAGAAGCCTCTTCACAGGCCGTAATTACTCCAAAAGTGCGGTAAGAATCTCTAAACTTCATACTCTTTATCTCTTTCTCTCTTTTTTTGAGTAACTACCCTTTTGATGGTTGCTTTTTTGTATACAAGGACATGTATGGACTTGCCAAATACTTAGAAGGATGCTCTATGTTTGTTTCATCATGCGTCTAAAGCACGCTGGTTTATGAACACGGTGTGTTTATGGTCATGTGTGTACATAAAAAGCGCTTTTGGTTTCACGTCATGTAGGCAATAGGAACACTATTTTGGTCATATCTTTCAAATCAATATGAACATCAGGTCAAATCCTTTTAACAATAGATTAAATACATTTTTTTTATAGTATTTTCTCTAAAAGTTGGGTATCATGTAAAAATTCGATACCAGCAAAGACTTATGGTAAAAAATGGCTTGTTGTCCACTACACAATAAAAATTTTTGGACTGTAGACTTCTTGGATAACCACTATATAGAGTCATTGGATGAAAAAACCCACTTAGACAAATCAAAATATTGATTAAACTTGCTGATACATTTATTTAGGTCTCAAATAAATGTATTTAGGTCTTTGAGATCACTTTGTAAGTGCGAGTTATTAACTATTCCATGTGATTTATGGCTTTATTAGGTGAGTTGATTTCAAGTTTTTGATATCCATAAAATGATATAGGGGTATATAGTTAAACAACCAAAACCTTATGGGAAAATATGAATAAGGTGGCCTTTTTATGTGTTTTTGTTTGTTTCCTGAGTTTGGTACATGCAAAGTGATGTGATAAGGTGTTAGTATATATTATGGGTATCAGATTGATGCATTGGTTTTTGGTAAACTTCTTTTGTCTGTGTGTTGTTCATACACCAAAAAATGACAAAAAGTTGTTTTTTGCATATGTGTGATGTTATGGTATATGGTTGATCAAAGAGATAGGGTTGTTTGGCATCATGATTATGTTGATGGATTGATGTCATGTGATGTATGAAACCTCATGAATGGATGCGGATACCTCATGTGCACGTGTATGTTTCTTTCCAAGATTCAAGGCCAAAGCTAGAGCTCTCTATTGGCTAAGGAGGTGAGATAAGGTCATAGTGCATGATTTATGCATGGTTAGACATTGTCAAAATTGGATTTTGAAGTCATGTTTAATCATTGATTGGACTTCATTTATGCATAAAATGTTCATGTATTGTGGGCCATGTGAGTGGACTCAAATTGATTGCAATGGATATGTCAAATTCCAAGCGTGTAGTTGGTTTAGTATGGGGATATGGTTTATGGTCAAGTGCTAAGATCCCTCATGGATTATGGTTGTGATTTTGATTGTGAAAACCGGTGTGGCTCTTTGATCTTTTTTGGGATATGGTTGTATTGTCGTTTTTTTTTGCAGCAATGTTATGTGCGAATGTGGTGCATCATCCTAGTTCTCACCCATGTGATGTGATTGGATCATGGTTTATTGTTTTGGATTGGATCGTAATGTATTTTTGATGGTTTATGGTAGATGTGTAAGGATAGAGACCCTATACAATTTAAATGCTTGAAAAATATTGTTTGTGCATATGGAAGATACTATTGAGATTGGCCTCATGTGTTATGTTTCTCATGGTAGCATCGCAAGACTAGCATCACCTACATCGCTCAGCCTTAAATAAATGTGTTGATGACGTGGGGATTTTCTGGATTAAGGGTATTACCTAGGTCTTCTTTTTTGTTAGGCTCATCTACACAATTAGTGCATTGAAGGTTTAATGACCTACATGGCTAACGTGTCAGAAATGTTGCCTTGGCTTTGCTTGAACACCCGATACTAGACATCAAAGTAGTACGGTTGCTAATTGGTATGGTTGGTGTTGATACCCTTTCATCTGCTAGTATTTATTTTGGATCTTTTTAGAGCTTGGGTACATGAAGGGAGGCAAAGGGGCCTCAACCCGTGTCTTGCTTAGATAGGTTGGAGGTGTTCTTGCTCGCTCTTGAAGAAGCAAAATTTTCTCTATCCATAGTAGAGAGAAAGTGGATGGGTGGACCGATCCATCCTCCAAAGGATTCGGTGTTCTGCTAGTCTTTTTATATTTTTGATGTTATGGTACACCATAGATTTTGTTATTGCATTAATGCATGTTTGCCTATTTCATTTAGATGGGGCATTTAAATATTTTGTTTTGTCATTCTTCTTACGTTTGAAAAAAAGGATAGAAGGTTTTGACGATAGTATAACTGACTTTTGATGTCTCATAACTAGATCTTGTTATTCAATTAGGTGTAGATGATTATCCATTCCTTAGAAAATTACAGTTTAAAATTGTTTCCTCCTGCCTACCCTTTTGACTTATAGTGTAGGAAGATTAATGTAACAATTTGTTAAGTATTTAATAAAGGGTTATTGATTTGACATGATGTAGTAATCAATCATGCCTCCTAGAGGAAATGGAGTGGTTGCTAATACCAATTGCATCTCAATTAACTAGAATTATTCATGACAGTGATGTTGGCATCAATTTTATGCTTTAAAAGTCGCAACCTGGCTATAGCGGAGAAGGCAAAGATGTAGGGAAGGTTCTTAAAGATTGGATTGAGTGTATGGATGATTACTTTGGTTTAGCTCATTCATCTACCGAGAACAAGGCAATCATTGCTAAATTGAAACTTGAATAGATGACCAAGCATTCTTGGAGAGATCATTGTACTCAAAAAATTGTACACCCTAATGCGACAACTTGGACTTATCTCAAGGAACAATTAAAGAAGGATTATCAAAAAAAGATATGTCATTCTAATCGTGTGAATGAGTTTTTGGATTGTATTCATGGAACCAAAGATGTGGAATCATACTATCAAACTTTCTTGACCTTGTCAAGTATGCTTCAATGAGGATGACTCACGAAGTCAAAGTGACACAATTTGTGTCAAGCCTATATAGTCCTTCGGATACTACACTTCAGATCTCACACCTTAAAAATTTTGTAGATGTCCTTACTGCGGGTAATCCCATTGATGTCAAAATATGAAATGGTACTAAAAGACCTGGATAAGAGGATGAGTCTAGAGCTTCACATTCTCTGACTCAATCTAAGGCATGTTACGTAGGAGGGCAATACAATATCACCTTTTGCTTCAATTTTTTTTACTTTGAACATGTGTACTAGGACTGTCCGTTTAATGATCTAGACAATTATGAGCTAGGAAGAAAAAATGATAGACGTATAGACACTAAAATAGAAAACTCAAAAATTAACAATCTAACTTTAATAAGACACAACATGAATTAAATCAAAACTAGATACCATCACAAAACCAAGGGAGATTCAGATCTAGGAATCTAGTTTTTACAAGAAATGGACCACCCAATAGACCACCTTGTTCAGGAGGAAATCAACAACCTCAAGGAGAAACCCAGACTTATAGAACTTTTGGTACAGAAAAAACCCTTCAATTGTTTGTGTCCATGTAGACACTATATATATATGAGAGAGAAAATGAAAAACTTTTGGTGTTTTTTGGGCTTGCTAATGCTCCAATATTATTCCATACTATAGAAACCAAAATTTCTCCAGGGTAGGATCATCACAATTGAAAATCTTATGAAATAGTTAATTTGACTTTACTTATGGAGGGCTTTAAACTTACTTATCCAAACTTCATGTCAAGGTGTAGAAAACCCTTCAATTGTTTGTGTTCATGTAGACACTATATATGAAGGATAAAATGAAGAATTTTTGGTGTTTTTTGGGCTTGCTAATGCTCCAGTATTATTCTATACTATCGAAACCGAAATTTCTCTAGGATAGGATCATCATAATTGAAAATCTTATGAAATAGTTAATTTGACTTATACTTATGGAGGCATTAAACTTACTTATCCAAACTTCATGTCAAGGTGAGGAGATCTCAAATTTTCCAAGTGAGGAAGGATATAAGATATTTAATTTTTTGTCTCTTTTAAAAATAAGAAAAATAGATTCTAATATCCGTTATATAAAATTTTATTTTAGAATGCTTGTTTGACAATGTTGTAAGGTTTTAAAGAAAAAAGAAAGGTTGTTTTCATGTTTCAATAGGTCACACCAACATTTGGCTCAATTTTGGAAACATTTGCTTTTTTAAGTTTTTTCATGCTTTTTGGTGCTTTTATGCTATTTTTAGCTTTTCGTATTTTTCACCAGTTTGAAAAGCAAGGTGATTTTTAGAATAATCTAAATATAAAAATATCATTTTTAGTCATCCTCGAGTAGAAAAAGGACCACCCAATGAAGAAATGGGATTAAAGGTTGGAGAAATTTTATGGATAGTTTTTTGATAGAAAAGCGACACTATATATACACCAAGGCAGTATGAGAAAATCATAATTATGTCAAGGCTTCACGATGTAGAATAGTATAGTCATGATCACATTAGTTTCCAGGATACTAGCCAATACTTAATCAATTTTTATTGTAAAAGGTGGAAGAGTAGACTTTCAAAAGTTGTGCCATGTTTGTAGCAAAGCTAATTTATGCATACGATGTGTTTATGGTCACATGTATACATAAAAAGCGCTTTTGGTTTCATGTACGATAGGAACACTAATTTATGCATACGATGTGTTTATGGTCACATGTATACATGTGTTTATGGTCACATGTATACACGAAAAGCGCTTTGGTTTCATGTACGATAGGAACACTATTTTGGTCATATCTCTCAAACCACTATGAATTAGGTCGAACCCATTAAACCAAAGATTAAACACGTCATTTAGAACATTTTCTCTCTTGGATATCATTTCAAAATTCTACACGAGAGAAGAGTGATAGAAAAACAACTTGTTGTCCACTGCACCCTTAAAATTCAGGACCCCACGCTCCTTGGAGAACCTGTATACAGACTCATCGGATGAGAAATACCACTTTTCTAAATCCGATCTTGATTAAACTTTTTGATAAATGTATTTAGGTTTTAGTGATCACTTCGTGAGTGCAAGCTGTTGACCATTCCATGTACGAGTTACCTACGCTGGTAGGGGTGCTACCAAGGGGGAAGTACCATATGCCATTGTGAGTTTGAAAAACTGTTCATATATGTTGTATGGTTGAATTTGGTGATTTGATTTCAAGTGCTTGATGTCCATAAACTTATATGGGGGTATATGGTTAGACAACCGAAACCGTACACATACAAATATAAATAAGGTGCCTTTCTTTATGTGTTATTGTTTGTTGCCTGAATCTTGTACGGGCAAAGTGATATGATAAGGTGTTATTACGGGGCTGAGCTTTTTGCATTGTTTTGAGGTCAAATATTTCTATTTGCATGTTGTGCATGCACCCAAAAATGAAGAAAAGTTGTTTTTTGTATATGTGTGATGTTATGGTATATGGTTGATCAAAGCGAAGGGGCTTTTTTGCATCATGTGATTATGTTGGTGCAATGGTGTCATGTGATGTATGGAGCCTCATGGATGGATGTAAAAAGCTCATTTGCATGTGTATGTTGATTTTCACCATTCAAGGAAAAAACTAGCTCGATGTGCTAAGGGGGTGAGGTGTGATCCTAGTGCATCACTTATACGTGGTGAGACATTGTCAAAATTGGATTTTAAAGTCAAGTTTGATTGCTGGTCACACTTATATTATGCATAAAATGTTCATGGCTTAAGGGCTTTGTGAGTGGGATTAGTCCGACTGAAGTGGATTATCAAATTCCAAGTGTGAGAATTGGTTCCGTATAGGGATATGGTTTATGATCAAGGACTGAGATCCCTCATGTATTATGGTTGCGATTTTGATTCTGGAAGATTGTGTGGTTCTTGGAACTTTTATCGGATCTGGTTGAATGACCTACATGACTAACATGTTGGGGATCTTTTCTTGGCTTTGCCTAATCACCTCATGTTGGAAATCGAAGACGCCTAGCACCTACACACTTATGGTTGGTGTTGATACCCTACCACGTGCTGGTATTTGGGATGCTTTTGAATCTCTTGTTCATGGAGGCACGTGAAGCGGCCTTAGCCTATGTCTGGTTCATGTAGGTTGGAGGTGTTGTGGCTCGTTCTTGGTGAGTTGAAATTCTCTCTCTCCATAGTAGAGCGAAAGTGAATGTGTAGACCGGTCAATCCCTACATAAGTCCAATGTGCTACTAGTCATTTTATTATTTTGATGTTGTGGTATACCAAGCTTTTGTTATTGTATTAATATATGGTTTCCTATTTCATTTGGATGGGGCATTTAAAAATTCCCTTTTGTCATTTTCTTGTGTCCTTATGCACTCTTTTTCACCCTCTACTATTCTCTCTCTCTCTCTCTCTCTCTCTCTCTCTCTCTCTCTCTCTCTCTCTCTCTCTCTCTCTCTCTCTCTCTCTATTTTTTCAATGCATTGTACACATATATTTACCCTCCACATTGTTATTTTCTTGAGTACGCTTTCATTCATATCACCCATTCAAAGGTAGTACTAGTTGTTGGGTGGCTTTGGATGCAGTCCCGCTCATGCCCTAAACTCCTTGATAAGTCGAACACTTGGAACTCCTCCCCTATGCAATAGCTCTAATGTATATTGAAATCCTATTAAACTTAAAATTGTGTATTTTCGGCATAGACCCCTTGGGAGGGGTATCTTTGACCTGGAGATAGGGTGAAGCCTGATACTAGTTATGTTAGTCATGCATCACACACACATCTATCCTTGTTGTTTAAGAAAGAATATTGTATTTAGTATGAATTTATGAGTGCTATTGATCGGTGAAACCTGCTTGAACTGTCTTCTTGTATGAAATTATGTGGCTTTGGATGACAATGAATTGATTGAAGTGTCACACAAATGTTTTGTAGTTAGAAATGGCACTAGAGCTACCTTTTGAATATGTTAGAGAAAAAGTGTAGGAGGTTTTGGCAATATCATATCTGACTTCTCACACCTCATAACTACATCTTGTCTTTCGATTATGTGTAAATGATTACCCACTCGTTAGAAAATTATGGTTTAAAATTTTTCCCTCCCGCCTACCCTTATAACTTATAGTGTAGGAAGACTAATGTAGTATATTCTAAATCATTTAAGAAACGATGATTAATTTTACATTATGTTGTAATCAATCAAGCCTCCTAGAGGAAATGGAGTAGCTGCTAATGCCAATGTCCCAATCGCATCTCAACCAACGATCATTGATTGTGACATTGATGCTATGATTCAAAAAAGTCGTACTTGTGATCTTTGACGGAGACAACAAATATGTAGACAAAGTTCTTAAGGATTGGATTGAGTGTATGAATGATTACTTAGATTTAGCTCATTTATCTGGCGAGAACAAGGCAATTATTGATAAGTTCAAACTTGAAAAGATGGCAAAGCGTTGGTGGAGTGTTTACAAGAAAATATTTTTCTAATAAAGTTGAAGGTCATGCATTGAGGACAAAGTATACAAGAAATATATGTAGATTTCTTCCTCAAGATGTGACATGTCACTATGGATGTGTGGGAAAAATAAATGGAGATAAAGGAGAATTGGATGTTAAAGAACCAAGGGAATTATTCTCCTAGGATGCACATCAAACTAGCTTCAACTTGCGCTTATAACCCAGAGGACAATGTGAAGAGTGAAAGAGGGCGTCCTCCAATAATTAAAGATTTGGATAAGTCTTTTGAAGGGTGGCCAAGGTTACTACCATTTGCATTATGGATTGACTGTATGACACATAATCTAGTCACTAGCTTTATGCATGTTGAACTGATATATGGAGAAAAACCTATGATCCTAATTCTACCTGGGATGATCAAGTCTGACAATTTGGATTGAGTCCACCTAGAAGCAACCATAGACACTTTGGAAAATAGGGGGACGACTTGGGTAACACCTGAGGGGGATAAAATTCCACAACTTGTACCCTTAAATATTATAGGAGAAATGCATATAGCTTCTGATGACCTACAAGATGAAGACTTGAGTGACATTGGAACGAGTAGCATCTCACAATACTATAGCCCACACAATTCGTAATCAGAATCATTAATTGGATTTGACTCTGAAGACTAAGAATCTGAGTTAAACCTTGGTGAAAATGTGGGGACAAACCAATCAAGGCCTAGTGGTACCCTAGATGACAATCTATCCAGAGGAGAAGAAGACACAAGCAGCGATTCATCTAGTGACTCTTTACTAGAGATCATCCGTAATAAAAAAATTGAGAAGAAGAGTAAAATTAGGGGCATGTGATGCTCATCGGAAGTTGGTAGATACCTGGGGTGAATACCTTCAACGCGTTATGTGGTGTAGTCCACAACCCATTGACATTGCACAACTAGAGGCTACAGAGAAGCCAAAGATGAGTCGTACTGTAAGGAGATGACAAAATCAAGAGTTAGCTCAACAACAGAAGGAAGAGGAAGAGAAATCACAGTCCATATAACAACAAGACCCCACAGACTTACACCATGCACCTAAACATTTGAAATCCTCCACCACAGAGGAATGTAAGGTTGTGTATACAAAGAAACAGAGGACACCTATCGCTGGAAGTAATGGAGCCTATGACGGTCCAAAGAGGAAATAGAGTTAGCAGATCCAAGAGAAGAGTCCAAACCTATTTTCATTTCCCAAGGAGACTGAGGAGTATGTACTTAAGGAACTTCTTTAGGAATTCAAGGATATACTTGCTTGGACATATCATGATATAAAGGTGTTCCAACTTCTGTGGTGCAACACATAATCCCCATGAATAGCATGGCTAAACCATTCCAGTAACAACCTACTCATTGAATCCTAAGTATGAAAAGATTGTTCAAGAAGAGATTGAAAATCTTGTCAAATGCGGATCCATATACCCTATTGAGCACTCAGAGTGGGTGCTTCCAATAGTGATTGTGCTGAAAAAGAATGGGAAACTCACAATGTGCGTGGATCTCAAGAAGGTCAATGACGCTACTAGGAAGGACCATTACCCCTTTCCATATTCAGAACATGTGCTTGAAAGAGTTGCAAGAAAAGAAGCTTATAGCGTTTTAGATGGGTACTTTGGATGCAATCAAATCACATTTGCACTAGAAGACCAAGCTAAAACGGCTTTTATAAGCCGAATTTGGAGTGTTCGTATTTTGTGTTATGGCTTTTGGATTAACCAATGGTCCTACTACCTTCCAAAGATTAATAAACACTGCTTTTAGAAAATATTTGAGGGAGTTTTGTGAAGCTTTCTTAGATGACCTTTGTGTTTATTCTTCATGGAAAGAACATATATATTATTTATAAAAAGTGTTTGAGAAGTGTAGATTGTATTGCATCTCCTTAAACCCTTTTAAATACCAAATTTGGGCTAAACATGGAGTCATTTTAGGGCATATAGTGTCCAAAAGTTGGATTCCCACAGATGAGATAAAAAATTAAAGCCATTACTGAATTACTAGCACCTACAAACTATAAAGGAGTTCAAAGGTTCATGGTCCATGCTGGTTATTACCAGTGGTTTATTTTAAACTTTGCCAAGATAGCTCGTCCTTTGTACAAGATTCTTATTGAGTTCCATTGGACTGCGGAGTGTGACCATGCTTATGAGTCGTTGAAAAAGACCTTGACAAGCACTCCTATTCTACAAGTGCTTGATTGGAATGTAATTTTCCATGTGCATATTGATGCATCAAAATTTTCCATTGGGTGTGTTCTAGCTCAACCAGGAGAACATAAATTATTGGACTACCCCATTAGCTTTGCAAGTCGTCAATTGAATGATGTTGAGAGGAACAACACCACTACAAAGCGGGAAGGTTTAGCTATGATTTATGCAGTGAAGAAATTTTTCTACTACCTTCTTGCTAACAAGTTTGTTTTCTATGTTGATCATCAAGAATTGTTGTATCTAGTAAATAAACCTTGTTCCACGAAAAGCGTTACATGATGGTTGTTAATTCTTCTTGAGTTTGATTTTTTTGTTGTGGAGAGACCTGGTAAAAGACATGTCATGGCGGATCATTTGTCTTGCATACCCAATGGTGAAGCCCCTACTGGAGTTGATGATGAATTTCCCGATACTTCCCTATTCTTAGTCGAGACTATGCTTGAATGGAGTGAGAATATTTGTCTTGCATACCCAATGGTGAAGCCCCTACTGGAGTTGATGATGAAGTTTCCGATACTTCCCTATTCTTAGTCGAGACTATGATTGAATGGAGTGAGAATATTGTGAACTTTTTAGTTAACGATTTTCCACCCATAGAGATTTGTAAGGATATAGTTTGAAAACTGTTAAAATAATGTGAAACTTATTCTCTAATTGTAGTAACTCTCTACAAGTTAGGGAAGAATGATATTCTTAGACATTGTGTTGCCATCATCTCCCCCTCTTCATCGTTGCTATCATGCCGTTGATATGAACGTGATGGTTGAGTTTGGTCCACACTACTGCGTTCAATGTTATCGCCATCTATGTTGGAATCCATGTCAAAGAACGCGTCCAAAATCTGCTCTATCTCTACTTCTTGAAATGCCGCTTGAGGTATTAGTTGGGAGGACTCAGTCGATGGCTACTCGTTTGAAAATCGTCTTCTCTGGGATGAAGTTGGAGCAATATCTACTTGCAGAATTTGACCTTCAATCTCTAGACCATGAGATCGATAACTCAGGTCTTGTACTTGCTCTATCGGAATGAGACCGTAGTTGCGTATGTGTTGGTCGCAGATGTTTAATCACATATGTGCTGGTCGTAGATGTTTGTATTTTTCGCTAGCTCTCACCTAACCTATAACCTAAACCTAGCCTAACCTAGCATAAAACAACACAATGGTGAGGCATTTAGCAAAATGACAAGCCATACAGATTTCCCACAATGCATATGTGATGTGGGAAAGCTCTATGGCTTGCGAATTTGGCAAACAGCTCACCATTGTGTTGATTTTAGGGTTGTGAAGCAATTTTATGGCCTGAAAACCGCTTGCAAATATATAGACAACACAATGGCGAGCCTTTGGAAATATGGAAAGCCATAGAGATTTCCCACAATGCACATGCCTTGTGGGCAAGCTTTATGGCTTGCTATATTGCCAAACGGATCGCCATTGTGTTGTTTTTAGGGACACGAGGTAATTTTAGCGCTTGAAAATCGTTTGCAAACATATAGACAACACAATGGCGAGCCTTTGGCAATATGGCAATCCATAGAGCTTGCCCACAATGCATATGCATTGTGAGAAAGCTCTGTGGCTTTCCATTTTGCCAAACAAATCTCCATTGTGTTGTTTTTAGGGCTGCTTAACTATTTTAGGGCTTGAAAACCGCTTCCGGACATAAAAACAACACAATGACAAGTTGTTGGCAATATGGAAAGCCATAGAGATTTCCGCTTATGCATATGCCTTGTGGGTAAGATTTATGGCTTGTCATATTGCCAAACGAATTGCCATTGTGTTGTTTTTAGGGAAACGAGGCAATTTTAGAGCTTGAAAATCGCTCCCAAACTTATAGACAACACAATGGCGAGCCGTTTGGCAATACGGTAAGCCATAAAGCTTACCCACAAGGCATATGCATTGAGGGCAAGCTCTATGGATTTTCATATTGCCAAAAGGCTTGCCATTGTGTTGTTTTTAGGACCACTTAGCTATTTTAGGATTTCAAAATCGGTTGTAGACATATAGAAAACGCAATGGCGAGTCGTTTGGCAATACATCAAGCCATAGAGCTTGCCCACAACGCATATGCATTGTGGGCAAGCTCTATGGCTTTCCATATTGCCAAACGGCTCGCCATAGGTTATTTTCAGGTCAGCTTAGCTATTTTAGGACTTGAAAACTGCTCGCAGACATATAAACAACACAATGGCGAGCTATTGGCAATATGGAAAGCCATAGAGCTTGCCCAAAAAATTCATATGTGTTGTGGGTAAGCTTTATGGCTTGCCGTATTGACGAACGGATCACCATTGTGTTGTTTTTAATATGCATTGTGGGTAAGCTCTATGGCTTGTTGTAGGACACGTAGCTTAACCTCACCTAACCTAATGTAGCTTAACCTAACCTAACTTAACTTATCCTAATGTAGCTAAACCTAACGTAGTTTAACTTAACCTAGCTTAACATTTAATTTAACCTAACCTAACTTAACGTAGTTTGACTTAACCTAACCTAAAATAATTTAACCTAACGTAGCTTAACTTAATCTAACCTAATGTATAAGATAACCTAACCTAATATAACTTAACCTAACGTAGCTTAACTTAATCTAACCTAACGTATAAGATAACCTAACCTAACGTAACCTAACCTAACTTAACATAGTTTAACTTAACCTAGCTTAACATTTAAGTTAACCTAACCTAACTTAACGTAGTTTGACTTAACCTAACCTAATATAACTTAACCTAACGTAGCTTAACTTAATCTAACCTAACGTATAAGATAACCTAACCTAACGTAACCTAACCTAACATATAACATAACCTAACAACGTAGCTTAACTTAATGTAACCTAATGTATAAGATAACCTAATCTAACTTAACTTATAACCTAAACTTAACCTAAAATATAAACCCCATCAATTGCATAATTTCAAGATTTTTTCATAAACCAATTTTTTTTTCCATAATTTAAAATGAAATTTCACATCACAAACCATAATTTCTTTTAAAGCATTCAAAGTTTAAAGCATGAAATTTTATTTTATTAATATACAAAGTAGTTTAAATAAATTTAATATGCATTTAAAGGTTTGAGCACTCACATTCGTCCTATTTGAGCAATGAACTTTGTTGTAAAAGTCCTGGAACCTGCAAAAATGCACACACAAACAGAAAGTCAAACCCTAAACCAAAAGTCTACAAGTAAACATGAAAACAATCTCACCATAGTGTTATGCGCTAACCCACTTGAGCAAGATAAGCACTTCCAATGGCTTGTTTCGCACTAGATCTGTGAGAGATGGGAAAGAAGAGAGCTTGAGAAAACGTGCAAGAACAAGAGAAATGCACAAAGAAAGCCCGCGGTTTTGTTTTTTGCAGATGCTGTCGGTACAAAAATCGGCTTAGGCGTCGGAACATCTGTTCGAACAAGCATCGGAAAGTCCATACGCTGACGTCAAAAAGGGTGTCGGAACATACGTCAGAAATTTGAAAATCAAATTTTAAAAAAACTTTAGTTCCCTCTATACATACACACATATACCGACGCCCACTAGTGACGCCGGTAATGTGGCACCAGAATTTAAGTGACCTCTTGTAGTGGCCCATGAGGATGAGTATTTATACATACTGCAAGAAGTCCACATGGGTATAGCCGGAGGACATTTCTCAAGGGAACTAACTGCTAGAAAGGTGTTGCGATCAAGCTATTGGTGTCCTACCGTATTCAAGGATGCGTAACTTTTTGCAAAAGGATGTCATGAATGCCAACGTTACAAGATCACACATCAAAAGGATAAGATGCCCTTACATCCTGTTAAAGTGACTCAACTATTTGAAAAATGGGGTTGAGACTTTGTAGGCCCAATTAGTCCGACAACTCGTAACACTCAATCTTGATATATTATTGTTGCCACCGACTATGTGACAAAGTGGGTGGAAGGCAGGGAGACACGTAAGGTTGATACAAGGTCAAGTGCCAAGTTTCTCTTTGAGATCATTATTACAAGATTTTGTTGTCCCTTTGAAATTGTGAGTGACAATGGTACTCATTTTATAAATGGAGTGATTAAGGAAATCACGATAAACTTCATGATAGCCCACTAGCAAGCAAATGGCCAAGCTAAGAGCATTAACAATACCTTAGTTTCTATCTTGACCAAAATAGTCGAAGCTCATCGCACAGATTGGGATTTGAAGCTGACATTAGCTCTATGGGCTTATCGTACTTCTTTCAAATGGCTATTAATTGTACACAATTAAAAATGGTATATGGCCAAGAAGCATTTTTCCATGGGAGTTTGTAATTCCTAGTCTGCAGTAGCTTCACAAGAAGGTTGGGATGGTAACCCTTTAGTTGAGCATCCGTATATCCTTGAAATGTTAGACAAAGGAAGACAGTTGGTTGTGCAAAATACACTTGTGGAAAAAGATAGGAGGAAGAAATGGCTTGACCGTTATCTAAAGAACAAAGATATCATTATTGATTATAAAGTCCTTATGTATGGAGCGTGTAATGAAATGAAAAAATTTGAAATATGCGGGAAAGGGACCATATAGAGTATGTAAAATCACACTACAAGGTACCATTCATGTGGAGACTCTTGATGGAGTTGAAACCATTGAATTCTTCAATGGAAGAACATTTAAAAGATACTAAGATCCTTTAAGCCAAGAGGAGCTACGTGCCATCCATCAAAAAAAGGCACTCAAGGCACAAAGAGAATTGAAGAAGATACAAGCTCAAGCTGAGTCTAAAGATGGACAACAACTCATAAGACACTGTCAGGAGTTTTTTGGAGCAAGGGATTGCACATACGTACATACTCATGCATGGTGCATCAAATAAGGAATTGCCCATTTTCAAGAGCCAGGTGGTTATGTGGGGCCCACATGTGTACAGGTAGGACAACATGTACATAGTGCATTGATTTTCACTATTACCAGTACTAGTGTGTTTTTTCTATAATAATGAGGAGTTTTAAGCGTGTAAAACTTCTCAAGGAAGCTATCCTCCGGCTCACGACATGACATAAGCAGTTGCGTCAGATGGCATCTAGTGGCGTCAGGAAGTCGAATGCGGTCAATATTTGCTTGCAGATGAGTACGAACACAACGTGGGTGTTTTCTTGTGATAACTATGCAGAGAGTTCATCATGAGGACCATATTTTAGGGCCACTTCACGTGGTGGCGGGATGAATTATTGGAAAAAGTTGAGTGCCAGGTGTGCGGATGGAGGCAACAAGGTGACAACTATGCACTGTGAGGTCAATTTTTGGCCTATTCGGGGTCCGTTTGAGGTCAACTAAAAGGCCAAGGGTGCCCAACTAATAAAGCTAAGTGTGGGAACTGATAAAACACAGAGAAGAACAGAAAAAACATAGAGAGAAGAGGAGGAACAGCCGCAACTGTGTTTTTGCTGTTTTTGGAGCCTGTTTTGGCCATGTGCTGCTCAGCCGAGGTCGGATTTGAGCACTTTGACATTGTAGACTGGGGTTTTAGGCCATTCCGGATGTGATGGCATTGTCCATTTTGCCAAATTCCTCACTGCTTCTCTGCTATTTTGGCTGTGTAAGTTTCTCCTATGAGCGAAGCTTCTGCTCCAATTTGTGACTGTATCTGGCATCTTTTACCCATATTGTGTGAGCTATTTTCCCCAGTGGTGTTGGCCCAAGATCAATTGTATCTAAACATCAAAAATTCTCCTCTTTTGTGATGAGTTTTTTTGAGTGTGTGTGTGTGTGTCTCTCTCTGTGTGGAGTGGGCAAGTGGGTAGTCTCTCTCCTCTCACTCCGTCGGTGTGTTCCCTGTCTGGGCCAGGTGGGTTGTGTAATCCGAGTGGTACCCCATAGTGTGTGTGTGTGTATCATCCCAAGAGTGTGTGTTGGGTCATTTGGGTACCATTTCAATGTTGAAAAGATAAGCATGTGGTATGTCATCATCTACCCCTTGAGGAGCTTCCCCGTTGTGTATTCTTGAAAGATGATCAGCTCGCAGATGGGTTTTACCCTTTTTGACCACAACTGTGAAGTCAAATTCTAGCAATATAATAAACCAGTGTACGATTCTCCCTGTATTGCAAGGTTTATTTACTAGGTATAAAAGAGCTTGATGATCTGTGAAGAACACAAATTTGTTTGCAAGCAAATAATGCCGAAATTTCTTCACAACATAAATCATTCCTAACCCTTCCCTCTCATTGGTTGTGTAGTTCTTTTCTGCACTATTTAACTGTCGGCTCGCATAGCAAACCGGAAAATCCATTGTTCCGTCTCTAGGTTGAGCTAGAATACTTCCAATGGCATATGCTAAAGCATCAATGTGCACATGGAATATCTTTTCCTAATCTGGTGCCTTTAGTACAGGTGCTGATATAAGGTTTTCCTTCAGCCTTTGGAATGAGGTTTCACACTCCTTGGTCCATTCGAAATTGACTAGCAAATGATACAGAGGTTGTGCGATAACCGCATACATGTATATGAATCTTCGATAATATCCGCAGTGCCCCATGAAGGATTTCACTTGTTTTGCATTAGTAGGTCTGGGCAGGTCTACAATGACTTTGACTTTGTCTAGGTTTGTGGTTATGCCGTTTCTTGAGACAATGTGTCCTAAGATTCGTCCTTGCTTAACCATAAATACAAACTTTTCCGGGTTCAGACAGATTCAATATGTTCTGCACTTTTCAAAGACCTTTTGCAAATGGTCAATATGTTCCTCTCGCAGAAGAGAGTGCACACACAAGTCATCCATGTAAATTTCTAAGAATATTCTTAGGTATTGCTTGAAAGCGTGAGTCATTAACCTTTGGAAAGTGGCTTGTTCATTTGTTAAGCCAAATGGCATAACTCGATATGCATAAATCCCCCATTCTGTGGCAAACGCTGTTTTGTGTTCATCCTCCCTTGCTATTGCCAGTTGGTTGTATCCTGAAAACCCATCCAGAAAGGAATAAGCCCGTTTCCCGGCCACTCGCTCAAGGACATGGTCTGTAATTGGCAAGGGATAATTATCCGTTATGGTTGCTGCATTCACCTTTTTGAGGTTTACACACACCCGTAGTTTTCCATTCTTCTTGGGAACTACCACAATGGGTGACACCCAATCTGTATGTTCAATTTCATAGATGAACTCTGCTTCCATCAATTTATCAATCTCTTCTTTGATTCGTTTGGAAAATGTGTCATTATATGTATAAGGACGTTGTTTGCTAGGTTTTGCATCCGATTTCAAAGGAATTGTATGTTGGCATATCAATGGATCAACTCCTTTGAGGTCTTTATAGGACCAAGTGAATACATCTTTATACTTCGTGAGAAGTTGTGTTAGCTGTGCTTCCTCCTCAGGTTCTAAATCATTAGCTATATAGACCGGTTGAGGCTTTTCACCTGGTTCTGCGAGGTCTATTCTCTTTGCATTTTCAGGCCCATCGTAAGATTCTTGGTTGGTCCTCTCCTTGATTGGTGGTGTCATGATGATTTTTCTATCTTGGATAGTAAATTTCCGATAGTGTGCTGGTACGTTCATGTTGCCCTTTTCTGACTCCCCTTTACCATCACTATCTTCTTCAGTAGTCCATATCTCTCTCAAATACCTTTTCAGTTCTTCGTATTTCTGTTTACGCTCCAGTTTGGTCCACTCTTGGTCTTTTGTTGTTTCCTTTTTTGATTTTTCAGATTTTTGTGATTTTGTTTCGGTTTTAACTTTTCTTACCTGTTTTATTTCCTCTCGCGTTCGTTCTTTTCGATTTTTTGAGAATTTCCCTGATATTTGATCCTTCACACAATCCTCTGCTTTTACAAGCATCAAATAGTGAGTTTTACCTTTTATCCTGGGCATCAGGTTCTCTCTCGTTTTCCTTCCTGCTCTTTTCCTCCTATAGCGTTCTTAGCGTCTAGGGTATTGATTAGCAAAATCATAAAACTTGATATTCTCGGCTTCATTCCCACGCTCACTTGAGGTTTCTGAACACTCATTATCTGCCTCATCATTTACTTCCAATTGTTCAGAAGAGTTGTAAAACTCTTCTTGTTCTGGAGGTTCTACCTTCTCTTTCTCTGGTATAACGCTTACCATGTAATAGGGTAGCACGTCGTAGCCATCCTTATCGCAAAATTTTGTTGTTGGACTGTCGCTAATGGTACATACATCTAATGTTGCTAGTATGTGTTCCCATTCTAGAGGTTCTAAGGCATCTTCAGGGAAAGGTTCCGGAATATACTCCTTGTCCTCAATTTCTCTTTCTAATACGCATTCCTCTTTTCTTAAGCTTCCACAATGTGAAGCTCCGCACATCCATAGCTCTTTTGGTTTCCCTAACCATGCTGGTAGTTCTGATCCTGCTATTGTAGCCGAATCCAACTCTTCCATTGGTGTTTGGTTTACATCTTTGTAACTATGGTCTTTCAGGTGTATTTTAGTTATCGTCTCGCCATGTCTGAGGTATATGTGGTCATAGCCCCAATCTTGGACCATCTTCAGTTGTCGCATGAATGGTCGTCCGAAGATTATCTCATAATTGTTCTTTTTGTCAAAATCGACTATTGCAAATGTATGCTCATACTCGATTCCGCACGAAGTGACAATTACTTTTTCTAAGAGTCCTAGAGGCTTCTCCATGAACCCATCTGACAACTGCAGCTTCATTCTGGTAGCCCTCAAAGCTGGTTTTCCCCATTTTTTCCAGATTTCCTTGGTGGCGATAGCAACTCCTGCTCCACTGTCAAGAATAGCTTTGGAAACTACTCCTTGGATTTCTACCGATAGCGTCGTGTTTCCGTCTTCTCCCTCGCAATATTCTCCAACCTTATTCAATGGTACCGGCCAAGTGTTTAGGTTAGGCCTGCTGTCCAACTCCCTGATTCCTTCTTGTACCTTCAAGGTGGGGTCTTTCACTCCAAATATTTCTAGACATTTTCCTACTGTGGTCCATATGTTTGGCCTTAACCTTAGGAGTTCTGCTCAATCAATCCTTGTGAATCCATTACCTTGTTAGAGGAAAGTCTTTGAGATGGGATTGCTCTCACTTCCGACTTAGCTTCATATTCTCCCAGGTAAGAGGGTAAAGTTCTCAAAGAGTCTGGTTGGGCTGTGCCCCGAACTAATAGATCCTTGGTCTCCCCCTTGTGAATGTATCTCAAAGTTTACTTGTGATCTTGCCTCGAATTCTTCAATAGGAGGTAAGATCACGTTCTTTTCTTTTCTCATGCTATTTATGTGGTGACTCATCCTATTAGCCTTGTTGGCCTCCCTGATTTGCTTCCACAGATCATCTAGACCGTTACCGTCCTTTCCCATTTCTGCCAATATTTTAGGATGGACCCCGTCACTTGCCTCATTGGTGGTATTTGGCACTATGATAGGCTCTCCTCTGGACTCATAATCATTAGTGAGTCTTTCCTTTTTTTCTTCATTTTTCTCTAACGTTGGTTGGATAGGGTTTGGAGCTGGTGCGTCATGACAATTTTCCAGTTTACCCAACGGGTCTTCCATCAATGATTGAGCCGTCTCGATCATCTTTTTACACATATCCAACCTTTGTTTTTCTATTTTTGCATATGGATAAGTAATCCACCTTTGCTCCTGGGTTTGGTTCTTTTTAAGTCGAGCTTCATAAGCTTTTAGAAGTGCATCTAGATCCTCGTTTACCTTGTCTGCCAATACAGATCCTCCTAATCCTGCACTTTTGGGCTCTGCTATTTCCTTGGGTGCTACGGCTGCTGTGGTGTGTGAGCTTAAGCTAGCTAGATCTTCTAACCGCTCCAATTTGTTCTTTGTATGTTTCAACTCATCTGATAGGGATGTTTGCTCTCGTTCTTTCCTGGCTTTCCTACGTGCCATTCTCGCTTTCCAAGTGCTTCTCTGATTTTTTGTTTCTGAACTTTGGGCATCTGTTTTTGGTTCTTCTATTATGGGTTCGTTCGTCCTTCTTTGGGCTTGGGCTCGTGTTACCGCCTGAATAGGTATGATTGTTTCATTTTCCGATCCTCCACTAGAAGGTACTGTTTCCAACAGGTTGAAGGTGGTTTTTGCTCCTTTGCTCAACTTTTTAGGGCAATCGGGAATCAAATGATTAATTCCACATTCTGGGCAATGCACATTGACTCTAATGATTTCATCATGAGGACAATCTCTCAGCCAATGGTCTCCGCCACACTTGTAACAGGGTCCCTTGGGTTGTTGAGGTGCTCCTTGAGCCCCTCTTTGTTGGTAAGCCTGTCTCTGTCCGCCCATGCCTCCATTGGCTATGAAAAAAAATGTTCGTTCATCTAAGCTATATCTTCCTTCTCCTATGGCCTGTGCAGCAGTTGGTGGTCCTTGATTCCCTATCATGCTCCATGGTTCTGGTGTCGAGGGTTCTTCTAGTAGATAATAGACAGGGTTTGCCGCATATCCATTGGGATCTTCATAATATGCATGCATAGGCACCAAAGCCTTTTCCTCTGATTCAGTTATCATTGGTGTGTATCTTATACCAACTAGTCGTAAACGTGGTAGGGGTGGTTGTTTCCCCAACACCGGTTGTGGTCTTTCTACACCTACAGGTCCTGGTAAGTTGCCTTCTTGATATCTAGGCATCGGTGGAACTTGAGGGGAAGCTACAGGAGCTTGGGGAGCATAAGGCCTCTCCCTCAAATATCCCTTGTTATAGTAACATTCCTCGGTCCCATGGTTTGTCCATTTTGTTTAATAGCACACCACGTGGGCTATTTAGCCTGAGGTTTGGCGTATAAGTTGATATTTTTTAGCACTTCATCTACGAGCTGCTCCTGGTTTACCGCTATTTCTCCTTTCAGTGTTGTCTTGGAAGACTTGCTCCCACTTTGTTGTGAAGATGAATCGTCATCAAGGTCCTTGAACTCCCCTTCTTTGTAGACTGAACAATTGTCCACAAGGTACAGAGCCTCCTTGGTCAACTCATTCAACGTCATGCTCCTCTTCATATGTAAGTCTTTCTGGAGATCTGCATTCCTTAGTCCTTGGGTGAATATCAGCATAAGTCTGGACTGAGTTGGTAGTTCTTCAACAGGGCAGAACTTAACATATCTTTTTAGTCTTAGGGCTGCCTTTCGTACAGATTCTCCATCTTTTTGTTTGAATTTATGGATTTGTGAGACGGTATTATGAGCTATTCCCCTTTGAGAGAATTCCTCAATAAACTTGTCAAACACTTCCTCCATCGACTCAAAGTCTCTACGCTCCACAGAGTTAAACCAAGTTGCAGCATCATCCTCTAGGGTTAGTCCAAACCCTGCAAATTGGGTAGGAAAATCTAACACCTCTTCGGCTCTAAGTACACGCACAAAGGCTGCTACATGATCTCTTGGGTCTCTCTTTCCTGTGTATTTCTTGTTTACCCATTTTTGCACTTGAGAAGGTCTAATTCTGCAATGGTCTACAAACCTCATCATTGGATCACCCCGTCCAAGTCTATACACCTCCTCAGGCCTTCGGTAATAGGCTGGTTCTTCTCCCAACGGTGCTCCTAAGCCATAATTTATAACGGTTCTCGCTGGAGGTGGTTCTTCTCTTCGAACTCGTTCGATGGGTGGTCCTCCAAGCTCGGTTGACCCTTGTGTCTTTGGCTTACTCTCTGCTTGATACCTTGAATAGTGTGGTGGTTCTTGCAAATCCCTGAGCCCTCGTGCGGCTGGATAACCATCTCGGTTTCGGTCTGGTTCCATTATTGCACTCTGCCAAAGCCATGCCTGCAATGATGGCTGGTTTGCTAGTTGGTCTTGGTTGTTGAATGCTTCCGGTCTGGTGGAATGTGAGGTAGTGTCATACTCATCTGAAAATGGATTTGTTGACTTTCTTGGGGTGTGGGCGGCTCTCGGCATTTCCTCAGGGGCATGTGCTGATGCTCCTGGACGTGTTGCTCTTTCTACTTCCTCTGGGATAATACGTTGGTATTCTCGCCCGTATCTATCAACAAAAACCATGCCCTTCCCCGTAGCAGTTTCATAAGAGAATAAGTAAAGAACATTGTCTTTGTTTCTTTCGTTTACGTATGGTTCTTTGCTGCGAAAGTAAGAGACAATACCCTCGCTCTCGTGTTTGTAGATTCCCACATTCTCGTTATAAGTTGGAATCCTAATTGTTTTCTTATCGTACATAAAAATAGCTCCGTGCCGATCAATGTTTGGTGGCGGCTCTTGAGTTTCTGAAACCATTTTCCCTTTAGCCACGTTATCTCCATATCTGTTGTAATCTTCAGGGTTGCTAACTATTAAATAGTGGTTCCCCTTTTCGTCTCGGAATCTATCTCCATCATCATACACGCGGATTATCTCCAATCTTTGTGCTAGCATCTCTTCGATACAAATGCACTTGCGGCCTTGATAGTCAGAATAGACTAGGGCTCCTCTCGAGTTTTTTCCCTCTAAGAAGATCACCGTAAGCCTGGAATCATTCAAAGAATTTTGGGAGGTGCTTCCTCCTCGCATAGGTCCATCATAGGTGAAACCTCCTAGGTGTTGACTACCCGTCATGAAGAAAGACTTGTCTGACGAAGTGTCAGTATCACTACCTTCCTCAATAATCGGTGCTAGCGGATCTAGCCTGGCCTGAGTTACACTCTCTTCGGTGGACACTAAGCTACCTTGGTCACCTGCCACCTTCTGGTCTCTAACAATGTATCTTCCTGATCTTAAATTCACCAAACTTATCAATGCAATTTAGCACAAATTCAACCACTCACCTGGCAGCGGGTTAGTTTCCGCACAACTTCTTGCTTTGTTGCTGAATATACCTGTACACAAGAGTTTTAATTTTGGCAATTGAATCAAAGCATTTATTGCTAGAGGTTATCTTAGTAATGATTGGTATAACTGGAGAGTTAATCTCAACCACTACTGTATTTTATACACTGCTGATGCTCTGGATTAGGTTGCTAATCTGAAACAGTACTTCCTTCTGATGTTGGTCAATTTACGCGAAAAAGTATGAATTCAGTCTTTGCTTTGTCAAATGGGCAACCAAGGTCCAAATTCACTTATGAAAGAAGTTATGGAACCCTTAAGCCAAATGGAACCTCACTGTCTAGGCCAGGTCAAATTTTATCAGCAGTCTGCCTCAATAGACATCCTACGCGTAGGATGTCTCCTACTGTATTTTGCCTGGATTTTTGCACTGTTGTTTCCCCTTGTTGTGCTGAGCTTACAACTACTTTTACTTTTTGATTTGGACATCTATAAGCTAGTCAATGAGTCAGAAATCTGTTCCGACGGTCTGTTGATGGTATTGTTCAGTCTAATCAACTCCAAATTGGACCAAAATTGACTAGCAGGCTTGCCTTAGGCCATATAACACCTTACAATGCTCAAAGTCAAATTCTGGATTTATTTGCTTGCATTAGGCATCCTACGCGTAGGATGTCTTTTTCTTCAGAATGGATTCAAACTAAAGGCTCAAGCTCCCCTTGAGTTGCTGATCACCTTGGTATACTCAGATTTCAGTTTGGAGTCCCAAATCATTCAGAAGACATCCTACGTGTAGGATGTCTTTTTGGCCTGTTTGACCCCAGATTTGTTCCACAGCTTCCCCTTGATGTCAGTATCCCAGTGGTATGCTTAGATTTTGATTTGGATGTCAAAAGGCCCAAACTTCAGTTGTTTTTTGCTTTGTCAGTCAAAAGTGCTAAAGTCCACTTTGAACCCAATTTTCTTGCCCAAATGAGGTGAAACCCCTTTCAGTCACTCAATATATCATGCAAGACACATTCATGCAGCCATCTTATGGTTTTGGTCTCAAGTTAATGTTTTGGCACTATTTGGGTAGGATGTCTAGCAATTTCAGTCTATCTGGCCTTATCCTGTCAAGAAATGACCAAATTTCCACTTTCCAGTTGAAATTAGGGTAAACCCTACCTTCTGAACGCACTGGTCAACTCAAAATCCCAAAATTCCTCCTAGATTGGCCTGTAGACATCCTACGCGTAGGATGTCTCCTGGCTTAAAATTAAAGTTTTTTCTGACAGGAATGCTCCTCATGCTCTGAAGACCTGTCAGAAACACACACAGTAACTTTTGGACTTCAATTAGGCTTTCAACCACACTTTTGTGTCTTTTTGCGTCTTTTACAAACTTGTAATGATTCCACCAAGCAAGTGTACATGCATGTAATGCTTTAGATCTGAATCATTATGTCCTACTTACTCTACTCCTACCTATCATGAAGAAATGGTGATAATGGTGTTTTTGGTTGCTTTTTGGCCTCTCCGGACTCTCAAGCTCTCCTCTCACCGCTTCTACCACTCCAACTCCTACTCTAGAACTCGACTATTACCTAAAACTACCTAAGTCTACCTCCTATACCTAAGTCGAAGGATCTAGGCCAGACACACGCTTCCTAGACTCCCTCTAAGACCTAGAGAGTCCTCCACCCTCTGATCCTATCTAAATGTAAAGCGAGACTCTTGGCAAGCCAAAAATCCCAATCCTCAAGGATTAGTCTCGGTCACCTACCTAAGGTTTTCGTCCCCGGTAGCAGCGCCAATGTTGGACGGATACGCCGCGACGGACGTCAGCACAGCGAGAACTCATCTAACAAGTAATGTCAGCTGAGGACGAAGCTCGACCCGCAGGCGCGTGGAAGAAAGCATAAGGTGTCAACCTACACTCGACCGACTCCTAACTAATTCCTACAAAGGTCCCTACCAATTGTCTAAGTCACAGTCTTCAAAAGTGCAAAAGAGGAATCTTCCTACAACGCTTGTTAGAGCCGAACACCCATCAAACACTTTCTAAACACCATAGAACTTGAAGGAGACCCTACTACTACCGATAGACCGCTCTCCCTAAGGTCTATAAACCAAAATCACGACCCAAAACACCCGGTGCAGAAACACGTAGGATGTCTGGCGTAAATCTGCAGGTCTTTGTTTCCAAAATCTGAAGTTCCTAATGTGTAGCTCTACTCAATGTGAACGCGTGGATATGCTGCAATGCGGAATCAGATAACGTATGCTCACCCAAACAACCGATGAAGCTCGTAGAAGGAGCTCCCAAAGTCGGACCGTACATGCGCAATGTTGGTATCTGCTTGTAGTTCTAGTCGGGGGCAACACGTTGCACTTCTCCGCACTCGATTCCAACCACCGTAGCACACATAGCATCAAGACAAAGCTCACACTCTCTCTCACGTACACAGTATGCTCACTCACAGACTTCAAACTTGTTTAAAATGACAAAAGGTTTTTCATTAAGGTCAAAAAGTGGCATATATACCTTACAACTTCTCAAACCCTAAAGTTCCAAAATCAACCATCTACTCAATCTAACTATCAAAACTGGGATACAATCTGGAAACTTCTGTAAGTCCCAATATGTACAATGTGAAAAATCGGGTTTTCCTCAATGAATGAATAATTACAAAAATAATAGTCCGTCGAGTAGTTAGATTCCATGGGGTGTGTCCAGCTTCTAACACTCTGTTTGTCCATCTGATTGAGGATGGTATGCGGTACTAAAGTTCAATTCTGTCCCAATTTCCTTGAAGAGCGAAGTCCAAAAATTTGAAGTAAACTTCGCATCTCGATCGCTTACAATTCGCTTGGGTAATCCATGCAATCTGAAAACCTCTTTAACAAATAGTCGTGCAATATCAGAGGCGGTAAATGTTGTCTTGACTGGGATGAGGTGTGTAACCTTCGTGAGTAGATCAACGACCACCATAAGTGAGTTGTACCCACCTTGTACTGTAGGTAATCCTGTGACAAAGTCCATGCTTATACATTCCCACTTCATTTCTGGAATGTCCAGAGGTTGAGTTTATCGGGAAGTTTAACCCTCTCAGCCTTAATCCTTTGGCATGATAAGCACTGGCGAACATAGCGTAGTACATCTGCCTTTTGTCCAATCCAATAGAAGCTTTTACGTACTGCATTGAGAGTCTTAGCATAACCTGGGTATTCTAAAGTAGGGCTATCGTGGGCTTCGAACAAAATAGCCTTCTTTAAGTTAGGGTCCCTCGGTACACATAACCTATCTCTGTGGTAGAGACAAAGTCCATCTTCTAAGAAGTGTATCATTGAAGGTATAGTCTTTGACTCTTCAGATCGAACAAGGTTAAGCTGCCTTTGATACTCTGGATCAGATGATGCAGCTTCCTTAATCCTTTTAATGATCGGGTTGTTAGGTATGGATATGAGTCCCACAAAAGGTTTCCGACTCAACGAATCTGCAACCGTGTTTTCTTTCCCAGGGCGGTAGAGAATATCAAAGTCATACTCCTGTAAAAGTTCCACCCATGGTCTTTGTCGCATATTCAAGGTTGCTTGGGTAAAGATCCACTTTAAGCTCTTATGGTCGGTTATAAGTCGAAACTTTCTTCCCAATAAATAGTGTCTCCATAGCTTTAAAGCATGAATGACTGCCAACAGTTCGAGATCATGGGTTGGATAGTTCTTTTCATGAACCTTAAGCTTACGTGAGGTGAAAGCTATTGGTCTGCCTTCTTGAGTTAACACTCCTCCAACCGCTATTCCACTAGCATCAGTGACAACTTCAAAGGCTTGATTGAAATCTGGTAGCTTTAGACATGGGGCCGTAATCACATATTGCTTAAGTTGGTCGAACCTTTCTTGATGTACTGGTTCCCAATTGATCCTTGCTCCTTTCTTCAAGAGGGTCTGTCTAGGGTGCGGCGATCACCACATAATTCTTTATAAAGATTCTGTACCAGCCTGTGATTCCCAAGAATCCTCTAAGCTCACTTACATTAGTTGGCCGAGGCCATTCAACAATGTCTTGAACTTTAGCAAGGTCTACTGAAATTCCTTCTTGCGAAACAATAAATCCAAAGTATTCAATCCTTGGAAAGAAGAATGAACAATTGCTCATATTTTCGTATAGCTTATGCTGGCGAAGAATGTCTAACACCTTCCTTAGGTGAGCTTCATGTTCTTGTTCATCTTTTGAGTAGATTAGAATATCATCAAAGAAGACAAGAACAAAATTGTCTAGGTAAGGCCTGAAGATATCCTGCATCAATCTATTGAATGTAGTTGGAGCGTTGGTTAGACCAAATGACATTACTATAAATTCAAAATGGCCATAACGGGTGTTGAAAGCTGTTTTTGGAGTATTTGATTCCTTTATTTTGATTTTATAGTAACCAGATCTTAGATCTATCTTTGATAAGACCTTAGAACCATGTGGCCTGTCCAACAATTCATCGATTCGGGGTATAGGATAGTTGTTCTTAATTGTTACCTGGTTTAGTCCCCTATAATCAATGCAGAGTCGTAAAGTCCCATCTTTCTTTTTCTGAGAAAGTATCGGTGCTCCCCAACTAGATTTGCTTGGTCTAATAAATCCCTGTTTTAGAAGTTGACGAAGCTGCTCCTTCAGTTCAATTGCCTCCGGTAAGGCCATTTTGTAAGGTCTCTTTGACACGGGCTCACTTCCTGGGAGAATCTCTATCTCATGGTCAATTTCTCGGGTTGGAGGAAGGGAGGTAAGGTCTTCAGGAAAAATATCTGAATATTCATGAAGCCACGAGGGTTTTGTATCATTTGAATTTGGATCGTCCTTATTCAACTTGACCACAAATTGACCAGCTCTCATACCCTTGAGTAGACGGTTTGCCTTCACTAATTGAATTTTTGGGCTCCCACCTTTCCCTTGCACTTTGACTTGCCTTGCTTGACTATCTCTAAAGCTCAAACTACCTTGACCACAATGGATGCTAGCCTGATTCTTAGATAACCAATCCATCCCAATAATCCCATCGTACATTCCAACTGGTAGGGTTCTAAAGAAAGCTGAAGTAGTGTGCCCTCCTAGTTCAAAATCAAGGATTCCCACAGAATGTCGAGATACTACGGTTTTCCCATTAGCCAATTCTACTGTTATAGTATTAGCTTGTTTTTGGTTTGGGTTCAACTTTCGTAAACATTTTGGGGATAGAAAAGAATGGGTACTACCACAATCGATGAGAAGGTTAAAAGATTTAACTTGATGAGTGGTTGGGGTCTGAATAACAGTGAATTTCCGTTGAGCTCCAGGGTTGTCAATAGCTGCATAAATAGTCACTCTTTCTTCTTCTTCACCAATGGTAGGTTCTCCTATGGTTACACGTGCATGTGCATTCCTACCTTGACCTCTTCCAAATGCCCTTGCTGCTCTCCCTCGCCCTCCTCCACATCCACCACCTCGTCCAGTGTTGTTTCCAATAGGGTGGCGTCTTCGGTCTGCCTCTGTTGCTACCGCTGCTCTGTTAGATAAGTGTGGACATCTGTTCCGGTAATGTCCCAGTTCTCCACACTCGAAGCATCGAACATCCAACCTTGTAGGATTTTGCACGTTTGCAGCATAGGCTCTTTGTGGCTGCCTCTCATTATTGGAAAATCTTACTGGTCGTCTAGCACCATTAAAACTTTGATTCTGTTCAACTCTCCTCCTTATGCCTTGCTCCTTCATCAAAGGTTTGGCTCGCAATAAAGCATCTTGCACAGTGGTAGGTTTCATGGCTTCCAGTCGTGAGCAAATGGGTTCTCTTAAACCTTGGCAAAACCGAGCTTCTTGTTGCTCTATCGTCATTGGTGGTGCATAACACCTAAGATTTACGAACTTTGAGTAATACTCTTCCAAGGATAGGCTGTATTGCTTCAAGCTAAAGAACTTGTTCATCTTTAACGCTTCATGAGCAGGGGGTAAGTATCTTTCCTTTACTGCTTGCTTGATTTCCCTCCAATTCTGGGAATTTTCTAACACTCCCATGTCACGGCAATGTTGTTTCCACCATAATTTGGCTTCACTTGTAAGGAAAAACATCCCCAACATTGCTTGGTTTGCAGGTGCAGTCTTGGCAGCTGAGAAATAATCGTCCATAGCTTCAATCCAGACTTCCGCATCCTTTTCCACATTGGCACCTTCACCTTCTCCTAAACTTCCGTGTATAAAGCATCATTCCGAGGATTCTCCACTATAGGAGTAATTTAAGGGTTCTCCTGTAAATTTTTAACACCAATTCTTATAATAACTTAAGTCATTAAAGTATTGGGTTTATCTAATCCTTTAGAGTTCAACACATGGCTTAACCAATCATAACTTAGTCCAATCACATGACTTAACCAATCATGGCTTTTCACCAACAATTAATCAATGACTTGACCAGTCAATCAATTCTTTTGAGCAAAACAACTAAGTTTATTATTTGCAACACATATGCGTTAACAAGATTTCTGTTCCTAGCACTAGTTGCATCAATTACTATCGTGAAGCATGTGGGGAGCACCAAATCTCAATTAAGCTCAAGAGTAAATTATTTATCAAGAGTCAGTTTCTCTTCCAAAAAAAATCGACGTCTTCTATTGATGTAAGAATACCAATGGCCTTAGTACAAAATGTTATAGTAATCCTAATCCTGAGGTGTATATTTGAAGTTGTGATATTCTTGGGCACTCTTTAGGAAGAAGCGCAGAGGATTTTCTATAGGGGCTAATAGTCGATAAGTGGCGGGGAGTTGTGGTAATCCTATTGTCCATCCCTTGCCAGAGAAGTGGCTAGTTCTGCCTATAACAACCACTCGGTCTTTTGGAACGACTGCAATGACCTTGTCATAGACCCACCGATTGAGGTTGACGCTTCCATCTGCCGCCATGGCTTTGACATCGGTTGGCCAAAAAGTATAGTAATATACCAGCCTTAGCTCCTTGCACCATTTGATGCGACAAAGATCATTATTGAAATTCCCTAAGCTTCCAGCCCTGATGGTAAAAG
This sequence comes from Adiantum capillus-veneris, assembly GCF_014529385.1. Lineage (NCBI taxonomy): Eukaryota > Viridiplantae > Streptophyta > Polypodiopsida > Polypodiales > Pteridaceae > Adiantum > Adiantum capillus-veneris. The sequence continues at coordinate 48,726,538 of NC_140944.1, read as the reverse complement.
TACTCCCACGAGACCACCAGGCTCGAGACCATCCTCGTTGGGTTCGAAAGCGCGGCGGAGTGGTCGATATCTCAAGGATCCTCATGATTGATGCCCGAAAGTCGTAGTCGTTTGATCGGCACGCAAACATGTACATGATGTTGAACACCTGAAATCGCATGTATGCCTTATGCTGATCCTGAAACGTGTTATATATAAATACGTAAGAATATAAGATCATTTAATAGAGTAGTTTAGAAACAAAAGTAGCAATAGTGGAAAAAAAAAACACATTCTTCCCCTACATTCCCCTCTTAACGTTGGGTTAACCTCTGTTTAACCTTCGCTCTGATACCAATTGTAAGGTCCCCGTCCTAAAAGATCGGGGCGACTTGGAAGATAGTCTTCTTTATTCCCTAAATCCGTTGACGACACCCTACTCTGATAATGCGAAGCAAGGCTACGAGCAACGAAAGAGAAGAAGACTTCCACTTGATGTGTTCGTAATTATAGGACCCTACGCCACAAGCCAGGTCGATGAGGTTAAAGGTTCTATGGACTCTAGATCCTACATTGTAAGAGAAGAAAATCCCTTTCACATATTAAGGATTCAAAAACAACGCCTTTTTCCCTGCGTTTAAGAGGCACGGCCGCTATCCTTAATTCCAAAATATGACAAGAGATAAATCTCTAACTAACTAAGACAACGTGAAAAGTACTCGACTAATCGAGTCCACCCATCCTTGACTAGCAACCTGAGCCACTCCCCACTTTCCACACCGCACTCACCCAATCTTTTAATGTTATCTAATTACTACCACGACATATACAACAATGTTCCTTAATTAATTCTTAATACAAGTTCTTTAGTACAATCCTTTCAAACATCATCGAACAATTCTTTCATAACTAGAGTTAAAGAATTCCATAATCCGCAAAAAAAGTCTTTAGTTTCTATACAAGTTTTGCCCCTAACCACGGACTTTCTTTGTCTAACCAACAGAGACTTTGCAAAGGTTTTTCCTAATCGCTAACCGCGAGATGCGCATACTTCCCTTTTGCTAACTGCAAAGGACATCTTGCTACCCGCAAGGCATCTTGCTAACCGCAAGGTAAAAAAAAGAAAGTTGATGACCTCAACTTTAATTTCCGCTAACCGCGAGTTCCATCTGGAAACAAGATTTTCTTTCAGTATTTCATATTCTAGATCAATCAAAATCATATTCTCAAACCATAATTACTTATCAACAATATTTCTTTATCAATCAATAACAGTTTATAAGAACAATACTTTTACTACTTTATGAAACATATGCTTGTTTCATGTGATTGAACAATCACGTTTCCGGTCGGTTTAAGGTAAGGTTAAATCTAAGTTCATCTTACCGGTCAACATGAATACTGTGCATAATTATAAATTTGTTTTACCGAATTTGGAGCGTGTGCGGCTAGCTCCTGTGCTGGTGGTTGGACGGTTTTGAGTTCTTCATCGATTGATGTTTTCGCATGAGGTACGTTCGGAATTGACACCCTTATTCCCACCTTCCTTGGTGGTGCAACGGCATGGGCGTCCTTGGAACTTCGCGTTACACGCTTTGGAGCCATAGCTTCGGAATGGAGAAAAGAAAAGCGTGTTGATGGAGAGAGAGAGAGAGAGAGAGAGAGAGAGAGAGAGAGAGAGAGAGAGAGAGAGAGTGTTCGCAAATCAGGTGACAGCACGTCGACAATTGGAGATGGAGATGGCTTGAAGGTGAGAGGTTAAGGGAGAGAGGCTTCCTCCGGCTCGTCGTTGCAAGAGAGCTTTCGCTTCTGTAGATGTGTGTGTTCAAAGTGAGAGGAGAATGGTCCTTTATATAGGCATTAGGGGGGTGCTAAAAATACTGAGAGGTTTCAAGAATAGGAGAAGGAAAATCTCGCACGTCGTCGCGGCTAAAATATATATATATATATATTTTAATAGCGTTCGCGAATCCTATGCGCGATTTTAAAAAGATCTATACTTACAAGTTCCCATTCTATTTTGAAAGAGATAAGAAAGAAGTATCCTAATTTTGACTCACCTCTCTTTCTCTCCTAAAAATACTATCTCAAAGCTTTTTATTCACACATAGGCTAGGTTCTCACATAAACCTATCATTCCACATAAAGAAAGATCATAAATAAATGGATTCTGAACCCGATTTTCAATCCGATTGCTCTGATAAACTCATGATGACTCACAAAATTGAGAATCTCAATAGTTGCAAAATAACTGAAATGGCTTATATGAATAAATGTTGGGTACATTACAGTCCCTGCTTGTGAGAACATACTTAGAGCATACGTACCTAGAGTGGACGCAAGGACCATTAAATACAATGACGCAATGACGCTGTTGGGAAACAAGCAAACTGAAACACCTCTATAGTGATGTCACCCAAGAGCGTTGAAAGAGAACTACAAGACGCAAAAAGCTTTGCCAAATCCTTCTGAAACACCACAAGTCCAATAGGAGTAGACCCTTGGGAATTTACTAGCCGTTGCCCACCCAAGAGACTATGTCACATAGGAGCAAAACCCTGCCAAAGCATGGATTTACAGCACACGCCGACCAATGCATATGAAGACAAGAGCCTCTCCTTTCACAATCAAACATCACAAACCCACAACTTCAACATCAATTCCACAATTCATAGATACATACCCTCTGAATCTGTCTACACACAATTTGCCACTAGGCTGCCATAGCCATAACCCTACAGAGAACTAGTCGTAATCTGATGAGCACAACTCCAATTGGAGCACTTTAAAGCTTGAGATGAAGCTTGAAAACTGACTGGCGAGAAAGCTGAAGATGACTAAAATTGATTCCATACGCCCCCATGAGCAAAATTGACGCGAACAGAGAGTTGTCCTAGCACGACTACATGTAGAGAAGGCTAGTCGGGGCAAAAAACTGCATCCAAGAGAACCAAGGAGATAGAACGAGCTAAAACCTGGAAATTTCTGATTTTTGGCTGCACTTTTTTTAGTTTGTACATGAGTTTAAGTTATATACAAGGCTCACTTCAAAAAACTCACTCACGGGCACTTACAGTAGCCCGACAGCTGTCACTAGACTAGCGACTTGCAGTGCATGTACATGTTCTTGCTAAAGCAAGCTAAAAAAACCACAAAAATAAATCCCCACACGCCCTTTTGACATCGGGTGTCATGTCCGTATGTACAAATTTACAAAAAACGGGGTGTCAGAAATGCGCCCAACATAGTTTGCCACACCCCAACCTGCTAGATCATTCATGATCAGCAGCATGAAAGAGATCCTGTAAACCACATGAGGGAGTCTTCACCTCATCTTCATCATTAAGCACATGATCAGAAAATTCTTCAAAAGAAGGCTCATCCTCAATCACAGTCATCAACCTTGCAATATACTTCTTCAACCTGTAGCCATTCACACGTGCTTTGTGCGGGGTACCATCCAAGTCAGCAAGCTGATATGTGCCATTTGGAAACCTGTTTAAGACCAAGAAAGGACCTTGCCACTTGATTTGAAATTTCTTTTGAAAAGTGCTATCAATCTTACTATTGTAACGAAGCACCATGTCACCCTTCTTGATGTCCTAGTTCTTTACCTTCTCATTTGCCTTTGCTTGACTCTTCTTCAAGACCTGCTCATAATGCTCAAAAGCTAACACCCTATCCAATTGTACACATTGCAAATATAAAAGTCTTTCCTTGAATGCATCCTTGGGCTCTTCTTAAAGCTTTAGCATCATCTTCAAGGATGGTATCTCCACCTCAATAGGAAGTAAAGCCTCTTTGCCAAAAACTAGATGGAAGGGAGAAAAACCAGTACCTGATTTGATGGCAATTCTATAAGCCCATAGAGCACAAGGTAGCACTAAATCCCAAGTCTTCACATTGTTTCTTGTCATCTTTGTAAGCATCCTTATGAGCTCTCCATTAAACCTTTCATTCATGCCATTGCATTGGGGATAATATGGAGTAGTAAACCTGCGATGCACATGAAGCTTCTCACATAGATAATCCACCAACTCTCCCTTGAAACCTGGACCCTTGTCAGAAAGTAACTCCAATGGCATGCCAAATTTGCAACAAATATCTTCATATATAAATAAGGAAACATCTTTACTCGTGATGTGCTTAACAGCTTTGGCTTCGGCCCACCTGGATAGATAGTCAACAGCAGTAAGTATGTAACATTTGCCTCTAGCTGTCATAGGTAGAGGACCTAATGGCTATATCTCTTTGCTCATATGCCCAAATGATCTTACTCTTGGTTTTAAATAGTTTCCCTTAGATTGTTCCATCATCGATGTGGAATTTTGAACTTTTTTTGCTATTTTTGGGCTATTTTTTGCCATTTTTAGCCCAAAAATGCCCCCCTTTTTTTGGTAAAATGCCCAAACAAGCTTGGAAAAATCCCTAAATTTGTGGAAAAGTCCATTGAGCCCAAATTTCATGATGAATCTCATTTTGTCACTTGGTAAGCACTTTGGACACGTCTTTTATGTTCACGTACGAAACCTACTATTTTTGACTAAGATCGTCCGCATTGAACTTTCTAGGCAAATTGATTGTGCCACTTCGGAACATTTGACATTTTTACATTCCTTAAGCAAATTAGGAGTAAATTAATGTGGTAAAACATGCAACGGTGCCACATCCTTGGCCTTGCCTTCCCGACAAGGTATGTACACACCTGCAACCATGGCATCCGTTCTCGCATATATCACACTATGTACATTGTAGTATTTGGTCCCACACATCAAAAACATCAAGAGTGAAGTATATATTTTTATTTTCACATCATGCGTGTGCCATGGCACAGCAACGTAGCATCATCTGACCACACCCAATGTCGCTTGACACTATAGCCGTGTCTCTCCAGCCATTCATTGTGCAAAAGAAAACAGTGTTGCACAAACAAAGTTTCATGTGTCTTGTCATCAGAGACGTAGAAGTGAATCGTCTTTTGTATAGCACCAAGCACATCACATAAGTATGAAATGTGAATAAAGATTGTGACTTGAGATGAATACAAATGCATTGACTATATCTCATTCTGCACCTTGAAGGAGTAATTCTCTGCAAAATCCACTATAGACACCACTACATCGTCACAAAAATTGGCCAAACACTCCTTGAATTGTTGAGCTTGCCACCTATACAAGTAGTTGTGTTTGATGAACTTCCCTAGTTTCCCTTGGAGCACAGAAATGAAACTCATTGGACTGAGCTGTTGAACCACAGGTATTTTTGACATTTAGCAAGACCTTCTTCATCCTTTTCCTACGTAGGAACCTTGTCAAAAAGCTTGATAGTCATTTTAGAAACACCGTCACTCTCTTCGAAGGGACACAACAAGAGCCTTTTAACCCCGCAATCACTGCATGTTCCCAAAAGAAATTTGTTGCGGTGAAAAGCACTATCAGTTGGCTTTGGACACAATATAGACTCCCATAGTTCTATCAAGGATGAAAACGTGGCTTTTGATGCTGTGCATTGCGCTATTCCACCACTCGGATTGCACACAAGACACCTGCAAAAGCATGATGTTCCATGTAGCTTGTATCTTCCATGGCACATCTGATTTAAGCCTTCCTTCAAGTAAACAAGATGAACATGATATTCACAACAGCAGGTGTTGCGGTCCTTCAACTTGTGTATGAAGTATGGCTTCAGATCCTCAAAGCATATAAAGGACACCATAATGTTTGGATGAGCTTTCGGGAACCGCATGTACAAAACCCTTTGCCACACAAAAGAAATTTAAAAGTACTATAAAGTACTAAAATATAATTGCAAAACTTACCTACTACCACCTTAGGGTGTATTTTCACAAAAGTAGGTATGAATTCACACTTTGTCCACAAAAACAGTAGGTATGGCATTTCTCCACCTTTTCAACCGAAGTGAGGTGGGGTTGGTTGGAAGTTGGTGAAGAGTGGGAGTTGGTGTATATTTTTGGAAATTCACAATTTCTACTTAAGTTTTTTACAATGTTGAACTTCTGTCCACTAGTGAAGTAGTTCATTGCACTTGGAGAACACTCTAAAGCGCTTTGGGACACTTTAGTGCCATTTTAAGCACTCTACACTCTACAGTACTTCAAAGAACTTTGGGACACTTGAAAGCACTCCATGGCACTTTCAAGCACTACTAGGAATTTTCAAGCAGCCTGTCATGCACTTTGGTGCCCTTTGAAGCACTCTCCATGTTAGCAACAAGCTAACTCGGATACCATTTTTTGGAGCTCTCATTGGAAAAAAGTTTATTATTTTGATAAATCAGGAATATTGTAACTACTACTTTTCAGATAAATATTGTAATTGATGAGCCGGGGCTACAAGCTTCCAGATTATATCAACCTGTCTTTAGTTAGAGCTCTCAGATTATTAGTTTTGACCACCAAAAACCTTGGCTAAGGTATAAAAGCCAATTTTTGTAAGTTTTTTGAAACGTTTTTTGATAATGAAATACAGTGTGAGCTAATGGCACTCACTTCTCTCCTTTTCACGCTTCCTAATCCCTCCCCGATTATCACATTGCAGTCGCATATGTTGCATTATAACCACAAGTAAGAGCTCTACGCATTGACGTCATCATTTCACAATAATTCGTAGCTTTTGGCATTGCCAACCCGTGGCCTAATATCATCATAAGTAGGAATTTAGTAAGTATAGACGGGGTATTGAGGCATCATTGCTAAGCATTTAGATGCATTCTGGGTCAAAAACGACTAGGTCAAACAATCCACTGCTGTTAATAATCATGATTTTTTCACTTAACCTAAAGTGGGATTTGAGACCATAAGCATGCGTGCTTAGGTCTTATAAACATTTACTAGAAGTTTTGTTATGTTTGGATGTCATTTGATGCTATAACGGATGTGATTTGTTTGCCGATGAGCAATTGTCTTTTGGTGATTTTAGTCATTTGAGTGTAACTTGAGTTAGATACGATTTGTTTGTTGTTTTCTAAGAGATTGACCACCTATTGTAGCCTCTATGTACTAGTCAATTCAGCTTCATCCCATGGATTGACAATTATATTTGTGGTTCTCGCTATGTCTGCAAAAAATAAGATAGGAGTGAGGTTAGATACCTGCCCATTTGGCACCATTGTCGGGGATCAAAGAGACCTAAACTAGGGAAAAACACGAGCATCCTGTGAAGTTATCCTTTAACTTCCTCTAAGATCACCTAGAGTAAAAACTTTCTTTTTAAAACCGCATAGCTTAAGATTGTCATCTTTTGTTGTGTAGAGGTAGCTTGGAAGTAATCGTACTTGCTAAGTACCTTTAGGACTGTAGGATTGTAGAATTAGATAAATATTTTGAGAATGATTGATGGACGATGGTGCAACCAAAGCTGGTCGGCACTATAAAGTGTGCTATGTAGTGCAAAGGGTGCTAACAGGTGCATGGTAGACGGCTAAAGCCAGTGCAGGAGACCTCAACAGGACAGTGGCAACGGAAATGCATGCTTAAAGGGGTTTTTTAGGCCAGGGGGGCCTTCAAAGTGAGATAATAATGACGGCAATTCAAGGTGTTTAAAATGTAGAAAATGTGTCCCGAAATGTGGTGCTCAAGATGCTCTAGAAGCTCGTTCAGACGGCTCGTCAAACAGGGCTTCGGTGTGAAAGATATGCCACTCTGAAGTTAGAAGGCTTCACACGTCCTGACGGGCAAGGCAGGTATAGATAGGTGGCAAAAAATGGGATCAATGGATGCACATGTAAATCTCGAGCTGTCGATCATGCCGGTCTTTTCAGTTCGCCATTCGGAGCTCAAACGGGCAAGTTATGGCTTATGGAATATTTGTCGGGGGTCGGGTACGTGCTCATCAGGCCACATCGATACCCATGCTAACAAAGATATTTTTGAGCTCGCTTGGGTCCTAGAAAAATGCATGCAACATGGGGGGTTAGCCAAAATTTGCAGATTACCGATCGGAGTCAGGGACATCGAGGTACGCCCAATTCAAGTGGGCAGACGATCTTGCGACGAACGATTGTCTACTTTTACGACTTGATGTATGGAGGTGTGAAGTGATTGAAATGCGGCAAAGTCTTCGAGGTCTAGGGATGGAAAGGGTGTGACTTGATGAAAGGGGAATTTCGGCAACTTGAGCACACAAAGCACCGTCAACATGCGAAAGGGAGGTTAAAAGATTGAGGTCCTTGGCTATAAGGTAAAAAGTGGAAAGTTAACCTCAAGGCTAAAACGGCAAAAAGCGATGGCCTTTAGTTTTGGGTGGATCTTGCTCAAAAGAAAAAGGAATGAAACTCACAAAGAAAAAGCCGAAGGCAGTGCCGCCGGGCGCCATTGCCAAAAATAGGAATTTTTTTTCTTGGCCGTAAAGAAAACAAAAAGGGAAAGGGAGAGAAAAAGGAGGCAGCGTTTTTTCGAGCTGTGGATTTTTTGGGGTTTTGCTTTGAGTTTAGGGAAGAAGGAAGCACTTCGCGCGGAGTGTGATCGAAGCAGACACCCGAGGGAGAAGGAGCGTCAGGAAGCGGCCTGGAATAGTGAACCCTGGGCAGAGGAAAGGGTCAACGAAGGCTACCAAGGAAAAGTTTTGTGCGCAGAGTGGTCGGAGCCGATATGGGTGATCTGTGAAGTGACATGAGAGCACAAGGGTTTGGAAGAAGAGGGAGCAGCGAGGATTTCCACAAGGAGGATCTACTTTGCAAGCGAAAACATCGGTGGATTTTCTGTCGAGTTGTGTGCCGATAGAGTCGAGCTTCAAGGGATGTGTATGCCTCTCAGTATGGATTGCTTGTACAGGGGTTTTTTTTCATTAAAGGAAAGCTGTCATTGCCAATTTTTTCGCGTCGTCTCTCCCCCCTTCCCCTCTTTCTTCTTTGATCATCTCCAGGGTGTGTGGTGCCGGTGTGTGTGAGCGTGTGCGCCCCCCGAACCCCCTGTGTGTGTGAGAGAGAAAGAGAGAGAGGTGTTGAGTTGTGGAAGAGCGGGAAGCGGGCAAGATCGGTGTGGTAGTTGTCCGAGGATTGTGTAGAGTGTTTGTGCGTTGGGCGAAGTGTAGGCGAGGCCTTGCTAGTGTGAGTTGCTTTTTTTGAAGGTGTTTTCGAGAGGACTGGGGTGCTGTGAATATCCTGAGCTATATAGGGGCAGTTGCGTGTGTGTCCGGTGTGTTCCCCATTCCCCCTCTCCATCTTCTGGTGCCCCCATTGAGGAGCACACTGATTGCTCCCAGTTAAGTGAAGAGAAGCAGTTTTTGGTGTTGGTCAACATGGCGTGTCGAAGCTATGGGTCGATTTTCACAGGTGAAGAAAATCCAGATGAGTGGGTTGCAGACTTTGAGCTGTATATGCTGTCGTTGCGTATGCCGAACGAGGACAGAAAGATGTAGACATTTTCTTTGGTGATGCACGGGAAGGCAAAGGTATGGTACGAAGCTTTGGAAGGTGAGCTGAGGCATGCTTGGCTGGCTTTGCGGAAGCGTTTCCTACATGATTTCCGCAAAGAGGCATCCCTAGTGGAGATGGATGCCAAATTGAAAGTACTCAAACAAGATGTAAGTGAAGAGTTCAGTTTTTTTTTGGATCGTTTTGAAGTGTGCTGGCAGAGTTAGCGAGTTCCATGCAATAGGCCAATGGCGACTACTTCAAGCTCGATAAATTCATGGCATGCTTGCATCCTAAAGTGAGGGAGAAGGTGGATTTTGAGAGCCCAGAAAACTATAATGGTGCAGTGGCCATCGCAAAGGCAAAAAGCAAGAAAATAAAAAAAAAGATTGAACAAGGCGTGTCGGGTTATGAAGCGGTGGTCCAACCTCAGGGTCTGAGGGATGTTGTTCATGATGAGAACCCTGCAAATCGAGGTGTAGCCATTGTGCCACAAAATTAGGTGCGAACCGTGCAAGATTTGTCTGAGCAAATGAAGGAATTGCGGCTAAGCGTGATGGATAGAGGTCAACCAAGAGGAGCAAGGGGCAGGGCAAGGCCACTGCCTGGGCGGTGTTACAATTGCGGTGAAGAAGGACACTATGCGCCAGATTGACCTCACCCGCTAAGAGAAAGAGGTGGTATTTATCCATTGTTTGGCAAAGGTATAGGCCAAGCACAGCTAAATGGCCCGAAGGAGCAGGTAGCTGAGAATCAAGTGCAGCTAGCTCCTCAGGATGGTGGTGAAGTCCCTAGGGTGAATATCATCGGAGTGGATAAGCATGATGTTGAAGGTTTGGCCAACAAAAGAGCAAGGATGGAAAGAGAGATAGAAACCGAGTGCGAGAAGAGGGCCCATAAAGGTAAAGAGAAATTGTACAAAGGCAAGGCGCAATCAAAAACTAGCAAGAAGAGGAGACGTAGGCAAGCAGACTTTTAGCTAGGGTGCGGCTACCCGGAATATGACTTGGTAAGCGATGTTCAAAATCAGAAAAGGCTAACATTACCTTTGGTTAGTTGTTGGATTTAAATCCCAAGCTACGAAGACAGTGGTCTACAAGTGTCAGCACGAGGCTTCCAAAGGCTAAGGGAAATGTGCATGCAATACAAAACATGGCATTGAGAGTGGGTAGCCCGACGGATGTCCTTCCTCTAGTGGATGATGTCATTGAAAAGAGGATGCAGGTTCAATCCTATATAGATGGTGGAGCACAAGTTTGCGTCATGACGGAGGCTACTATGAAGGAAACAGGGGTCAAAGCAGTAGCTAAATCAAATGTACACATGAGAATGGCTAACCATACCAAAGCGAGGTGTTTGGGCATGGCTCAAGATGTAAGAGTGAAAGTGATGGGCATTGAGTGCCTGATCGATTTCTTTGTGATGAAAGCGGGTGATAATGCTTATCCAATCATCTTGGGTAGGCCATGGCTTGCAATAGGGGCTAAGCGGAATTGGGGGAGCAGGGTGTTCACCTTGCCTGTCAAGGAGAGAGGGAGACAAGTGGTGCTTGATTTGAAGACCAAAGAGATCCGTTTTCACCCTGTGGCAGAAAAAGACAAAGATGATACAACAAGCTATGAGTACGAGACCGAGACAGGCTATGATGAGGGAGGGCTACACAGATATTGAGGAAGAGGAAAGTGAGGATGATATGCTGAAGATAGATGCCAAATTGTTTGGGGTTTCTGTTGAAGGCTCTCATGTAAAAGGAGAGGTGCAAGCACACGTTGGTGGCATAGGTGTGGAGGAGGTAACTGCTATGCTAAGCGAAGATTTGACCAAGAAAGAGAGAGAAGGCTATGTTGAGCTGTGTGCCTCTTTTTCGAATTTATTTGCGGACGAAGTACGAGGATCTACGTGGAGCAAAGGGTCCAGAGCACAAGATAGTTCTTAAAGAAGGGTGCAAACCAAAGGCGCAGAAGCTAAGGAGGTTAGGGGAGATTCAGAAGGAGTCTCTAATTTGGCAGGAGATTAACCAGTTGTTAGATGCAGGTATCATATACCCTGTGAAGGAGTCGGAGTGGGTTTCTCCAGTGGTTATCACCCCTAAGAAGAATGGAAAATGGCGGGTGTGCATCGATTACAAGCCATTGAATGTGGCAACCAAGAGAAACCACTACCCGCTGCTGTTCCAAGATGAAATCTTAAATCAGGTGGCAAGGCATGAGAGGTACTCTATTATGGATGGATTTTCAGGGTACTTTCAAATAGGGACTGCGCTTGAAGACCAGTTGAAGACGAAATTTATCTCTCCATGGGGATGCTTTGCCTATTGCAGGATGTCGTTTGGTTTAGTGAATGCCTACGCCACCTTCCAAGACTGGATGAATAGGGTGTTTGGTCCCTACTTGGGCAGGTTCATTAGAGTTTCCATGGATGACATTGGATGTTATAGCTCAAGGGCGGATCATTTGTCAAAGCTCCAGCTATGTGTTCAAAGGCTGGACGAAGAAGGAGGTCAGTTAAACCCTAAGAAGTGCAAGTTAGCACAACCTCGAGCACAGTTGCTAGGTCATGTGGTGTAACAAAATGGAATTGAGGCAGATCCGGAGAAGGTCAAGGCGCTAGTCTTGATGGAGCCTCCCTCTAGTGCGCAAGGCTTGGCATCCTTTGTGCATAAGATAAAGTACTTGTCGCGTTTTTTTTGGATGCTCTCACAGTATGTGTATCCTCTCCAAAACATGGCTCAGTAGGTTCATGGCTTTGAATGGGATGAAGATGCTCAAGAAGCTTTTGACAAGGTGAAAGAAATTTTGTGTCAGCCACCAGCTGTGTGCCCTCCAAGCCAAGAGGATGATTTATATGTGTCAATGATAGTAGGTACGGTGGCTATTGGGGTGGTGTTACTGCAAAAGGTAGGAAGGAGCTATAAGCCTATCTACTTTGAAAGCAGGGTGATAAGTCCTGGAGAAGTGGCTTACACTGAAGCGAAGCAGTGGGTCATGGAATTGGTTTTTGCTTGTAGAAAGTTCAAAGTGCACCTCATTGTGCGTAAGTTTTATGAGTTGACGGCTAACAATCTATTGCCGGAAATAGTGCTACACTTGAAGCCAAGGAAGCGGATCATGAAGTGGGTGATAGAGTTGCAGGAATTCGAGTTCGAGTTCAAGATTGACCATACAAGTTGGTCACATTTGGCGGATATTCTGGTCAGCAAGGCCGTAGATTGGCCAATTTATCCAAGAGTGGTGCGAGATGAAGCCAAAGAGGATCCTGACCTGATGGGAGCTTTTACCATGTGGTTTGATGGTGCATATAGGAGGGTGATAAAGAAAGTTGGGGGAGGTGTGGTGATACACGATCCACATGGCAAGCTAATCTTCTCAAAAGCCTATGATTTGGAGGATGTTCATACCAACAATGAAGCAGAATATCTCGCTCTCCATCTAGGTTTGAAACAATGCGTTGAGTTCGGCATTTCCAGGTTGGTGGTCAAAGGTGATGCCTTATTGGTCATCAATCAACTATTGGGCCAATGGCAAGTAAAACGATATTCCTTAAAACATTGGTTCTTTGCCATCAAAAAGTTGTTGAAGTTCTTTAGAGAGATCCATTTCAAGCATGTGAAGAGGGAGCACAGCCAAGAGGCAGACCAACTAGCAAGCAGTAAGGTGTAGGTACATGTCGTAGGTATATATGTGGCCCCGGCCACATACACAGGTAGGGAGTCATTGAAGGAGGTGGAAGATTTCTTGGGTATAGGGCAGTGTCCTCAAGGTTTGTCTAAATTTCAAAGGAGGAGGATAGTTCAGAAAGCTCGCAAATTACACTAATAGGTGAAGGCCTAATGACCTACGGCAGAGACGGGGTGCTAAGGAGAGTGCTCTATAAAGAAGAGATTAACTTGGTGCTGGAGCAATGTCATGCGGAGAGTGGACACCAAGGGAAAGGTCAAGTACTGTTTTGAGTGTTAAGAGCGGGTTTTTGGTGGCCTTCAGTAGTGAAGGATGTGCACTATTGGTGCAAGACCTGCCATGAATGCCAGACTATAGGAGAGAGGCGTTTGACACAACTGAGTCATAGGGGGCCATTGTTGCTCAGAATTCTTTTGAGAAGTGGGGTTTGGATGCCATCGGTCCACTCCCTAAGTCTACAAGTGGTAAGAAGTATGTCATGGTTGCCATCGACTACCTCACTAGGTGGGTCGAGGCTAAAGTTGTGAAGGAGGTAAATGCACAGGTTGTGACCCACTTTGTTTTCGATAACATTTGCTGCCATTTTGGAGTGCCATGGGTACTCATTTCTGATAGAGGGCAAGGATTCAGAAGCAAGCTTATGCAGGCATTGGTGGAAAAACTAAAGGTTCAGCATCGGTTTCCTCGCCTTATCATCCCTAATGCAATGGTCTTGTGGAGAGTGCCAATGGATAAAGCATCAAAATGCTCACGAAGTATGTATATAAGCAGGAGACAGAATGGGAGATCAATCTAGAAAAGTGTCTATGGGCCTACAGGACGTCCTACAAAGTGGCGACCAACTTTACTCCATTTGAGTTGGGTTATGGTAAGGAGGCAATGCTACTAGTGCATGCACAGTTGGGTGCTTTGAAAGGTATGTGGCGCATCAATGCCACTCCACAAGCTGTATTACAAGATAGGATTGTCGGCATTGAGGCGTTGCAGATGGATAGAGAGGCACCAACAGACTACTATGTGAAGTAGCGGGAAAGGAGAATGGCCAAAGTCAATGAGAGTCTGCCAGAAGAAAAGATAGAAGAGGGGGACCTAGTAGTGAAGTATGAGAGCTACTTGGACTTCACTTTCCAGAATAAGTTCAAAAAGAAATGGACGGGTCCGTACAAAGTGCAAAAGGCCTTTTAGAATGGGACCTATTAGCTGGTGAGAGCCAATGGTAAGCTTCTCAGGCACATGGTAAATGGTGTACGGCTCACGCTGTACTTTGATAGGGGAGTGGTTCCTGATGTACATCAAATGGTGACCAGGGGGGCTGGGCAACCCACTTGAAGGGACTCAAGAGTAACATACATGCATGTTTCGTACATATTATACATATTGCACATATGGTGGTGTGTTTTTCAGTGTAGTTGAGTGTTTCCATAGTGTTACAAGTTTCAAGTTCAATAAAACTACTTTTGGTTGAACATGAATGTTCAACAGGGGGGTGGCCAATGATGGTGCAACCAAAGTTGGTCCGCGCTATAAAGTGTGCTATGTAGTGCAAAGGGTGCTAATAGGTGCATGGTAGAGGGCTAAAGCAAGTGTAAGAGACCTCAACAGAACAGTGGCAACGGAAATGCGTGCTTAAAGGGGTTTTTAAGGCCGGGAGGGCTCCAAAGTGAGATAATGATGACAAAAAGTCAAGGTGTTCAAAATGCGGAAAATGTGTCCCAAAATGTGGTGCTCAAGATGCTCTAGAAGCTTGTCCAGACGGCTCGTCAAACGGGGCTTCGGTGTGAAAGATATGCCAGTCCAAAGTTAGAAGGATTCGCAAGTCCCGACGGGTAGGGCAGGTACAGACAGGTGGCGAAAAATGGGATCAATGGAAACACGTGTAAATCTCGAGTTGTCGATCATGCCGGTCTTTTCGGTTTGCCATTCGGAGCTCAAACGAGCAAGTTATGGCGTATGGAATATTTGCCGTGGTCGGGTACGTGCTCATCGGGCCACATCGATAGGCATGCTGACAAAGATATTTTGAGCTCGCTCGGATCCTGGAAAATCGCATGCAACATGGGGGGTCAGCTAAAATTTGCAGCTGGCCGATCGGAGTCAGGGGCATCGAGGTACGCCCAATTCAAGTGGGCAGACGATCTCGCCACTGACGATTGTCTACTTTTATGACTTGATGTATGGAGGTGTGAAGTGATTGAAATGTGGCAAAGTCTTCGAGGTCTAGGGCTGGAAAGGGTGTGACTTGATAAAAGGTGAATTTCGGAAACTTGAGCACACAAAGCACCGTCAGCATGCGAAAGGGGGGTTTAAAAATTGAGGTCCTTAGCTATAAGGTAAAAAGTGAAAAGTTAACCTCAAGGCTAAAAGGAAAAAAAGGGTTGGCCTTTAGTTTTGGGTGGAGCTTGCTCAACAGCAAAAGGAGTGAAACTCACAAAGAAAAAGCATAAACGCCATTGCCAAAAATAGGAATTTTTTTTCTTGGTCTTAAAGAAAACAAAGCGGAAAAGGGAGAGAAAAAGGAGGCAGCGTTTTTTCGAGCTGTGGATTTTTTGGGGTTTTGCTTTGAGTTTAGGGAAGAAGGATGCACTTCGTGCATAGTGTGATCGAAGCCGACACCCGAGGGAGAAGGAGCGTTCGAAAGCGGCTCCAAATAGCGAACATTGGGCAGAGGAAAGGGTCAACGAAGGCTACCAAGGAAAAGCTTTGTGCTCGGAGTGGTCGGAGCTGACATGGGTGGTCTGTGAAGCGACCCGAGAGCACGAGGATTTGGAAGAAGAGGGAGCCAGCGAGGGTTTCCACAAGGAGCAGCTACTATGCAAGCGATGACATCGGTGGATTTTCTATCGAGTTGTGTGCCGACAGAGTCGAGCTTCGAGGGATGTGTATGCTCCTCAGTACAGATTGCTTGTGTGGCCTAGAGGAGACAATGCGGATTTGTACAGGGGATTTTTCCATTAAAGGAAAGTTATCATTGCCGATTTTTTGGCGTCGTCTCTCCCCCCTTCCCCTTTTCTTCTTTGCTCGTCTCCAGGGTGTGTGGTGCCTGTGTGTGTGAGCATGTGCGTCCCCCCGGATCCCCTGTGTGTGTAAGAGAGAAAGAGAGAGAGGTGTTGAGTTGTGGAAGAGCGGGAAGCGGGCAAAATCGGTGTGGTAGCTGTCCGAGGATTGTGCAGAGTGTTTGTGCATTGGGTAAAGTGTACGCGAGGCCTTGCTAGTGTGAGTTGCTTTTTCTGAAGGTGTTTTCGAGAGGACAGGGGTGCTGTGAATACCCTGAGCTATATAGGGACAGTTGCGTGTGTGTCGGGTGTGCCCCCCATTCCCCCTCTCCAACGAGACATCTCTTACGATCAAGGCTCAAAAAACCATAGAGAACAAGAAAACGAGTGTTTGTGGACACTTTCCACAACTCCATTGCAGTAGAATCTAGGAGTAGCGTAAGTAGAACCCGAGGTGGATTTCAGAACATTGCTCTCTTTGAAATAATCAGTTGTGAGTTGCTATGTGAAATTGCAGAGTTTCAGGTCTACGGCTAGAAATAGCACCAGAAGACTGTCAACTACTCAATCCAATTGGAGAGTATGCTTTAAAAGTTGTATGAACGAGTGGGTAAGCTCAAGGACACATTGAGGTAAAAATTTCAAGAGTTTGCAAAAACTCAAATTATTTACTTTTTCTTGATATTTTAGAATTAAGTTTTGACTTGACTGAGAGGCTTAAAATAGCTCATGAAAAGACTGTCCACTGAAAAAGTTCAAAAAAGTGTTCATTTTAGGTCTAAAGTAAATAATCATGATTATTTACTTTCAACTTAATAGTGACCAAGGTTGATACCCTAGACTCTATGCATGTCTACAAACACCTTTTGTAAAGGTACATAGGATTTGGATCACCAAACTGACTAAAATTTGGGTAAAAACTAAATTTTGTGCTGACTTTTAGTATAAATTGAGGAAATTTTGTTCAAACTCAAGGAAACTTGACCCATAGGCTTATATTGATGTGATAAACATGTGTACATGCTCAATTGACCAAAAAGATACAAAAATTTCTCAGAAGTAAATAATCACGATTATTTATATCTGTCCCATTTTTCAACTTTTTTGACTAAATCAGCATACCACTAGCTTTAGCATGTTATACGAAGTCCACAAATCAAATTTGGTAAGGTTTGGATCATTAAATAAAAATCGTGGCCAAATTTGCATAGTCACTCTCTGTAGATACAAAACTGATGACCAATTGAACAAAAAATATTGTCCAAAATCGATAAAACTTGGCTAGGGAGCATAAGTTGAGATACTTAACAGATCTGTATCAAGATTGGGACAAAAAATTACAAAAAAATAGTTGGAGTAAATAATTGTAATTATTTATATCTGGTACAAAAATTGATAATCTTGCACATTTGAGTATACCACAAGGTCAAGCATATCAAGTAGACCCCACAAATCAGTTTTGGTAAAATTTGGATCACAAAAGTGTGACTTAAGGCAGATTCTTGAAAATCCAGACAAATTTTATTCAAACTTACTGAAACTTGTCCAAAGACCTTAACAAGTTGTATACTTTGCAAATCGAGCCAAAAAGTGTAAAAAACTAAGAAAAATAAGTAATTGTGATTATTTACTAATGTTACCCAGAGACACCAGTTTTGAATTTTGAACTTGTATAGTGTTAGACTAGCATAATACAAGGCAACTTGGCAATTTTGGACTCAATTGGATCCAAATTAGTGCATGTTCACTCAGATTCCAGGTTGCAGATTAGTCCTTTGACTTTTTGCAGAAGTAGATTTTGAAAGTCTCAACTGCTGACTCACTCAGCTGAATTTGAAGAGATACACATAGACCACTCACAATAGCTAGCAAGAATTGTACAGTCTTTGTAAAAGAATAGCTAACTTGATCAAAATTGATACAAGAATCAGGTTGCAAAAAAGGAATTGACAGCTTGACGGAAGTTGCAATCAAGTCAATCTGACGGTAAGTACTCTATCCAGGGCTTTACAAGTCTATATGAACCTTAGACTGGTCATATACTAGCTAATCAAGGCATATTTGGAGAGACCGCTAGTAGAGTATCCATCAAAGAAAGTCTGAATCAAGGCAATCCCTTGCACACTATCCGTGAAGAAGTCTCAGAAACTTTTTCTGATTCAACATCTGAAATGTCTTCCTATTTGACTCACTCAAAAACAGGAACGATAGTGGGTTATAAGCACATACTCTCTTTTTACAAGACTAATCATCATGGAGCTCAGGTTTACCTGGATCCTAATGAAGAGTATGCTATTCGCATTGATGACCATTGTATTGAGTTTGAAGAGGAAATGAGGGCAAACAAACAAGGAAAAATGTACATGGATAGAAACAGAACTTAGTATTAAGTCGAGAACCTTGACGTGATAGAAAAATGGAGGTTAGAAGTAAATACTATAATTCCAGATATGGTGGCAAAAGAAGGACCACCGATTTGGAATTTGAGGGATATAATCAAGTTGACTTGAAGCCTTTGAAATGGCTTAGTACGGATAATCCTAGTATCGGAGTCTATTGTTGGGAAGATAGAAACATAAAAGATCTTCTATGGACTTCTCATGCCAAATCAGGATAGCTAACGCCCATGAAGATCATTTATATCTACAAAATCAAAGAAAAGGATTCAACAAATCTACCAACCTACCTATTTAGGGATTGGTATAACATTAAATTTTGTTATGATGACTCCTGAGGAGATGGAAAAAATAAAATACCAAGGGAGTATACTCCATAGGGAATTGGATATTGGGAAAAGGACTAGAAACTATTCCAAGAGATGAACATCGTGAAAGATCTTTTAAGAGTAATGTTAAGAAACCAAAAACCGCCTCATCACAAAGAAAACCGGGTGACACTAAAGCTAGTCTAGGGCTACATGAGTCACTATTTCCAACAGACAAGTTTGAAGGACTCAGAATAGGACCAACTGCCAAGAGATTGGGAGTTGAACCAAATAGATATGTCAGACTAGCTGATTTTCAGAAGTGGGTCAAAAAATACAGTGGATCTGAGGATCCATATGACCACTTAGCAAGCTTTAAACAAGTGCTAAGAGTAGAACGCATATTTGATTTCCATACTCAATTCGAGGGGTTTGGAATGACACTAGAAGAAAAAGCATTGACATGGTTCATAAACATTCCACCAAGGTCAATCATGGACTTAAATACATTAGCTCAACGATTTGTAGCTCCTTGTTCCAAAATGTGGATCAAACACAATACGGTAGATCAAATATATACCTTCAAACAGAAACAAGGTGAATCTGTTAGAGATTGTGCAACTCGAATGAAACAATACATTGCAAGATGCCCAGAGCTAGAGATACATGCAGAAGAAAGACTAGTATCATTGTTTCTAGAGGGACTGCTAAACAAAGAACTTCATGCTTTACTGTATAGCAAGAAGCATACGACCCTAGAAGAGTGTGTGTCATATGCTATTGACTTAGGCGACAATTGTGATATTTTCAACTAAGAAGATGTCCCTAAGGATAACCAAAGCGAGAAAACAACATCCACCAAACCAACACAAGTGGGAACGGCTGCTGCAGCACCGCTTTTAGCCATAGAAGACATGCTCAAAAGGATGAATGACATGATGAATAACATTCAAAAAGCACCTATGAGGGGACCAGGAGAAGGGATACCTCAACAAGGACAACTAATTAGGCCACAAAAATGGTGTGAAATTGAAAGAAAATGGACCAACCATGAGACCAATGAGTGCTATTATCGACCATAGTATGATGGGAATGCTCACTACGTGCCTGTGAGACCACAAGGGCAAATCATGTACAGATATCACCCTAATATGGCCCCAGCTCAAAGACCACTGATAGATATGGAAAGACCTCAGCCTGTGTTGGGTCAACAACCTCCATATCCGGGACATAATACAATGCCTAGAAAGTACATGCATCCAGAGGGAGTCATAGATGAACAAGCACTAGTTCCTGATACACCCTATGCTGAGCCTAGTCCATCTACATTAATGGTAGAAGGATATTGGTATAATTCACATCCACCACAAATGAAAGAACCTGTGACTTATACTACACCAGAGCTTGCACCAATGTACTATGTAGCTAATCAAGGTGCTAGACCTCCTATGGTAAGACCTATGATTAAGCCAAGAATTGAAAACTGTCATAACTGGGTGTAGATGATCATTGGAAAAATGAATGCCCAGAGCCTGACAAGAATCTTAAGCGAGTTGAAGCTTATTGCATATAATTTTCCAAAAAGGGAGGACACTTCCCTGAAGATTGTCCAAAAAATCCTTTAAACAAGGGTAAAAAAGAAGTGAGCGTAGTCCAAGTGATACCTAAGAGCTCGTCTGAGAGTGAACTGATTGTTCCAATCAAGATAATCACCAGAGCCTAAGCTAAGAAAAAGAAACATAACTCCTCTGATGACTCGGAGAATACAAAAATTTCCTCTCAAAAGACCAAAAGAAGCAAAAACAAGAGGTATGAGATGAAAAAACAGAAACAAAGGGCTAAAATCGAGGAGAAAGCAAATAAGATATTCCAGGAAAAGGTGAAAGAAACCGGAAGTGAAATCAAGGAAACCACCGTAAACTCTGGAGGATTAATTTTGGTTGACAAAATTTTTGAGCCTATTAATGCAGCCTCAGAAGCTTACCAAGCGGGACTTAAAGTAGCCCAAAACATGGAAAACAAATGGAAAAACTATCCTTCTCCAGACATGAAAGCAGCTAAGCTTGAAGCTTATCAAAATTTGGTAAGAATTACTCAAGAGTTGTTGGAAACACAAAAATCCAAGCTTGAGAGTATGGCAAAACCTTAGGAGCTTGAGAGTATGGAAAAACCTTAGGAGCTTGTGGTAGAAACCAGTAAAGAAAAGTCGGAAGTGGTGATAGAACTCCACGTTGAAACAAAAGAGCCAGAACTTATAGTGACAAACAGCGAAGAACGAAACTCCATTCGTAGAAGAGGACTGGCCAGGACACTTATGAAAAAATGTTAGAAAGATTAATGATGGGAGCCTAACTCTGATGTCAGCTCCTATAGAGGAAGTTTGGGTAGACAATCTACCTCCTGATATGAAAATGGATATACAATCCTTATATGGGGATTGCGAATCGGAAGCTTCAAGAATGTCTAAGCTGACCTTGAAAACATTACCCTCTTACTTGAGAGATAATGAAGATGAATCCATAGTGTGTAAAACCACTCGGGTAAAAAGAGCGGAACACACCCTAGAGGTAGACAACATCCATTCAATCATGTCTACACCCATCCAATGCACTCTTACTTTAGGAGAACTAATGAAAATCAGACCATATTTATGGAATGCTCTATAGAGAACTCTAGAGAAGGTGGGAATAACGGGGCTAATCGCAAAAAAATTAGAAAAATTGAAACACGAATTGGATAATAAAGATATTCAATCTATTCCAATGAATAAAGTGGACGAATACTACGAAGCCTGAAGAAGGAAACACAACCCTTCTAGTGAAATATAATGACATAGAAACCATGGCAATATTGGATATTGGGGCAGGCATAGCCATAGCCACGAAAGCAGTATGGGAATGCTGGGGACAACCAGCCATTAGACAAATTCAAATGAAATTGCAATTGGCTGATGGACATATTGAAAGATCCTTATGAGTGCTTGAAAAAGTGATAGTTAATTCTTGTGGGATTGAATATCAACCCACTTTTGCCATAGTAGACTTTGGAGAGAAAATTACAAAATCATCTTGGGATGTAACAAGACTTGATTTTGAAGTGTTTTAGCAATAAATTTTGTTTTTCTACGAAGTTTTGGTCGTTTTAAAGTTGGTCCACTATGTAGAAGGATGTGTGGATTGTTTTCGTCCAATAATAGTTTTTGATCCGGAAGGCACTTTCTGGGTCATTTTTGAAGGTGTTAACGTGGGATTTTGGAAAAGTGATGTATGAAGCGATTGAAGCCTGTGTTATAAGGAACAACTTTGGTTCTCTGAGTCTTTACATATTTTGATGTTTTGATGCTCGTTGAGGGCCAAAGATTAAGAAAAAAGTGAGATTTGCTGTTTTTGCATCGTTTTTGTAGAACATGCTGTTTTGCAGGTTGATTTTTAGCAAATCAGAGCAGGCTATGGAAATTTTCCATCACATAGCTGTCGAAGAGCACAACGAGACCGACAAGATTGTGTGAGACGGACTTGGGCTGTTTTGGCTCCGTTTGGGAGTTATGTTTAGTTGAAAATTTTAGGACAGCTGAAAAAAGTCTCAAAAATCTAACCTTTATAGATCGCTTCGCGATCACGTTCTTACCTTATTCTCGCAGGTATACTTGGTGCGAAAATCGAGTCGACCGAACGCCAAAAAAAAGAGAAAAGCGGCTATTTTGAGAAGTCGCATGCTTTTCGAGGAAAGAAGGGTAAAGGAATGACGGGTGGTGCGTTTGGGGATCATTCACAGATCTCCTCTTCTGCGAGTGCGAGTGCAAGTGCGAGTGCGACGCTGCATGCAAGCGGACTGAAGCTCGGGGGTGGTCGGGAGGTTCGAGCTCCGTACAATGGAGTGCGTCCATATATTTTATTGCTCCTTTGTTGTATCAAAACTTTGCAAAAATCCATCAATACAAAGATCTCTTTCTCTATCTTTTGCTATCTATCTCTATTATTCTGTTCCTGTGACATGGGAAGACCTTTCATTCGACAAGTAGAACTCATCCAAGATTGGGGAAACAATTATCTGTACTTGAGGCAAGTGGGATCAATAACAAGAATCAATCTAAAAGATCACACTTATAGAGACGTCATGAAAACGCACATACAAGAACTTGATTTAGTCTCTTTGGCTGAAACTAAGCTTCCATCTTGGTTGAACAAGGACACACCAATTTGGATGTGCGGAGCCTCAGAAAACGGAAGCTTAAAACGAGAAGAATGTATCTTAGAAATGGATTGCACAAATGAAGCCTATGTACCTGAACCCTTTCCAGAGCATTTGTTTGAGCCATTTGAGTTGACTCAAATTGTAGCAACAATGGATGTATGTGTAAATACGTCTATGCCTACTCAATTTTTCAATGAGGACGTCTAAGACATAATTCCCATACAAATGATCTCAATCCATTGAAGACAAAATTCAAGAATCCAAGGACTTGATGAAAGCTCAACAAGTCTTTTCAGACCTCTACTATGATGCAACATATGAGTTAGAAGAACATTCAACTACTTCAGATGATTCGGGTTAGAAAAAAAACATGTGAGAGCTAAGCTACTCATGAAAGGAGGGGAGGAAACTTTTTTTGACTTTCCAAACCAGAGACCTAGAAGATAGAAATGGTATAGAAGAAAAATAGACACCAGAAACTTGAAAGCTAGACCTATGCCATCAATCTCCAGTAGAACACAGATCCAAATGTAGATAGATGCACATGATTGTGTCAAGGACAAAATCACTCGTAGATATCCTTTAAACGAAAAACAAGGAATATAAAAAAAATCAAGAAAAACAAGAAAGGAAACTCAAGAAAAACCAAAACACCAGGACAAGAACTCGACCATGACATTAGTTGAACGGAAAAAGAAATATCAAGAGTTAAAAAAGTCTATAAAGGAGATATATACAACCAAAATGGAAACCACTAAGAAGGATGGTAAAGATATAATGAGTGTTCCATGCCATTACAAGGAATATACACACCAAGATCAAAAAATCATACTCGAACAACTTGTCAAGGAACTATACAAATAGAGGGAGTCCTATGAAGGACCTGGAAAAGTAAAAAAGATAGATCTGGCCGAACTAGGAGAAGAGCTTAGACCTGCCTACATTGCAAATGACCTGATTGAAGAAGAAGAAGAGCTTTTGTTAAGCCTACTGTAATAATATCGAGATATCTTTGCTTGGTCCTATAAGGATCTGAAGGGTGTTGATTCAGAAATCTGTCAATATACCATACCTATGAGAGATGATGCAAAATTAACCAGACAAAGGCCATACACATAGAATGAAATATTTTCCAGAAAAACTAAAGAAGAATATGAAAAGCTAAAGGAAGCCAAATTCATTTATAAAGTTGAACACACAAATTGGGTGTCTCCAATCGTGGTAGTACTCAAGAAAAATGGAAAATTAAGAGTGTGTGTCAATCTCAAGAAAGTGAATGCAGCTACCATTAGAGACAACTTTTATCTTCCAATCACAAGACATGTTTTAGAATGAGTGGTAGGAAAAGAATCTTACATCTTTTTAGAAGGATTTTTGGGATACAGTCATTTTTTGGTTGATCCTAAAGATCAGCATAAAACTATCTTTGCAACTAAATGGGATATTTTTGCATATTGGCTTATGACTTTTGGGTTAACTTATGCTATTGCCACCTTCCAAAGATTGATGAGCCATGATTTTAAAGAATATATTTGGAATTTATTGGAAGTCTATATGGATGATCTATGCGTACATTCATCAATCCGGGGTGATCATTTTGAACACCTCAAAAAGGTATTCGAAAAATGTAGACTTTATAGGAATGCTTAAATCCTGAAAAGTGTACATTTATGGGTAGACAAGGAAAAATTCTTTGACATATAGTGTCTAAAAATGTCATAGCTACTGATATGGATAAAATTCATGTTATTGCTGATTTGTCTAGACCAGCAACAATCAAGGGGGTTCAAGCCTTCATGGGACATTGTGGATATTATAGATGATTCATTTACATGTACACTGTAATTGCAAAACCCATTTATAGTTTGATTACATATTTTGAATGGACTGATGAGTGTGAAGAATCCTTCATGAAGCTTAAGCAAGCTATCACTTGAGCTCCGATATTGAAAGCATCAGATTGGAATAAGATATTTCACATACATGTAGATGCTTCCAATTTTGCCATCGGGTGCATACTAGCTCAACTAGGAGATATGAAAATTGATTTTCCTATTACTTATGCTAGCAGGAAATTGAATATGGCAGAGAAAACCTATACCACCATTGAAAGGGAAGGATTAGGAATGATCTATGTTGTGAAAAAGTATAGACATCACCTATTAGCAAACAAATTTGGGTTCTTTGTGGACGACCAAGCCTTATTGCACTTGGTCAACAAGCCATGCAACACAGGAAGAATAGTGAGATGGTTCATCATTCTTTTGATTTTTTATTTCACTGTAGTTGTCAAAAAGGGTAGCACTCATCAAAGAGCGTATCATTTGTCAAGGATTGTTTAAGGAGAACCACCCAAGGGAGTAGACGATGATCTACCAGATGCATATCTGTTCTCCATGGAAATGATACCTTGATGGTCAGAAAACATAGTATCCTTAATGACCATAGCTCAAGTGGATTTGCAAATACCACTTCCTATTACGATCGGATTAATTGAGCAATCGGCTATGTATCAGTTACTAGTTGTAAGGTTATACATAAAAAATCAAGATGGAATATTTCTTTTATGCATTAATCTCAAGGAGAAAACCCAATACCTAAGTCAAACACATATTACCGTACTAGGACTTCACTTTGCAGAAGACCAATGCAACAAGAACCCAACACCAACTTAAATGTCAACTTAAATGTGATAGTACATGGATGTTCATGCCCTCATCAGTTTGTATGTTTACCAGATGAACACAATGAAACAACGATTCTTGGAATCCCATGGATGCAAACGTACAAGAAAATACCAGATTGGGATACCAATAAACTGAAACTATCACCTAAAGGGGGACAACTCATTGTTCCAATTGCACCAAGCAAGGAGGAATGAAAGGAGGTTACCAACAAAGCAAACCGCGAAGCAATAAATCTTCTCTATCCTATTGACAAGAAAATGCTACAAGTAGCATGCAAGGAGTCAGAAAAATTTGGGTACCAAAAGCACAGCTTAAGGACAAGCTGATTCAAATTTGGGCGCCCAAAACACCATCTATAATACTGAAGATGGTTCCAAAATTCAAAACACAAAGAAGAGAATCTCCGAGAAGGGAACCTAATATGAAATGGATTTGGAAGAAAAAGGGGCACTTATCTTCTCCGCAAACTGTAAAACCAATCAAGCAATGCAAAGTTAAGTCTCAAAGGACTCAACCACGTCATTCTGATCCAAGCAAACCAAGATACCAATGGCGGGTAAAATCTTGACAACAATCACTATTGATACCGACAACTCAAGATATCAGCGTGCCAAAGCATCCTGATGGTACAATCAAGAAAAGAGCATACAAGCTACAAAATTTCCTCTTTGGAAGACATCAAAAGAAAACCTCGACATCAGAAACCCTTGAGTTAATCACTCAAGACCCAACTCTTGCACAACATAATGGTTTTAACTGCATTGATCTTCAAAGCATGGTAGAGCCAACCAAGGCTATGCATAAGCACAATTGTTCAACCCAAACATACAGTCGTCCCGGAGTATGCCATCTAGGAGGGGTGGAAGGGAACTAAGTAATTAAGGGAAATGTTTGAAGAGGGAGAAAAATGTTTGATGTTAATGTGTGTTATTTTGCAAAATTACCTAATAATACCCTTACAAATCATCAACAGGGGAAATTTTTGCTTATAACATCTCTTCAATGAGTGTAAATAGTGTATATACTATGAGAAAATCATCAAAAAATAGTCTTTTTTGGATATTTATCATCATTTTTCTTGATATTGTGACTTAAGAATGGATAAATCCAACAGAAATAAATAAATTTGTGTTTTTCAATGGATTTTATTAATTATTGGATTTTCACTTTGCTTTTTTAGCATATTTTGTTATTTTCTTTGATTTTTTCAATAAACAGGTCAAATTTTTTTAATAAATAGCAGATGAGCTCAGATGGAAAAACTAAAGATAAGCTGATGATCAAAAGGACAAGGCGACAGACACAAAAAAATTCAATCAAATTGGCAGACGGAAGCGGGAAGCCTAAATTAGGCGGCTAAGGCCTACTTTGACAAAATTGTTGTAGAATGAGCTACATGAATCCGATTGGGGAAATTTGTGAGTCTAAGATATATTTCACGGCCTAGTAGGACTAAGAGGGGAATTTGGGGAAAAAAGGTTTGGGAAGTCCGAGTATAGATATCTAGGGCAGTCTAAAATCACCTCATTTCCTCTTGTCGCCTTTGGAGAGAGAGCTTTCGATCGTCTTCGCTCGTATTTTCCGGAGTTCACGGTCACCCGTTTATAGTGCCGCCTCCTCACACGAGACATGAGGGGTAAGTTCTATTCTTATCAAAGATCCATTTTGAACGGCCGGTAGCTAGTCTAAACCCCTGGAAAAAATCCTAGAAACTGAGCAGTGCACGAAGACCTACGACCAAAAATTGACCATAGCGGACTGTCAGCTCAACCAAATCGGAGAAAACTTGAACTGTAGCATGCCCCTATATTATAGAACACTTCTATATCAATAGTTGACCATTCGGTAGCGTTCGAGGGGGTCCCAAATAGAAAAGCTAGATTTTTGGCAGATACCAGAATTAGATTTTGACTCCATAGACAGCTTATAGACTGGGTCTATACACAATGTGTATGGTTGGTTTCATAAAATCAATCAAGGACAAGCTCTCAAAACGCAACAAATATCTCAAAGGCTACAAAGTGTCAAATTTGATATACAAAGTCAAACTAACTCCAAATGGGCCAAAATTGGATGAGTAGCTTTAGGACTATGTATCGGACAAGTTCATAGCTTCAATAGTGACTAACCAACTCCACATGCCATGTAGTCACAAAAATCGATGATTTCAGACTCGATAAAGCACGAAGTGATGCAAACAAGACAAAACTTTACCAAATTCAATTTAGGACTTGTTTTAGGTTTATTGAATATGTTTAGATCAAAATTGTCAAGTTTTGCAAAAAAGTTGATTGTAGTAAATAATAGTGATTATTTACTTTTGCAATTTTTTGGCTTGAAAATGATACCATCACCTCACCTATGACTTGTGCACACCTATTACATGCCCCATTTCAAGTATGAGCCAAATTGATCAATGATAACTTGGAAAATTGTCAAAAAATGCAAAGAAGTCCTTCAAATCCAAATTTTGAGTTATCAGTCATATTTTTTGATCCAAATCACCGCAAATCTTATACACAGAGTCTACATCATGCCTAGGACCAAGTTGCTTCAAAAAATGTTCATTTTGATGAAAAGTTTAATAATCACGATTATTTACTTTTTTGTGAAGATGGAGGGAAATTGCAATTTTGACTTCATGGGACCAAAGCACATGATGTCCTAAGCCCACTAACCAAGTTTGAACACATTTGGAGCTCAAAATCTCAAAATTCCTTTATATCTGCTATTTCGGAGACTGAAATATTTAGGCTTTCAGAGACCGAAAGCCTAAATCTGACACCATTTTCACCCTATGTACTCAAATGAGCTTATATTTCACTCAGAGTATCTATTTGATATATAGTTCAAGCTTATGATGCCAAAATTGTAAAAAGTTGGAAAATTTTATCAACTGTAAATCATCGTCATTATTTACTTTTGTTGTAAAATTTTTCTTGGGCTTTATGAATTTGATCTTTACATGTTTTTATGCATCTATGCATGTTCAAAAATTAATTTGGAAAAAATTGGACTCAATTTGTCAACAATTTAGACTGAAGAGCATTTCAAGGTAAATTTGCAAAAAATTTCTAACTTTGGCACTATGTTCCTTTAGCAGAAGCCATGCAAGCTACGAAAGAGGCCAAGAAGAGGGTCTCTCAAAAGAAGAAGCTACAAGAGCTGCCACCCTACCAACTGGACCCCAATTCAGTAAAGACGGCCAAAGAAACATATCTGTCTAGAGAACAGCTTGAGGAAAACAATACAATGGTTTTCACAAGCAGGTTTAAAAGTCAAGAAGGACATCAATAGAGATACAACTGCTGCCAAAAAAAATATATGATATCGCAGCAAAGCCAGACACAAAGGAGGCCAGCAGAAGGCTCGGCCTCAAAAAAATCTATGACCAGAAGCCATGCGGTGTAGACTTCCAGAAAGCCTATGAGATCTTGTCTACAATTAAGGAAGATGGATCAGCCCAAATTACTGACCAACAAGGGCAAAATGTTGAAGTAGTCATCACAAAAGAGATTGTGACCGAGGCTTTGAAGTTGCCAATAGAGGGGATGACAATGTCGAGGGCCCGAGATAGGAAGACATCAAGCACTTTCACCAAGGAGACTGTTGTGGCCACCTTTGCTGATCTCATCTAGAAGCAAGTGGAAGAACCAGCACGATTATATCATCAACACTTCCATTTTTTAGTAAAGAGACCGCCAAGGTACACAACACCAAATCATGCAGTTGCGACTACATTCACACAAGTGTTAAAGTCGACAACCAGGCAACCCATTGATCACGTGCAGTATATGCTATCAACACTGAAGGGTATTAAGAAAGAGGGTAAGATCACGTATCTGGGGGCACTTGAAGTACTAACAAGAATAGAATACCATGCTATCGACATGGCAAACAATTTACCACCTGAAAACACATGGATTGTGAGAGCACATCCATCTCCAAGAACCACAAGTTCGACAAAAAGCGTCTACAAATCTGATGAAGAGTCTGCAAAAAGATCTCATAAAGCACATAGCAGCAAAAGCTCATACAATGAAGAGAAGAGAACCAAAAGAGAGGAGATGAAGAAGAAGGCAGTGGCTGCACATCAAGAAGAACCTCAAGAAAAGAAGGCGAGGTTTGAAAGGCAAAAAGAGACCTAAGAAAGAAGCTGCCAAGTTGCAGGTAAGGACCTAGCATGGTGGGTTCCAAGAGATATAAAAGACCCCCAAACAAATAATTTTGCCAGGAGAGAACGAGGAGATCCCAAAGATTCTCTTGAATGCATTTACCAGGAAGTACCAGGAAGCAGAAGCCTTATAGAAAAAAGAAGCTCAAGAAGCAGAAAGAAAAGCAAGGGAAGATGCGGCGGAGAATCAGAGACAAGCTGAAGTGGCCAAACAAAGTAAAAGCTAGCAGGAACAGGGTGAGATGTCTCCCAGAGCATCATCACCATATAGCACATAAAGCACATAGCAGCAAAAGCTCATACAATGAAGAGAAGAGAACCAAAAGAGAGGAGATGAAGAAGAAGGCAGTGGCTGCACATCAGGAAGAACCTCAAGAAAAGAAGGCGAGGTTTGAAAGGGAAAAAGAGACCTAAGAAAGAAGCTGCCAAGTTGCAGGTAAGGACCTAGCATGGTGGGTTCCAAGAGATATAAAAGACCCCCAAACAAATAATTTTTCCAGGAGAGAACGAGAAGATCCCAAATATTCTCTTGAATGCATTTACCAGGAAGTACCAGGAAGCAGAAGCCTTATAGAAAAAAGAAGCTCAAGAAGCAGAAAGAAAAGCAAGGGAAGATGCGGCGGAGAATCAGAGACAAGCTGAAGTGGCCAAACAAAGTAAAAGCTAGCAGGAACATGGTGATATGTCTCCCAGAGCATCATCACCATATAAAAAACAAGCATAACATCCCATGTCAAGCACTTCACATTCACCAACACTTAGACCCATAGAGGGAGAGCAAGCCAAAGAAAAGGAACCTGAAATGCAAAAGGTAGCAAGTCCTGAACCACAAGAGACAGTCACTTTTGAGCAACCCAAGGCACAAGAAACTGAAGCCACACCTTCTACAACCACCCAGCAGGAAATAGCCGAGGCATCCACAAAGCCTGATGAAGACAAAGCAACTGAGGCAACCACGAAGACACAAGGAGAGGTACAACCCCCGCCGCAACCACAATCAACTGCTACAAAACAACCCAAGGAGCACACAAAAACGACTGAAACATCCAGACAGCCTACAGAGCTTGAAGATTGTCATACAAATGATGAAGCTATTCTACAAGTAAATGAATATGCCAAGGAAATGCAGGAAATGACAGAGAAAATGTGAACAGCAGCACTTAGCCGTAGTGCTAAGGCTAGAGAGGTAGAGATGGTCATTTACACTCTCCAAGGAGAGCTAGAGGACAGAATGAATGTCATCACGGATCTGCAAAGACAAATCCAAGAGCTGAGAGCTAAAGCTAAACAACACCAGCTGACAAGAGAGAAGCAACAAAAGGAAATGGAGGAATTGGGTGAACTTCTCACAAAGTTAACATATGTCTATAAGACCAAAGACAAACAGCTGATAGAGGTTACCAATGAGCTTTTAACTACAACTTTGTCAATACAAAAGCTCCAAGTGCAACTTGACATAGGAAATGCTTCACTGCAATATTTAGAGCAAAGGATCAATGATCAGGCAACCTTTTTGCAACAAATAAGGAAAAACCCCGCAGTTGCCTTGATCAAAGATACTAATGAAGGATATAAGGCACTAGAAAAGAAGAATAAAGATCTTCAACTCGAGCTAAAGCTGGAGGAGTCATAGCGAAGAGACCTTGCAATAATGCGGGTACAAAGAGAGGAACAGATTTTGAAGGAGATAGTAGAGCTCAAGCGAGTTAATCAGCTGCTGTGAGACGGTCAGCCAGAGATACAAGAAGAAGCTGGTACATTAGAGAAACCACACATTGAAATTCCATCGGTCTCTTTTGCTGAGATGGAAACATAGCCGGTAGAACTGCTAGGAGGAGAGGATGATTTCCAGGTACCAATAATAGATTTTGAGCAAGTGCCAATGGTCCAACTCTCTAAAGCTAAAGAAGACACACTTAAGTAGCAGGTCGCTCAAGAAACAGACGAACAATGAAAAGCAGCAATGGATTGGGAGTTGAGAGTTCTCCATTGAGTCAATGCTACTCAACTCACTCCCAACCAAATCAATGCACAATGGCATCAGCAATCACTTCCATATCCCTTGATCAAGGTAGAACTTCTACAGGTTAAAAAAATATTACATAAAGACATGCAAGCAAAAGGCGTAGAGGAAGTCCACCCCAAGTGGAGAAAGAGCTGGCTGAAAAAGAATCCTAGATACTTAATTTTGTTCACAAGAGCACCTGCAGCACTTCAAAAAGACCCGACCTTTTGTCCTATACCAAGGGTAAAACATGAAGCAATGACAAAGAAGTGGCCTACATGGCTGAATTATCCAAGATTACGAGCTCTAGAAAAGGGAACACCAATAGAGAAATACACGGTAAAAACCCTAACAACAGGCACCATGACATTCTTAAAAAGTCTCCTTGATCTCTCATGTGCTATGCTCTACAAATTTGTCAAATGCTGCTCACATGTATTGAACCTTTTCACAAGCCAGAGCAAGCAGGAGCACCGTGATGTCATTCCTTGAGGGCAATAAGGGTCTTTGCTCAACGACCTAAGCGGCCAACCTTCCAAAGAAGTCCTTTATGGATTCTACACCCGGTGCATGTTTTTACCATCTCACAATATGATGACATTTGAGGAAGCATTCTATACAGGGTTTTTCACTTGGAAAACGAAGATTTTTGGGCCAGTAATCAACAACCTAACCTCCACATTCGTAGGCTACTCAGCCATTGAGCTAAAAAACAGGGTCACCATACAAATTTTGCAGGTTCCAGACAAAGAAAGAAAGATCTGATATGAGAAGGCACTCCATTCACTTAAAGACCGCCTCGTCAGCCGTCAACCCGAAGATTACTTCAGCCCATAAAGCTATGTCAAGGGACGACACAGAAGAGGAGGGGAGGAATGTTAGCAGCAAGCTAACTAGGATATCTTCTTTTGGAGCTGTCATTGGAAAAAAAATTATTATTTTGATGAATCAGGATTATTGTAGCTCTTATTTTCCATATAAATATTGTAATTGATGAGCTGGGGCTACAAGCTTCTAGATTGTATCAACTTGTCTTTAGTTAGAGCTCCTAGATTATTAGCTTTGACCACCAAAAACCTTGGCTAAGGTATAAAAGTCAATTTCTGTAAGTTTTTTGATAAGTGTTTGGATAATAAAATACAGTGTACGCTAAAAACGCTCACTTTTCTCCTTCTCGTGCTTCCTAATCCCTCCTCATTTGTCACCTTGCAGTCACGTCTATTGCATTACAACCACAGGTAAGATCTCTACGCATTGACGTAAGCATTTCACGGCTTGAAATTTCCATAAAGAGCTTCATAGTTCTTGAAAGTGCCATAGAGTGCCGCATAGTGCTAGAAAATGCTTTTACAGTTCCACCAAGTAGTTTAGAGTGCTTCCAAAGTGCACCAAAGTGCTGGTAAAGTGCTTCATAGTGTTATCAAGTGCCTTAGAGTGCTCTTAAAGTGCACTAAAGTCCTTTAGAGTGCTTTTAAGTGCCCCAACGTGATTTACAATGCTGGAGTGTGGGACGTGTGTCTAACGTCACTCATATCTTATTCCAGACATAGTGAGAACCACGAATATAATTGTCAATCCATGGGACGAAGCTGACTCGACTAGTGCATAGAGGCTACAAGAGGTTGTCAATCTCTTAGAAACCAACAAACAACTCGCATCTAAAGCAAGCTACACTCAAATGACAGAAATCACCAAAAGCCAATCGCTCATCGACAAACAAATCACATCCGTTATAGCATCAAATGACATCCAAACGTAATGAAACTTCTAGGAAATTTTTATAAGACCTAAGCACACATTCTTATGGACTCAAATCCCACTTTAGCTAAAGTGCAAAAATCGTGATTATTAACAACAGTGGATTTTTTGACCTAGTCATTTTCAACCCAAATGCATCTAAATGCTTAGCAATGATACCGTAATACCCCACCTATACTTAGTTTTTGATTTTGAAGTGTAAATTCCTACTTATGATGAGATTAGTCCGTGGGTCTAGGACGTGGGTCGACGACACCAAAAGCTTTATTAAGCTACTTTGCTAGGTCTTCCTATTAGTGTTAATGTTAAAAACAACTCATCTTTGTCTAATTAAGTACAAAAATTAATCAAATAGTTTTCTAAGTTTTCTAATAGTATAAATAAGCTCTAATAATTATAATATAATTATCTAAGTTTAAATGATATAATTTTTCTTAATTAAGATCAAAATTGATTAACTTTAGTCCTAATAGGAATTAATAATTAATTAGATTAACAATCATAATCATAATTTAAATAATCAGTAGCTTATTAGTATTAAAAGTGTAATTTATAATAGAGAAGGTTTAATCTTCTTAATTTAAAAAATTAAATATAGATTAGTATATTTTTACTAATTTAGAAGAATTAGCATTAATTACCTTCTTAATTAATAGAGTTTTTCTCTCTAGTGATTTTTGGAGAGAGTCTCTCTATGCTAGAGAGATTTTGCAAAATATCCAAGACTAAGTGAATTTGTGAAGCCTAGGGGATCTATTTATGGGTTTCTAGCACCCAGGGCTTGCATTTAGAAGTTCGTTGCACCCTAACGCAGCCCCTTAGCTCCCCTAGTACCCCATGCTTATAAATCTATCTCCAGAAGGTCAATGATGGTTCTCTCTAGCACCTGCCTCCTTTAAAATTCAAATATGCTAATTTTCAAGCCCATTTACTACTTAAACGGTAAATATATGGGAAAAATTCTGGGAGGTTATAAAAGGTCTTCTAAAAAGTCTTATGCTTCAATAATTACTAAAACCTTTCAAGTATTTAATCAAATTAAAGTAGTTGTGAAAAATTTTGGAGGCCATAGCGGAGTCGGTTTTCACTTGAATTCGGTTCTGAAAATTCCTAGCTGTAGGTTTGTTGTGCGTAAGATTCCAAAACTACTACATTTGGCTACTTCTGAGATAGTATTTTACGAGTTTGTTGGTTTGGTGCTTTCAATTAAAGCTTTAGGGTTTATTTTTTTGCTTCCAAAAACGTGGAAACTTTACAATCACCTCAACAAATAATATGAGATGTCCTCATCCAAACCAAAGTTAGGGAATTCTTTACATAGAAAATTTTTGGCTCCCGAGTAGCATTTTTTAGTGGGTTCATCTTTCCAAACAACTAGTTGATCCTTAATTTCTTTATTTCCGATGACTTTCTTTATCTTTCCTCAAGACTTACTTTGGGATCCCACAATTCCTTACTTTAGCATTACTAACTAGTTGCTACTGAGTTTATTGCGGTGTTGAGCCCATCTTAAAAACCTTTACAAATCAATTATATTATCTCAACACCAGGTTAACTCCATTCCATATAAAATATCTACATATCCACCTTGTCAACATCCTTGACCTAACGGACCATTCAGAGCAATCAATGTTCAACAAATATTATGTATTCTAGCCTTGCCAATCTGAATGCGCTTGACGTGTTCTTGCCATTCTAATCAATCTATGTTTGGCACGAGCTTCCACCATTACACCAAAGGTACCCCTTTGTGCCCTAACATGGTTGACCAACAATATGTAAAGGGTTTTAAGAGTAATCATGTCAAAACTTCTTTTGGCTTCCTATTAGTCTCGTGTATTAATAGTTCCATATCTAGGTCATTTTTCAAAAAAGGCTATCTTGTGCACAAAGAATGTGAGTTGGTTATGAGATAAGTATCTCATTCTAAGATTCAAATCTACCTTCCTAACAAGAACCTCTTCTCATTTGCTAGTTCTACCCTTTATTTATTGAATGAGTACTAATTTAACGCTCGACTCCTTAAGTAATTTTGGAAAAGAAAAGAAATCTATACCATTATAATATATAAGTAACTCAAAGTTTTTACATTATCGGTTTATAGTGGTTTACTAAACCACTATAGGATTAATAACTGTGGCCAAATGAATAGGTCTTTCATATTTCTTGATCATTAAGGTTGGTTCTTTTTGCATAAGCTTTGGCTCCTATTGCTCTTCCTCTACCTTGTCCTCCATTTCTACCTCCTCTTAGATTGTCGCCTTGATTTATCTGAGTTTGAGGAATGGCTCTCGCGGTAATTCTAAGGTTTTTTTTTTCAGGACAATTATTTCTATAGTGCCTCGTTTGGTTGCCTCCATAGAACCTAACGTTTGAGAAGATTTGCTACAAGTTCACTACCATAGCTACTCCACATTGTTGATACCCTTTCTTGACACTTCCCTTGACTCTTCTCTTATAGTTATTGAAACCATTATAGTTCCTTGTAGAGTTGGTTCCTTCAGCTGCAAGAGGCTTGGCCCTAATAAGGGCATCCTAAATTGATGTAGGCATCAGGGCTTCGAGATTTGTACTCATAAGGTTTGTTGAGGCCTTGACAGAAACGGACAATTTGATGCTCCATGGTCATCTGGGGATCATAGCATCGGAAGGACACAAATTTTGTGTAGGACTCCTCCAAAGAGAGCCTGAGTTGGAATAAGCCAAAGAACTCATTCATCTTGCTGGCTTGGTGTGCAAGAGGGAGATAACATTCTTTAAATTCTTGCTTCATCTTCTCCCAAGATGGTTTGAGACAAAACATATCTAGCATAGCTTGACTATCCTCAGCAGTCCGTGCTGCCAGAAAGTAATCATCCATAGCGTCCAACCATGCTTCAATATCCCGTTTGAGGTTGGGTCTTTCTCCCTTGAAGATAGGGAATTAAAATTTCTTTAGTAATAGTTTCTTTTCTTGTGTAACTGTCTAAAGGCCATTTGTACAAGTATTTCCTTGGGATTGAATAGTGGAATATATTACTAAATGAGATTCTATCTTGTTTAAGCTTTCAAATTTATCTCATACTCAAAATTTTCACACAATAAATGAAGACAAATTCCAAACCATAAACAAAATAGATTATAGCATACCCATGAAAACCATAATGTGTACAATAGTTGATATAATGCATGAAGGTCCATGTACAAGGGTGACACAACCCTATACTAGATTCTTGTGGACTATGAATGGGTCAGATATAGGATTAAAATATATAACATCAATGAATAAAATTCCACCAGATCCTGGGCCATCTGATCCTCCAAGTGGGAGGAGAAAATATCTTGTCTAGACATTTCATCATGCTTCTTTGCATTGAATAACATTGAGATAGGCATGCACTCATGAACCTAGGCTAAAATCCATGAATTTGTGGTAGGTCTAATGGAAATATTCCTATAAAGATGGAGACAATTCTCTCTCTTTCATCCTCTCCTTCTTTTCAATTAAATACATCTTTATTTGAATTTGTCAAAAACCACTTATTTCACACACACATGCACTCATTGTGTGAAGTGAAAATTTCAAGAGCTACACCTCCTTCTCCAAGCCTACACCAATACTCTTGGCTATGGAATGCAAATACAACCAAGAGCAATGCTCCAATGCTTAATCTTGCCATCTTCTCCATCTTCATTACTATGCTATTATGTATGCTAAGCAAGAAGAGTGATTATAAGTGAGGAGCTATTGCTTTGTCCTATGAATGTTTCTTCTTCCTCTTCCCTACCCTCATTCCCCTCTAGCTCTCTCCACCTTTGAAGGTGTTTGAGGCCTTAAAACTGAGGCCGGGGATGGTTAATGCTTTCTACAAAGTCTATGTTATGCTCGTGATGCATGAAGCTTTCCATCTTCATTGCATCTCCTAGGTCACAACAAGGAACACAAACATTGTATTGTACCAAGTCTTTCTTGATGGGAGAATTTATAATACAAAATTCTATTGGAGGGGGGGGGCGGATAAATCCGGTCCTCAACTATTGTCAAGTTCTCTAAACTCTCTGTCTTGCAGAAGTATTTTTCATGCCAAGTTAATTAAGTACTATGGCTATGTTGCTACCTCTAATTAAGTTCATCCTCTATGATCTCAAAGTAGTCTCATAAGAATGCTCACTCTTATTCTCTTAATTCCGCTATTCTCAAAGTTCGTAGGCCATTTCCATTACATTGGTATTAGAGCTATTTGTTTCTCTTTTCTTACTTAAGAATAGAGGTCCTTAAGTTGTCCATGAAAGGTTGGGATTGTTTATTGAAATAGGGTAAATGGGACAGTGATCTATTATCTTGGTTGAGAAGGACTTAGTTTGAGGTACACCGTTGGGAACTATAG
Source organism: Adiantum capillus-veneris (assembly GCF_014529385.1). Lineage (NCBI taxonomy): Eukaryota > Viridiplantae > Streptophyta > Polypodiopsida > Polypodiales > Pteridaceae > Adiantum > Adiantum capillus-veneris. The sequence continues at coordinate 48,688,628 of NC_140944.1, read as the reverse complement.
TCTTAATAATGGAGCCTCTCGGGGCTTTCCTTTGGCTAATTAACCATTATTGAGCTACGAGAAAGCTCAACAAGGACCATAATCAACCGAGGAATGTTAGAGTCTTTACAATCAACAATGTCTAAACCACGGGTGTGGCTACTTGAGAACATATTTTCAAAGGTAGAGAAGAGTAGCCACTAAGGTTTTTGAGGGTAGCAAAGCACAAAGTAATTCTATACATAATTATAATCAAATGCCCTATTTTTTATATAATTTATGAAGCTACGGTTTGGGAGATATGAACAAAATGGTGGAGCCTATCTGTCCACATGGAAATAAGTCATGCTTCCCCTTCTCATCTTCTTTCCCTATGCTACGTATTGTATTGAGTCTTTTACAAGCAATCAACACACTCCATTTTGGTGCCATACCTTGTGTCATTTGGGATACACTTCATTGTGAGTATGGTTATGCTTGTTCTTTCCATTTTGCTCATATTAAGGTGTGCGGATTCTCCACCATACACACACTCTCTCTCCCTCTCATATTCCTATCATCTTGCTACTTGCATCTTAAGGTGTGTGGATTTTCCACCTTTGGTATGATAAGTGAGCATACTTGCATGTTTCCCTTCCCTTATTATCTTCTTTACTACATGCATGAGTAGAAAACCCATTCTCACTCACTCACCATTCCTCTCAGCTTATTTTCCGACCACCCCATCCCACACTTGGGTGTGGATCTTGAATTTTTTTTTCCATGGAATGTTTGATTGTGTATATGTATGCATCCTAGCCGCATATCTTGCTAGGTGGTGACCCTATTGTGTAGCTCCCATGATAAGGCCATTGTGCATAGTCTTGGTGTAGAGGCCATTGGGTCTGCTTTGCACTTTTGCCTCTCATTTGGTGCCCCCATTGAGGACGGTTTTGCAAAGACCTTCAATCAACAAAGATTATCCATGCATGGCATCAATCATGGATGAGTGGCTACAAGATATTTCAAATTGGAGGATTGAAGAAGAGGAGACTATACAAACACTCAAGGCCTTCATTGAAGTGATACTACTAGGCTGTAGCCTTGTTGATATCCAAGAGGTAAGCTCCCCATCTCGCAGTGCTCATGATAGTCACAAATCAAGAGCATTAAGAGGGAGGGCTACAAAATGTCATCATCATCGTCAACCAAAGCATTCTTTCCATGAGTGTTTACAGAGGAGGTGAAGAAATAATGGGGAGTTTTCCTTTTGAGAACTGCATCAACACTCTCACATCAGTCAGATTTTGTGTAGCACCAAGTGTTTTCTCTCCAATGCTTGTTCTTTCCATTTTTCTCATGTTAAGATGTGTGGATTTCTACCATACGGATACTCTCTCTCTCTCTCTCTCTCTCTCTCTCTCTCTCTCTCTCTCTCTCTCTCTCATATTCCTATGATCTTGCTACTTGCATCTTAACACTAGTTGTATAATTGGACACTCAAATGTCTTGAGACACTAAAGTGTCCTGTTCTTCTAGCAATTTGTCATAATTATTTGGTGAATCTAGAAAAAAAACATTCATAGGTCACGTTCATATCTTAGGTCAACTATGAGGTGAAGAACATAGCCAAATTTCACTTTTGCCAAAATTAATACCAAATTAAGATTATAATGATAATTTTTAAGATGAAAAAATTATAGAAATTTAATGCACTTTTAACAAAATTTTCTTAAATTGAATATAACTTCTGATCAAAATAATATTTTGCATAGGTTTCAAGGTGTATGGATAGGAAAAAAATTATTATAGCAAGAAATTGAGGTTCATAACTTAGTTATGGGACTAGAGTTTTGTTATAATCAAAAGACCAAAATCTTGAAAATGCCGTCAAAGAGGAAAATTTTGGTCTTTCAAGGCCTCTTTCATTAACATGATGAGGTTATGAGACAAAACCTAAGGTGTATAATGTATCTATAGGTCAATACCCATCAACTAAGCATTTCTCAAGGGTTCAAACGTATAGACATCTTGTAGTTTAAGCTCATTTTAAAAAAAATGTAGTGCATAATTTCTTGCAAAAAAAACATTGCTATGAAAAACTAATAAAAGTGTATATATAAATCTCCCAATTGTGTCCATATGAGGTATTTGAATAAAATAAGTGAGATGAATGGAAAAATCCAAGAGGAATCTCAAAGGTCGAGCGAGATTTTCCGAGCAATCCCTAAAGCAAGCGAGATAGGGCAAGGCACATATACAAAACAAAAACCAAACATGATTTCTTAGGTGACTTCAAGCACAACAAAAACTGCCACATGGCAAGAGGAAGTGGTTCGTGTCTACGATTCTCTCTATTTTCTTGAGTAGCGTTTAGAGATACCAAACGTCGACTTTGATCTAAGCCTGCCCTCAATGAGATTGACACCCTCCTCCTCAATCCGCCCCACCTCCATATTTGTGCTACACGAGAATGGGTAGGCATGATTCTCTCTCTCTCTCTCTCTCTCTCTCCGTTGAAAACTGCCTTCTGCTTACTATCTCATTGTGCCCAATTGGGAAGACCATTGATATCTTCCTCTTAAGTTGTGTCACAACTGCCTCGCACAAAGATATGTGCGGACATATGTGCATGAGCAGCACCAACACACCCTTAAAACATTTTGCAGACATATCCTCGACTAGCACATTGCATTTTCCATTTTTTCTGACAAAGAAAGACGCACATTGACAGCCACTATACCATTTCCTTTTTACATTTTTTCTAATGAAGCAAGCAACAATAGCAGGTAGCACATTAAATAAGTAGCATTGTTTGTTAAATCTTGCTTATAAAACAAGCACATTTCTGGCAACGGAATTCACTTGGTGTCTCTTAGGGATAGTGATGGTTAGCACACCATCTTCAACTACAGCTTTCACATCACCAATTTGACATTATCAGGCAGTTGAAATTGTCGAACAAAATGACCAAGCAATCTCTCTGCGGCATACCATGTCACGGATCCTTTCTCTTCCACATTCTTGAACTCCCCACTGATTTCCAAGGTACCATCTTCATGCATATGCACTTGTACATCCTTTTTACTGATACCAGAAACATCCAATTTAAAGATGTGGGCGTTGGAAGTCCTCTCTCTCTCTCTCAACCTGAAGAGATAAGAGAGAGAGAGAGAGAGAGAGAGAGAGAGAGAGAGAGAGAGAGAGAGAGAGAGAGAGAGAGAGAGAGCTAAGCTAGTCTCCATCGCTTTTTTTTTGACAAAGAGAAATTACACCGAAGCACGTACAGATCGGAGAGAGAGAGAGAGAGAGAGAGAGAGAGAGAGAGAGAGAGAGAGAGAGAGAGAGAGAGAGAGCGATGTCAAAAGAAGATCGATGGAGACTTGCTTAGCTCTCTCTCTCTCTCTTTCTTTTTTTTTGGAAAGCAAACTATGAAGGGTAAACACATGTTGCTCTCACTCTCTACTTAGCCGTGCGAGAACACTACCTAGAAATCTCTAGAACTCCACCTCAAACCTACATAAGAGGACCTCCTCTCATGCTTGTAACCAATTTCCATTTTTCTCATAATCTAAGCTCTGTAGCTCTATTTACTCATACGTGTATTTTTCTCTCTCTTACTAGTCTTCATGCAATGAATGGTTCTAGTGTGTATCCACCCTAGAAATCCCTACAACTGGTATCAGAGCCATAGGATCAAGGCCAATATAAATCCTCATCATTAGATCTAAGAGTAGGTGGCCTCCTTTCTCTCTCTCTCTCTACCTTTACTTGACTCCACTAGTCAAGTAAGTAGGTGGCCTCCTTTCTTTCTCTCTCTTCACCCACTTTACCTCTTCTTCCTTGGCTGAGAATAAGCCTCAAAACAGCTCGTGGGCTGCTCTAGAAGCTCTCCATTGCTGCACTTCATCCTCTCCATTGTCTCTCAACCCTCTCTACACACTCTACTAGCATCTCTACTAGCTAGCGACCCCATCTCTTGCATCCGTGAGCTACATCGTTGAAGAAATCTCAAATCTGGAATTTCTGTACTGTTGCGGACCAACAAGCTTTCCATTAAATCTTGAGGTAATCCATTGCCTCCCCAAGCCCTCATATGCACTAGGAAGCCATTGGCAACGGACTAGCTAGTATTACTAGCTATTTGCCTTGTTCCATTGAGCCTTCTCGAGCCATTCTCAAGGTCACTTTCATTTTCAGATCTGGAATTTCAGCAAGCCAACCTTGGAGTTTTGAGGCCATAGCTCATCAAGAAAGGTGTTTTTTAACACCTCCGGCAAACTCCCTACAACTGGTATCAGAGCCTAACCCTTTACAATGAAGCAAATGGCAATGCGACAATGGAGAATGATAGCAAAGTTACCCTTCTTGAATGCCTTGTGTAGTGAGCTTGGTTTTTTTGAGTTGAAGCTCCCTCTTGATTTGAAGCTCCCTTGCATTACAAGTTCATTGCCACACACATCATGGGCAAAGACGGCATATGCATGTTTCATGGTGTAGGTTTTCATACATGGCAAGTCAAGGTGAAAGGTTATCTAATGAGAAAGGGCTTATGGAATGTAATCATCAAAGAGGGGGAAGATGAAAATCAAATCACTCGTGCACAACAAAGGGAATTGCAAATTAAAGATGAAAAGGCATTGGGCATTCTCCTCACTAGTGTAGCGGATGATATCATACACCATCTAGATCAAGCTACCTCTTCTAGAGATGCATGGGAGATTTTAGAGAGAACCTTTGGTGCTAAATCAAAGCATTCAAAAATATCTCTAAAAATGCAATAATATGGGCTTACTATGCAAAATGATGAGAGCCTTTCAAGCCTAGTAAATAGGCTTAAGAGCATTTGCACTCAACTTTCATATATCCAATGCAACATAGAAGAAGAAGATAAGATAGCTGTATTACTTAAATCACTCCCATTGCATTATGATAATATTGTAACGGTGCTTAAAGAAAAGGAGCCCATTCCTTCTCTTGAAAGCATAGTACATTCACTACAAGAAGAAGAAAAGAAGCACACCAATCAAGAGGTAATTGCTAATAATGCACTTTATGTATCATCTACCAAGCACACCTCTCCATGCAAGCATTGTGGCAAGACAAACCATTTGTCCCCCAATTGCTACAAAGTCAAGAAGTGCACCAAGTGTGGCAAAACGGGGCATGCACCTCAATTTTGCAACACCAACACTCGAGTCCCCAACACCAACAATACCTCCAACGTCAACCAAAGAGGTAAAAGCATTCCCAACAATCTCCACTACACAAATAGTGGTGATGATGATGAAAGTGATGGCGACTATTGTGATGAAGGTGAACAATTCAACTTTATTGCTCCCGTATCTACTTCTACTTTCGCATCCTCTTCTCCAACCATCTCTATTGCTTCTACTTCTAATTAAAAAAATGCTAGAGGGAGTTCCGAACATGGCTCATTGAAAGTCTTTCAATATGATGGCATTTTGTAGTTTCCCAACTCCTATGTTGGATCCTTGTATTGAAGTCTTAATTTTTTGTGAACCATCATGTTGTATCAATGTAGATCATAGATGTTGTATCCATTGAGAACCATCATCACATTTGAACCTTGATCTTGTATCCAATCTTTTGTATCAATGTTGGTCATAGGTGTTGTATCCATTGAGAACCACCATGAACCGCATTTCTTCTTGCAAGTGAACCTTAGGAAGTTCAAGCATGTGTTTAAGAGGGAGATTGAAGGGTAAACACATGTTGCTCTCACTCTCTACTTAGCCGTGCGAGAAAACTACCTAGAACTCTCTAGAACTCCACCTCAAACCTACATAAGAGGACCTCCTCTCATGCTTGTAACCAATTTCCATTTTTCTTATAATCTAAGCTCTGTAGCTCTATTTACTCATACGTGTATTTTTCTCTCTCTTACTAGTCTTCATGCAATGAATGGTTCTAGTGTGTATCCACCCTAGAAATCCCTACAAACTAAACTAAATAGGTGCTACGATTTTTTTTAAAGAAAATAGGATGGGAATCAAACTAAATGCAAATGCTATCTCTCACTCTCTCTCGATTGAAGCATTGATGCCCTTTCTATTCCAAGCCAAGCATGTTGCAGTTGCATGCAGCAAGATCCCTCCTTTGACATATGCAATGATATGAGGGCAGTGAACTCTCTCTCTCTCTCTCTCTCTCTCTCTCAGCATCTCATAAGCAATCTCAGAGTGAATTCTCTAATGTTAGGCAAGGATTCTGGTGCCAGGAAGGGGGATCTTGATCTCTCGTAGTGTAACCTGTGATAAAGAGAGGTAGATTACACAGACACTCTAGACATGGGTATATAGAGATCCATGCAGTGCTTAGGAGAGTGGAAAAAGCGACACGCTTGGGAGGAGAGTGCAGGGATGAGGAGGAAGCAAGGACGAGGAAGAAGCAGGGGTGAGGGGCGACGAGCAGAATATTCTCACTTAATGGATTTTATTTGAAGTTGAGCGAGTAGGAGCTATTAGCAATTACAAAAGAAAGAGCTTTAGGTTTACAGAAGCTAATCCACAACATCCAAAAAACTAGTGCTAGTAGAAGACCAAGATCGCAATTCCCACCACCGAGCACAAAAAAAAGATACAATATGTGCACTAATTAAGCTAATCTACAGCCGAAAAACTATTGCTAGTAGTAGCGTAATTCCCACCGAGAACAGCAAAAAGATACAATATGCATTGAAGGGACATTTTTTTCTACTGAGTCCTATATTTTTGACTCATCGATCGGCACTGCCTTCTCCTCAGCTACCTCACTGCCAAACTGCTCCAGGTTGGAGAGCCCACCCTTCTTTCCCATTTCGTGGTATCATTCCATCCCCATCTGCTCTTTTCATGTCTACCCTCTCTTGATGCGCCCTTCCGCAAGGCGCCGCTCCTGCACTTCCAAGGTCTTGCCTCCAGTGCCTCCAAGAATGACCGTCTCTCTAGCGCAGGCCTTCTGGTCAAGCTCCTCGCAAGATTCCATCGTCTTCGACGGTGTGGTTTCTCTTGAAAAAAACACAAGGCTGCTAGCAAAGATAACGCTAACCGCCTCAAGCGAGTAGGTTGCACCCATTTCAAAAAAGAAAATACTTTCAAAAGAACGCATATTCCTTCTCATTCTTTCTCGTAAGCTAAAAATTTTGCATGGCGACGAACCAGAGTCTGCATGGGGTATTGCAGGTCTTCATGACCCGTGGCCTTACAAGAGAGAGTCAAGGCAGAGTTTGCTACTCGGGGGTTGCTGCCACGTAGAGAGGAAAGGGTAGAGAAGGATGCCGCAGAGAGATTGTTGCTTCAGCTCGTGCCCATTTTGTCTACCCAGCTCTCGCACTACCTTCGCCTTTGACACACAACCCCCTTGTTGGACCCCTCGGCAAACTACAACCATGAGGGTTGTGATCAATCCTATCGGGGAGGCAGAGGTTGAGGGGTTTCAGAGGTTGATAGCGGCACTTGAGTACAGACGATGGTGCAACTGCAACAGGGTCGGGCAATGCTCGACGGATAGAGGACAACAAGCATGGAAAGGAGGGCTCGTGATTGTGACAGACGTGCTAAAGGAATCTCGCAAGAAACATGTGATTTTATTTAAGGAAGAATGAGTGTTGGCTTATCTCTCTCTCTCTCCCTCTCTCTCTCTCTCTCTCTCTCTCTCTCTCCCTCTCTCTCTCTCTCTCTCTCTCTCTCACACACACACACACACACACACACAGCCATTTTTTGACCTAGTAGGTAGCAGTTCACTCTTTTGACCATAACTTGCTCATCCGAACTCCGATTTAGGTGATCTATAGCCTCAATCGAAGAGCACAAAGCCCTCTACGCATTGATGTAAAGACAGAATTTTTCTGTGTAATGAAAGGCTTTGCTGTAACAGCATCTCAGAACTGAAAAACTGTCAAAACTTTGCGTTTTTGTTGCCGACTTGAAGGCAATGTCAGACAAAACTCGCAAGGGTGGAAAAGCCACACTCGCCATGGAGAATGATGCAAAATCTCCAAGGAATTTGGATGCTAATCCAACCACATCGTCTACAAAAACGGAAGCAATGATCATGGCTTACTTGATCTCGTTACAAGAAACCGTCAACAAGCAAGGTGAAGAGTTGCGCGCACTTGCAATGGAGAATGGTACTTTAAGAGTTCTCGTTGTGGAGAATGAGCACCTCAAGAAGGTTCTTGAAATGCAAACAACACGCTTGATGCATCTTGAGAATGAAGTTCAAGAATGTAAACGCTCTCTTGTGGACATGAATGTAGTGAAAGAGCGCTTGAGCAAAGTTGAGAGTGATCATGTATTGAAAGAGGAAACGATAGATACAATACGACATGATGTATGTGAGATGAGAAATGCATCCAAATCATGGGCTGATATATGTAAGGATAATGTGGTTTCTACATCTCCTATCACGCAAGCCGTTGTCCAAGCAAAGAATGTAGAGAATGTGGACACTCAAGAATTGCAAGAACGACAAAAACGCTCAAAGAACATCGTCATTCGTGGAATCAAGGAGGAAAGCATGGAAACACCCCAATCTCTTGCGGTTGCTATTGAAGAGTTTTTTGCTACACACTTTGGCATGTCAGGAATCATGGCTTATGGTGCACATCGAGTTGGAAAACAAGGAGTCCCTCGCTCGGGAGAAAGACCTATTGTATGTACCATGGCTGATGAGGTAAAGAGAAAGATCATCCTTGACAATGGTTGGATCTACCTCAAAGGAACGGGTTGTAATGTATATGAGGATCGCACTCTTATGCAACAAAATGTACGTCGCAAAGCATACGAGGAAAGAAGCAAGAAGGTTAAGGTATCATCTCAAGAAGAAAAGTCACTTGAGGAGGATGCAAGTCCACCCAACAAATAGGGACACATGATCTATGAGACCAACTCACGCTTGCGAATAAGCTTTTGGAATTGTAACGGGTATCCATGGAATGCGGGAATTGGCATTGATGAGCTTACCAATGACTCCGATGTGATACTTCTTGTCGAAACATGGGAGCATGATGCGCAACGAATTCTTGGATTTGACAAATACGATGTACATTCTTTGATGTGGGCCAAAAATGCAAAGCAACGAAGAGGCCAAGGAGGCGTAGCATGTATGACCAAAAAGGGTTTGAAAGATGTTTCCATTGTCAAAGAAGATAAGTATAAACGCTACTTATGGCTGAAAATCAGCCCACCAAATGGTCAAGTCATGTTTGTGGCCGGCTGCTACATTCCTCACTATGACTCCAACTTTTATGCTCGCTTGAATATGGATAGAGATCAGCCCTTTGTTGAACTAGAGGAAGACATTGCTCATTACAAGGATCAAGGTGAAGTCATTGTTTTTGGAGACATGAATGCTCGCACAAATATGTTACAACACGACACACAACAAGTCGACATGCCGCATGTATCAAGAAGAGTGGATGACTCATACATGTATAATCGAAGTTCTAATGATGCAAAAGAAGTGGATCACTATGGAAAGTCACTTCTACATATGTGCAATAGTACCGGAATGCTCATTGCAAATGGTGTATCTCTATGGCAAGGCACCAATGACTTTACATGTAGAAAGCACAATGGTGCTAGCGTGATTGACTATATGTTGTTCTCAGAAGCCACTCTAGAATGCATACAAAGCTTTACACTTGGTGAATGGAATCCGGAATCGGATCATAGGATGTTATGTATTGACCTCAAGTGTGGTAAACGGCCCGAGCATGTAGCCTCCAATCATGATGTGAATCATTTGTACCTACGTCTAGACTTCAAACGAGCACTTATATATGCTGATATGGTGGACCAAATGTTAAGCATGATAGAGCATCAAGGGAGCCCAACATTAGAATGCAAGTGGAAAGTTTTCAAAGAAGTAATTTTCTCTTGTGCGAAGGAATGCTTTTCGGTGAAACACATGTCTTGCAAAAGGTCTAAGAAGGGTAGCACCAAGAAGAAATGGTTTGACATGGAATGTAGTCAAGCCCGAAAACACTTGCTAAGATTGGATGCAATCAAAGACAAGGAAGTTTACTTGGAATGTTCACACACATACAAAGCACTTGTTTAAAAGAAGAGGAGAAGGTGGGAAGTCGAAAAACAACTTCTTTTAGCACAAGAGAAAGCACATGCATGTGGCAAGTTTTGGCAAAATCTAAAAGGCAAGCGCGTTGAGAGCTTTGGTGACTTGACTCTTGAGGATATGTATATGCATTGTAAGAACCTCTATGAGCAACCCAATGTTGATAAGATGGAGGGTTGTAGCTCCCTTCCATTTATGTCTCCCTTCTTTACCATTGAAGATGTATGCCGCGCGCTTGAGAAACTTGCTACTCGCAAGGAAGGTGACCTTCAAGGTGTCAAGGCTGAAATGATTAAATGGACAAGCAAGAAAACACGATATTGGATATGCGATATGTTTAACCTTGCACTTCAGTATGGCATGCCTCATGATTGGAGTGCAAATTGGATCAAAAACCTTTGCACAAAGGAGGAGATGTAAACAATGTGAACAACTATCGCACTATAATGGTTGGTTCTTTGATGGCAAAGTTATTTGGATGTATCATGGAGATGAAGATAAGTGAATGGGCTGAAAATAATGGCAAACGTGCGCTTGGCCAAGCAGGTTTTCGAAAGCATCATAGCACTATTGATCACCTTGTCACTCTTCGAGTTCTTATGGAAGCGTCTCGATTGAAAGGAAAAAAGTTGTATTGTTGCTTTGTGGATTTCAAAAAAGCTTTTGACATGGTACCGCGAGGAAATCTTTGGAGACGTATGCAAAGCCTTCAAGTGTCGAGAGAATTTATGCATGCAGTCTTTCGCATCTACCAAAAAGTGATATGTCGATTACGTATGGGAGATGGAATTTCAGAATTTTTTGCAAGCACTATTGGTGTCAAACAAGGATGCCCACTTTCCCCAACCCTCTTTGGGCTACTCATTGATGAATTGGAATACATGGTTCTTGATTTTATGCAGCAAGAAGGCATAGAAGAGGTTAAGATTGGAAATGCGGTGATCATGCTTTTGCTTTATGCCGATGATGTAGTGCTCTTGGCACATACCTTAGAAGATGCACAAAAGCTTATGAGTGTCTTGGAACGCTTTTGCCTACATAGCGGGCTGATCGTGAATGGATCCAAAACCAAGGTTATGCTTGTAAAGACCCTCAATGACGAAAATCCATGCATTGTATACAACAATGAGAAACTTGAAGTGGTAGATCACTTCAAGTACCTTGGCCTTGAGGTTCCATCCAATCATAAATGGAAGGATTGTGCAATGCGTCGCTTGGAAGCCGGAAAGAGGTCTTATTATGCATTTGAGAACATGTGCAATGCAGGAGAGATCAAGTGTTGGGCTCTCAAAAAGTACCTCTTTGACACATTGGTGACACCGGTGCTTCTTTATGGAGTGGAGGTGTGGGGTGGAAGCATCGGGAAGTCTACTTGGAAAGAGTTTGAGAATGTCCAAAAGCGTTTTCTCACCAACTTTCTCCAAGTCAAGACACAAACACCCTACATGCTCTTACTTCTTGAGTCCGGATCGCTTCCCATTGAGGTCTTGGGCATGGAAAGGGTTGTGGAGTACATGCGTAAGACACAACGTAGCCCTTTGCATCGACTTCCTAGAATCGCATATGAAGCAAGTCAAAAGGTTCAAAAGACATGCAAGAGCAAAATACTAAGTTCGGGGTGGATGCTTGATATCAAGAAATGGTTTGGAAGATGGGATGCATGTCACTTGGTCAAGGATGCGTCGATCGACTCCCAAGTTAATGAGGCCTTCTTACAACGCCAATGTATCATGGCTTGGGAGAAATCCGGAGGTTCCCGCTTTAGCCATTACACCACACACGTTGCCCCAAACTACAAATCTCTCTTCTTCTCGGAACGAGGTAACCGAACCCATTCCTACATCCTTGAGCCCATCCCGTTGAGTGCGATCCGCACCATTGCCTCCATTCGTCTTAGCTCCCATTCTCTATGCTGTGAGACAGGACGTTGGGGCACTGGCGAGGAGTGTCATCGACTTTGCACCTTATGCCCTCGTCAAGTGCGAGAGAGTGAGTACCACACACTACTTGAGTGCTCAGCTTTTGACCACATTAGGTCCTCTTTTCCCCATATATTCAGCCATGAGCTCTCCCTACATACCTTCCTCTCCCAACCACGATGTGGACTCTCTATTGCGACGCTCATTTCAGCCATTTTTGAGCATCGAGAGTCACTTATGAACTCCACTCACACCACGTGACATGTTCATTTGGTCCCATAGGTCATATTTGACCTCCCAGGACGATAATAGAACTATCTATCTATCTATCTCTCTCTCTCTCTCTATCTCTCTCTCTCTCTCTCTCTTTCTCTCTCTCTCTCTATCTCTCTCTCTCTCTCTCTCTCTCTCTCACTGTGAGAGAGAGAGAGAGAGAGAGAGAGAGAGAGAGAGAGAGAGAACTGTGAGAGAGAGAGAGAGAAAGAGAGAGAGAGAGAGAGAGAGAGAGAGAGAGAGAGAGAGAGAGAGAGAGAGAGAGAGAGAGGTTGGGTTCAGACGAGGCGAAGGTAGCATGAGGCGTGTGTCCTCTCTGGCAGACACCCATTGGGCAAAAGAAAACATGTGATCTCCAGACGCTCCTTGTTGTGCAGAGTTTGCACCATTACAATAGAGTTTTCTAGCCTGTCTCATGTGAACATCATGAGCGGAGGCACAGAGAATGCCGACGGGCTTGTCGGAACCCGTCCACAAAGAGAGAGAGAGAGAGAGAGAGAGAGAGAGAGAGAGAGAGAGAGAGAGAGAGAGAGAGAGAGAGAGAGAGAGAGAGAGAGAGAGAGAGAGATCATGCATACGCCTGTTACATTGGCTACTGAGGTGGCTATGGAGTTGCTAGACAGGGCAAGTTCACCCAAGTGGCCGACAAATGCGACGGCAATAAATTGGAACGCCATCTGCGAAAAGTTGACAGCAATCAATGGGCCTGCTAGGCAACCTTGAAGCTTCACCTCTTTCCACATAACCTCCCACTTAGGGTTCCTGAACCTTTGAAAACCTGTAAGCTCTTCATGGGAACATATAATTCTCTTGTTCATGCCAGGTGGGCCTCTAGAACAGTGTGTGTTGTATTCCCTAAGGCTAAAGTCTTTATGAGAGGTTATGTTATGGGAGTCTCCAGTAGTACTCGTGTTACTTCGATTGAAATCAAAATATACGTTGCGGTTGTGGTTGTGGTCGAGGCCGCCATGGAAGCTTGGGCTCAATATTTGGCTATGAGGAGGAGAGGAAGGGCAAAATTCTTGGGCACTTTGCTTGGAGCTCATTGTGTGGGTGCAAAGGATGACGTACTTCAACACAAGGGAAGCTTGAATTGATAGTAGGTACGTGTGGTGGGTCGAGAATGGAAAGCTTCAGGTGACGTTAATAACACAGAGTGCTTCAGGAAGATGGATACCTAGAAGCGCAGGGAGGTAAGCCTCGTCTACCTTCTCTCCTCCTTCAAGGACGCATCTCTCTCTCTCTCTCTCTCTCTCTCTCTCTCTCTCTCTCTCTCTCTCTCTCATCAACTTTTGCCCGCATACTAGCCAACGTGGGCTGGCAAGCTCAAGCTCAAGCTACAATTTTTTGGTAGGAGAGAAGAGTCTCTCTCTCTCTCTCTCTCTCTCTCTCTCTCTCTCTCTCTCTCTCTCTCTCTCTCTCTCTCTCTCTCTCTCTCTCTCTCTCTCTCTCTCTCTCTCTCTCTCTCAGCTTGCTTGTGTCAACTTATGGCCAAGGTAGGTTGCGAAACAGTCCCCCGACCAAAAACTTAGCAAGCTGGACTCGAACTCTCACTACTTCACATGCGCATCTTCCAATCAATTGCGCTAACAACGTAGTAGGCTGCATAGTACTGCCCGACATAGTGCAGCGCATTAATGAAAAAATATAACCAAGCCCCCAAAAACCTGCCTGGCCACGATTTGTTAATGATTGTGTGTCATTGACCCACGCTATTGCTCATGCCAGCTTGCTATAGTAGATGACTCCACGTCCTTCCTTTTGTCAGTCCTGTCCTTTGTCTTTGCAACAGGCATCTCTTGGGATTTGTATCGTACTTTTTTTTTCAAAAATTGTTGGGACATATTGGCATTTTTGAAATTGAAAAGGATATGATATTAAGCTGAGACACATTTTTATGAAACACCTAAGAATCAATAGGAAAAAGGAGAGCATTGAAAATCTCCACAAAAAATTTAGGATTTTTTGAGGGTTTAACACTTTAATCTGCCAAATCTAAATGGTTTCCTTCCAAGTGACCCCCAAAACTAACTGAGAATTTTTAATTTTGTGCTTTAAAAATACACTAAAGACCGGTTTTCTATGGCACTTTTTTTGAAAATCGATCGCTATTTAATGTGCCCCTGATAGTGATATTGTTTCTCATTTTTGACAGAGAGAGAGAGAGAGAGAGAGAGAGAGAGAGAGAGAGAGAGAGAGAGAGAGAGAGAGAGAGAGAGAGAGAGAGGTCTAAGCATCTTCTCTCACTTAGCGTCGTTCTTTCATGATCCATTGCAAAACAATGCGTTCTCAATACGATGCAGCTCTTTCACTCATCTAGCTAGTAAGATTTCCATACAATCTTATCTTGAGCAAACACAAGCTCAAAGAAGATTGCATTTTTTTGCAACAAAATTACTATGCAAAGTCACTACAACGGCTTCCCCTCTTGTTGAAACTATCGTTTCAGATGTGAAGAAGGCTCCAATACTACCTTTTAGAGTAGTGCATGGCTTTGATCTTCATAGATTGGAGAAGAATTTGCCTCTTATAATTGGTTGTGACATGAATATTCCACATGAGCAAGGATGTAAATCATATTCCAATTATAATCATTAGGAAAAAAATGGACTCTCCATGGGCCTTGTAAGAATCCCTAATTTAAAGGAAGCCTGCCAAGATTAAGGGGGACAAAGGCTTTGAATGGGGCTATTTTGGTAGGGTCTCCTCCACCTTTGACCCCTAAAAAGGTAGGGGGAAGGGGGAGGGGGGTAACCATTTAAAAAATAGGGAAGGGGGGGGTAAACCATTTGAAAAGTAGGGGGGTAGGGGGTCTTCTCTCTCTACCTTTTTGTCCAACTTGTAAGTGGCCTCTTAACTCTCCCATGCCACCTAAGCAAATCCGTGGGTCAAAGAGGTCAAAAAAATGACTTTTTTCAAAAACTTGCAAAAAAACTCTATTTCCCCCTAAAAAGTATCCCCAACATATACACATAATAAAAAAAATATTTTAAAGTTAAATTACTCAAAATTCAACATTTTTTGACTCCCTCCAAACTTTTAGAAAATTCTCCCCAAAATTGAAAACTCTCTCTCCTAATCTAAGCTCCTCTCCTACACACATCCCCCTTGCACCTGCACCTGCTATTGCACCTACGCACCCATCTCTCCATCCTTCAAGCTCCATCTCTCCATCCTACAAGCTCTATCTCTCCATCCTTCAAGCTCCATCTCTCCATCCTACAATGCCTCTTGACGACGTGACCAATGTCCCAGCAAGCTCTTCACGTGGTAGGTCTCCGGGGCTTATCCTACGCCTACCTCAAGAGTATGTTCCCACAAAGAAAACATGCTTGGGTACATTACCTTCAGCCAACGAACGCCGCGCTCAAGGGGAGAAGAATGTGGATCTCTGGACAGACGGATGCTTGTATCCAAAGGATCCTTCTCTCAATGTTCATCCGTCTTTTACAAACATTCCATCACTGTTGCAATACGTTGGAAATGGAGAGCAAGGTTTGTTGGGCTACTGCAAGAGACTCAATAAACACGAGATTGCGCGGTCCGAGATCTACTTGTGTCATTGGCAGTTGCTCAATGGGAGTTTCCACAATCTTCAAGCTCAGATGCAAACAACTACTAGTGCGCTTGAGGAGGCAAAGAGCACCATCACAACCAAGGAAAATGTAATTAAAAAGCTTGAGGATACTCTTTCACACATGAAGAGTACTGCCATGGGAGGTAGGGTGCAAGAAAACGAAGGGTGACAGCTATGAGGTAACATGTTCTATCCCTCATGTTGTTTAAGTTTAATACGGCTCATCATTGTTGTTTTGGGCAATAGGAACTTCGTCCAAGAAACGTGCGGCGGCGAGAATGCGTCAGCTAGGGCTACTTTACTTCGTTCTTGTTTCAACAAAGAGGATTTTATTGGGATTCTTGATGCTCCAGAGGCAAAACACTTGAAAGACGCAATCACTAAGAGAGTTCTTAGAGATTTTTCTAATATTGTCACTGATCTAGATGTTCAGGATATTTGTGATGCTGTTGGGATTAGTACCAAGGGCTATCAAGCAATACATCAAGTGTTAAAAGATGCATTAAGAAGTCGAGGAGTCACGGAAAACCTATTCCCACTTCCTCACAGAGTGCAGATTGCCAAGAAGGTGTCAAATGAAGATGTTGTTCACCGATTAGGGGACTACTTGTATATTGAAGACACGATGCCTCTTCAGCCGCTCCGTAGCAAATCACAAGGAAGGAAGGGCCGCGGGAAGGGAAACGGTGCTGTTTCTAACAGTGTGTTGCGGACCGAAGGGTTTGTTTACACCAAATTCAACAATATCTTTGTGGACTTGATACGATTGCAGCAGTCCATGGCTGTTTTCTACAATTTGAGTGATGCAGGTTAGTTTAGAGTTGCCTACATGCTCTATGATGTGTCATAACATGCATTTTGAGGCTTTATGTTGTTGGCAGTTCTTGAAGGCAAGCTTGTGTTCGTGCTGAAGTTGGATGAGTGTGTAATTGTTAAAGGGAGAAAGTTGGAGAGAATGAGCATCACGCTTATGAATGAAGCCCTAGCTTATGCTAAGCAATCTTGCAGTTCAAGTGAAGCGACAAAGGCCTCTTTTAGTGTGCAATCAGAGAAGGATATATGGTGGCTTGGTGCAATTGAAGTTCCGAAAGAGACACATGAAGTCCTTGCATGGATTTTCAGTAGAATCCCATGGGTCACAGAGGTCATTAAAGCTCAAATAAACGGTGAGAAGCTCATGGTTCCAGGACGTGGGGAGTTCGATGTTGAATGGAATTTAGGTGGTGATTTAAAGACCATAAAGTGCATGCTTGGATGAAAACAAGGTGCAAATTCTTTACTTCCCTGTCCATTCTGTACGAAAGGGCACAAGACAAGTCGAGCAACTCAAGTGGAAGGTCAGGACGATGATAATGATGACCATATAAATAGGGAGTGGCAAAGTTCGGTTCTTTCATGTGATATGCTGCAGGTGCCCAATAGGGATAGCAAAGATCCTCGGTGGAACCCCATAATTCCCTTCTCCCTCAACAATGTTCACTTTTGCACATTGCATGAGTTTATACGAATATTTGATAGGATCTTAAAGCATCACATTGATTATGCTTTCACAATGAAGCCCCTTCAACGGTCAAAAGACTCCTTGTAGGGGGTGCAGATGCTCCTTAATGAGATTGGATGTCACCGATCAAGGGTGAACATTGTAGTAGAGACTTGTAGGGAGAAGACATATGAGGTGGCACAAAAGGTTTCCATGAATGGAGCCAAAGCATGTCGATTTTTCAAGAAGATGTCAAAGTCTCCAATGCAGGTATCCAAGGCAAGTGTCGATCTAGCAAGTGAGAAGCGGTGGGAGTTGTGGAAAGATTTTTGTTCATGCACGACGGACAAAGATCCCAATGTGGAGGTTGCTAACCAACGCAAGCTAGTATGGTCATCCTTTCAAAAGGTTGTGCAATTGATGAATCTTTCAAGCACCATCGTTGAGCAGCGAGAGGAGTTCAAGAAGGTGCTTTATGAATTCACAAAGGCCACTAAGGACGGATGGTCTGAAAGCAAGATTACACACTACATGGTTTGTTTTAACGGACTTAATACATATGCAATGTTTGAAAATGTAACTTTTCTATTCGCTTATCTCCTTTTTGGTTGTTTTAGCACATTCTCTATGCGCATGGTGCATACTTCATGGACCGCTATGGTTCGCTTGATATATGGAGTACACAAGGCATGGAGAATTCCCACTATCGAGCAAAAGGACTCTACTTCAAGAATACTCGGCATGGTGGTGGTAGTTCACACTCCAACTACCTCCAAGAGATGTTTAATTGGTTTTTTAGGCACACCTTTGGGAGAACTCGTACTATTGAGAAAGCAAGAGAATCAATGTTAGCAAAGCAGTTACGCAACGCTTCCCGTACTGCAGCATCCGAGAAGTGGAAACGCTCGCGAGCATCCCTTGGCCACGAAGCTTGGCGTGCAACTAAATATCGAAAAGGCAGCATTTGGGCGTCGCGTCCGCGTCCGCATGATCCAGGTTTAGTTGTTCAATTCAATTGCTTTATTTGAGTTTCACTCAATTGGCCGCATAGTGTGAAAGGGCCCAAATCTCAAAAAAACCTATTTAAAGGTTGAAGGGGCTCATTTTGTCATCTTCCCTACCAGGTGCAACCATGGCACAAAAAAAACAAACGGCTAGGATTGCATATCCAGAGGGGCCGGATGGTCAACAACTCAAAGGTACAGCAACAGAAGCTAGAACTTCACAAGCTCAAGGTGAAGTCCACACAGAAGAAGCTGGAGCTTCAAATCAGCATGGCCAGTCCTCTACAACAACAAAAGAGAGACGGAAGCATCATCTTGTTGTCTATTCATCGGACTCCAACGATTCTGATGGCAATAGGGAGGATGAGAGCGACGAGGGCAAAGAAACAAACAGCCAAAAGCAGCCATCAGAAGGCTCCGAAGAGACACAAACGGATGAAGATTCCCCATGGGTTGGCGTCCAAATAGAAACTTATCAGGCTCACATGTCTATTGGGGGTAAGACACTTCCTAAAGGGAGTGGACCTACACCATCACATCCGGTCGATAGTGAAGAGCACGAATCAGATGGACAGTGGGTGGAATCCGAATATGAGGTGTTGGAAGTGCCTGTGCAGAAAAAAAAGAGAAAGAGCATTGTCTACAAGAAGAGGAAGCAAGCTGCCCCAACTCGTGCCAAAAATGCACCTCCACATCGACCTCAGAAGGTACGAAAGCGCAGCCGTGCTTTTCCGGAGATTCGACACTATCAAAAGAGCACCGAGCTCTTGATTCGGAGGGCCCCTTTTGCAAGGCTATGCAGGGAGGTTTGGCAATTGTACAACACTCAGTTTCGGATGGGCGCCGTGGCCATAGAGGCAGTCCAAGAGGCAGCAGAGCAATATTTAACTGACATATTCGAGGATTCTAACCTCTGTTCCATCCATGCAAAGCGTGTAACCATTATGCCCAAGGATATGCAACTTGCTCGCCGTTTGCGCCATGAGGAGTAGCTTGTAATTAGGCATCAACCTTTTTGTATTTACGGAACTCCAAGATTGCGAAGAATTTGAATACAAGCGTCTTTTGATTCTATATCCCACTCTGTGCATTGTATTGGGAAGAATTTGAATATAAGCGTCTTTTATTGTATACCCCAGTGCGCATTGTATTGTTTTAATTCTGTACCATGCAATGTAGCACTGGTTCAAGTTTTGTCTACCTTCTACTGTATGTATGTAGCCATTAGCTTGTTATTGTGAAAAATTGCCTACGTTTAGCACCTTGGCTAAGTGGGGCATGCACTTCCTGATGTATCCATGCTATGTGACTCACTATTGCATGGCAAAAACATCTACAAAGTGTTAAAAATGGCTTGGAATGCCCCCAAGTTGGCTGCCACAAGGGCGCGCATTTGGGGCTTCCAGAGGCCTATGGATGGACATAATGCGCGCCCTTGTGGCAGCCTCTCCTAGTGCTTTGCTGACACTCTCCAGTGGTTTCCTAACAATTTTGACAAGCAATAAGTATGTTTTGTTTGCTTCAATGCTTCAATTAGCATAGATGCTACTGGAATTCATCCCCCCTTAGTCCATGTCAGTCCTAAACTCCAGAAAGGGCTTAGATATTGCCACAAAGTTTACTCTTGTGGTTTGTTAATACAACTTTAGGTATCTGGGGCAAGATGGGCTTCAGGTTACCTGGGTATCCATGTCTTCCTATTTTGCAGCTGGTTATTATTGTCTTCTCACTCTGTTTTGTAACTGGATATGCTCCTATTCTCCAAGAAGGGTTTAGATATTGCCACAGTTTTGTGGTTTGTTAATACATATTTAGGTATCTGGGGCAAGATGGGCTTAAGGTTACCTGGGTATCCATGTGTTTCTCTTTTGCAACTGGGTATTAATGCCTTGTCACTCTATTTTGTACTTGGGTATGCTCTTAGATGTGTCCAATTTCATCTGCCACAAGGGCGCGCATTTGCACACTTCATCTGCTAATGGAAAGCCCTAATGCGCGCCCTTGTGGCAGCATTGTTTAGGGACTTCCAAGCCCTTTACTAGGCACATACATAACTTTGGAAGCCTAGATATAACAAAGTATACATTTTTTAAATTTTAATGCCTGCCAAACCCTTTAGTAGTCATAGCAAAAATTATGGTGCTTCTCATACACAATGGAAGCCCAACATAAAAGAAATCCAAAACCTTGCAAGAAAGAGAGTCATAGACAGCAAAAAGTAGTTTCATTAAAGAAATCAATGCTTTACATGATATCCAACTTTTGCTTTAGGATCTTTCTAATTACAATTTTCTGGCGCTTGGCCTTTTGGGGTGGCTCCCTGTTAAGTAAAGTGGTTGTGATTTCTTGGGTGTCATTAACCCCTACAGCTTGGTTCATGCCGACATGGGCAATAAGGAGCCCGCGAAAGTTTACACCGAAAGTGGATATTGAAAAATCTTTCTTTACAAGCACTACAAGGTTGGCCGTTTGGGCAAGTGTTGTTAAACACAACGCCTTGGAGAGTGAACGGAGAGCAAAAATTTTGTAGCGACCATTGGGAGAGTAGTCGGCATGGACAAACACCATGACACCAGTGGGAAGTGTGCCGAGGTAGTGAGCAAGTGCCGCTTGAGGTCCGAATGGAGTCCTCCTCCCCCCTGACCGTTGCGCCCAGGCGTCAACCTCCAGAACATCCTACAGAACATAGGTTTTCTGAGATATGGCACAAAATTATGATGTAAAATTAACAAAATCATTTGTAACAATCAAATGTAAGTGAGCATCTATACCTCTTGTCTACGATCCTCCTCATCGGCATCCGGGTGCAAGTAAAGATCCACGCTTGACTTCCCCTTTGGATCAAGCAAAACAGGTGTTGCAGCAGGTGGTGGTGAATCCACTCTTGCGCGTTTAGCCAAACACATGGCTTGCACGGCCACAAACTCCTCCTCAGAGACCTTGGCCTGCTCAGCCGCTCCCACCTCGGCTTGTGTGATCGCCACTGTGTCCGCCAAAGTATTCCCCATGGGCAGTAGGAGATCATTGTCATGGGAGGTGGTGGTATCAAGCTCAAACTTTCCATGGGCATCGAGGATGGCGAAACACTCATCCATGCGAAGCTCAAAGTATTTCTCCAGATCGTGCATAAAAACAAACTCCTCCCCACCCACCACAATGGAGGAGAAGCGGGTAATCTCTTCCTCAGGGATGGCATCCCGAGTGGTGGTTCCTTCTGGCGGTCCTGAGGATGAACTGACTCATGGAGAGGCCTCCAAGAGGCCTTGAATCCCTACAGGGTAGGTCAAGGCAAGCGTCCTCTCCTCTGCGGATGAGTGAATGGCCGCGTGCTTGGGGTCCTTCACATCAGCCAATACCCCGCCGATCTGCAAGTGAGGTAGCACTACATCAGGGCCTGTTGGGCACTCGTGAAGGAGGAAGATCATTATGGCCTGAACAAAGAAAAACGTGTTTCTGATCCTTCCCTTACGCATTGCTCGCATATCATCAGCTTCAAGCCGCACATATTGTCCGACGGGTTGTGCTATGGTGGCAAAGCGTGCAAGCCTCTGATGAAATGGCCTCTCCCCTTGATAGATGTGGTGGAGAAGGCCTTCAGGGACCCATTGCCCTGGTCGGTTTGGTAACTCAACAATGAATCTCCCCATGCACGTGGAGATGTATGAAGTAATGTGCTCAAGAGATTGAGAGTGGAGGGTCAAGGTAGTTTCCAAATCGGGTTGGGTTGTGAAAAATGCTTGAAGCTCAGGGCAATTTGCATGCCCAACCTCAGTAAGGAATGCATCTAAAGCACTAGTAGCAGCCATGTCTTCTCTTTGCGTGATTGGGTATGCTAGGTCTCTCTGCAATGCTGGGATGAAAATGGTGAAATGAGGAGGTGGTCCTCCTTATATAGACATATTCTATCTCGAAAAAATAAAAAAATATGGATTTAAAAAATAAATTTACACCACCTTGAAACTCAAGTACAAAATCAAGTACAACACCTTAAAACTTTTCAAAATCTTTAATAAAATATCCAATATATAAACGATTAAAGTTACAAGCCAATTCACTTAGACAAGATGATTTCGTCTGTAGCCCAATCTTTGTAAACAAGCATAGTGGCCTCCATCCGCCTTCCAATCTATACAACCAAAAATGGGCAATCAAAATACAAAAACCCACAGAAAATAAGAAAAGGTAGCTAAGGAAGCACAAAGCAGACCTTGCGTTGTTCTAGTTTGAAACTTGCATTACTGACATCCTCGAATCCAATTATGACAAAGTGTTCCCAAAGATTGGCAAGAGTCCAATGTCGATTCGCTGCAACCACCTCCACCTCGTTATTGGGCATGCAGACACGAATTTCAAAGGATTGAATCTCTTTGGCTGTCAGGTGCAAGGGTATCCATTTGCCACGTTTGTGCATCCACCTCTCATAGCTAAACCGTGCATACAAGGTGCACCTTGCTTTCAAATATCTAAGGCAAAGCTGTGTGGGGGACACATTGCACTTATAACGGTCACCATCATGCAAACCGTCAACATAGCCCCAATTGACACCTAGAATGGTGTCCATTGCATCTATGTCAACTTCTTTGCAAACAAACATTGTTGGTGTTTCTACAATCGGTAGAGAGCGGAATGCATGCACAAACAAATGAATGGGACAATGCCAACTGAGACCCACCGATCTAGTTGCCTTACCAAACTTTAGGGACCCTTGGAAATCTTCCACCACCTTGCGCTTGAAAGAAAGAAAAGCCCAATGGTCTGGAGTTGGCCATTCTGCACTCTGCAATGAGGGTGTCTCCACGGCTTCTAACCTACCATACCTTTGTCTTGAATTCGGCACCACGTACTTGTGGGAGTACATGAATATTCGCTGCTCGGTAAGTTTTTTCGATGAAACATTAGGAAACATAAGCTCCCCAATGTGAGCATGCACAACCATGAACGTGCCTGAGAGGCACTGAAGCGGTTGCTCCTCAACTAAGCTGGATGGAAAAACATCTTTACAAATGTCCTTAGTTAAACATAATGATCACATAAATGTAAACATGACATATGCATGGGATAGCTAAACCATGAAAAATTACAATGAGGTGCAAATTGAGTAGAAGCTCTCTTGAGGTGGAGCTCAGCTGCACTGTAGACGTGTTGCACGATGGCCACCATTCCGGACTTTGTTTCTTTGAATGTCAATAGACGGCCCTTCCAATGACGTTCCAATACGCCTCGACACCGTACGCGATGAGGTCCAGCACGTGACGGTTGCATGTAGATCCATGCACGCTTCTTGAACACTTGTGGGATCCATACCCCCTCTGAGTCTTTTATGTTGTGCAACACAATCTCCTCTATCTCTGGTTTGGGCCGTCTATGCGTGGACATGCTTGGGAAGTTGGGCTTAGGAAGGGATTTGAAAGAGTTGAGTACTGTGGAGAGAAAATGAGGAGCTGAGGGGAGGGTGAGGTGAGCTGCCTATGGTGGCTATGGTGGCTTTGACAGTGGAGATAGAGAAAGAGAGGAGTGAGAGCTAGAGAGGTAGAGAGGATAGTGGAGTTGTGGGCTATGGAGTGTGGGACTGTAGAGGGTTGATGGAGGTGTGAGAGAAGGGGGAGCTATGGAGAGAGAGGAAGAGAGTGGTGGAAAGCTTTTGGCTATGGCTGCCTTGACTGTAGAGAGAGAATGGGAGGAGGGAGAAGAGGGAGAGTGTGGGAGAGAAAAGTAATGAGGGAGAGAGAGAAAAGTAGATTTTGGGGGAAAAATTTGATTTTTTTAAGTTAGTTTATGTTTTGGGGCAGTTTTGGAGGCAAATGGGTCAACTTTGGAACTTTTAAAAAATTTTCAATTTTTCGGGTTTTTAAGCATGCACGTTTTTTTTGGGGGGTCCCTCCCTCTTTTATGACACCTCTCTCCTCCTATTTACCCCCCCCCCCCCCCCCCCAGCCTACCTCCCACCTCTCTCTAAGAACCAAGCATTGAAGAGGGAGACAATTAGGTTGCACCCCTACCATTCCTCCCCCTCTAGGTGATATCCCAAGAGCCTTCTCATTGGTTCTCCCTTAAGCCTTCACTAATCAAAAAGGCCCAAGGAGATTCCATATTTTTCCTAATGTGTGCTTGTCCATTGAGTGGTGAATGTTTGAGAGAGACAAACACTTACTCGGGTTTGTCCTTGCTCGGAAAAAATCGCTCGGTGCGTGGTAACACTCAAAATCCAAAAGTGGACTTTATTTTAAGGCTTATCTTTTATAAATAAAAAATCATAATTACAGCATGCACAATTTTTTTGATATGCCATAAATCACCAAATGTGGCTTGCATAACCATTAAAAAATATCACCTTATGTAATAAAGTCATAGGTTTCATATATATACATCATAAGACATTGTAAATTTAGATAAATTAAATGTTTGTTGTGATCGTTAATTGAATTTGTGAATGTTGCATATTTGACCCATAGGACTTTCTATATTTAATTCTAGTCACAAAGGAATTTTTTCTCAAATGAAAATTGCAAAAATATCAAGCACATATGTAAATAGTTACCACAAATTATTGCATGCACCCTGCTCATTTTTTTCTTAGGCTAGAGTATGAGTTTTAATGAAACATTGAATGCTGTTTTGCGTAGGTTCTTTTCATGAGTGTAATTACTATTGAGTTTATGCTCAAAAGTGAGGGATTATAATTTCTATGAGTACTTTTACTAACATTTTATAAGTTTGCGAAAGCATTTCTTGAGATGTGTTCTAGATTTCATGTACCATTTTATTTAAATTCGTGAAAAAAGGAGACTAAAGTGTCCTTTGTAGTACCAAACTAGTGTTAAGGTGTGCGGATTTGCCACCTCTGGTATGAGAAGTGAACATATTTGCATGTTTCCCTTACCTCATTATCTTGCTTACTACGTACATTCACGAGTAGCAAGCCCATTCTCACTCACCATTCCTCTCATCTTGTTTTCTAGCCACCCCATCCCACACTTGGGCGTTGATCTTCAAATTGTTTTTCATGGCATGTTTGATTGTGTATATGTATGCGTCCTAGCCGCATAACTTGCTAGGTGGTGACCTGATTGTGTAGCTCCCATGATGAGTCCATTGTGCATAGTCTTGGTGTAGAGGCCACCAGTTCTGATTTGCACTTCTACCTCTCATTTGGTGCCCCCATCGAGGAGGGCTTTGCAAAGATTGCAGAGACCTTCAATCAACAAAGAGTAGCCATGCATGCCATCAATCATGGACAAGTGGTTACAAGATTTTTCAAATTGGAGGACTGAAGAAGAGGAGACTATACAAGCACTCAAGGCCTTCATTAAAGTGCTATTGCTAGGCTCTTAGCGTCATCGATATCCAAGAGGTAAGCTCCCCACCTTGTAGTGCTCATGATAATCACAAATGAAGAGCATCAAGAGGGAGGGCTACAAAATTTCATCATCGTTGTCAACCAAAAGCATTCAGTCAATGAGTGCCGACAGAGGAGGTGAAGAAATAACGAGAAGTTTTCCTTTTGAGAGCTGCATCAACACTCTCACATCAGTTAGATTTTGTGTAGCACCAAGTTTTTTCTCTCCAATGCTTTCTCTTTCCATTTTTCTCATGTTAAGGTGTGCAGATTTTCCACCATACACACACTTTCTCTCCATCTCCTATTCCTATCATCTTGCTACTTGCTTCTTAAGGTGTACATATTTTCCACCTCTGGTATGAGAAGTCAGCATGCTTGCGTGTTTCCCTTACCTCATTATCTTCCTTACTACATGCATGAGTAGCAAACCCATTCTCACTCACTCAACATTCCTCTCATCTTGTTTTTTGACCACCCCATCCCACACTTGGGTGTGGATCTTGAAATTGTTTTCCATGGCAGGCTAAGAAGGATGGGCCAAGAGCAGATAGAAGCCTTGCGAGAAGAGGTGGACAAGTTATTGAACGCAGGGTTCATAGTTCCAGTGGAAACCACATAGTGGGTGAGTCCAGTCAGTCCAAAGAAGGATGGGAAGTGGAGGATTTTTGTAGATTTTAAACCCTTAAATGCAGCCACTAAGAAGAACCCATATCCTCTTCCATTCATCGATCAAATCTTGGATTCAGTGGCAGGTTATGAGAGGTATAGTGTGTGTGATGGTTTTTGAGGATATTTTCAATTGAAGATTGCTCTTAAAGAGCGAACAAAGACAACTTTTATTACACCATGGGGTTGCTTTTGCTACACGGTGTGAGCAGGATGAAAACACACACAGAGCCTCTTTAACGACCCGACACACACTCTTGGGAAGATACACACACACACTATGGGGCACCACTCGGCTTAGACAACACACCTGGCCGAGACAGGGAACACACCTCTGGAGTGAGAGGAGAGAGACTATCCACTTGCCCACTCCACACAGACACACACACACACACACACACCCAAAAAACTCAGCTCAAAAGAGGAGAATTTCTGATGTTTGGATACAATTGAGCTTGGGCCAACACCAATGGGGCAAATAGCTCACACAATATGGGTAAAATAAGCCAGATACAATCACAAACTAGAGCAGAAACTTCGCTCATAGGAGAAACTTACACAGAAAAACAGCAGAAAAAGAGTGAGTAATTTGGCAAAATGGACAGCGCCATCGCGTTTGGAACGGCCCAAAACCCCAGTCTACAATGTCAAAGTGCTCAAATCCGACCTCGGATGAGTAGTTTACGGCCAAAACAGGCTCCAAAATCCCCATAAACACACCTGCGGCTGTTCCTCCTCTCTTCTCCACGTTTTTTCTGGTCTTCTCTCTGTTTTTTCAGTTCCCACACTTAGCTTTTTTAGTTGGGCACCCTTAGCCTTTTAGATGACCTCAAACGGACCCCGAACAGGCCAAAAACTGACCTCGCAGTGCATAGTTGTCACCTTTTTGCATCATTCGCACACCGGGCACTCAGCTTTTTTCCAATAATGCATCTCGCCACCACGTGAAGTGGCCCCAAAAATTGGTCCTAATGATGAACTTTCTTCATAACTCTTACAAGAAAACACCCACGTTGTGTCCGTCCTCATCCGCGTGCAAATATTGACCTCGTTCGCCCTCCTGACGCCACTAGATGCCATCTGACGCACCTGCTGACCTCACGTCGTCGGCCCACGGATAGCTTCCTCGAGAAGTTTTACGCGCTACCAACTCCTCCTTATTGTAGAAAAAACATACTAGTATTGATAATAGTGAAAATCGCTGCACTATGTACATGCTGTCCTACCTGTACACATGTGGGCCCCACGTAACCACCTGGCTATGGAAATTGGGTAATCCTTTATTCGATGCACCATGCATGTGTATGTACATATGCGCAATCCCTTGCTCAAAAAAACTCATGACAACGGTATTGCCATTTGGGTTGTCAAATGGACCATCTTTCTATCAAGAGAGAGAAAATTGGGTGTTGGAACCATTCATTGGTAGTTGTGTTAAAGCTTTTATGGATGACTTCCGTGTCTACAAACAGTAGGGCTGAACACCATGAGAAGCTGTAGATGGTATTGGCTCGATATGATGAATGTGGAGGACAACTAAATCCAAAAAAATATCATCGAGCACAGCCAAGGGTGAAGTTATTGGGCCACATGGTGTCAGAAAATGGCATTGAGGTTGATCCAGACAAGGTTAAGTCTATTATTCTTCTTCCATCACCTACAAGTATGAAGCAATTGGAAACCTTTATACACAAAGTCAAGTATATGGCACGGTTTATTCCATTGTCTTCACAGATCCTTTATCCATTACAACAAGTGGCAAAGAATGATCCATTGCAATGGGATGATAAGTGTGAAGAAGTGTTTCAAGAGGTGTTAGGGGGGCTGTCAGCCATGCAGGCTCCTGATTGGGAGCAAGTGTTTTATGTAAATCCATCACTAGGGGATGATGCCATTGGATCCATGCTATTGCAAAAGGGGAAGGGCATCCATTATATGAAGCCGATGTATTTTGTGTAAAGAAAGAGGATGCAAGAGAAGCACAAAGCACACACAGATGGAAATCTTCTTCTTCTTCTCACAGAAAAGAGAGTACAAAATGACTAAGTGCTAAAACTGAAAAGTAGCACATATGTATATGCGGTCACTAAGTGTGAACTCGCTAGAAGCATACTAGGCTGGCACTATAAGTGTAGTCCAGCTGTAGAATCACTGGCAGAGATCCTCCGTGTCGGTCACCTAACACGCCAGTGAGTAAATGTCGTAAGCGGCTAAGACCCGTAGTGGATGTCAGCTCAAGATATAGAGCTCGACATCTCAACACTCCCCCTCAAGCTCTGCATGTCGCAAAGTCCAAGCATAGTCTGGAAACATCGAAGCTTCTTAGATCCGAGGGCCTTGGTAAAGATATCTGCTATCTGCTCGTCTATAATGACGTAGACTATGGCGATGTTGCCCGCCAACACTCGCTCTCGAACGTAGTGGTAATGGACCTCTATGTGCTTGGTCCTGGCATGGAACACTAGGTTCCTAGCCAACTGCATGCTGCTGAGGTTGTCACAATGGATGACAATCTGCTCGTCCACCTGCACTCCCAAGTCCTCAAGTTATGTGCGTAGCCAAGCTACCTCGCACACTGCAACTGCTGCACCTCTGTACTCGGCCTCTGTGCTCGATAAAGCAACCGTAGGCTGCTTTTTGCTGCTCCAAGTAACAGCAACACTCCCAAAAGAGAACATGAAGCCACTCGTAGATCTCCTATCAACAATGCTACCTGCCCAATCTGCATCTATATACCTATACAATGCTAATGGCGCATCTCTTGCATAGAACAATGTGTAGTCAAGAGTCCCTTGCACATACCGAAGTGTGCATCGTACTCCATCCAAATGTGGCTTCCTCGGAAGCTGCATGAACTGACTCTCCGAGCCTACTGTGTAGCTCAAGTCTGGCCTCGTGATAGTCAAGTAGATTATACTACCCACAATCTTCTTGTACATCTTGACATCCTCAACAATGTCACCCTTCTCTGCACTCAGCTTTGCATTCACATCCAAGGGAATAGAAATTGGATTACAATCATCCATACCATACTTTGACAACATGTCCAAAGCATACTGTCTCTGTGACAGCCATACATCCTCTGGAGTCCTGATCCCCTCAATGCCAAGAAAGTAGCGCAACTCGCCCAAATATTTCATTTCAAACTCCTGTTTGAGAAGACCCTTCACATGGTCAATCTCCATAGCATTGTCACCCACAATAATAAGGTCATCTACATATATGGTAATGACCACAATCCCCACATCACTCTCACGTACATAGAGTGAATGATCAGCATGAGCTCTCCTAAACCCAATACTGACAAGATACTTGGCAATCCTATCATACCATGCTCTAGAGCCCTGCTTCAAACCATACAAAGCTTTGAGAAGTCTGCATACATAATTTGGGTAACTTGGATCAACATAACTAGGTGGCTGATCCATATACACTTCCTTGTGCAACTCACCATTCAAGAAGGCATTCTTTACATCCATTTGATGCATAATCCATCCTCTAGATGTAGCCACTGCTATGACAGCTCCCACAGTCATCATCTTTGCCACTGGAGCAAAGGTCTCCTCATAGTCTATGCCATACGTCTGTGCATAACCCTTTGCGACCAGCCTTGCCTTGTGACGCTCAATGTTACCATAAGCCTTATGATTGGTTTTATACACCCATTTACATCCAATATCTTTCTTGCCACTTGGCAATGGAACCAACTCCCATGCGTCGTTTGCTTCCAATGCATCCATCTCTTCATTCATTGCATCATCCCAATGCACCTTTCCAACTGTAACCTCAAAATATGTGGGCTCCACATCCTGTATCACCTTAGCCATGTAGGCTTGGTGATGCGCTAGATACCCATCATAAGTCAATTTCTGAACTGGATTTCTGACTCTGTTAGATCTGCGCGGTCCTGGGTCGCTCCTTTGCCCTCTAGCATCTTCTTGTACTTTCCTTACACTAGGTGTCCTCACAGTCGGAATTCCAAATTCCTCATCAAGACTTTGTTCACAACCATCTGAATCCATGTCTACATGTGAAAACCCTGATGATGCATCAGCCCTAAAGGGAGGTTCATCTACCTTTTCCTTTCCTTTTCGTGATACATTCCCTGTACGTGATGGTGGAGTAACCTGCGTACGTAGTCTACCATTCCATGGCTTCTCAATAGAGCCACGAGAATAGGACTCTTGTGGTCCACTCAAAACCTTTGACTGTGGCCTCACATTTTGTACAACCACATCATCTTTTACATCAGCCCTAATAGTGACATGTGCATTACTGTACCAGCTGCTCATCTCATCAAAGACTACATCTCTGCTCACTCGTAATTCTCGTGTAGTAGGATTGTGTACCCCTTTTGTTCAAGGGAATATCCCACAAGAATACATTTCTTTGCTTTAGGATCCAATTTCCTACGCAACTCATCTGGTACATGCACGTAAGCTATGCAGCCAAACACTTTCAAGTGTGCCAAATCAGGCTTTGTACCTGTAAAATTTTCCTCAGGTGTTACATCATGCACCGGAGCTGTAGGTGTCCTGCTCATAATGTACACAGTTGTATTTATAGCTTCAGCCCAGAAATGATGAGGCATGTTCTTCTCATTCATCAATGCACGTGCAACCTCTGCAATGTGCCTGTTTTTCCTTTCTGCGACCCCATTCTGCTGTGGAGTATATCTGCATGTAAACTGCCTGCATATACCATGCATTCGCATAAAATCTGAAAAATCGTTGGAGAAGTACTCTCCCCCTCCATATGACCTCAATGTCTTGATTTGCATATTTGTCTCCTTCTCAATCATGACTTTGAAGTCTTGAAAGTGACCAAACACTTCACTTTTGTTACGCATGAAGTAGACCCATACTTTCCTTGTATGGTCATCAATGAAAGAGACATAATACTTGCAACCATGTATACTTGCAGTATCGGTTGGACCCCAAACATCTGTGTGCACCACCTCAAGTGGATTTTTACATACATTGCGCTCATGTGGAAATGAGCGCAATGAGCCGGAAATGAGCCCTTTGAATGTTTTTCAAACTGGCATGCTGCACACACTTTATGGATACCATCCACCTTGAATTTGGGCAAACCTTTTACAATCTGTTTTGATTGCATGCTGCGCAATCTCTGCTCATTGACATGGCCAATGCGTTTGTGCCAAATATCAACATCAGCCACAACACCTGTGCCCTTTGCAAATAATGCAGCTTTTACCTCAGGCATGTCTACATTCAGCATAAACATTCTGCCCACACGTTTGCCCTCTTTGATCAGCTTACATGCATTCTGGAAATCTTCTACATAACAGCCATTGGGATTGAAGTGAACTTGCAAACCCTCCTAAACCATTTGTCCAACAGAAACAAGATTCATTGTAATGTTTGGGACATGAAGTACATCTGCTAAGTACTTTGATTTCCCACTCTTCGTATTTAGAGGTATGTCCCCTACATGAGCAATGGATTGAGCTGTGTCATCTCCTGTCTGCACATAGCCTGACACATCTGGTTTGCACATACTCTAAACCACTCTCCGAGACGTCATGTGATTAGAGGCACTTGAATCCACATACCAAACATCATCTTGGGTGGAATTCTATGCAGTCATTGTATTCATTACATGCTGCATAACAAACATGCGCTCATTTTTTTTTGTCATCTGCATCTCTGCTAGTAGATGCATAGTTTCCCTGTTCTCTCTTTCCACTTGCTTTTCCCTTTGGACAGTCACGTGACATGTGACCTCTTTCACCACCCACAAGTCCAACATTCTCTGCTATCTGCAGTATGTTGCTGCCTGCTTGATCCTACACCACGACCTCTTTGACTCCCACTGCCTTGAGACTGGTTTCCCCTGCCACCTGTATTGTTTTGATTTGATTGACCTTCTTGAAATTGGCCCCTGCAACCACTTGGGCCTCAACCACGACCTCTACCTCTACCTCTATTGCAGTTAGAATAGAAGGCCTGTTCAGACCTATTTCTGCCACGAGAAGTAGATGTGTCAAGACCAAGGTTCTTCTCCTCAAGAATAAGCATAGAAATCAAATCTTGGAACACGGGGATGTCGTCTCTTGTATTCATGGAAGACCTGAAATGTACATACTCATCTCCTAGACCATCCAAGCATGCACGGACAATGTCATCGTCTTCCACTGAGACTTTAATAGATTCAAGAGCCTCAATGATACTCTTGATCTTCAAGGCATAATCATTGATGGAGAGGTTGTTCCTCTTAACCTGATTTAGCTCCGACTTTAGTTGAAGCTTCCTGGCCTTGGTGTTCACCTCGAACACTCTGCCTAAGTTTTTCCATGCAATGGCGGGGGTTTCAGCATCCTGTAGATAGCCCGTCATGCCATCTGTGATGCTCATAGAAAGCCAATACATCACTTTGCTCTGGCCTTGTTGCCAGTCCCTCAAAGCTTTCCTTTGTTCTGCTGTAGCATTTTCCTCAGGAATCTCTGGTTCCTTTTCATTGTCTCCTTCTACATAGTCCCAATAACCTTTTCCTTTTAGGAAATTTGTTATTCAGAACTTCCATGCAGGGTAGTTATTTTTCTCAAGCTTCTCAGTGACAATCTGACTGAAACCGTCAGACATCTTGAAGCACTAAGACAAAATAGCTGCAATCTGCAAAAACATGCAAATCTGCTGAACTTGCTATCGTGGTACCTGTAACACTTTCTACACTCAATGAGTGTCCACAATCAAGCGTACATACAACCACTGTACTTGTACAATAAATCTCTGTGTACTGCACTTTGGAGACCTGTTCAGAAACTTGCATCTGGTCGTGGATTGCGAACGAAGGGATTGTGATGCTCTTGCTCTCTTGGCCTCTCTTGCCTGCACCAGGCTCTGATACCATGTAAAGAAAGAGGATGCAAGAGAGCTACACAAGAGAAGCACAAAGCACACAGAGATGGAAAGCTTCTTCTTCTTCTCATAGAAAAGAGAGTACAAAATGACTAAGTGCTAAAACTAAAAAGTAGCACATATGTACATGCGGTCACTAAGTGTGAACTTGCTAGAAGCATACTAGGTTGGCACTATAAGTGTAGTCCAGCTATAGAATCACTGCCAGAGATCCTCCGTGTTGGTCACCTAACATGCCAGTGAGTAAATGTCGTAAGCGGCCAAGACCCATAGTGAATGCCAGCTCAAGATGTAGAGCTCGACATCTCAACATTTTGCAAGCCGAGTGAAGTTGGTAGTAGAGAGAAATTTTTTGAAAGTAGAGCTAGTGATGGCCAGTGTAATATCTGCTTGGTCGACGATTTTGTCATTACTTGCTACCACGACCTTTTGTTTTCTTGATGATTTACGTCTTTTTGCCACAATTAATTAATGGTACTAACATGTGAAATGTGGTGAATAAATGGGTAATTGAGCTGCAAGAGTTTGAGTTCTCTTTTCTAGTGGAAGACAGTACAAGAGCTACCCTAGCTGATTTGTTGACCTACAAGGAGAATCCCCTTATTGTTAAGGAAGAGGTGGTGAGAAAGGTAGTTGAATAAGTCCCACAGATCAGCAATGCACATGTGTTGTTCTTTGATGGTTCATACAGAAAGAGCCATGATGCAGCTTCAGGGGGTATAACACTTTATGATCCAGAGGGAAAGCTAGTATGCAAGAAAGGGTTCGAATTGGATGCGCATAGTAATAATGAGGCTGAATATGCTACGTTGGAATCCGGATTACACATTTGTTTGAAGCATGGTGTTTGAAGGTTGAGTATAAAAGGTGATGCCTTCTTAGTTGTGACGCAAGTGCTGGGTGTGTGGAAGCGCAAGAACACCTCATTGAAGGAAATGTAATTCATAATTAAAGACCTATTAAAAAAGTTCAAAGCATGGAGGATCAAACACATAGAACGTGCTCTAAATGGAGAGGCACATGAAGCAGCTCAAAGCATGATTGGAGAGCTATTTGTGTTAAGGACCAATTTACCTCTTTATCATGGCCGAGAAAGTTTGGCTCAAGAAGAGGAGTTTTTACTAACAAGAGTCATTCCGAAGGAAATTCAGAAGTCTAAGAAGTATGGCTTTGTGCGTAGAGCGTACAATACAAATTGATTGGTGATGTCTTATACATGAAAGGGGATGATCTCGCGTTGAGACATGTACCTTGGTGGGAGGAGCTTTACAGAGTGTTGGAAGAGAATCATGAAGGCGCATGTGGCGGCCATTTTGCTCTAAAGATCACCTTGCATAAGATCTTGCAAGAGGGGTATGTATGGCCTAGTTTGCACAAGGATGTTCACCATTAGTGTAGGTCTTGCAATAGGTGTCAAGCATTTGGGAAGAGGGTGTTGAGGCCAGAGTTAGGAAAAACCATCATGGCATTTGATGTGTTTGAAAAATGGGGGATTGATGCAATAGGCCTGTTACCTATCACAAGCAGGGGCAAAAGCTATATTTTTACTGCAGTGGACTATCTCTCTAGATGGGCAGAGGCAATAGTAGTAAAATAGATCACTTCAAAGGACGTGGAAAAATTTGTGTACCATGAAATATGTTGCAAGTTTGGGGTGCCACTAGAGCTACTTTCGGATAAGGGGCCAGGATTTAGAGCTAAACTGCTAGACTTTTTATGCGCGAAGATGAAGATTAGGCATCAGCATACCACTCCTTATTATCTCCAATGTAATGGCTTGAATGAAAGATTCAATGGCGAGTTGTTACAAATTCTTTGAAAGTGACAAAGTAACAAGGAAAGAATTGGGATTTGGAATTGCCTAGTGCATTATGGGCTTACAGTACTTCGGTGAAGACAGGTATAGGGTTTACTCCATTTCATTTGGTGTATGGAAAGAAAGAACTATTGCCCATGGAAGTAGAGTTGCCTGCAGTCAAGATGTTAAAGAAGTTGCTTGGGCCACCTAGTGATGCATTTAAAGAGAGGCTGTTACAGTTACAAGAGGTTCAGGTAGATAGGATGAGTGCATTGGAACATTATAGGCAGATGCAGGATAAGGCTTTGTCAAAGATAAATGAAAAGGTCAAAAGTAAGGGTATCAAGAATCATGACTTGGTTTTGCCCTACAACACTAAGCTGGACAACACATTCCAAAAGAAGTTTCAAATCAAGTGGGAAGGCCCTTTCAAGATAGTGGAGTGTTTTCCGAATGGTACATATTAGTTGGCTAACCTGGATGGGATTTTACATAAGTCCAGACTAAATGGATTTAGTTTGAAATTGTATCATTCTAGATTGATGATGGTGGAGCAAGATGAGTTGTCTGCGAACAAGTAATGTATGTGAGGGATGAGGAGACCTGTGACACGGCGAGTCTCATATCTCTTTTTGCTCTGCTATTGATCATGAATGATCTAGCAGGCTACGGGATGGGCAAATTATGTCAAAAGTTTTTTGGAAGAAGTGATTGCGCATATGTACATACACATGCATGGTGCATTGAATAAAGGATTGCCCATTTTCCAGAGCCAGGTGGTTACGTGGGGCCCACATGTGTACAGGTAGGACAACATGTACATAGTGCATCGATTTTCATTATCACCACTACCAGTGTGTTTTTTCTATAATAATGAGGATTTGGTAGCACGTAAACGTCTCAAGGAAGCTATCCGCGGGAAGACGACATGAGGTAAGCAGGTGCACCAGATGGAATCTAGTGGCTTTAGGATGTCGAATGGGGTCAATATTTTCACGTGGAAAAGCGAGGACACAACCTGAGTGTTTTCTTGTGATAATTATGTAGAAAGGTTATCATGAGGACCATCTTCTGGGGCTACTTCACGTGGTTGCGGGATGCATTATTGAAAGAAGTTGAGTGCCAGGTGTGCGGATGGATGCAACAGGGTGACAACTATGCACTGCGAGGCCATTTTTAGGCCTAAGGTGCCCAAGTAATGAAGCTAAGTGTGGGAACTGAAAAACCAAAGAGAAGTCCAGAAAAAACGTGGAGAGAAGAGGAGGAACATCCGCAACTGTGTTTTTGTTGTTTTTGGAGCCAGTTTTGGCCATAAACTGCTCATCCGAGGTCGAATTTGAGCACTTTGACATTGTAGACTAGGGTTTTGGGCCCTTCCAGACGCGATGGCTCTGTCCATTTTTCCAAATTCATCATTTTTTTTTTACCGTTTTGGCTGTGTAAGTTTCTCCTATGAGCGAAGATTCTGGTCCAATTTGTGATTGTATATGGCATATTTTACCTGTATTGTGTGAGCTATTTGCCCCATTGGTGTTGGCCCAAGCTCAGTTGTATCTAAACATCAACAATTATGTGCTTTTGAGGTGAGTTTTTTGGGTGTGTGTGTGTGTGTCTCTCTGTGTGTGGAGTGGGTAAATGGGTAGTCTCCTCTCACTACATCGATGTGTTCCCTGTCTCGGCCAGGTGGGTTGTGTAAGCCGAGTGGTGCCCCATAGTGTGTGTGTGTGTGTGTGTGTGTGTGTGTGTGTGTGTGTGTGTGTGTGTGTATGTATCATCCCAAGAGTGTGTGTTGGGTCATTATAGAGGCGTTGTGTACGTTTCCATCCCACTCACAGTGCGTGGAAGCAAGCAAAGGGTGTCAACCTCTACTCGACCGACTAATGACTACTTCCTACAGAGATATCAAATCTACATGCCATCGGTTCTATGAAAGTGAGAGTCTCCTATGATGCTACCACAAGCAAAAAGCCCATCAAATGATCTCAAAACTTCACGAAACTCAAGGGAAGTCCTACACACACTAGAAGGCCCCTATCCCTTAGGTATTTGACCACAAATCCTAACCCACTACCCTCCGTGCAGAAAACGCGTAGTATGTTTGGTCAGATTTTACAAGTCACCGTTTCAAAAATCTAACATGCCTAATGCATAGCTCTACTCGCTGTGATCGCATGGATATGCTGAAATGAAAAAACAGAAAACGTTTACTAATCGAAACTCCAAAAGTAGCTCATGGGTGAATCTGCCAAAACACAGATGAACGTGCGTGATGTAAGCATCAACGCGTAGCTCTCCTCGTGGGAAACATGCTGCTGCTCTCCATTTACGATTCCAACCACCGTAGCTCTTGTAGCACACACACACTTTCTTGCAGTCTCCAAGTCGCGACACAAAAGATAAGATTATTAGAAGTCCCTTTACAACGCTTTAGATTTTGGTTTATATACTAAGCCTTAGAAAACCTAATGTCCGGCCAAAATGACATGATTTGTCCCTAGGCTTCTATAGAGCTTAATTACAACACCGTGAGATGGCTTTGCTCATCCAACAAGCATCTGTGGCCAAAATACAATTGCTGACTTAAAATATGAAGTTCTTGTAAATATTACAAAAGTGGTCGTAATGGCTCAAAATAATAATAACGGGATATTCGATCATGTCCATGAGCTTGTATCTTCACATTACAACATCCATCTTCATCTTCATCACTTGATCAGCATCTTCATATGTAATCTTTAGAGGATCTTTGAGGAATCTTTGTGGAAGCGTTGTTGAAAGGTTGACCTGTCAACACTCTCCCCCTCCGAATCCTTGTTTTCCGTGACAAGACCCTAAGTTTGCAGTGGCCTTGACGAGTGCTTCATGTTTTGGTGTTGGTTGAAGCTTTTGTTGTTGCAGTTGCTTCTTCTAGATGCTTTGTATGTTGTAGAGTTACCTTTTTCTTGTACATGTAGTGTAGTTGAAGCCATAGCTCTCTCCCTCCAATTGGTTGTTGTATCCTGAATAGGTTGAGTGAGGTTTGTTGTTGCAGCAAGTCTTTATCTTGGCAGATCTGTAGTGTTTGTTCTTTGGGTGTCATCCTGCATGTGTACCTGTAAACTTGAAGCCTTTTTGAATTTTTTCTGGGCCGCTCCCCTTTGATTTTCTAGCTGATGAGCATGTAGTTGTTTGGGGATGTTGTTGGTCTGCTTTTCTGTATTATATAAAAAATAAAATAGTAAAAATAAAATGTGGCGTATATTACAAAATGAAGGTCTTGGATACCTGGATAGGACTAAAGGGAAAAACCCAGTGGGAAAAAAATGCCTATAGTCACAATTAAATGTGAGGCTATATGTACTTATGTTTTGATGTAACCGAGTTTTGTTGAGTTAAAGTACTTATGGCCGTATAGCTACTATTATTGACTGGATATACATTGGATAAGTGTTAGTAGCTTGCAGTCAGAGTCGTTGTTGTTGAGCAAATGCTTATGAAACCTGTTACCGCTTCATCATCGTCATTTTGTTGTGTAAGTGCATACGTGGAACACAAATCGTGTCAAATGCAAATGTCCAATGATGGTACATTATACATGCTTGCACAGATAGATGCATGGGAAACAATATGTTGTGCAAGAAGAGTTTGAATGGGTGCTTCCAGGAGTGAACGTAGCTAGAGAAGAAAAATTATATTTGACTTCAAGATCTGCCGTTACTCACAAGAAGGGTTGTTGATGCTCGAGGTTTTTTCACTCTCCTCATTGTGTACATGTGCGTGAGTGTTTTATGGATTAATCCACCTCTCCACCAAATAAAATTGTTAGAATTTGACTCTTCTGCTCACCTATCCAGCATGAGCGGCTCAATTTTACAATATGCTCAACTCTTTTAGCTTGAGCTATAATCTAAATATCTAGACTCATAGACCACAAAAAATATTAAGACATGAAGCTTGGGTCTGACGCTTGCTCATTTAGTGGCTCAGCTCCCCAACTCTTGACTCTTATGCCATGATTTTTATGGCGACTTGACTTACTCTCAGGAGCTTTTGACCAAGAATATGTTTTGAAATTGAAAACTTCCATCCTCGAAGCGAGGATTTGTAAAGGACCATACTGACACTATTGGTTTCTTTTGACATACCTTGGTGACTTTGGTTGTCAAAATTTCTTTTTGTTGTTGTTGGTCCCTTGGTTGAGAAGATTGGCTCGCTCCATTCTCCGTAACACTTTTTCTATCATGTCTTGACATTTCTTGAGAGCTAGAGATGACTTCAATCTTCTTCGGTATGTGTTGTTCTTTTGACACCCATTTGTATTTGCATCGTGTGATTAGCGTTGTCAGGAGTTATTTGGAGCAAGGTATTGCACATATGTATATACACATGCATGGTGCATCGAATAAAGGATTGCCCATTTTCCAGAGCCAGGTGGTTACGTGGGGCCCACACGTGTACAGGTAGGACAGTATGTACATAGTGCATCGATTTTCATTGTCACCAGTTCCAATGTGTTTTTTCTATAATAATGAGGAGTTGGTAGCGCGTAAAAATTCTCGAGGAAGCTATCCGCGGGCCGACGACATGAGGTAAGCAGGTGCGCCAGATGGCATCTAGTGGCGTCAGGAGGGCGAATGGGGTCAATATCTGCACGTGGATGAGTACGGACACAAAGTGGATGTTTTCTTGTGATAATTATGCAGAAAGGTCATCATGAGAACCATATTTTGGGTCCACTTCACGTGGTGGTGGGATGCATTATTGGAAAAAGTTGAGTGCCAAGTGTGCGGATGATGCAAAAAGGTGACAACTATGCACTGCGAGGTCAGTTTTTGGCCTGTTCGGGGTCCGTTTGAGGTCATCTAAAAGGACAAGGGTTCCCAACTAATAAAGCTAAGTGTGGGAACTGGAAGAAAAGATAGAAGACTAGAAAAAACGTGGAGAAGAGAAGAGGAACAACCGTAGATGTGTTTTTGGGGTTTTTGGAGCCTGTTTTGGCCGTAAACTGTTCATCCGAGGTCGGATTTGAGCACTTTGACATTGTAGACTAGGGTTTTGAGCCATTCCAGACGCGATGGAGCTGTCCATTTTGCCAAATTCCTCACTATTTTTCTTCTATTTTGGCTGTGTAAGTTTCTCCTGTGTGAGCGAAGCTTCTACTCCTATTTGTGATTGTATCTTGCATATTTTACCCATATTGTGTGAGCTATTTGCCCCATTGGTGTTGGCCCAAGATCATTTGTATCTATACATCAAAAGTTCTCCTCTTTTGACCTGAATTTTTTGGGTGTGTGTGTGTGTGTGTGTGTCTTTGTGTGGAGTGGACAAACGGATAGTCTCTCTCCTCTCACTCCATAGGTGTGTTCCCTGTCTCGGCCAGGTGTGTTGTGTAAGCCGAGTGGTGCCCCATAGTGTGTGTGTGTATCTTCCCAAGAGTGTGTGTTGGGTCGTTATAGAGGATTTCTGTGTGTTTCCATCCCGCTCACATTCTTTTGGTGCCCCCACGGAGGATCTTCTTCGAGTCCCTTCTGCTTCGGGCTTCAAGCTTCGAGATTCGAGATTACAGGTTGCAGACTACAGGTTACAGGTTATAGGTTAGAGGTTACAGGTACATGTACACGTGATTCACATAGGTACAGGTAGCTGGAGTACAGTGATATACTAGGAGTGGTGTCACTTGCAGTTGTTGTGGGTATGCATCATTTGGCGCCTGTTTGAGCGCATTGTCTGCTGGATTGTACGTTACTTGTGGAAACTGCCATTGTACGCCTTTGTGGAGCCATATGTGGTTTTATTTGGCAGTCCCAGCCATTTCTGAGACTTGGTCTGGAAGATAGTCATTTCTGAGACTTAACTATACGCGATTTGCATGAGCCTTCATGTGAGGGTCGATAGCGTGAGGTTTTATTGAGCTGGTGGATTCTCAAATGTGGAAATCCTTTCAGTGATACAGGTAGCTGGAGCACCCTTTTCGTGACCTCGCCATAGGCTATGTACTAGTGAGTCCTATTTGATGCTCGGGTTCTATTGTTGATAGTTTATGCATACATACACAGTCTATATTCTGGGTTCTGGTACTTGTGGGGAAACTCTGCCAAAAAATTTTCAAATTGTGATGACTGGTTTTTTGGTCTCTTGAGCCATTTATGTTGTTATGCTGCTAAAATTTTGGCAAAATCAGAGGATAAGATAGGTGTGATTTCTTGGGAGCTTCATGGTTGGCTTTAATGGATGATCAAAATGGACCTCAATTCACTCCTTTTCATTTAACTCAAAGAATCGAGATAAATGTTCATGTGTCTAGGAAGATTTTTTTCCAGCAGCGCATAGTCTTTATGTTCGGGCCAAGAAGATTAAGGGAGATACTGGAATGTCCTTTACCTGTTGTAATTCTAATGATCAACTAAGAAAACTCATTTGATGTGCATGTGTTTGTCCTTATCTGAAGTTCAGCTCCATTGAAGTTTCTGGGAATTGAGTCAGTCAAAAGTTTTGGGTTCGTTCACGTGTGTTCGAAGGGGTTCTCAAAGCATCGTAATTTGGGTAGCCATGGCTGTCTCTTATCTGGAGTTTCATGGAAGAAGTGATGAAAATGTGGAAGACTTTTTGGAAAAGATGGAGGTTGCCTGAATTAGCAACCAGATTCATGACCCAGCGCAGATGTTACGTCTTCTCCAAATCTGTTTGAAGAGTGATGCACGAGTTTGGTCCAAAGCATTTGAAGAGGAGTTGCATGCAACGGATCCACCTATAAGATTTAGTTGGGACAATCTAAGGCATAGATTGGAAGTGGAGTTTGTGAAGACAGAAGATCCTCACAAAGTGTGGCAAGAAGTACAGGCTTTAGTGCAAAAGGAAGATGAGCCAGTAGATGCGTATATACGTAAGTTCTCATTGGCATGGGAGAGGATGTGCAAGGCCTTAGCACCACAGGTACCCCCGCGTGACATGATGAAGAAGGATAGGTTCTTGGCTGGTCTTTGGGAGAATATACGTTGGAGAGTGGAGCTAAACAAGCCTAGGACATATGAAGATTCACTAGAGGTAGAAAGGAACAAAGAGTGGAAGTTGAGGAAAATGAGCCAATCAGGGGTGGATTCTTTGCCCATGAGGTCTGAATTTCAGCCTATGGATTCTTTGCCAGGTCGCATGCCAAGGGTTCATCATGAACCAATAGTTCCTGTTACTCCTCAGGTTATGCCAGCAATGGTCACTACAGCAGTGCAAGATGATGGGCTAAGGCAAGACATGAGGCAAGTGGTAGATTTAATAAAGAATCTCAGCCTAAACATGCTTGGTCAAGTGGGAAATAATCGAGGTTGAGGGAGTTTTGAAAATCAACCAAGAGGTGAAGAAAGGCCTAGGAATGGTGTTGGACAAAGCAATGGTAGGTACTAGAGGCAGACGCCCACATGTTATAATTGTGGAGAGTTGGGTCACATCAGCCTGCAATGTGATAAGCCACCAAGGATGGGGGGTGACATGTATCCATTGCCAAGACAGGTGCTAACTAGGTCAAATGATTATGGCATCTAAATTAAAGGAGATGAAGGAACCAATGGATTAACCCAAGAGGAAAATGGAAAGACAAAAGTGTTAAGTGTAGTCACCTTGGAGAAGGCATCAAAGCTAGACGATACATTAGTGATGCCTATTGGGAAGAGGACCACAGAGGACAAGGAAGGAAGAAGTGCCCCAGGTCCTAGTAAGAAGAAGGGAAAGAGCCATGAAGGCAAGGATGTCAAGGCCAAGAGGAAAAGGAGGGCTCGTGGCAAGTTTCATGTTTCAGATTTTCCACAAGGGGATGGGAAATTAAGCTATGCCTTGAAGGAGGATTTGACGACCAGGAAGGCAGATGTTACTTTTGGGCAGCTTATAGAGATGGTGCCTAAGCTAAAGCAATAGTGGAAGAGGATGGTTAACCCAATGGAGAAAGAGCCAGAGAGGGGTTCAGTGAAGGTGTTGGCAATGGATGAGCTACCAGACATTTGTCCAATCGTAGATGTGTGGCATAAAAGAAAAAATTTGGGACAAGGTTATGTGGATGGTGGAGCCCAAATATGTGTCATAACACACTCATGTGTTGAGAATATGGGTCTTACAGTGACTGGGGTGTCAGGCTTCCGGATTAGATTGGCCAACCATCAGAAAGTAAAATGTTTGGGTGTTGTAAAGAGCTTAGAAGTGGAAGCATATGATGCAAAGGCAGTGGTTGATTTTCATGTGATGCCAGCGGGGTTGGGATCATATCCGATTATATTGGGCAGACCATGGTTACGTGCAGTGGGAGTTGTTCAAGATTGAAGAAGTGGTACGATTAGCCTCTATGGAAAGACAAGTGCCAAGAAGCTATATAATATGGACACAAGGAAACGGTTGGAGGAGCTTTATGAAGATGAGGATGAGTCTAGTGATCAAGAATATTCCATAGTGTCTGATGAGGACAGTGATAGTACTACCAGCACTGATGATGAGGATGCTGATGTTGCATTTCTTTTGATGGATAAAGAAATCCAGGAGTCTGGTTTAGTTGCATTTTTGAATGAGGTTGAAGATGAAAGTGAAGGGCCTTATAAAGTGATTGAAGGGCTGATGCAAACCAACGTTGAGTTGTCGAAGAAACAAGAATTGATGACACAAATGATCAGTGGAGACCTCTCACCTATGGAAAAGGAGATATTTTTGCACATGCAGGTCTATGCCAAAGTAATTGATGGTTTTCTTGATGCAAGGTTGATATATGGAATCTCTATAGGTTTTCCTTGGGAACCAGGTGGAACCTTGATTAAGCTTTTGATGCAAGGAATGCCAAGTGTTTTTGTGTGGGATCCTGGTGGAATGAGCATCTACTAGTGTGGCTGCTGTAGCTGAGCATGAATGCTCTAGGAGGCTAGGGGATGGGCAAATTATTTCAGAAGTTATTTGGAGCAAGGGATTGCGCATATGTACATACACATGCATGGTGCATCAAATAAAGGATTTCCCATTTTCCAGAGCCAGGTGGTTACGTGGGGCCCACACGTGTACAGGTAGGACAGTATGTACATAGTGCATCGATTTTCATCGTCACCAGTTCCAGTGTGATTTTTATATAATAATGAGGAGTTGGTAGTGCGTAAAACTTCTCGAGGAAGCTATCCGTGCGACGACGACATGAGGTAAGCAGGTGCATTGGATGGCATCTAGTGGCGTCAGGAGGGCGAATGGGGTCAATATCTGCACGTGGATGAGTACCGACACAACGTGGATGTTTTCTTGTGATAATTATGTAGAAAGGTCATC
This sequence comes from Adiantum capillus-veneris, assembly GCF_014529385.1. NCBI lineage: Eukaryota > Viridiplantae > Streptophyta > Polypodiopsida > Polypodiales > Pteridaceae > Adiantum > Adiantum capillus-veneris. Next base: position 48,644,392 of record NC_140944.1, on the reverse strand, counting down.
ATGAGGACCATATTTTGGGTCCACTTCACGTGGTGGCGGGATGCATTATTGGAAAAATTTGAGTGCCAGGTGTGCGGATGATGCAAAAAGGTGACAACTATGCAATGCGAGGTCAGTTTTTAGCCTGTTCGGGGTGCGTTTGAGGTCATCTAAAAGGTCAAGGGTACCCAAATAATAAAGCTAAGTGTGGGAACTGAAAAACTAGAGAGAAGACCAGAAAAAACATGGAGAAGAGAAGAGGAGCAGCCGCAGGTGTGTTTTTGGGGTTTTTGGAGCCTGTTTTGGCCATAAACTGCTCATCCAAGGTCCGATTTGAGCACTTTGACATTGTAGACTGGGGTTTTGAGCCGGTCCGGACGCGATGGAGCTATCCATTTTGCCAAATTCCTCACTGTTTTTATACTGTTTTGGTTGTGTAAGTTTCTCCTATGAGCGAAGCTTCTGCTCCTATTTGTGATTGTATCTGGCATATTTTACCCATATTGTGTGAGCTATTTTCCCCATTGGTGTTTGCCCAAGCTCATTTGTATCTATACATCAGAATTTATCCTCTTTTGAGATGAATTTTTTGGGTATGTGTGTGTGTATGTCTCTCTGTGTGGAGTGGGCATACGGATAGTCTCTCTCCTCTCACTCCATAGGTGTGTTCCCTGTCTCGGCCAGGTGTGTTGTGTAAGCCGAGTGGTGCCCCATAGTGTGTCTGTGTGTGTGTGTGTATCTTCCCAAGAGTGTGTGTCGGGTCATTATAGAGGCGTTCTGTGTGTTTCCATCCCGCGCACAGCGTGTCCTTGCACATATCCTTTGCCTTGAGTTTGACATTGTCCTTGATTTTGCCTTCCGTGAAATTGCGATTATTTTCAAGCTGAATTCGTTTGATTGAAGAATATTTACATGGCATCTTTGGTAGCCAGATTCTCCGATTTCCATGATAGTAACCTTGTGCTTGAAGAATTGTAGATGGCACTTCCCATGATGTTTTTGATGTCGTATTGAGATGTACAAGAGTGCCATTTTTGGGATTATTTACCGATGAAGTCCTATGTTGGTATGAATGCCAGTTGGATTTAAAATTTCCTGCGTACCTTTGGTGAGCCTTGTTGGTTGGTCTCTTTTGGTGATATAAATATGAGCTTGTTGCTTTTGGGGACGCTTTTTGAAACCTTTATCCATCGCATAAGCTGAGGTCTGTGGTTTTGGTAACCGAAGTTTCTTTTGACCCTCATAATAGCCTTGCTATGCTAAGCTGTAGTGGGAGGCTATCCATCCCATGTGTTTACCTTTCATCAATTGGCTAGGATCATTTACCCATATTGGGTCCTTGACATTTATTTCTTCAGCTTTAATGTAGACCTTTGAAAACCTTTGGCGGCGGTGATCTCGCAGTGTAGGGTATTTCGGTTGAAAGTTTTTCTTTGGAGTCTGACTTTCATGTGGAAGCATGTGGTCAGTTGATATAGAAGCTTTGTCTTAAACTGGGTTGGATTGAAGACTCTCATTTAAGGGGCTGCTTCTGTTGGTAGGACATTTGTGGGCTCGTTTTGGCTTTGCCTTTGTCGGCAGCCAATAATCTTGGAGCGGTAGTAGGCTATCTTTCTTGAGAGCTAGTTGTGATGATCATCATTGAAGATTCAGATTCTTCTTCAAGTGTTTTTGGCCTTAGCTTGGACAAAATCGAATGTGTACTCATTTTGGAAGAATCCACTACTAGGAATTTGTCTTTAACTATCTTTGACCGTAGTTTAAGGGTAGCTTCTGCAATCCCCAAACTTGTGACCTTAAGTCCATTTGATAGGGATACATGTACCTGAATTTCATACAGTTGTGGCTTATCTAGAAGTAGCCACAGCCCATAAGACATGACATTAGTCGTGGCAGTGCAATCTATCTCTGCTGTAAAATTGAATTTCAGTTTCTCATGCGCATCCAATGAGAATTTAATCTTCTTGTTGGCTGCCAAGTAACTGATGTCCTCTTTGCTTTTGGTACTTGTCTTGGACTTTTGTGCCTTGGAAGCTTTGTCATCCTCTTGTATGTTGAACTTCTTTGTCATTTTGGGCTAGGTCTATAGCCTGAGCTGCTTGTTGGTCTTCATTGCTAGTCTCTGACTGTGATGCCTTGATTCTTGATTTCAGAAGCTCTCTGTCACTATTTACTTCTTCTAGCACTTGAAGCTTCAATGGTGACTTTTCTTCTTGGAATTCTTTTGGAGCTTGTGTAGCAGGATGTTGAGGTTGACTCTCTTCTTCTGATGCAATGGTCGCCGTGGCCTTTGGTTCCCATTGTTTTATGGGTTTTTGTAGAGCCTCTTCTTGAAAATATTCATTCATATCCTGCATTGCTTGTCTTTGGTAGTCAATTTTGGAGTCGGTCATTTCCCTTTCTTCTATGGGTTCTAAAACTTTAGCTACATCTTCTTTTAGCTTCTTTTGCTCTTTGATTTCTTCAATCATCCTTGTAGAGTCTACAATAGAGGAATTCTCTTGTAGAATTTCAGCTTCATCCATTGATTCAACTTGCATGTCTTTGTCTTGTGAGGTGACACTAAGTTTTGTTGCTACCTTTGCCACCTCTTCTTGGGTTTTCTTACCATCTTCAAAATCTTGGCTTCTTTTGCTCTCGAACCTTGAACTGCAAGCTTCATATTCATCACCTTGTGGATACTTTGACTTGTCCTCACTGATGTTATTTAAGCTATCTTGAATCAGCTGCTTCAATTGATCTTTTTTGAAAGTCTGATTCTCTATGATAACTTCGTTGACACCATTGACTTGAAGCAACTCTGTGACAAGATCTGATTCTTTTCCGGAGATCTCGTTGGGGATTCTTGCTTCTGTTCCCTTGTTGTCACTATCTCAACTTTTCTTTGGCTTGTTGCCTCTTCTTTTCCATGTAGAGCTTTGTTGGGCAATCCTTCACTAAATGAACAATGGCACATTGGTTGCAATATGTCACTATCTCAACATGTGTACTCTTTGGATGAGGCATCTCTCCATAATACTGTGGTATCAAGGCACGCCTTGTTTCTTGTGGTATCTAGATACATATATGACATCTTCTTTGCATGCATGAACCTGTAGATTATGACTGACTTAGGTGTATCCACTGGCTTCGTCTCTTTATCCTCCATCGTCTTGTCCTTGAGAAGCAAAAAATAGCTTCCATTATTGCTTGCATACAAGATCAAATCACTATCCATGCTTTCTAGCAGTTGTAATGCTAATTCTTCCATCATCATATGGTCTTTGACATGGGGCTTCTGCATAGACATAGGGCTATGTTTTCGAGTTGATTTTGGTGAGGTTTGCACTGAGGGTGAAGATCGAACCGAATCTTTGTTTTCCGTTTCCTTGGATGGTCCTTTTGGACGCGGTCCAAGTATGTGACTTATAGGTTTCCCACAAATGCTAAACTCATCCATATTTTTCACATTGGCTATTTCATAGTGCCTACCATATTTGTCGACCACAATGACATCTTGACTTGCTAGGTTCACAGATTTAAACCAATGTAAATTTTTCATTTTACTTAATTCTCCAGGTTTGGGATCTAAGCATATGTAGTATGTGGTAGACTTAGTCTCAAAATTTGTATAATCTCACATCCTCTTGATCTAAGTCAACCATATATAGCTCGCCTGACCTTCTACATTTGGCATTGTGAATTTTTGATGGTCTCTCCTCCAACTCCGCATCTTCCAATGCTTCTTGAGATTCCACTTGGGCTTCTGCAAAGGACATTGCTTCTTGTAAAACTGCACTTCTTAATCCCACTCTTGAAGAGATAGGGTCCCTTTGTTAAGTTTGAAATCACCCCATTCGAGAGGGTTCCATATTTGATGTTGGAATCTTTTTAATGCCTGATGATATGACTTCTTGTGCTTTGTTAAGTAGATCTTGAGATCGAGATAGTTCTTTTTGAAGTTGTGCTATCTTCACAGCTGGTACTTCCGGCGTATTCCCTGTTTGTGCAATTTGGTGTGTTTGTGCTTTGTCTTGTGCTGGTGCGGTACACGAGACTTGTGCCTTATCTTTCCATGTTGTGCCTTGTGTTGTGCCACTCATTTGTGCACTAACATCTGTAGTTGTTAACTCTTCTAGCTGCGTATCAAGAGGTAAATCCATGACTAGATGATAAACATTACCACCTTCAGATTTGTAGTCTTCCCCTCTTGATCCAAATATTTCAGCTACAAAATATTGGTTACTCTCTGCAGGAACTTCATGATTTGTGGTAGCTTTGTAGTAGCGACCGTCCTCATCTACATAAAGGGTACCAATTGCCGTTTCCCATCTTGAGCTTTGTACAAAAACATACTTGGAGGATATACGTAGAGTTCTGTAAGTTGATCCTTGTACAACATTTCTATCTCATTGTCGATGTATTTTTCGTGTCTCATCTAAATTGATCCCAGATAGTCTTCCATGAAATCTAGATGTGGGTGTAATACATTCTTTGCTGTTTCAACTTCCAGATATTGAGATGTCCGAGTTTCCTCTGTATCTTTCTTTGTCTTGATGTACAAATTCCGATTGACATCCTCATAGCATGGCAGTCCTTTGTAGTGGCCAATCAAATAGATCCAAATTTTCTCTCTTGTAGTTTTTGTGGATGTACTTGAAGCTTCGTCTCGGCTGGTATGATTCCTTTGAGACGCCATTGCTTTCGTCTTGACTCCCTTGTTATACCCGTTCAATGGTAGCTCTAATTGCTTGCCTCAATGCTAATAAAAATTATTAGCACCCTTCTGTCGGTCTTTTGAGGTCCTTTAGCTTTTGTGGATGCCTTAATCTCGAGTTTTCTGAACTGGGCTTTGCTTGCACTGCTTGAACTTCTTAGCTCCCTTGCTTGCCAAGGCTGATACTGACTTGTCTGACTGCTTGCTTTGCCTAGAGATTTTTAGCAGGCCTCGATCTATTGGAAGCACTGTGATAAGTTATGAAACTTACCACTAGACTGCAATGACTGCACCCTTCGTAGCGATTCTTGAGTCGAGCTAACCTCTGTTCACTTTAGCACACAATCTGCAAAGTTCTATTTAGCTGGCAAACTTTTTCACAATGAATGCAAAAATTCTTGATGTGCCTTTGACGACCACACTTGTTCCGTGGGCTCGGAAGTGACTTTCAAGTTCTCTTTTAGCTAAACTAAACTTAAGCTAGCACAAGAGAATTATGCACAAGTTGAAGTGATTTGCTAGCAAAAATCTTGTGTTAAATTTCTCCAAAACTTACAACTGTTGTTGCAAAATCAGGAGTCCTTGTGTATGGTGTTACTGCTACCAGATTTGTGTATGGATGCTCAAATTTTACACTAGACCATAGTTAACTTTTACATCTTCCCGCGGGTGACCAATGGTTTTTCGAAAAGATAATTTCAATCTGCTAACTTAGCAGTCTTTAATGGTCAATTTGAAGGCCTAGAGACCAAATCTGGTTTCAAATTTTAGCTTTTCGATGAATGAAAATCTCACATGCACTTGTGTCCGCTCTAGGTCAATGTGAGCGGTCTATTCCAGAGCCTGGGTTGCCTCTAGCCGATGACCTCAGTTGTGGCTCACTAGCCCCTCTCCTAGGGAAAAGTCAAAACTATGTTCAAAACCATGACCGTTTTCTCACAATTTCTTTGAAATGTCGGTTTTAGACACACCTAACTTCTGGATGCATTTTGAGGCCTTAAACGACTTTTTTTTCAAAGCTTACCTAAAAGAATTCCAAAGTCATACATTTAGTTCAAGTTTTGCTCTAAGATCTGTAGTGTCGCTCTCACGCTACGTTTTGATATAAAAAAAATTCCAATCCAATAATGTTTGTGAAAGTTATGGCCAAAATAGTGAAATGCAGTCTAGAATGGTCAAAATGAGTCCAAATTCAAAAGGAGAGGGTTCCATATTTGATGTTGGCATCTGTTTAATGCCTGATGATATGACTTCTTGTGCTTTGTTAAGTAGCTCTTGAGACCGAGCTAGTTCTTTTTGAAGTTGTGCTATCTTCATAGCTAGTACTTCCGGCGTATTCCCTGTTTGTGCAATTTGGTGTGTTTGTGCTTTGTCTTGTGCTGGTGCGTTGCACGAGACTTGTGCCGTGTCTTTCCATGTTGTGCCTTGTGTTGTGCCACTCATTTGTGCACTGACAGCTATAATTGTTAACTCTTCTAGCTGCATATCAAGAGGTAAAGCCATGACTAGATGATAAACATTACCACCTTCAGAATTGTAGTCGTTCCCTCTTGATCCACATATTTCAGCTGCAAAATATTGGTTACTCTCTGCAGGAACTTCATGATTCGTGGCAGCTTTGTAGTAGAGACCGTCCTCATCTACATAAAGGGTACCAATTTGCCGTTTCCCATCTTGAGCTTTGTACAAAAAATTACTTAGAGGATATGCGTAGAGTTCTGTAAGCTGATCCTTGTACAACATTTCTATCTCATTTTCGATGTATTTTCCGTGCCTCATGTAAATTGATCCCAGATAGTCTTCCATGAAATCTGGATGTGGCTGTAGTACATTCTTCGTTGTTTCAAATTTCACATGTTAAGATGTCTGCATTTCCTCTGTATTCTTTCTTTGTCTTGATGTACAAATTCCGATTTTCATCCTCATAGCATGGCAGTCGTTTGTAGTGGTCAATAAGATAGATCCAAATTTGCTCTCTTGTAATTTCTGTGGATGTACTTGAAGCTTCATCTCGGCTGGTCTGATTCTTTTGAGACACCATTGCTTTCATGTTGACTCCCTTGTTGTACCCGTTCAGTGATAGCTCTAAATGCTTGCCTCAATGCTAATACAAATTATTAGCACCCTTGTGTCGGTCTCTTTCGCTTGAGGTCCTTCAGCTTTTGTGGATGCCTTAATCTCGATTTTTCTGAACTGGGCTTTGCTTGCACTGCTTGAAATTCTTAGCTCCTTGGCTTGCCAAGACTGATGCTGACTTGTTTGGCTGCTTGCTTTGCCTAGAGCTTTTTAGCAGGCCTCGATCTATTGGAAACACTGTGATAAGTTATGCAGCTTACAACTATACTGCAACGACTGCTCCGTTTGTAGCGATTCTTGAGTGGAGCTAACCTGTGTTCACTTTAGCACACAATCTGCAAAATTCTATTTAGTTGGAAAACTTTTCACAATGAATGAAAAAATTATTGATGTGCCTTTGACGGCCACACTTGTTCCGTGGGCTCGGAAGTGACTTTCAAGTTCGCTTTTAGCTCAATTAAACTTAAGCTAGCACAAGAGAATTATGCACAAGTTTCAGTGATTTACTAGAAAAAATATTGTGTTAAAGTTCTCCAAAACTTGCGACTGGTTTTGCAACATCAGGAGTCCTTGTGTACGGTCTTACTGCTACCAGATTTGTGTATGGATGCTTGAATTTTACACTAGGCCATAGTTAACTTTTACACCTTCCCGCGGGTGACCAATGGTTTTCCCAAAAGATAACTTCAATTTGCTAAATTAGCAATCTTTAATGGTCAATTAGAAGGCCTGGAGACCAAATATGGTTTCCAATTTCAGCTTTTCGATGATGAAAATCTCGCATGCACTTGTGTCCTCTCTAGGTCGATTTGAGCGGTTTGTTCCAGAGCCTGGGTTGACTCTAGCCGATGACCTCGCTTATGGCTCACTAGCCCCTCTCCTAGGGAAAAGTCAAAAGTATGTAGTGTCGCTCTCAGGCTACATTTTGATATAAAAAAATTTCCAATCCAATTCCGTTTGTAAAAGTTATGGCCAAAATAGTGAAATGCAGTCTAGAATGGTCAAAATGAGTCCAAAGTCAATTTTAAAAGAAGATTTGGGATCTCTGTGACACTATGAACATCCGTGTATGGTCAAAATTACAGTTGGACCCTAAAACTGGCCTAGAGACATGCTACGGGTAGGATGTCTTTTTACTCAGAATTGAATAAAATTTGGTCTAGAGATTCCCCTTGGTGTGTTGAACCCATAGGTATCCTCACGTTTTGTTTCTGACACCTCTAGGCTGGTCAAATGCTCAAGAATCTGTTTCAGAAGCTGATACTCTATCAGCTGATTTGTCAAGTCAGATTAGCTCCAAATTGGACCAAAATTGATTGACAGGCTTATAAGATGCTATGAAACACTAACATTTTTCGAATACCTTTTTAAGGTGTTCAAAATGATCAGTACGGATTGACAAATGTACACATAGATCATCCATATATACTTCCAAGAATTTCCTAAGATATTCTTTAAAAGCATGGCTCATCAATGTTTGAAATGTGACAGAAGCATTGTTAACCCAAATGGCATGACCCGATAGGAAAAAATACCCCATTCCATTTCAAAAGCAGTTTTATGTTGATCTTTTGGGTCAACCAAAAGTTGATTGTATCCTGAAAAGCCATCTAGAAAGTTGTAAGCTTCTTTCCTGCAACTCGTTCTAAAACATGCTCAGTGATTGGAAGAGGAAAGTTGTCTCTAATGGTAGCTGCATTCACTTTTTTAAGGTTGACACACACTCATAATTTTCCATTCTTCTTGGGTACTACCACAATTGAAAACACCCAATTGGTGTGTTCAATTTTATAAATGAATTCGGATTCCTTTAGTTTTTCAATCTCTTCTTTGATCTTCCTGTCAAATGTTTCATTAAACGTGTATGGTCTTTGTCTACTTGGTTTTGCATCATCTCTCATGGGTATGGTATGTTGGCAAATTTCTTGATCAACACCCTTGAGATCCTTATAAGACCAAGCGAAAATATCTCGGTATTATTTTAGTAAGCTTAGTAAAATCTCTTCTTCTTCTTTTGTTAGGTCGTTTGCAATGTAGCTAGTCCTATGCTCTTCTCCTGATTCAGCCAATTCTATCCTTTTCACGTTTTCAGGCCCTTCATAGGACTCTCCTTGTTTTCATAGTTCTCTAATAGGTTGTTCGACTATGATTTTCCGATCTTGGAGAGTATATTTCTTGTAATAGGATGGAGCACTCATTACATCTTTACCATCCTCTTTTGTGGTTTCCATTTTGGTTGTATATATCTCCTTTAGAGCTTTTTTCAACTCTAGATATTTATTTTTCCGCTCAACTCATGTCATGGTTGGCTCTTTGTCCTGTTTGTTTGGCTTTGCTTGAGTATCCTTCCTTGTTTTTCTCAATGTTTTTAGCATTTTTGGATTTTTGTTTGAAGGATATCCGCCACTAATTTTGTCCTTGACACAATCATGTGCATCTATCTGCATTAGGAACTGTGTTCTACTGGAGACTGATGGCATAGGTCTAGTTTTCACATTTCTGGTGTCTCTTTTTGTCTATACCATTTTTGTCTTCTCGATTTCTAGTTAGGCATTAGGAGAAATATGAACCTTGCATGGGCCTTGTAAGGAATCCTAATTTTTAGGGATTAAGGCTAATGTTGTGTGGGGTTTAGGGGGCAAGGGCATTGAAGAAGGTAGTTTTGAGTAGGCTTTTCTAGCCTTTTTTTTAGACAAATGTAGGATGTGGACCTAAAAGGTTGCTTTCTCTCTCTAGCCTTTTTTAAAGTGAAGGAAGCATAGGGGTGTGTCCACATCAGCAATTCCGTGGGTCAAAAAGAGTCAAAATTTGACTTTTTAAAAAAAAATTCATTTTTATTTGTTTTTTACTTAAAACTCCCTCCCAACTTATATACATATCCAAAAATCATTTTTTGACCCATTTTTTAACCCACAAGCTTAGAAAGTCCATTTTTTCAAAAATCTTTTCCCCCAAAAAGTAATAAACATTTTGTTCTCTCATCCTCCTCCCTCCTCCCTCCTCTCTCCCTCTCCCTCTCCTCTCCCTCTATGCCCCTACCTTCCTCCTCCTCCCCAATCTCTCCCTCCCCTCCCTCCCTCTTTCTCTCTTCCCATCCTGCTCGGCCTCTCTACCCTTCCCCCTCTATCTTTTCATCATTTTCTTCCTCACGCAACAGCTTCCATGGTGCTCACGGACATCACAAATGGTTTGCTTCCACCACCACGTACTCCACACACCAAAAGCATACATATTTGCTTACCCACGGCATTTGCACCGAAGACCACTAGTGAAGGTGATCAAAGGTCATCACAGGAACGTCGCACCGCTTGTGAGACCAATGTTGACATTTGGGTGGATGGCCATTTTTACCCTTATGATCCTATAAGCCGCTTCCATCCACCGTTTAATAGCCTTTCCACATTTCTTCAATTTCTTGGGAGGGGAGAAGCAGGCTTGTTAGGCTATTGCAAGCGGCTGTGTATGGGTGCAGGTGCTTCTTTGCATATGTGGATGCACGAATGTCAAGCTCTTCACCTCAAGACGATGGCATTACAAGAGAGTGTTGTCTCTTCGGAGAGGGTAGTTAAAAGTCTTGAACAACAAATGCAAGAAAAGGAGTCCCACATCCAGAAGCTTACCAACACCATCACATACTTGAAAGAAACACCCCTTGGTGCAAGGGAACGCAAATGCCCGTATTCATCCATTGAAACTCTTGCACATTCCGGAGGAGCACGCAAACGACGAGTTACAACCACAAGGTGATTTGCTCTTTACTTGCATGCTGCATTCTTACTTCACACTATTTTCTAACATTTATGTTTATTTGTTGCTAGAAACTTCATCCAGGAGGCATGCGGTGGAACAAGCCAAGATAATCGAGTCAGCCTTCTCACTAGTTGTCTCAATACCGAGGACGTTATTTCTATCTTACAATCACCTAGAGGTAAGCACATTAAGGATGCAGTCACCAAGGACCTTATGCGTAGATTAATAAATGTGGTTAATGATGATGACGTTCAACAAGCTTGTGATGAGGCTGGAATCAGCACCAAAGCCTATCAGGCTATTTTTCAACTCCTAAAGGATGCCCTCAAAGAACATGGCATTGTGGAAAACCTATTTCCCGTTCCTCACAAGGTCAAGCTCGCAAAGAAGGCCACAAACGAAGATGTGTTCTCCCGCATTGGGACATACCTACACATTGAGGACACAATGCCAACTTCCCTTTATGCTTCGTGCGCAACAAAGACAAGGGGAAAAGGTAAGAAACAATCCATAAGACCTTCGAATAAGGGCTTTCCTTACACAATGTGGAACAATATTTTCGTAGATCTTAGAAGGCTTCAAGAAGCCATGCTTAGATTTTACGAGTTACCTGAAGAAGGTGACACACTTTACTTTTTTCTTTGGTATTATTCTTTTCATAGAAGCTGAAGTTTAAGGTCTTAGCACTATTTATTTTGTAGTGCTTGGCACAAAAGTCGCTTTTGTGCTGAAACTCGATGAGTGTCAAATAGTGAAAGGCCGAAGGTTAGAGAGGCTAAGTGTCACTCTAATGAACGAGGCCCTTCTGCAAACCAAGCGAAGGGATTCAGTCGAGCCATATCCCACCCTATCTTTTAGCGTGCAATCAGAGAAAAACATTTGGTGGTTGGGTGCTATTGAGGTGCCCAAAGAGACCAATGGAGTACTTTCGTGGATTTTTGAGAGAACTCCATGGATCACAGAAGTAATACACTCCCAAATTGCAGGTCAGAAGTTGGAGATTGAGGGCTTTGGTAGTTATGATGTGGAGTGGCACTTAGGTGGGGATTTGAAGACCATAAAGTGTTTGCTTGGCTGCAAACAAGGGGCTTCTTCTCTCATGCCTTGTCCATTTTGCACTCAAGGGTACAAACCTAATGGACAAAAATCACATAAGAGCACTGCAAAGGCCAGTTACATGCTTCCATGGCAAGGGCATGGAGAACAAGGGTTAGATTGTCATGATGTCGGAGATGAAGGTAGAGAATGGGAAGCGTCTATTCTGAGATGTCCCATGCTCAATGCCCCAGACCGTGATCAAAAGGACCACACTTGGAATCCAATCTTTTGATTTCCTCTATCGAATGTACATTTTTGTACATTACACGCATTCATGCGTATTTTTGATAGGCTATTGAAGCTCCACATTGACTATGCTTTCACAAAGAAACCGTTGGAAAAGTCCCAGGAAGCGATCGAAAGAGTGGAGGTACTCTTGAATTCCATTGGCTGTCATGGTGGAAATGTGTCTATAGTTGCTGCAAAGAACACAGGGGAGGCCCATGAAATTGCTCAACAAGTGTCAATGAGTGGACAAAAAGCTAGACACTTTTTGAAGAAAGTTTCCCAAGGAAAGCCAAGTCGATATGATGCTCAAAGCAGCTCCAACCAGCAGGCAGGTAACCTTTGGGAGCTTTGGAAGGAGTTATGCAAAGCTACTATTGACAATGATTCAAATGGCGAGCTTGCAAACAAGCGCAAGCAAGTTTGGGCCCATTTTGATAAAATGGTCAAGCTTATGAGCCTTAACAGCACAACAGAAGAACAACGGCAATCACTTCAAGAAGCTTTGGCGGATTTTACCAAGGTCTTCACCCTTTCTTGGGGTGAAAATAACATCACACATTACATGGTAAGTCATTCATGGTGTATTCATTACAAGGGATTGTTTTTATTTACTAATGTGGATCGTTTGCTCATGTGAACAACATATCTTGTTTGCGCATGGTGCATTTTTTATGCACAAGTATGGATCGCTTGAAATTTTTAGCACTCAAGGTATGGAGAAGTCCCATTATCGAGCAAGGGGATTGTACTTCAAAAATACTCGACATGGTGGTGGAATGGTGCAATCCAATTATTTGGAGGAGATGTTCAACTGGTTTTTTCGCACAACATTTGCTCGTAAGCTCACAATGGAGCGTGCGCGACAATCCAAGATTGCTATTGAAGTGCGCAAATGGAGTCGTCAAGAGCATAGCAACAAGTGGCAAATGTCGCAAGGTCCCACCAAGCATGCTGCATGGCGGCGATGCAGAGTGCGACAAGGATCAAAGTGGATACTGCGCGAGTCACTAAACGTGAACGCAGGGTCCAACTCTTAGCGACATGTTTATTTAAAAAATAATACTTATTTTAAAAAAATTAGTGTGAACAGGGCCCTTTTTAAATGGGCCCTTATAAATATTGCATGCTCTCATAAATCACTCATTTCTTAAGAACAGGTGAGCTCTTACCAACGAAATGGCGCGCACCAAACAAACCGCGAAAGAGCATCCGCCTGCCAACAAAAACACCCTCCAAGGATGTGAGAAGCCATCATGGCTTAAAGGCACAAGAAAACGGCCACGAACACCTGGGCGTTCCAGGAACTCTTTTGGTAGTGGGCATGGTGGTAGGGCACGAGAGTCATTAAGGACTGTTGAATCTCCACCTCCTCAAGATATAACACCTAGAAAGAGAATGAAGCAACGTGCCCAGCGTTGGAGAGAAGCAGAGGGCCAACAAACATCAGAGTTCGATAGGGAGCAGCCGTCGCGCCCCCAATCACAAGCAGGACCATCCAGGACTCGGGTGGTCAATACAGACACCGAATCAGAGAGTGAGCCACCATGGTTGCGAGAAAACATACCGCGCACACACCGGGTGGCCGTTGGGGGGAAGACATTGCCTCAAGGCAAGGGAGCTCTCCCCACACGACAAGATCGGCAACCAAGGGAAGAGGAAGAATCAGAACAGGCAGCAGAACCAGCCCCTAAGCATGTAAACAGACGCAAGTCTAAGTTTTTCAAGAATCCTTCACGCCGCCCCCCAGCAAATGTGCAAGTGCCCCCAAGACAACCACAGCGGCGCCGAAAAATAGCAACGGCATTTGCAGAAATCCGCCACTACCAGAAGACGACAGAGCTCTTGATTCGACGTGCCCCCTTTGCTCGCACTGTGAAGGAAGTGCTTCAAAGCTATGGAAATCAGTATAGAATGCAAGCAATAGCGCTAGAGGCTATTCAAGAAGCTGCAGAGGCCCACATCATTTCAGTGTTGGAAGATACCAACCTATGTGCCATTCATGCAAAGCGAGTGACAATACAGCCAAAAGATATGCAGCTTGCACGACGATTGCGATGAGACTTCGAGCATTAGCCAAAGTTACCCCTCTTTTTGTATTGCACGCCCTTATCTTTGTAATGATTTGACTTTCCAATGACAATATGATCAACAATTGTGTCTACTCTGTCTATTATCTTTGTAATTTCAAGTTCTGTATGTAATTGTAGTCAATTTCAGTAAATTTGTGCATTTTAAGTAACCTTAGGGGTAGATGAGCCTACAAGGGGCAGAAAAAGGCCTGGCCACAAGGGCGTGCAAATGGCCCATCCAAAAGTGATGGATGGGCCATTTGCGCCCCCTTGTGGCCAGGCCTTTTTTTGCCCCTTGTAGCCTTATCTACCCCCAAGGGTACTTAAAATAACCAAATTTACTAAAACCTATTGGTTTTGCATCAATATTTTATATGGATCCTTATGGACACCTTTTTTTGGTCATTTCAAGCTTTGAATTCCTTATAGGATATCAAAACTAATAACATATTGTGAAACCAAGTGTCCAATGTAATTTGACTTTTTGGTGCAAGGGTGTAGTAGGTAGAGCAAGTGATAGTTTGCTGGAAACTTCATTTTATAATTGATTTGAGCTTTTCAAGTGTCCTTGAGTGTGAACATATACTGGAATTGCCATAAAAAGGTTGCATTTAAATGAATGATGCAAAACCAATCCATTGCAATAAATTTGTTCTTTTTAAGTACCCTAGGGGGTAGATTGGCCTATAAGGGGCAAAAAAATGCCTGGCCACAAGGGCGCGCAAATGGCCCATCCAAAACTGATGGATGGGCCATTTGCGCGCCCTTGTGGCCAGGCCTTTTTTTGCCCCTTATAGGCCAATCTACCCCTTAGGGTACTTAAAAAGCACAAATTTATTGCAATGGATTGGTTTTGCATCAATATTTTATATGGATCCTTATGGACACCTTTTTTTTGGTCATTTCAAGCTTTGAATTCCTTATAGGATATCAAAACAAATAACATATTGGGAAACCAAGTGTCCAATGTAATTTGACTTTTTGGTGCAAGGGTGTAGTAGGTAGAACTAAAGCAAGTGATAGTTTGCTGGAAACTTCATTTCATAATTGATTTGAGCTTTTCTAGTGTCCTTGAGTGTGAACATATACAGGAATTGCCATAAAAAGGTTGCATTTAAATGAATGCTGCAAAACCAATCCATTGCAATAAATTTGTGCTTTTTAAGTACCCTAGGGGGTAGATTGGCCTATAAGGGGCAAAAAAATGCCTGGCCACAAGGGCGCGCAAATGGCCCATCCAAAACTGATGGATGGGCCATTTGCGCGCCCTTGTGGCCATGCATTTTTTGCAGCTTATAGGTTAATCTAACCCCCTAGGGTACTTAAAAATCACAATTATACTCAATTTGACTGCAATTACATACCTTGAAATAACAAAGTCAAAGAACAATTCATATCACCAATTGAAACAATTTTCAAGATTGACAAATCAGATTGAAAATAATTTGCAATATAGAGAGACAATTTCAAATATTTTTTATTCCTTCTAGCACGGTGATTTTACATCATGTATCTGAGGAGTTCAGAATTTTTTTGACCATTTCCTCGCGCCCATTTTGTGCATAAGGCAACTCCCCAGTCAAGAGGGACTGCGCTATGGCATTTGGGTCAGTTGAGCCAATGGAAGCATGTATCCCTATCTGGGCAAGCACTTTACCACGAAAGCCAGTGCCAAACGCTCTGCATACAAGGGATCTACGCACTAGGAACACTTGATGCGTAGTTTGAGCAATGGTACTCAAACAAAAAAACTTGCTCAAAGCTTTTAACGACCAAGTCATAAAATGGGCTCGGGGAGTAAATTCATTATGGATAATGGCCACATCGCCAGGGGGGAGTTGTCCGAGGTAATGCACAAGGGAAGCTTGAGGTCCAAAGCCCGTCCACTTGCCACCCATCCTTGCAGCAAAATCATCAACCTCCACAACATCCTATCATAAACCGATGAAGGTTGAGAAAAAAGACAACGAAGGATAAAATAGTAACATGAAAATTAGGTACAGTTTACCTCCTGCTCCTTGTCATCCTCCTCCCTGTTGCCCTTTGCATCCAAGTCAATGGTCCCATGAACCACAGATACAAGCTTTGGATCATCAGATGGGAGGTTGCATAATGGCATAGGCATCCTAGTAGCCTCAACCTTGGCTTGCGTGGCTTGGAAATCTTCATCAGCCACGTGCAACTGCTCTGCTGCCAAGACCTCCGCACATACAACTGCAATAGTGTCAGCAACAGAGTCCCCATCTGGCAAGAGCTTGCTTTCTAGGGCATCTGGCGTATTGTCTAAGGGACATTTGCTGCTGTTGCATAGCACGCTCAAGCATTCATCCATGCGCATGCCAAATGCTTTTTCCAAATCATGCAGGAACACAAACTCCTCCCTATCCACTAACACTGAGGAGAAGCGGCTAATTTCTACCTCTGGGATAGCCACATCCGTCAGTGGTAGTGGCACTGGAGTGTCTCTAGGGCCAGCCGCAACTATGGATTTCTCAACCACTTCCTCAAGACCCCTAGGGTACTCCAGCTGGTGTGCTTTTCCTTCCGCTGCAGGGTTCATGGGGATAACCTGTTGCTCCTTGGTGTCCTTGATAAAGGACCCAACTTGAAGGTGTGGTAAGCGGAGCTCCTCCAAATCAGGTTCCTCGCTCACCAAGAAGTTAAATGTTGCGAGCTGAGAAAGGTACTGCACCCCCAACTTGCGCTTCTTGAGCGCTGACACCCCAGGGGCTTGCTCGTCCAAGTAATGGCCTGCATTGGTTGCAATTTCTTGGAATCGTTGCAACCGCTTGGCGAATGGACGATCACCTTTGTGTATATAGCGCAAAAGATCGCAAGGCACCCAGATCCCTGCATGTGGGGGGATAGATACAGAATATTTTATGATGTGCTCCTCCATGAATGCAGAAATCTCCTCAAATGCATCCATGTGAAGGGCAACTGTGGCGTCAAGGTCAGGGAGACGAGTAAAAAAGGTGTGGAGGTCCAACTTCCCTTTGTATTTGGTGTCCTCGAGGAAGAGGATGAAGCGTGACAAAGGGGTGGATGTGGGTACAGATGCAGAGGCTGTGGCAGCATCCATGTTTAGCCTGGGGTGTGGATAGAGAGTGGAGGAGCTCAGGAGTTGCAAAAGTGAAAATAGTGAATGAGTTAGGTGGCCCCCCTTTTATAATGTACCCTTTTTTAAAGACATTAAAAAAAAAAAGGCACTTTCACCAAAAAATGATTTCTCATCCCAATGCAAAAAATTATATTCAAAGGCATGATTTGCCAAAGCAAATCATGTTTATTACAGCGGGGATCAATATGAAAATTGCAAGAGTTACAAAGTTATAAGATCGATAGCATAGTTTCATCTATCCCCCAGTCCTCCTCGACCTTCAATTTGTCTTCCATTCTCTTCCCAATCTGCGGACATTCATAACAGTAAGCATCTAATGATCGACAAACCATGATGTATTGAAAATGTGGTGGAAGGATTCTCACCTTGTGACCTTGTGAACGAAATTGTGCTTGTTGAAGGGACTCAAAACCCATAATAACCAAATGTTCTCAAACATTACTGAGAGTCCAATGCTTGTTCACTTGGACTGCCTCCAAAGCATCGTTGGGCATCTTCACTACAATGTCAAATCTTGCAATAGTGCCGTCTACACCTGTAAGGGAGTCCACACTCCAAGATTGCACATCCAACGATCATAGTGAAATCGTATATACAAGGAGGTGCGGGATTTCAAATAGCGCATTCCAATACCTGAAGCTCCAACCTTACAACGGTACCGGTCCCCGTTGTGCATGCCCTCCACAAAACCCCAGTCCTCTTCTAAAAGCCTTCCTAATTCCTCGTAATGCGCATCTTTACATACAAACATTGTGGTAGTCTCCACAAATCCAAACTCTTTAAAAATGTGCACAAAACAATGAATAGGCAAACACCAGCTCAAGCCCACATACCTAGAAGCTTTAGAGTATTTCAAAGAGTTTTGGACATCCATTATCATCTTTTGCTTGAAAGATGCTACCGACCACAAATCTGGGACCGGCCACTCCATACTTAATAAGGAAGTTACTTTGATGGGTTCAAGCGTTCCAAATGCTTTTGTAGAAGTAGGGACAATATAGGAGTGAGAATAGAAGAAAATCCTTCTTTGAACCAGTTTGGTTGGGCAAAGATGCGGGAACATTATTGCTCCAATATCCGCATGTATAGCATTGAATGTGCCGAAGAGACTATGTAGTGGCTGCTCCTCCACCAACGTGGATGGAAATATGACTATAAATGCATGACAAATGTTAAGTATGAATCCATAATAACATTACACTGTGATTTCACACTTAGCTTTGTATTCTCAAAACATGTACTTACAATGTGTTGGAAATCGAGGTGGTTGTTGCAAGTGCATGGTTGACATTGAGAAAACATGTTGCACAATGGATATGGTCCCCTTGTCTTTGCGGTTCTTGAAGCCAAGGAGCTTTCCTTTCCAATGAAGATCCAAGTTTGCACGATTCCGCACATGATGAGGGCCAACAGCAGATGGTTGCATGTATACCCAAGCACCTTTGGTGAACTCTTGTGGCACCCACTCATCATCTACACCTCTAGTGTTGTGACATGCAAGTGCTGTGACCTCATCCTTTGGTCGCCTTTGCGAAGTAGAGTTGGCCATGGTTGAGCAAAGCAAACTAGGAGGAGGAGAAGAACCTTGCTTGTTGCTACAATGTAGGTGTGATAAAGTGATATGAGAAAATGGTCAACCCTTGTGGCAATGGGAGGAGAAGGTGGACAACCCTTGCTTGGTGTGGCACTAGGAGGAGAAGGTGGATAAGCCTTGCTTGGTGTGGCAATGGAAGGTGGTAGGGGAGGAGAAAGGAGCTTCCTTGCTGCAGCAATGGAGATGGTGTAAAGAGAGAGAGAGTGTTGGAGTAGAGGATGAGTGTGATGGTTGCAACCAAGGAGGGGTTGGAAAAGGGGTTCTAGAGAGAGAAAATCCCTTTTTGCCGAATAACTAATTTTGGGGGAGCTCTGGATAGCAAAAAAAGATTTTTTTAAAGTTTTTTAAAAATTTTGAATTTTAGGGTTTTTGGATGCACGTTTTGACTTTTTGAGATCAAAAAATGCTTTCTTGACCATAAAATAGTTTTAGGGGGGTTTTCAGAAGATGAAATTTGAGTTATGAAATTTTTGAAAAATTTCAAATTTTTGGGATTTTTTCATAACCGGATCAAAAAGGAGGGAAGTTGGAGGTTCCATATGGCCCACCCCCCCCCCCCCCCCCCCCCCCCCCCACCCCACCTTCTCACTAGGTAAGAGCCCATTTAAAAAGTGTAAGACTACTTTGTCCCCCTACATTTTTGAGGGCATAGAGTGTGTCCACCACCCTCTTCTCATTGGCTGGCCTCTAATTAACCTTAATCCCAAAGGGCCCCTAGAGGGTTCATATTTTTCCTAATGGAAAATCAAAAAAAAAATCCTCCCCTCCTTTCATGAGTAGCTTAACTCCTACATGTTCTTTTTCTGATCCGGAATCTTCTGAGGTAGATGAGTTTTCTTCTAACTCATCTATTGCATCGTAGTAGAGGTCTGAAAAAACTTGTTGAGATTTCATCAAGTCCTTCGGTTCCTCATTTTCATTCTCCACGTGGAGGGTTGAAATCATTTGGATGGGAATTATGTCGTAACCATCCTCATTGCAAAATTGAGTAGACATAGACGTATTCACACATACATCCATTGTCACTAAAATTTGAGTCCACTCAAATGGCTCAAAAAAATGTTATGGAAAGGGTTCAGGTAAATAGGATTCGTCTGTGCAATCCCTTTTCTTCTCTTTTTAAACTTCCATTTTCTGAAGCTCCACACATCCAAATAGGAGTGTCTTTGTTTAACCAAGATGAAAGCTTAGTTTCAGTCAAAGAGACTGAATCAAACTCTTGTATGGGCATTTTTATGACATCTTTTTAAGTGTGATATTTTAAATTGACCCTTGTTATAGATCCCACTTGCTTCAAGTATAGATATTTTTTTCCCCAACCTTGGATAAGTTGTACCTGTCGCATGAAATGTCTTCCCAATATGATTTTGTAATTGAGTTTCTTCCCAAAGTCTACTATGGAAAAAGTGTCTTGATATTCAATCCCACAGGAATTAACTATCACTTTTTCAAGCTGCCCTAACTGTCTCTCAATGTGTCCATCAGTCAATTACAATTTCATTCAAGTTTGTCTAATGGCTAGTTGTCCCCAGGATTCCCATATTGCTTTTGTGGCTATGGCTATGCTTGACCCACTATCCAGTATTGCCATGGTTTCAATGTCATTATATTTCACTGGAAGGGTGGTGGTTCCTTCTTCCCCTTTGTAGTATTCTCCGGACGACTTTGTTCATTGGAACATATCGAATCTCTTTGTTGTCCATTTCGTGTTTCAATTTTCCCAAATTTTTTGAGATGAGCCCCGTTATCCCAACCTTCTCGAGGGTTTTCTGTAGATCATTCCATAGATATGGTCTGATTTTTAATAGTTCTCCCAAAGTAAGAGTGTATTGGATGGGTATAAACATGATTGAATGAATGTTGTCTACTTCTAGGGTCTGTTTTGCTCTTTTTACTTGAGTGTCTTTACACACTATGGATTCATCTTCATTATCTCCCAAGTAAGAGGGTAATGTTTTCAAGGTCAATGGTTTAAACAATCCTGAAGCTTCAGATCCGCAATCCCCATACAAGGATTGTACATCCATGTCCATATCAGGAGGTAGGTTGTCTAACCAAACTTCCTCTATAGGAGATGACTTTAGAGTTAGGCTCCCATCATTGATCTCTCTAAATTTTTCCCATAAGTTTCCTGGCCTTTCTTCCTCTAGGAATGGAATTTTATCTAAGGTATCTTCGTTGTCCGGCACTATAAGTTCTGTCTCTTTTGTTTCAAGGTGGGATTCTACCACCACTTTGGATTTTTCTTTATTTTCTCCTACCACAAGCTCCTCAGGTTTTGCCATACTTTCGAGCTTGGGTTTCTCTTTTCCCAACATTTTTTGTGTGATCCCTACGAGATTTTGGTAAGGTTCAAGCTTAGTTGCTTCCATGTTTGGGAAGAATAGTTTCTCCATTTGTTTTCCATGTTTTGGCCTACTTTAAGTCCTGCTTGGTAAGCTTCCAAGGCTGCATTAATAGACTCAAAAATTTTATCAACCAAAATTGATCCTCCTGATTTTACGGTTGTTACTTTCACTTCGCTTCTAGTTTCTTTCACCTTTTCCTGGAATAGCTTTTTTGCTTTCTCCTTGATTTCAGCTCGTTGTTTCTGTTTTCTTATATCATATCTTTTGCTTCTGCTTCTTTTGATCTTTTGAGAGGCAACTTTTGTATTCTCCGACTCATCAGAGGAGTTATGTTTCTTTTTCTTAGCCTGAGCTCTAGTGATTACCTTGATTGGAACAATCGGTTCACTCTCAGATGAGCTACTAGGTATCACTTGGACTACGTTTACGACTCTTTTTCCCTTGTTTAAAGGATTTTTTGGGCAATCTTTTGGGAAGTGTCCTCACTTTTTTGCAACATTGTATGCAATAAGCTTCCACCGGATTGAGGTTTTTGTCAGGCTCTGGACATTCATTTCTCCAATGATCATCTGCACCACAGTTATGACAGTTTCTCGTTCTTCGCTTAATCATGGGTCTTACCATAGGAGGTCTAACACCTTGATTAGCTACATAATACATTGTGCAAGATCTAGTGGAGCGTAAGTCACAGGTTCTTCCATTAGTGGTGGATGTGAATTATACCAATCTCCTTCTACCATTACTGTAGATGGAATAGGCTCAGCATAGGGTGTAACAGGCACTAGTGCTTATTCATCTACGACTCCCTCCGGGTGTATGTACTTTACAAGAACTACATTATGTCCTCGATATGGAGGTTTTCCATACCCATCGGTGGTCTTTGAGCTTGGGCCATGTTAGGCTGATATCTGTACATGGGTTGTCCTTGTGGCCTCATGGACACCTACTAAAAATTCCCATCATACTTTGGTCGGTAGTAGCACTCATTGGTCTCATAGTTGGTCCATTTACCCTCAATTATACACCATTTTTGTGGTCTAATTGGTTGGCTCTATTGAGGTATCCCTTGCCCTGGTCCTCTCATAGGTGCTTTTTGCATGTTATTCATCATGTCATTCATTCTTTTAAGCATGTCTTCTATGGTTGAAAGTGGTGTTGCAGCAACCATTCCCACTTGTGCTGGTTTAGTGGATGCTGTTTTTTCGCTTTGGTTATCCTTAGGGACATCTTTCGCATTGAAAATATCACAATTGTCTCCTAAGTCAATAGCATCTGAAACACACTCTTCTAGGGTTGTATGCTTCTTGCTATATAGTATAGCATGAAGTTCTTTGTTTATATGTCCCTCTAGAAACAATGATACTAGTCATCCTCTTGCAGGTATCTCTAGCCCTGGGCATCTGGCAAAGTATTGTTTCGTTCGAGTTGCACAATCCCTAAAAGACTCACTATGTTTTTGTTTAAAGCTGTAGATTTGAGCTACCGTATTGTGTTTTATCCCCATTTTGGAACAAGAAACTACCATTAGGCAAAATTTGGACTCACAAAGGGGCCCTTTAAGGAGTTTGACTTTACCTCTCTCTACCAAAACGGGCGCATGGATAAAGTTTTGCAAATAAACTCCAAAGTGGGTGGAGGTTTGACAGTTAGAATGTCCTCTTCAAGCTCCATCTACTGATATATAGCACGCCATGAGATTCCTCATATTTTAGAAGATTCTTTTTTTGATTCACCTATGATGTGACAACTCTGTCGAAATCTAAGTGAATCAAAAAAAGAATCTTCTAAAATATGAGGAATCTCATGGCGTGCTATATATCAGTAGATAGATCTTGAAGAGGACATTCTAATTGTCAAACCTCTGCCAACTTTGGAGTTTATTTGCAAATCCATGCGCCCATTTCGGTAGAGAGAGGTAAAGTCAAACTCCTTAAAGGGCCCATTTGTGAGTCCAAATTTTTCCTAATGTACAAACCCTTGAGCTAATGTGTTTAATTCCATGCTTGACCTTGGTGGAATGTTTTGGAACCATGTCAATGCCTTTACTTCTAATGTCATTCCAAACCCCTCGAACTGAGAATGGAAATGGAATATATGTTATGCTCTTAGCACTTGGTTTAAGCTTGCTAAGTGTTCATATGGATCTCCTGATCCACTGTATTTTCTAACCCATTTGTGAAAATCAGTTGGTCTGATACGTCTGTTTGGTTCAACTCTCGGTCTCATGGTAGTTGGTCCTATTCCGATTCCTTCAAACCAATCTGAAGGAAATAGTGACTCATGTAGCCCTGGTCTGGCCTTAGTGTCACTCGGTTTTCTTTGTGATGAGGTGGTTTCTAGTTTTTTAAAATTACTCTCAAAAGATCTCTCACGGTTTTCATCTCTTGGAATGGTTTCTAGTCCTTGGCCCAATATCCAATCCCTTATGGAATATCCCTGGTACTTGGTTTGTTCTACCCCCTTAGGAGTCATCATAACAAAGTTGCTGTTATAACAATCCCTAAATAGGTAGGTTGGTAGTTCTATCGCATGGCCGTTGTCAAGAAGTGCACAGTGTGACTAGGAAAGTGTCGGGCCTCTGACTGTGAGGATTTGTTGCAAAATCAAGCAAGGTGTAGACGATTTGAAGCCAAAAACACACTAAAAAAGAAAAAAACTCCAGCCATGAAAGCTCCACTTTGAAAAAGAACCAATACTAACTCAAAACTCTTGTGTGTGTGAAGATTAGGTGTAGCCTCTCTCCCAATTGCACAGATGCAGTGCTCATTTGACCTGTTAAAAACCCTAAATTTAAGCTTCGATTCTTCATCATGACCATTTTATGGAAGCTTCAATACTTCATTGGAGAAGCTCAATTAGTTATTTGAGGAGGGGAAACCCTAATTGGAGGCCTCAGAGCCTCAACCATGTAGTGGAAGCAGTATGGGACTACACAAGCACCCTGTAAAGGAATGGTTGTATCTCCTTGCTCATGTACCCAAATGAGCTCATTCTTGGCTCTAAAAATTCCCACACAACTTGAGCAACAATTCCAAAATCGTTGATGTGGAATTTTGAGCCATTTTGATCATTTTTAGGCTATTGGTGACCATTTTTAAGCCATTTTTAGCCATTTTTTAGCCCAAAAATGACACTTTTTGTTCGTAAAAAGCCCAAACGAGTTGGGAAAAATCCCTTAAATTGTGGAAAAATCCCATTGGTCTCAAATTTCATGTTCAACCTCATTTTTCCACTTGGTAAGCAATTTGGATACTGATGCATGGTTTTTAGGACCCCTTCTGAAGATGCAATAAAGGCACAGTCAGTTGTTGGGGAGATGAGGATACTCTAGTCCAAGGGATCTCGAAAGAGAAGAAAAATCTACTTCACAAGCACCAAAGAGTAAAAAGTGCCATGGACAGAAGATACGTGGGAACGAGCTCTTATGCATGCCTACAACCCATATCTTACAGAATAGCCCATTCTAGGTGTGAATTTCTAGTGAAATTTACACGAGGATGTTCGTGTGGACTCACAGCACAACATACTCCGTTTTCACTTTTTTACCGACAGTAAATATTTTTTACCACAGTAAATATTTTTTACCTACATGGTAAATACAAATCACTTTTTACCTACAGTAACTTTTTGTACCCATGGTAAATATTTTTTACTGCACCATAAGTATTTGGTAGGTAACAGTTCACTGTTACTAGAAGCAGTGATTGGGCATCAACAATGCAGTTACAGGAGGAGAAAAGGGGAAAATCTTATGGTAAAGGTGAGTCAACAGGGATAAAGACTTTTGAGTTGAAAAGAGACATGTTGATTTTTTCAAAGAACACATGTCAAAAGAAGCCATGGTTGAGGATTTTTTGAGAGTTTGATATTCAGGAGGACCCAGCAGGTCCCTCCCTGACATGTGCAGAACCTCCAATTTCAACAGCCACCTTACCTGCTCTTAAATGTTGGTCAAGGCCTTATCCCCATGTGTCACAATCAGAAAAATCAGCATTTATCCTCCCCTCTCATATCACTCTAGAGAATATCTTGATGGTGACATATCAGGTGACCTCACTCTGTTGACCACCCTAAGCAAAAAGTAACCCCAATCAACGGATTTAATCATGTTTATCCCTAATCCTAAACCCTCTCAGAAACCTATATAAGGAGGCCTTCTCTCACTCAAAACCAACACTTCACCCACTTCACCAAGCAACGAAGCTATGAAGGGAGCTCTACTCTCTCTCCCTCTCTCCCTCTCCCTCTAGTATGCTACATTACTAGCCCTAGAACCTAAATGAGGAGTCTTCTCTCATGCTCCATGGCCACCATCCTCGCCATCATTCTCTAAGATATTGATGTGTTGCTAGTAGGATCATACCTACTTGCTGGGTTGATTGTTTTGACAAGGGATTATGCCATCCTTGGCTTGCTTCTCTATATCCTTGTTATGTATGATCAAATGCCGTTGTATTGTTAAGCTGATGTCTTGTGTATATATATGCTACATAAGGTCCCTAAGCTTCGTTTCTATGTGTTGTGCCATATGTTTTGATGCCATCATAATGCCAGAAGTCTCACTTGCCTATGTGCACAATGTGTGAGGTCCCTAAACCTCTTAATTTAGGGTGGTACCCCCTTTGTTTTGTTCTTTGCTTGTTTGCATGAGGCGTGGTTTGTGGAGTGTGCACGAGTACAGAGGCCACCCGATTGCACTGCTCTTTTTCCCGCTCTCATTTTGGTGCCCCCACTGAGGATTGATCTCAAGACCTTCAGTTTACAAGCAATGAAGATGTGCAATCTACAACATGGATGAATGGCATGAGGAGTTTGCAAATTGGAGAACAGAAGAGGAGGAGGCTTTAGAGGCCTTAAAAGATTTCATCGAGGTCTTGTTACCAGGTTGCAGTGTCATTGAAATTCAAGAAGTAAGTTCTTCTACATGCCTTGTTCGTGATCGTCGCCAACGAAGGAGAGTGAGAAGAAGAGCTTGATACACCTCTCCTCTCAACCTATGAGTGCTCCAGAAACCTCCAACGCACACGAGCTTGAAATATTCTACATCAACATACACGAAGGTACTGTGACACACATTAAGGTAAGAGAAAGCATCACTAGACCTCTCTTTCCTGAGGAGCTGACTAAGAGGAGGAAGATCACCTCTACACCTAAGTGGCCCAAGGCCGCAGCGCGTGCTCAAGCATAAGGTAACATTTGGCTTAATCTCATTAATAAGGGATTACATGACCACTACAGGCAAGAAAAAGGCTAGTGAGCAACCAACTTCAACCTCCAACTTGCAACCACGATTCTCACCCCTAAATCCTCCTCAAGCAAAGAGGCGAAGCCTTGCCTACAAGATTGCCGCCCGTCTGCGAGTGCTCCCAGTGCACTTTGTGAATCCAGACACCACCAATCCCAAGCCAACCTCCTGTCCGCGTGAAGATCACTTTGGATATTGTCTAAAGTGCTTTGGAGACCGGGTGAAAAGCCTCCCTGCCCTACCTTTGCTGCTAATTTTCAAGAAGTTATCTCAATCTAAGGAAACTATCTTAGTTGATGATGTGCTGCACATGAATGGTGTCACTTTCATTCGTCATGCTGATTATGGTAATAGCATCCAATTGTTGCTTGCTAAAAGGCTCAGCATTGTACAAAGTGTTGCCATCACGCCTTACGTCTTCATAGATGCATCAGGAAGAGTCGAAGTGATCCGAGGTGCTGACCTTCTGTGGCTGATCAGGCTCATTGGTCCCAAGGTGGTGCAACTAAGCTAGGCTCTTGTGTGTAAGTATGGATGCCAATAATAAAAATGATGATCCCCGCATGTTTCCTTTCCATTTTGTGCGTCATATCCGTGTGAATATTTGTATTGATAGAAAAATCTTTTATCAGCAAAGAATAGCCCTGTTGTTTGGAGCCGAGAGACTTGGGAAAATCTTGCGCTCTCCTCATCCTGTCATTCTACCCTTACTAGACTATTACCATTCCTTTGATGTGTCGATCTTCATCCTATTTTGAGCTAAGTTGTGCTAAAGCTCCAAATTGTAATTACCATACTCTATTTTAAAATAAATTGGAGCTGTTTGTGTAATTGTTTACTCTCTCACTTATGGCCTTCCCTAATTTTTATGGTAAGCCTGGGGAGGTTGCTCCAGATTTTTTGGATAATTTGGAAATGGCTTTTCTGGTATCAGGAAGGGATGACGAAGCTACTAAGTTAAGGGCCTTTCCTTTGGTCTTGAGGGAAGGTGCAAAATTATGGTATCAAACTTTGGCACCTGAAGAAAGAAGAGACAGGGAGTCCTTAAAGATGGCCTTCATCGAAGAATTTCGCCGCCATGAGCCTCCAGAGGAGATATGGAGACAGCTCTTAGAGCTACGCCAAACATCACCCAATGACTATAGAAGCTATGAAGGAAAGTTTTCCAACCTGTGGGAGAAATGGTGTGCATCACTAGGTGAAGGAGAAAGGGCGCCAGAATGCCTAAAGAAGGACTATTTCCTGGCAGGGCTTTACCCCATCCTTCGAGAAAAGGTAAAAGGTAAATTCCCAGATACCTTTGATAAAGCTATGAATTATGCAAGTGAGAAGGATAGGAAGTTAAAATTCCAAGCTCAACTACAAGGGGGAATGGAGCCTCCACCGCTAGCTCAACCTACGGCAAGGGTAGTAGCAGGGACAGGAGCAACAGACCAAGATTCCTCTCAACAAGAATTACTTCAACAAATCACCAATCAACTAGAGAGCCTGTCCATCAATCTGGTTCAAGGTGTAAGGGCTCCCCAGACAGGAAATGAACGAAATAGACAAGAAGGACAAAGGCAAGCACGTGAGTACATTTGCTACAACTGTGGAGAGGTAGGTCACGGAATGTATTATTGCCCCCATCCACGACGCTATCAAGGAAATGGTAATCAAAGACGGCCTCCTCGCCTGCAAGTCACTCCTCCTCGAGCTAGGCCACTAAATGGACAAAATGCACACGTGGCTCCACCAATCCAAATATTGAGACCCCCTCCTCCACCACCACAAGCACCGGAAGAGATCCCTCCACTACCGTCGGGAGGGGAGGACAGGGCTGTCTCTGTCATAAGTCTTGACAATGGTAAGGATAAAGGGAAAGAAAAAATGGAGGAAGCTGTTGCCATGCCAATAAAGAGAGTTAGGAGACAAAGAACTGATGAAATGGAAGCTTCAGAGCCGCATAAAGGGAATGAGGGTTCCTCCCAAGTGATAGGAGACAAGAAAAGGAATAGTAGGTCAAGGAGGCACATAGGAGTAGAAGACTTTCCACTTGGGGTAGGATCCATACCTTACGACCTCGTAGCAGATGTGAGTAAGACCAAAGATTTCATGGCAGCAACTCCTCCACCTTTCCCCAAAGATGCATAGAACCTGGTCTAAGATGGTCAGCACCAGGAGGGCTAAGGCAAAGTCAGTTGGGTCTATTAGTGCAAGAGGCATGAAGGATATCGTGCCAGTCATTGATGCAGAGATTAAGAGTCAGCGAGTCTCCAATGTGTACGTAGATGGTGGAGCCGAGATTTGTGTTATGACAGAGAAATTAATGCACATGTTGGGTTTGGAAGTAAACGAGCAAACTTCCTTACAAGTTAAGATGGCAAATAATGTAAGGGTGGCTTGTGTGGGAAAGGTTAATGGAGTGAAGGTTTCAGCTTTTGGTGTGGCAATATCAATTGATGCTTATGTGATCCCAACTAAGGGGGAGGGCTATCCGCTAATCCTTGGAAGACCTTGGCTTATGGCTATGAAAGCTAGGCAAGATTGGGAGATAGGTTCCCTTGAGTTGAGACCAAATCATAAGGTAGGTGGCAAGCAACAAAAAATTGTGTATGACATGAAGCAGGGTAGACAACAAGACCTAGAGATGGAGACTTCTATGGATGAATGGAGCACAAGGAGCTGCTCTTCTTCTGAGGATGATTCATATGAGGAGGATGCTAGCTCTTTGGAAGTCATGGGTATAATACTGCGAAACCCAGAAGGAGAAGGTGGTCAAGACTCTCTAAACAAGGAAGAAGCCACAGGCTTAGAGGAGATGCTAGCTAAGGACCTACTAGAAGAAGAGAGAGAACCCTATTTGCAGGTACTAAAGAAGCATGCTGGCCTCTTTATAACTGATTACGAGCACATTAAAGGAGTGACGGTAACCCAACACCATATCCAATTAAAGGAAGGTTCCAAACCAGTGGTGCAAAGGCTAAGGAGATTAGGGCTAGTGCAACAAGATGCACTCTTAAAAGAAGTAAAAATATTACTCAAGGCAGGATTTATCTACCCAGTGGAAGATTCTGAGTGGGTGTCTCCTTTTGTGGTAGCACCAAAGAAAAATGGGAAGTGGAGGGTATGTGTGGATTACAAGCCTCTAAACGCAGCCACAAAAAGGGACCATTTTCCTTTGCCTTTTCAAGATGAAATACTAAATGAAGTGGCTGGTCATGAAAGGTACACAGTGTGTGATGGGTACTCAGGCTACTTCCAAATTAGAATTGCAGATGAAGACCAAAGAAAGACTACCTTCATAACTCCTTGGGGATGTTTTGCTTATAGAGTTATGCCTTTTGGTTTAACTAATGCCCCATCTACTTTCTAGAGGTTTATAAACTTGGTGTTTCAACCTTACTTTGGTAAGTCCATACGAGTCTTCATTGATGATTTTTGCATTTACAGCTCTAGGGAAGTACATCTGTCCAAGGTTGATGAAGGTTTCATCTGTCTGGCCTAATTGGGTGGGCAATTGAATAAAGACAAGTGCCACATAGGTGAGAGCAAGGTCACTCTACTAGGCCATGTTGTGTCTCAAGATGGTATTGAGGCTGACCCTGAAAAGGTAAAGACATTGTTAGCTTTACCTACTCCTTCAAACGTGAAGCAACTAGTCTCCTTCATTCAAAAGGTTCGCTACATGGGACGATTCATACATCTCCTTTCTCAAGCAATCTATCCTTTGCAGCAGCTCACTAAACACACTACATTGACATGGAGTGAGGAGGGTGAAAGGTGCTTTCAAGAAGTTAAAACCATTTTGAGCTCATTGCCTGTCGTCCTACAACCCACATGGGGTGAATTATTCTATGTAAATCCTAGTGTAGGTCCAGAAGCTCTAGGAGCTATCTTGATGCAAAAAGACCCAAAGACATCTCTCATGAGACCAGTCTACTTCTCTAGTAGAGTGATGACAGCTGCTGAAAAGGGTTTCAGCGCAACTGAGCAATTGGTGCTAGCTCTTAAGTTTGCAGTGGAGAAGTTTCGGGCTTACTTACTTCCGAGACAATTTGTGGTGATCACAACTGAGGAGGTTTTTCCATATGCCCTACAACACATGGAATTGTCTCAAAGAATAGCAAAGTGGGTGGTGCAGCTTCAAGAGTTTGACTACACACTACAAGTAGAGGATTCCACCCGTGCTTGTTTGGCAGATGTCCTCACACAAAGGTGTTATGAGAAGGCCAAGAAAGAGGCACCTAGTAAGGTACCACCTATCCCGGAGCCTGAAGTTCTATTGGGAGCACACAGTCTGTATTTTGATGGGGCTTACAAGAGGACCAAAGACAAGGCATCAGCAGGCATAGTAATATTAGGTCCAAAGAAGGAGAAGATCTTTGCAAAAGTGTTTCATCTAAAAGAGGTTCATTCTAACAATGAGGCAGAGTACCATGCCCTTGTTTTAGGGTTGCAATGTTGTCTTTCTCAGGGCATCACAAAGCTAAATGTTTTTGGTGACTCCATGTTGATTGTTAAGCAAATGGTTGGTGTATGGGCCTGTAAAAATGACAAATTGTCTGTTAAGATGAGGGAAGCAAAGGCCTTGTTGAAGGGTTTTAAAGAAGTTCGAGTGCACTTTGTACCTAGAGGTCAAAATCGAGAAGCAGATGCCTTAGTAGGTGAAGAACTACAAACTCTCATAGTAGGTGCTATCCTTGTGAAAAGTCCTTTATACCAGGGAAAGGAGGAGCTGCATGATTTACTTTACTTTCTTGAGCATTGTGAAGCACCCTCTGGTATGAGTAAAAGTGAACGTAGGTGGTTGGCAAAAAAGGCTACCAGCTATAGCTTAGTGAATGAGGACTTGTATTGTAGAGGGAAAGATGCTGTCTAAAGGAGAGTTCCTGCATCCCAAGAGATAAAGGATATTTTGTTTAGTTGTCATGAAGGTGTGTGTGGTGGCCACTTTGCAAAAGAGATTACTAGCAGAAAGATTTTACAAGCAGGGTTTACGTGGCCAACCCTCCATCGAGATGTACAACATTGGTGCCGCACATGTGAGGTTTGCCAAAAAGCTGGACCAAGGCGTCTTACCCATGAAAATCAACATCCAATCAAAACCTATGGGCCATTTGAAAAATGGGGGATAGATGCAATCGGGCCACTACCTTGCACTCAATCAGGGAAGGAATACATCATTATGGGGGTGGAGTACATGACCAGATGGGCAGAAGCTCGTCCCAGAAAGCGCATCACAGCCAAGAACATGAGTGATTTCATTTTTGAATGCACTTGTTGCCGTTTTGGCACACCTTTGGAGATTCTCTCGGATAGGGGACCGGGATTTCGGGCTGATTTAGTCGGCCAATTGATGAGCAAGTTAAAAATCAAGCGGAGGCACTCTACACTATACTACCCTCAGTGCAATGGTCTTGTGGAAAAGGTAAATGGTCTTATATGTAAAATCATCACTAAGCAAGTGCATTTACATCCTAAGGCATGGGACAAACACCTAGATGCAGCACTTTGGGCCTACAGAACATCCTTTAAAACATCCTTGGGGTATACACCTTTTCACTTGGTTTACGGGCAAGAGGCACTATTGCCTATAGAAGTGGAGCTAGCGAGCCTCCGAGTTCTAAAAGCACATCAAAAGGATAGTCAAGAGAAGCACGTGGAAGGAAGAATCATCGATTTGGAGAGGTTAGGGCTAGATCGAGAGTCAGCAGTGAAGTACTATGCAGCCCAGGCAGAGAAGAAACGAAAGAAGTTCAATCGCAACCTTGTCAAGAAAGGTATCAAGGAAGGTTCTTTAGTGCTCAGATACGACAATCGCTTTGATCGCAAGAAGGATGGTAAGTTCTTGCTTAAGTGGGAAGGCCCTTTTGTAGTGATACAGAGGTTCTCAAATGGTAGTTACCAACTAGGTGACCTAGATGGTAAGGTACATCAGACCCCGGTAAATGGTTGGCGATTGAAGGCCTACCAATGTCGTCTTTCACAGCCATATGCTGGTGAAATCAATGCTAAGGATGGTTCAGAGGAGAGCTCATCATATTCGAGCTCCAACTAAGGTAACAATCATGTACATAGTCGTTTCAAAAAAAAAAAAAAAAAAAAAGGAAAAAAAGAGAAGAAAAAAAGAAAAAAAGAGAATGCTACCAGTGAAAGCGGATATTGACAATGGATGGGGTATGGCTTTCAAGGGTCTAGGAGACCAGTTGTTAGTCATGGATGGATACAATTATTCATCAGAAAGGACTAAACAGGGTGCATCAGCCAAGAAAGCAGTAGTATTCAAGAGAACCCTATTGTAGCACAACCTACAGCTAGAGGCATCAAATACCTCTAGCTTAAGGGGGAGGGCTATATGATGCATGGTTTTTAGGAGCCCTTCTGAAGATGCAATAAAGGCACAGTCAGTTGTTGGGGAGATGAGGATACTCTAGTCCAAGGGATCTCGAAAGAGAAGAAAAATCTACTTCACAAGCACCAAAGAGTAAAAAGTGCCATGGACAGAAGATACATGGGAACGAGCTCTTATGCATGCCTACAACCCATATCTTACAGAATAGCCCATTCTAGGTGTGAATTTCTAGTGAAATTTACACGAGGATGTTCGTGTGGACTCACAGCACAACATACTCCGTTTTCACTTTTTTACTGACAGTAAATATTTTTTACCACAGTAAATATTTTTTACCTACATGGTAAATACAAATCACTTTTTACCTACAGTAACTTTTTTTACCCATGGTAAATATTTTTTACTGCACCATAAGTATTTGGTAGGTAACAGTTCACTGTTACTAGAAGCAGTGATTGGGCATCAACAATGCAGTTACAGGAGGAGAAAAGGGGAAAATCTTATGGTAAAGGTGAGTCAACAGGGATAAAGACTTTTGAGTTGAAAAGAGACATGCTGATTTTTTCAAAGAACACATGTCAAAAGAAGCCATGGTTGAGGATTTTTTGAGAGTTTGATATTCAGGAGGACCCAGCAGGTCCCCCCCTCACATGTGCAGAACCTCCAATTTCAACAGCCACCTTACCTGCTCTTAAATGCTGGTCAAGGCCTTATCCCCATGTGTCACAATCAGAAAAATCAGCATTTACCCTCCCCTCTCACATCACTCTAGAGAATATCTTGATGGTGACATATCAGGTGACCTCACTCTGTTGACCACCCTAAGCAAAAAGTAACCCCAATCAGCGGATTTAATCATGTTTATCCCTAATCCTAAACCCTCTCAGAAACCTATATAAGGAGGCCTTCTCTCACTCAAAACCAACACTCCACCCACTTCACCAAGCAACGAAGCTATGGAGGGAGCTCTACTCTCTCTCCCTCTCTCTCTCTCCCTCTAGTATGCTACATTACTAGCTCTAGAACCTAAATAAGGAGTCTTCTCTCATGCTCCATGGCCACCATCCTCGCCATCATTCTCTAAGGTATTGATGTGTTGCTAGTAGGATCATACCTACTTGCTGGGTTGATTGTTTTGACAAGGGATTATGCCATCCTTGGCTTGCTTCTCTATATCCTTGTTATGTATGATCAAATGCCGTTGTATTGTTAAGCTGATTTCTTGTGTATATATATGCTACATAAGGTCCCTAAGCTTCGTTTCTATGTGTTTTGCCATATGTTTTGATGCCATCATAATGCCAGAAGTCTCACTTGCCTATGTGCACTATGTGTGAGGTCCCTAAACCTCTTAATTTAGGGTGGTGCCCCCTTTGTTTTGTTCTTTGCTTGTTTGCATGAGGCGTGGTTTGTGGAGTGTGCACGAGTATAGAGGCCACTCGATTGCACTGCTCTTTTTCCCGCTCTCAGATACATCTTTCACGCCAGCGCATGAAACCTGCTATTTTTTGCCGAGATTGTCCGCATTGAACTTTCTAAGCAAAACGAGAATGCCACTTCGAAACACTTGACATTTGTACATTCCCAAAGCAAATTAGGCATATATTTATGTGTAAAAGAATTCCATGGTGCCACGTGTAGGGCCTCGCCCGCCCGACAAGGTATGTACACGGCTGCAACTATGGCATTCATTTTCGCATATATCACACTATGTACATTATATCATTTGGTCCCACACATCATAAACATTAAGAGTGAGGTAGATATTTTAATTTCACATTATGAACGTTCCATGGCACGACATCCACCCCCTCTAAACCTGCACATCCTTCGGCATGTGCCACAGATATCTTTTGTAGGTTCATTCTTCATTTAAGTCAACATACATGTTGATGTCATCATTGCTTGCAACAAAATCTAACGCGTCATCCTCTTGTTGTTCATCCACATCCATACCATTTTCACCAGAGCCTTCATTTTGATCTTCATGTGAATCAAAGGGGTATATATCACCTCTTCTTTTGAATAACTTGATTCTTTTCCCTGCTATGCGAATGTTCATTTTTGTCCCATCTAATTCATGCAAGGTATAAGTTGCATTCCCATGTACATGCTGAACCACATAAGGACCAAACCATCTCTTGGAAAGCTTTCTTATTGTTGAATGTTGGTTGTCAAGACTGCTGTCATACACCAAGATCCAATCACCTTCCTCAATAGCTTTAGGTCTGAGTCTATGCCTCTTATCAAATCTATCCTTATTCTTTAACCTTGCATCTTTCAATTTTGCTACTGCAATCTCAATATCTTGGGGCCTTCTTTCTAACTGTTGTATGCGAAAAGCAAGAAGGTCTTCCCTACTCATTCCATCTTCCCAAGGTAATACATTCCATGTGGGAATTACATCCTCCATTGGCATTATAGGTTTGTGACCATACATCAACTCAAAAAGCATATAACCAGTAACCGAGCTATGAGTTGTACGATTTTCCCATAAAGCATAAGGCAACAATCTAGGCCACTCTCCCATTTTACCTTTGTAGACCTTAGCTAAATATTTAATGATAGGAGGATGCCCACGCTCCGATTTACCATTTCCCTCAGGATTATATGCAGTAGTGAGAGCAAGTTTAATGCCCAACCTAGAGAAAAACTCCCTTGCTTTGT
Source organism: Adiantum capillus-veneris (assembly GCF_014529385.1). Classification (NCBI taxonomy): domain Eukaryota; kingdom Viridiplantae; phylum Streptophyta; class Polypodiopsida; order Polypodiales; family Pteridaceae; genus Adiantum; species Adiantum capillus-veneris. The sequence continues at coordinate 48,609,187 of NC_140944.1, read as the reverse complement.
CAGCATCCAACTCACCCATGTCCGCTGTTATTTTCCCAACACAGCCATAAGGGCTAATTACATCATCCAAGAGGAACTTACATATCCCTTGTGTGCTTTTTGTTCTTAGAGCACGAACTTCAACTTGGTTGGTTAAGTATTCTCATGCAAGCACTATGTATCTCATTTGCCATAAGCCCAATGGCATTGTAACCAGATCTACTACCCACTTGTAATGCATGGTCAATGGGTAAGTAGGGTGCAACCCATCATGATGACGTACATTTGACAGGTTTCACATAATGCCACAAAGTGAGATACATATTTATACATACCTTTCCACCAATACCTCTCTTTCATTTTTGTAAAGGTGGCCCATACACCTCTGTGTCCATCATAAAGACTCTGATGAAACTTTTTCATAAGCTCATTTTGAGAGTCCTTATCATTCACCACTCTCATGGGAATTCCATTTCTTTATTTTGGACGCTTCCATAAATACCCATCTTTCAAAAAGTATACATAGGCCTTTCTCCGTATTCTTTTGAACTCTTGATCAGTCACCCCTTCTTGCCTTGTCAAAGTGCTCACATAGCGTCCGATGAGCAACCAGTCACCTTGATACAGGTCCTCTATAAACAACTCAAGTGCATTTGACAGGCAAACATGATCACCCTTGGCATGAGAGATACTATAGAACTGTGTGCCTACATCATCGCCCTCGACAACCATGTCTTCTTCTTTTTCATACCTTGCTCTTGAAAGCATATTTGCAACAACTGGATTATCTTTCCCTGAAATATGCTTAAATTCTGGATTCAAGGACTTTATGTAGGCAATCCATCTCAACATAGAAATGTCGGGAGTTGAGAAACTTGTTATCATTCCAAGAAGGGGTAGACAATCAGTCTCCACTATTACATTTGCTCCTATCAAATACTCTTTGTCACATTTCAAAGCTGTGACTACTCCCCATAACTCTCTTTTTACCTGTGGATAGTTGCGTTGACGAGCACTTAGGACTTTTGCTCCAAACCTCACTACATATCGCTTGCCATCATTATCATCTTGCCCAATCGCCCATCCAATTCCTATGGGGCTAGTATCCAATGTCGCAATTACATATCTTCCACATTCACAGTTTTATTTTCTCAAAGTTGGAGACATAAGCAACAACTTCTTTAATTTCCTCGTGGCATGGGTATGCATTTCTTCCCATTGAAACTTTTTGTTCTTTCTCAAAAGCTGATACGAAGGTTCTGCTACATGTGCATAATGCGGAATCCAGATAACATAAAACACGCATGCACCCAAGAACCTTCAAACCTCAGTGAGATTTATACATTTCTCTTTCATTCTCTGGATTACATCAATCTTTGCAGGACAAGGCCTTCTACCATACGGCCCGCACATATGTCCCACAATAAGAACTTCATTTACACTAAACATTGACTTTTGGCCAGACAAGGTAAGGTTCACCTCTTCCAACCTTGACAAGATATTATCACAATCATTGATATGGTTTGCCACATACTTTCGGCACCCCCTCCAGTCTAGAGCCACATCTTTATCACTTACATCACATCCTTTGATTGGCACATCATCAAGGAAAGGCATTGTAGTTTTCGGTATGAAGTCACGTAGGACTTTGTTCATACCATTCATCATGTGTGCAACTGAATTGGTTGCCCCCTGAGGTAAGGTGCACATCCTTACTAAACCCAAGGGTGTCCTCATGGTAGTCAGGTCCCTGCTTTCCATTGCTAGTTGGAACTGATCATACCCTGAGTAAAAATCTCCCATAGAATATATTCCCCTTCCTGCAAATGCCTCTGCAAACTCATCGACAATTGGCCCTATACCCACATTTCTGACCGTCACCTTATTTACAAGTTGCATATCCTGAATAAAGCGTAAAGAACCATTTTTCTTGGAAATTGTGAGCCACCTGTTTGAATATGGAGCACAAGAAGGCTCCAAGATACCCATCTTGATCTTTTCATTAAGAAACTCAATGATCTTTGGCAAATGAGCCTTTGGAACAGGAATAGGCCTCAAGTTCCAAGGTACACGAGGGATAGTGAAGATCACCATAGGAGAAACAATGGATGGATCAACACACCCTATCTCATAAGGCTCAAATGCAAAAGCTTTTCCATGTTTGGCAAGCATGTCTTCAAAGCATATCTTTTCAGGTTTCGTCAAACTATCCTCGCAACCAACCTTTAACTCTTTCAAAGAATCCTTTGTGAACTTGTGTCCAATCTTTCTTGGGTTACGAAGGCTAGGCTGCAAAGCAGCTTGATCCATCTTATTTGTGCAATCTTTTGGTAGAGGTAATGCCACTGATTTCACTTTCTTTGCCACGGACTTATACTTAGTCTCCACTCGTCCATCAACACCTTGAGCATTTGTGAAATCCTCAATGACCTTGTACATTTCTATTGAGCATACTTTCACAACCTCATTTCCCATATGCAAATTACAATCCATTAAAGACTCCAAATCTTGCATAGTATCCACAAACGAACACTCATCAAACACACCTGCAATGCATTCATCATCTTCTAGCAAACCATTCATCTTCAAACCTCTTTGTACACTATTTACATGTTGTCGTTCACCCCGCTTTAATTCCTCACACTCTGTAAAAGCAATAGATCCATAGTCTGATAATCCTACAAAACCTGTAGAAAACGTCTCCTTTGCATATACATCATGCGAGAACCTTTCTCTTCTTATACCATTGCAATCCCACTCTACAATGGTACATGGCTAGAACCCCTCATATCCCTGTAGTCCTTGAATTCTTTATTTGTCTTTGGCAAGGGTTGCTCTCTAAGAATTTCACTCTTCCTTTTATGGTCCACACAAATAGTAAGGAACTGTATTGCACGCTTACCATCCCTGCTCCTTATTCTTGCATAAGCTGACCCATCATCCATCACCTTGGTTTCCATGCGAGTAGCAGTGATGTATGGCTGCCCAAGGATAAGAGGGTATGTAGACATCTCGTGCACAAAGAAATTATGGTCATCTTTCACATCCCCTATAGTCACCTTAACATTTGGACAAGCTCCATACAACTCCCCTGATGAGTTGTTTGCTGCACGAATCATCCATCCATGATTTATATCAATTGGCCATTTTACTTTTTGATAAAGACTCTTTGACATGATGTTAATTTCTGACCCATGATCTATCAACGCAATGTATGGCTCTTCCAAGTCTCCCACTTTTACCAGCATCTCAATATTTGCTCTTGCCCAGTGACTATTCAAGTAGTAGCTCTTGTCAGTGGTCTCCACTTCATCTTCATCATCCAAGAAGCGAACGTGTTTTACTCCTCCCCTAGACTTGTAGCATCCAACAATAGTTTCATCACCTTGTTTGCCATAGACCTCTACACCCTGTGCATTTAAAGTCCCTTCTTCACCCTGTACATGGATAGATTCAGTAAGAGACTGCCGCTTCCTCTTTATGATATCAATTATTTCTTCGTGGAATTCCCGCTTTGCTATACCAAGGACCTCACCCAAGGTAAATCCCACTTTACTGTTTAGAATCCTCTCTTCCCAAACCTTTTTGAGATCCGTTGCTGCCTCTATATCGGATTGGAGTGTGTAGGCCGGACCCTTTGCTTTGGATTATGTTGCATCCTTCTTCTTTTCTTTAGAGGCTTCTTGCATAGGCACTTTGGGGACAGGCATCTGTAGCGGGGAAGGTGATCTAGGAGGCACTTTGTCATTTCTACCTCCACTCCTTGTTGCCCGCTTTGAAGGCCATTCATCCCCATTCTCGCGCCTACGTTTCTCTTCAACAATGGCCTCATTTTCTTGACATTTGGCAGTATACGCATGCACTGACAAAGAGTCCACAGGGTCATTCCAACCTGTTTCAAGCCGAATGCAATCTCCAGCTTCATGTAAAAGCTCTGTTGTCATTTTACCCTTCATAGAAGACTCTATAGCGCATGGCCATAGCTCTTTAATACCATTAGATTCCTCTTCTCCAACCTTGATTGATCATTTTCTTTTAATAGGATCCACCTTCAACCCATAGGCGGCTGCCTCAACCATTGAGATGGCATGGCTAGTAGCCATGTCCTCAACTAGTTTCTTCCTCGGGGGGTTCACTTTGTGTAAAACTACCATATCACGTGCGTTCAAGACATGTTTGTAAATCCCCTTATCTGTGAATTTTGTTAGGAATATAATGTACCCTTTTCTTTTAAAGTATGTAAGTTTTTTTCAAATTTGAAAAAAAAAATCCCTTCTGTATATATATTTCTGTAAGTTTCAAGAACTTTAAAAACCCTTTTGTTGAACTCACGTGATATGTTACATTTATTAGGTGACCTCCCCGGGGTTTCTTCATCCCGCCTTTGCCAAAGTTTGTTCCCAAAAGCTTACCTGTTTCACTTAAATGAAATTTTCCATCTTTAAAGAAAACGAGCTCCTTTGTCAAAGCGTCTTTAAAAATTTCACAATCCCTCCTTCCATGGTCAGTACTGTCACACCATATGCATCTATTGACAAAGCCTTCTCTGGTTTGCGGTCATTTCCCTGTAGATTGACCTGATGGTTGCCCCTTTTTTTCTAGCCTTGTAAGCTTTAACTTGAGCTCTTGCATTCCTTTGACAATATCATCTAGGATGGATTTGTCACTCTTTGGAATCACAATCATAGGCTTTATAGGACTCTCAAAAACACTTGGGGATTGAGTAGGGTTGACTATCATATTGTCTCTTCGTCGTTGTCGCTTAGCTAGAAGTGAAATGGCGTCTTCAACCTCATTCCAATCAGTCTTCAAACCCTGTTCCGCATCCTTATCCTCAAGTAGTAGCTCTAACTTATCTTGAATCTCTTTACCTACAGCTTGCAAAAAGAGCTCTGTCTTCTCTGAGTTTAGGGTAGCCTTTTCAATTCTTGAAAGTTGATCATAACGGCGTTCTAATTCCCTTAGCAGTTCGGTAGGCGAGAGCCCCTCTTTTGGCCGAACTACCCACTCTAAGAAAGTCCTCTTTGTTACCCTTTCCGAGTCCTCCGTGAAATACTATTCTTTCAAGGCTAATTTGAATGCTTCCCAAGTTGCCCCATGCTCATTTCTAATTTCCTTACATGCTCTCTGATCTCGAGACCCACAGCAAGCTCAAAACTTTGCACCATCTCTGCTTCGGGCACTCGATGAAGCTCCATCTCCTTTACATACCCACAAAGATACTTTGTTACATATTTACCTTTAAATTGGTCCAATTTCTTCACCACAGATTGAAGCGCTTTGGTTGAGGAAGGCTCCCTCCTTTCTGCAGCTTGCTGCTGCTGCATAAACACTGCAAAAGCTTGAAACATTTGCATTGTGATAATCAAACCGGACCCCTGTTGCTCTTGTTTCTCCATATCTTTAAACCTTTCTTTTGAGACCTCCAATGAAGATTTTAAACCCTCACCCTAGCCTACTTCGCGTCGGGTTCACCAAAAACGTGTCAAGAAGTGCGCAGTGCGACTAGGAAAGCGGCGGGCCTCTGACTGTGAGGATTCGTTGCAAAATCAAGCAAGGCGTAGACGATTTGAAGCCAAAAACACACTAGAAAAGAAAAAAACTCCAGCCATGAAAGCTCCACTTTCAAAAATAACCAATACTAACTCAAAACTCTTGTGTGTGTGAAGATTAGGTGTAGCCTCGCTCCCAATTGCACAGATACAGTGCTCATTCGACCTGTTAAAAACCCTAAATTTACGCTTCGATTCTTCGTCGTGACCATTTCATGGAAGCTTCAATACTTCATTGGAGAAGCCCAAGTAGTTGTTTGAGGAGGGGAAACCCTAATTAGAGGCCTCACAATCTCAACCATGTAGTGGAAGCAGCATGGGACTACACAAGCACCCTGTAAAGGAATGGCTGTATCTCCTTGCTCATGTACCCAAATGAGCTTATTCTTGGCTCTAAAAATTCCCACACAACTTGATCAACAATTCCAACATCGTTGATGTGGAAGTTTGAGCTATTTTGAGCATTTTTAAGGCTATTTTTGACCATTTTTAGGCCATTTTTGTAGACATGTAGTAGTGTTAGTGTGTATACGCGCTTCACCAGGGGCACTTTTCTCCCATTGGGTTTTTCCCCCTGGACATCCGGTGTGAAAGGACACCTTATCTCTTAGGGTTTCATATAAGCTTTGTAGCTCTAAGTTTGTACATACACTATTATTTCAATACAGAGAGAGAGACTACAGAGATCTCGTACACAAGCTTTGTGTCTTCTCCTTCTCCATCTTCTTCCTACTCTGAGTTGCTGTCTTCCTTCTGTTTCTTGTTTCATCATCTTCAACAATTGGTATCAGAGCAAGGTGATTTCCAGAGCCTCTACTTGCGTTTTCGCGTCCGCGTGCACAATCGCAGTTTTCAGAAAATTTGCTCGTGGGAGCATCCTCGACGTTCCGGGAGTATTCTGATCAGGCGACCTAGGGTTTTACCCCCCTTTCGAAGCCGTTCGAGCCCTCAAAATTTTTTTCTGAGTAGCGTCGCAGAAGTTACTTTTCGGAGGCGTTTAGATCAAGAGGGTGTGCTTTTTGACAGATTTTCTTCAGGTAAACAGTTCTTTTGGGAAGCAGCTTGTCTTAGCCTGTGCTGAGATTTTGTGTAGAGTTTTGCTTGGATTGGAGAGGAGATTTGTGAATCTCTTGGAGGTTCTTTTGCTCTCTTGTGTGCATCCACAGTATGGCTCAATCTACGGAGAAAGAGATTTTTGGTGCGTTTACATCCGAAGACAAATTGGATGGTACCAACTATTCTCTTTGGTCTTTTATGGCCAAAAATGTTTTGGTTGGTAAAGGATTGTGGGATTATGTATCTGGAGATGAAGTTCGTCCAGGTAGCATTGCACCTGCCACGCCTGGTCGTGGTGCAGCTGTTGGTGCAGGACCCTCACAAGTCACTCCAGAGCAAAAGAGATGGGATACTAAAGATGCACAGGCTATGGCTGTGATTGCCTTAACCATAAAGAGGACAATCACACCACATATCAGATCTTGTAGAACTTCTGAGGATGCTTGGAACACTTTGCAAGCTATGTTTGGAGGAAGAAACGCTGCCAGAATAGAGTTTTTGAAGAAACAACTTGACAAAATACAGATGGACGAAGGTGACGATATTGTCGAGCATCTTACAAAAATCAGGGATCTTAAAGAGCAATTGCTTAGCATTGATGAAGTGATTCCAGAGAAGGACTTGGTTTCCAAAACACTCAATTCACTACCACCATCTTATTTGACTTTTCAGACTTCTTTGACTCTGTCTTTGCGAGCTAATCCTGACCCTCTTCATTTTGAAGAGTTAGTGGCTTTGCTATTGCAGGAGGATCAATCACGTAAGAACAAGTCTTTACAGGTGGATGGTATGGATCATGCTCTTGTTGTACAGAACAAAAACAAGGATAAAGAGAGTGCTCATCACTCCAAGTCTAGTGCAAGACAATCTTCAGAGAAGTCTAAAGGTGATTACGACAAGTCCAAGAAGAAAGGTAAATGTCACTACTGCAAGAAACCTGGTCACTACATTAGTGAGTGTAAAAAGCGAATTGCTAAAGAAAAGAAGAAAGAGTGAAGTTTGGTTGTTTCAGCTTCTGGTGATTCTTCTACAGCTAAAGAAGAGTCTGCAAACTTTGTGCAGGATTCTTATGCTTTTGTAGTATGTTCAGATTTTTCTGCTTACAGTGTTGACAAGACACAAATGATTTGGTACTTTGATAGTGGTGCATCCAGGCATATTACTTCAAGGAAGGATTTGTTTTGTTCATTGGATGCAGCTCCAGCAGGAAAGAAGGTGACATGTGCAAATAATGCTTCTTATCCAATCAAAGGCGTTGGTAAGATTTTGATTACCATTTCAGATGGTTCAAATTTATGCTTGCCAGATGTCTTATATGTTCCAAGGATCAAGAAGAATTTGTTGTCTGTATCCTCTCTTGCAAAAAATGGTCTTCGGGTCATTTTTGAGGATGACAGATGTGTTGTACGAGATCGAGAGAATGGTTATTCTCTTATCACTACAGGTACGTTGGACAATGGACTATTTGTGCTAGATCGTTATGAAAAGCAGATTCAGGTATGTATTGCAGAAACAAAGACTCAGGCCATGCAGGATGCTGAGTTGTGGCATGCTAGATTTGGGCATGTTGGTTATGGCAGTTTGATGACTTTACAACGTCATAATATGGTGCATGATTTGTCTTTATTGGAGATGCCACCAAGACATGTATGTGAAGGTTGCGTTCTTGGAAAGATGCACAGATTTGCATTTTTGCAGGATGGTTTAGTTAGAGCGACACGAAAGTTGCAGCTTGTACACAGTGATGTATGTGGTCCTATGAGGACGCCATCTATAGGAAACAGCCTTTATTTTGTGACCTTCATTGATGACTTTTCCAGGTTTTGTTGGGTGTATCCACTCAAAGCAAATTCAGATGTGTTTGCAGTTTTTCAACATTATGTCGCCATGGTTGAAAATGAAACAGGTTGCAAAGTACAGACTCTTCGTACCGATCGAGGAGGTGAATACATGTCAGGTGCATTTAAGGATTTTTTGGGAAAGAAAGGCATTAAACACCAATGCACTATGCCATACACACCACAACAAAATGGTGTTGCAGAAAGGAAGAACAGGTCTTTAATGGAGACGGCTAGATGTATGCTCAAGGCTAAGAGTTTGCCTCATAAGCTATGGATGGAGGCAGTTGCTTGTGCAGCACATGTTTTGAACAGGTGTCCTACTCATGCCTTGCAGACCATTACTGCATATGAAGCTTGGTATGACAAAAAACCTTCAGTCAGTTATCTTCGTGTTTTTGGTTGTCTTGCTTATGCTCACATCCCTCAGCAGTTACGTGGGAAGCTTGATGATAAGGCAATCAAATGTATATTTGTGGGGTACAGTAGTGGAAGTAAAGGTTATAGACTTTACAATCCTGCTACAAACAAGATTTTTGAAAGTCGTGATGTAATTTTTGCAGAAACTACTGCTCAACCTATGGTTTCTTTTGATGTACCTCATATGCAGACACATGATGTATTTGAAGGTTTGCTTCCTTCTTTTGTGGAGAATCAAGAATCACAACAGGTTGATAATCTTGATCAATCTTTTGATCAGCATGTGACACCTCATGATGTAGAGGAAATTGTGCGTGAAGAGCAAGAAGTTCTCAGGGAAGAAAGAACCTTGCCTAAATGGGTTCAGAAAACTTTGCAGGATAGCAAGTTGGATGCACCGTTGCCACGAAAAACACGTGCTCGTACTACTTTTGGTAGAGAGCAAGTAGATTTGGCTTGCTTTAGCACTCTTTGTGATGCAGATGAGCCTGATTCATTTGAACAAGCTTTAGAGTGTGTTCAGTGGAAAGATGCTATGCAGCAAGAAATTGATTCTATTCATAAGAATCATACATGGGATCTAGTGGACTTGCCTACAGGTAAAAAGCCTATTGGTACAAAGTGGGTTTTTAAGGTAAAAAGGAAACAAGATGGTACTGTTGACAGGTACAAAGCAAGGCTTGTGGCAAAAGGCTATGCACAACAGAAAGGCATAGATTATGATGAAACCTTTGCTCCTACTTCTCGTGCGTCCACAGTTAGATCACTAGTTGCAATTGCTGCTCATCATGGTTGGAAAGTGCATCAGTTGGATATCAAAACTGCTTTTTTGAATGGTGATTTGCAGGAAGAAGTTTATGTAAGTCAACCAAGTGGTTTTGTTGTAAAAGGTCAAGAGCAAAAGGTATGTAGATTGCGTAAAGCTTTGTATGGTCTCAAATAGGCTCCAAGAGCATGGTATGAGAAGATACATACTTATTTGATTGGCCAGGGATTTCAGAATAGTCCAACAGAAAGTACTTTGTATGTCAAAAAGAGAGATGGAGTTCTCATTATGCTAACACTTTATGTGGATGATATGCTTCTTACAGGCAATACTGCAGATGAAATTGAAGCGTTTAAAGATGCTTTGAGAAAAACCTTTGAGATGTCTGATCTTGGTTTGCTACATTATTACTTGGGTATTCAGTTTGTGCAATCAGAGGATGGCATATACATGTTGCAGGCAAAATATTTGCATAAAATTTTGGACAAGTTTGGTATGCAAAATTGTAAGCCAATCTCTACACCGGTAGAAACTGGATCAAATTTGAGCATGCATGATGCTGGAGAAACTTTTGATGTACATACTTATGCAGCGGCGGTTGGTTGCTTGATATATTTGGCAGGCAACACTCGTCCAGACATTCAATTTGGGGTTTCACAAGCAAGCAGATTTATGCACAGCCCAGGTATGCATCATTGGCAGGCTGTGAAGCGCATACTTCGTTACCTTTCAGGTACCCCTAATCTTGCCATGTTCTTTCCAAGGGGGGATATGTATGGAAAGCACAGTTCTATGCAGCTTCTTGGTTACAACGATTCAGATTGGGCTGGTGATTTTGACACACGACATTCCACAAGTGGCAATTGTTTTTTCTTGGGAAATGCATGTATATCTTGGCTAAGAAAGAAGCAACCCACAGTGGCTACACCAACTTGTGAAGCTGAGTACAGGGCAGCTTTCACGGCAACAGTTGATTGTGTATGGATACGCAGGTTATTGGCAGATCTTTGTGAGTGTGAACAGGCACCCACTACCATTTTCACTGATAGTCAGAGTGCTATGGCAGTTGCAAGGAATCCAGTATTTCATGCAAGAACAAAGCACATAGAGGTTCACTACCACTATGTCAGGGAAAGGCTACATGCAGGGGAGATCACACTAACTTACTGTCCTACACAGGATAACATTGCAGATCTATTTACGAAGGCGTTATCACGAGAAAAGTTTGAAGCTTTCCGAAAAGCTTTGGGCTTACTCTCATACACATGATGATCTGCTACCTTGTACGGATTCACACTATCACTACAGGGGGGATTTGTAGACATGTAGTAGTGTTAGTGTGTATACGCGCTTCACCAGGGGTACTTTTCTCCCACTGGGTTTTTCCCCCTGGACATCCGGTGTGAAAGGACACCTTATCTCTTAGGGTTTCATATAAGCTTTGTAGCTCTGAGTTTGTACATACACTATTATTTCAATACAGAGAGAGAGGCTACAGAGATCTCGTACACAAGCTCTGTGTCTTCTCCTTCTCCATCTTCTTCCTACTCTGAGTTACTGTCTTCCTTCTGTTTCCTGTTTCATCATCTTCAACAATTTTTAAGCCCAAAAATGTCACTTTTTGTCCGTAAAAAGCCCAAACGAGCTCGAAAAAATCCCTAAAATTGTGGAAAAATTACATTGGTATAAAATTTCATGTTGAACCTCATTTTTCCACTTGTTAAGCACTTTGGATATGTCTTTCACGCTAGCGTACGAAACTTGCTATTTTTGGCCGAGATTGTCCGCATTGAACTTTCTAGGCAAAAGAAGCGTGCCACTTCGAAACACTTGACATTTGTACATTAACAAAGAAAATTAGGCATATATTTATGTGTAAAAGAATTCCATGGTGCCACGGGTAGGGCCTCGCCCGCCCGACAAGGTATGTACACGGCTGCAACCGTGGCATTCATTTTCGCATATATCACACTATGTACATTATATCATTTGGTCCCACACATCATAAACATTAAGAGTGAGGTAGATATTTTAATTTCACACGTGAGTTGTCCTGATTTGGCATGCAAATTCGAGAGAAGATCTTTTACATTTCTATCCTCCCAACAATAGACTCCGATCCTAGGATTATCCGTACTAAGCCGTTTAAAAGGTTTCAAATCTACTTGCTCGTATCCCTCAAATTGTAAAGTTGGTGGTCCTTTTTTTGCTGACATATTTGGGATTATGGTGTTCACTTCTAATCCTCATTTTTTTAGCACGTCATGGTTTTCTACTTGCAAATACTGAGTTTCGTTTCAATCCATGTACATTTTTCCTTGTTTGTTTGCCCTGATTTCTTCTTTAAACTCAATACCATGGTCTTCAATGCGAATAGCATACTCTTCATTAGGATCAAGGTAAACCTGAGCTCCATGGCGATTAGTCTTATAAAATGAGATTATATGCTTATAACGCAATGTTGTTCCTGTCTCTTAGTGAGTCGGGTAAGAAGACATTTCAGAGGCTGAATCTGAAAAAGTGTCTGAGACTTCTTCAAGGATATTGTGCAAGGGATTGCCTTGATTCACGCTTTCTTTGGTGGATACTCTACTGGAGGTTTCTCCAAATATGCCTTGATTTCCTAGTACACAATCATATCTAAGGTTCATAAAGACTTATGAAGCCTTGGATAGAGTACTTACCTTTGGATTGACTTGTTGTCAATTTCTACCTGACTTGATTGCAATATCTGTCAAGCTACTGATTCCTTGCCTACAACCCGATTCCTGTATAAATTGGACCAAGTTAGCTATTATTTCACACTGACAATATAATTTTTGCTACCTATTGTGATTGGTCTATGTGTATCACTGCAAATCAAGCTAATTGAGTCAACAGTTACAATTTTTAAACTTGACTTTGGCAAAGATCAAAGGATTAATTTGCAACCTGGAAACTGAGTGAACATGTATCAATTTGGATCCGATTGAACCCAAAATTGCCCAGTGGCTTTGTATTATGTTGTTCTAGCACTATACATGTCATAATAACTAATATCCAATTCTCCTAAATGATTTTCTCATGTTAAACTTATCATTTAATATGTGGAAGCGCCAAGGGAGAAAAATCTAGAATATTGGTTAAGCTGGGAGATCGGCCACAGTAGGGATCCAAAGGAGGGAAAATAGGGATCCAAGGGGGGGCCATCTGCAAAGAGCTATGTGTAACAATGGGATTTAAAGACCTTAGGGTTCAACCCATTCAGACTTCCAAAATGCTAAGGTTCCAAAATTCCAAGGTTGTGTCCAATGGTCAAAAGCTTAGGAAATTGGATGCTTTGTGTGTGTCCCAAAAAGCCTTCCCAAGTCCTACAAAGGAGGGGGCAAGCCCAAGAAGGAGGGGATGAGAGACAAACTCACACACACACACACACACACACACACACACACACAAGATCCCTTTACAAAAAGGGAATGAGGGACACATGTTAGCTCCCTAGGCCAGATGTCCACAAGGTGTACTCAAATCCTATTGGATGGCCATGGACGTTGTAAAATTTAATGGCCTAGTAACTTGTGTGTAGCAAAAATTAGCATGAACATAGTGAGCATTTCATTATAATAGATTCCTAATGAGAATAACAAGAGTTCTTGGGTGGAGAGAGAAACAAAAAGCATAACACCTAGTTAGATAGCATGAACAATACTTCAAAACAAAGAGAAATTAAGCTATTGATAACATTTGAGGACCGGATTTACATGGAGCCGGTCCCCCCTTCAAAAGGCTTTGTATTATGGTTTCTCCCATCAAGAGAGACATTTTACAATACAATTCTTTGTGCTGCTTCAATACTAGCTAGTGCAATGAAGATGGAAGACTCATGCACTAAGAAAAACACTTATCAAACACAACATCAATTTCATCACGGTCTCAAACCCAAGACCTCACACACCTTCGAAGATGGTGAGAGCTAGCGGGGTATGAGAGTAGATTGAGAGGAAGAAGGAGTATTGTTATGAGAAAGATGTACATCTCCTCACATAATCACTCATATTAGCATAGCTTAGCTTAGTAATTAGCATGCTAGAGGATATGAGCATGCATCGACAAAGCACAACTACCACGATTGCCATCACCTCTGGAGCCATAAATTCTCCTCCGGGTGCGACGATCCATAAGCTACCAAACGGCCACCTTCAAGTACCAATCTGCAAACTGGTTGAGCTCAAACTTCTTCCTGGCATAGCTTCCTCCCTAGACCTTGAAGTATCCCGACTAGGAGAGCTAAAAAAACACACTTTGACCTGTAAAATGCCTCATCTGGCATACATATCCCAGTGGTACCTGCCCCAAAACACATCCAGTACTTGTCAAAGCACCCTGTCATCACCCTGATCACTTCTATATACCCTGATCCTTTCTAACACCCCCGTGGGCAGACATGGTTTGACTGCACCATCATTGCCCACCCCCTAGTTGAGCATTAATACTCAACCATAGCATTATATAGGTAATATAACTGCATAAGAAGAAAATTGATAGATAGTATTTACATAAGCACTAGATAGATAGAGACAGCGTATAACTGGCTGTAGAACCCGTCCAGGTCAAATGAAAATCCATAAGCTCCCCCAACTGCAATGAAAACTCCTCTAGGATCAAAGATATGGCTTTGATTGTAGCCATCCACTTGTAAAACATATGACTTCAACTCTCCCTTTGCACCTGCAAGCCCAAGAATAAATCTTTCCGGCCATTTGGCACAACATAAACCTCAACCTGTATCCAGAATCTTGTTCCGCACACAAAACAAACCTGTACACATTGCAAAATGCCTACATCATACACCATAATGTTGCTACCTTCTAGAGAGAGCTCCGTAGCATGATTTGGTCCCAAAAGCCTTTGCAATCTGTGCACAGTTGCTTGCACAAAAACCTTCAGCAACAAGCCCATCAAAAGCATAGCACACATCTTGAATACCTTATTTTTGGCCTCCGATTTCTGCATAGCAAAGCCTACAAATTCTTCCTGTTTATCATAGGCCGGACTGAAGTGCCCAAGTACTAGTTCTAGAAAAGCCTCTTTATCCCCACAATCGATTGCGACCTCCTTGATCACCACATCATTGGACAAGCAAGACAAAAATTGATGCCACACTTCATCACCTGCAAGGTTGGCAGTACCCTCCTCTTCACAAGTAACCTGGCTCTTGCAAGCTACACAAATACCTGTCTCCACAGAGTCAGTTTTTTTCGGAGCTGTCTCTCCACAGCCACACACTTGCTGCGGAACCCTAAAGTGCACCTCTACCTGCTGATCAAGGCAAGGTTGCCCCACCCCCTACATAGATAAATCATCACGGAATACCTCTACTTCTCCTTCACTTGAACCTGATGTAGATAGCAGTCCATTTTTCTTCACTAGGTCTTCAAAGTCTTGCACTTCTGCATGGTAAGCTAGGTCAAGCATCACTTTCCAATCTTCATCATAAGCCGCAAAATCCTCCATAAAACTGGAGCTTGAATCACTCCAAGCATCTTTGTCATCACTTTCATATCTGCCAATGGCAAAGCTTGTTAAATCTTCATCATAGGAGTCAACTTCTTCATCAGCAATGCATACTTTTTGGTCGAATCTTCCACCCAATGAAGCATTTGATACTCCCATCTTGAAATCTGTGACAAAACATGTCCGAAAGCTCTCCTCGACCATGACTACCTATCGGCAACCTCCAAATTGTTGAGCCAGGCCTTTGCTTTGCCCTACATCACCTGTGACAAACCTCTCAACTTTTCTTCCTTGGTCAGCATGCCTAGCGACATCATATACAACTCTAGATCGCATATCGAATCTACTACATCTTCCTCACCTGTGAAAAATGGCGGATGCAATCTTCAATCATCTTCAATCTGTAGGACTTCTCCACGAATCAATCAATAGATCCTCCGTGGGGGCACCACGTTGATGGAAAGGGGGAAGGTTGAAAACACCCAGCACACAATATGTCTACCTCCCTATAGCCCAGGGATAAACCCGCACCCCTAACCACACAGAATCACACACACATAAACACTTTCTACCGACCTTCACAGTACAGACAGCCTTCGAGCAATCATGGCTACACACACTTGCCCATGAACAACTTGGCACCTATCTGACTGACAGCACGCCGTCACCCTTGATTACCTCTTCTCACCCACAATGGATGGGAGGCTACACAAGCCTCAAGTGTACACAAACTTCTCATGCATGCACTAAGCTCACACTATCTCTCTCCCTCCCTCTCAGCACACGCACACACACTATCCGGAGCCACACGCTATGATGGATTAAACCGTACAAGACAAGACAAAAGAGACAAGAGAACTCAAATAAGTGAACAAGACGCTAGACAACCAGGATATCACAAAGGCGTTGTGAGCGGGATGAAAACACACACAATGCCTCTATAATGACCCAACACACACTCTTGGGATGATATACACACACACTATGGGGCACCACTCGGCTTATACAACCCGCCTGGCCGAGACAGGGAACACACCGATGGAGTGAGAGGAGAGAGACTAGCCATTTACCCACTCCACACAGAGAAAGCGAGACACACACACACCCAAAAAACTCAGTTCAAAAGAGGAGAACTTCTGATGTTTAGATACAAATGAGCTTGGGCCAACACCAATGGGACAAATAGCTCACACAATATGGATAAAATATACCAGATACAATCACAAATTGGAGCAGAAGATTCGCTCATAGGAGAAACTTACACAGCCAAAACAACAGAAAAACAGTGAGTAATTTGTAAAAATTGACAGCACCATCACGTCCGGAATGGCCCAAAACCCCACTCTACAATGTCAAAGTGCTCAAATCCGACCTCGGATGAGCAGTTTACGGCCATAACAGGCTCCAAAAATAGCAAAAACACAGTTGCGGTTGTTCCTCCTCTTCTCTCCACGTTTTTTCTGGTCTTCTTTCAGGTTTTTCAGTTTCCACACTTAGCTTTATTACTTGGGCACCCTTGGCCTTTTACATGACCTCAAATGGACCCCGAATAGGCCAAAAACTTACTTCGCAGTGCATAGTTGTCACCCTGTTGCATCCTTCCGCACACCTGGCACTCAACTTTTTCCAATAATGCATCCTACCACCACGTGAAGTGTCCCCAAAAGATGGTCCTCATGATGACCTTTTGCATAATTATCATAAAAAAATAGCCACGTTGTGTCGGTGCTTATCCACGTGCAAGTATTGACTCCATTCGACCTCCTGACGCCACTAGATGCCATCTGAGGCACCTGCTTACCTCATGTCGTCAGCCCGCGGATAGCTTCCTCGAGAATTTTTACGCACTACCAACTCCTCATTATTGTAGAAAAAACATATTGGTACTAGTGATAGTGAAAATCGATGCACTATGTACATGTTGTCCTACCTGTAAACATGTGGGCCCCACGTAACCACCTGGCTTTGGAAAATGGGCAATTCTTTATTTTGTGCACCATGCATGTGTATGTACATATGCACAATCCCTTGATCCAAAAAACTCCTGGCAGTGTATGTACAATGATGGCGGCAATCGATTCGGTGCAATCCGGCACCCTTCCTCGACTAAAGGCAGCCCGCACTGGTGGCGTCACTTTTTGCTTCACACGTCCTTGTCAAAAAATTATCAAGGCCACTCTAGTTGGCAGCCCTAATAGCACTCCTTCTGTATGTAGTCCTCGGTACTCCTTGCACTGGCGACCCCCAGCTTTTGTTCACGAGCATGCACTCTTGGGCACCTCTTCATGCCAGCTAGACCGTGTAACCCTTTCTCCTCTGCAGCTTTTTCTTACTACTCATGACCCCTTCCCTGTAGTCCTGCACAGCCGGTATCGGCCCCTCCTTTAATGGCCCTGCTCTCCTGCAGCCCGTTTCCTCCCGCCTACCTTAACTGGCACACCCGGTCGCCCTCACCGTCTACTACAGCTCATCACCCCGATGGTGGCAACCCCCCGTGCAACTCCTATTGGCCACCCCTTGGTGCTCCTCCTTCATGCGTTCAACCAAGGGTCCCCCTCTAACGCTCATCCCGCTTTGTCTGTCTTTTGCATGCTAGAATACCCTCATCTCATCACCTGAAATTTTTGTAGGTCACGGTTCTGATGAAGCTCCTCCCTTGGAACCTGTACATGTAGTGACCCTAGTGTATCTCCTCTTCCTTGTTTGTGGCACCCTCAATCCCTTTGTAGGTCGTAACCCTAGCCCAAGGCTAGCTCTCAGTGCCACCTTTCCTTGCTCATGCACTTGACGGCTACTGTAGATGCCACCTTGGCCTTGCTATGTGTAGCTATAGGCGGGTCCTCTCCCTCCAACTCATGGTCACGGCCTCCCAATCCTGCTCGCATCCTTGCAGAGTCCCTCATTCCCCACCATCCACTCCAGTCATGGAGACTTTGTGAGCTCTCCTCCCTACCAGTCCTGCATGCTCACTAGCTCACAAGTGGACCCCTTCTCATGCACTTGGCAGCCACATATCGGCTCTCTTCATGCAGACCCCTATCCAAGGCCGCCCTCGGTCCCTTAATCATGCCCTTTTTCCCGCGAGCTCATTCGTTTGTTTCCATGCCGAGCTGTAGGAGCACCATCATTGCTGCATGCAGAATTACAATTTTTTTTTTTAATTCCTCCTTAGCTCCACTTCACACATCTGTTCATGCAGACTTTCAAACTAAAAAAAACCTCCATCTCATCTGTTTTTCCCACGCTTCTCGCCCTCTGTCCTTTCTCTCTCCTGCAACTTCGACCTTCTTTCAATAATCCAAATCCAGCATGCAAACTCCCTCTTTCAATTTTGGTAGAGCTCCTTGAGGAGGTCGTATGGCCGTGGCCGTGTCAAGCTTTGCACCCCACTAATCAATTCCAATCTTCTATATTCCGAGTACTAAAGCTCCATCCCCTACAGTGAACATAAACCACCCGCAATAATGGTTTTTGGGTAACAAGATCTTCATCGACAAAGCACAACTACCACGATGGCCATCACCTTTGGAGCCATAACTTCTCGTTCGGGTGCCACGACCCATAAGCTACAAAATGGCCACCTTCAAGTACCAATCTGCAACCGGTTGAGCTCAAACTTCTTCTTGGCATAGTTCCCCCCCTAGACCTCGAAGTATCCCGACTAGGAGAGCTAAAAAAACACAGTTTGACTTGTAAAATTCCTCATTTCGCATACATATCCCAGCGGTACCTGCTCCAAAATGCATCTAGCACTTGCCAAAGCACCTTGTCATCACCCTGCCGACTTCTATATACCCGCTTCTGACACCCCCGTGGGCAGACACGGTTTGGCTGCACCAATGTTTTGGATGCCCCTTTGAACTTGTGATCGACAATGGAACTCATTTTATAAATGAAGTAATAAAACAACTCACATTAGACTTCATGATATCTCACCACAAGTCTACACCCTATTATCCCCAAGCAAATGGACAAGCTAAGAGTACCAACAAAATTCTCATCTCCATTTTGACAACGATAGTTGAGGCCCATCACACTGATTGGGACCTAAAGCTCACATCAACTTTATGAGCTTATCGTACCACATATAAGGTTGCCATTAATTGCACAGAGTTTAAGATGGTGTATTGCCAAGAAGCAGTTATGCCATGGGAGTTTGTAATTCCTAGTCTGCGCGTAGCTTCACAAAAGAAGGTTGGTATGGTAACCCTTTAGTTGAGCGCTTATACATCCTTGAGAGGTTAGATGAAGAAAGGCAATTGACTATGAAAAATGCACTTGTGGAGAAAGATAGGAGGAAGAAATGGTTTGACCATCATTTCAAGAACAAAGATATCGATGTTGGTGATAAAGTCCTTATGTATGGAGTGGGTAACTAAAAGAAAAAAATGAAATACGCTAGTAAGGGACCATATCGAGTGTGTGAAACTACCCCGCAAGGTACCATTCGTGTGGAGACTCTAGATGGAGTTAAAACCATTGAATTCTTTAACGGGAGTAAATTCAAAATATATTATGATCCTTTAAGCCAGGGAGAGTTAAAATCCATTCATCAAAAGAAGGCTGCCAAGGAACAAGCAGAGCTGAAGAAAATCCAAGCAAGAGTTGAGGTTGAAGAACGACCACAACGAGAGGCTAATCTGGGAATCATGCAAGCATTTTTTGAGGACACTAATGATAATTCATTAGAATCTGAGACACCCCTACGATACCCCATTGAGCTAAATAGCCCCTATGGGAAGGTTCTATATAATGCCTTATTAGATACGGGGGCTAAAGACAATTTGTTATCCTATGGAGTTTGGTGTCAATTAGGGAAACCAACCCTATCCTAGAGTACAATGAAATTCAAGGGCATTAATAAAAAGAAAACTGATATTCTTGGAATCCTTCAATCTCCTGTTGTCTATGACAAAGGAAGCATAGTTAAGAGATTTTTAGTCATGCCAGCGGGAGCTATGGAGGACAACATAAACCTTGGACACACATGGATGTTGGCAACCAAATGCACTATTGATTGGGGTACTGGTAGTGTCACAACGCAGCCACCAACTCTTACCCTTACCATTGAAGAAAAGTCACCTACATTGCAAACTCTAGTGAAGTTGCAGGATAGTCAAGATTAACAAACCAAAGTGGTTAGCTCGTCTTTGTCAGATGCCCATGAACCTAGCACTTCAACACTTGCAAAGAGTAGTAATATTACAAGGACTCAACCTGCATGACCTATGAGTACATATCAATGGGTCCCAAAGGCCTTACTTCCAAATACCTCCACTCTTCCACCCAATTTAAGAACAACTTCTCATAGAAAACCAAGAGTGCCCTCTAGTGGAGTCAAGACCAAATCACGTTGGATTCCAAAACAACTATTAGAAGCCCAAGGGTACTATGGTGAAAATGATCAAATATGGGTACCTAAAAGTAAAATGTGTCTTTCCCTATCACCTACAGAACCATGTGAGTCAAATAGTGTAAATCCAAAGGCAATGGCAGACCATGGAAAGGGAAAGATCACAGAATGCTACACACCCATTCCAAATCTAGTTTGGGTTTTAAGGCAAGACCAAGTTATTCCACCTATCTCAGGAAGGGGAGAATCCCATCAAGCTTCTAGATCCTCATGTAATGCATCCATAGAGGTAAAATCTTCTCCACAACCTACACCTACAATAGTGGACCTCCATGAAGCTACACAGGAATCCACACCTCCCATTGTCCAACAATCATTGAGGAACCACTTCAAATTTGTTCTTGGGAGAGCACCTTTCCACTCTTACAACTTGATGAGACACCTAAGGTAATAGAAAAATATTGGCCAAAATCCCCACCTATTACCAACTGGCATAGTTGGTTTCAAAGGGTGATGACCAATTTTTCAAAAAGTATGACCCACCCAAGGAAGGGGGGACTGTTTGCTGACATCTAGCATTCTCTTACTCCCCTCTTAACCTTCCTCCCTGACCTCTCAATCTTCCAATCCCATGGAATGTACATATATAGCCTTATACTCAAGAAAAAAAAAAAAAAAAGTAAAAGAGCAAGAGTCACCAAAACAAAAGTTTGAAAACTTACAAATGCTAGTACAGGACCCAAGAATCATAATGACATATCACTCACAAGGACACGATCTTTGGACACAACCCTTATAATATTTGCACACTAATCAAAATCTATATGAGTGTACATATATGGCTACTATGGTAGAGTCATCCACTCCTACCTTGGGTGAGAGGTACCCTCTTTACTTTTCACAAGTGTTTCACATAGTCTACTCGGTGCTTGCTTGTGAATGAGATTTGGTAGATACGCTATCTTGTGAGAAGAATTTTGAGGAATTAGAATGGCTGATACGTCTCTTGACCACGACTGATCCATACTTAGTAGAGGACGTCTCTCCGATTGCACAAGCTTACCCTCTTGACCAAGATGACTATAGACGCCTAGTGACATTCTTAGTGAACCTTTGTGCCTCTAATGATGAGGAAGAGTTACTTGATTACACGGATGGCACGTATGGTCTCATGGATGATGATTTTGTTTTTATTGACAATGATGAGGATAGGGTTTAGACCTAGGGCTACCTGCCCATCTATTCAATATCCTATTCCCTTGACTCTCTAGGGCGTGAAAATAATTAGGTCAGGGTTCATTATATTGCTTGATTGTGCTCAATAAAGGTTGATGCCTCTTCCAACGGATGTGCCTCCTAGAGGTATTCCTTGTGTTTTCTAGTGTGTATAGGAACATATTGAAATTGCTGGGATTTTGAGTCTCTATCTAATTCACTCTTCAAATTGAGCGCGATCATCAACACAAACAGGTGTTTCTTGTCCATTTGCATTGCCTCAGGTCTTTTCTAGCATCCATGTTTGCCTGTTTTTACTCTGATTGGTAGCACAATATTCATCACATTTATTTAGTATTAAAACATTAGATTCAATATGACTTTATGTCATAATTCCTTCTCTAGGTTTAAGAATCAAGCAGTCTGACTGAGCTAGTTTGACCAAGTTAGGCGTTAGAGATCTTCTCTTAATACCATGGGGAATGCCTTTCTAATAATCAATGGTTACTTTAGGTTCTTAATCCAATTTAGACAACATTGTGTGCAATGTACTAGGGCTTTCTAGTGGTCTTAGTCCCTATTTTACCGTGTCAATATGACCCCCAAAAGTTACAAAATTGAAAGGCAATGAAATCAAAAAACAAAAAATAAAAGTGCTAACACATATAAAATCCTAATTTGGTACTTCACTAAAATGTATTGCCTATGGTACTAGAGCCCTAGAGGTTCCCAATGTGGGCGCTTTCCTTTGAAAAGCAAAAATCTCAAGGCATACAAAATAAGCACACACATCGAATGAATCAATGTGAAAAAACTTTGGGGGGTCAAAGAAAAGAGAATAATTCAGGCGATGATTTCATAAGTAATTTCTTTATTGTAGCTTAACTAGAAGGTCTTCTAGGTATAGCCTCTAGTCATCCCTCGAACATGAAATACTCTGCTCTCGCAATTAAACAGCTTAATTGACCAAACGGAATTGAGAAGCTTGTCCATGCTATTAATAAGTTGACCTCTAGTGCCTCTCGATCGTTGAATTAGCGACCCTAGACTTGTTTATTTTTTACCTTTACAAGTTCTTATGCATTTAACTATATTAGAGTTTAATGTTTACTGCTAAAAATAGTTTAATATTCTTTTACCAATCAACTTGTATGCCTATTCACTGCATATGATTTTTAATTTTATATGAGAATGCAATTACTGTGCGATTTATGGTTGATTTTGAGTGTTTGAAGAAATCTCAAGACTACAAACTCGGATTCTCTTCCACCTCGACGAACGGGCTTTATCTCAATAGCTTTCAAGGAAGGAATCTACATCAGGAAGGAGGGCATGTTAACCCTTACAGACACCCTACCACCTTCGACAGACGCCTTATCCTTAATCGATTGAGTCATGGACCGGGCTTGTCGCTCCAATAAGAAAAGGGTAAGACTGATCGCCGATGAGAGGTGCACTCTAACCAGAACATTCAAGGGTTAGTTGGCTAGGCATGGGCGCCCAAGTGTGAATGGGCGAGCTCATATAAAAGTCACCTAAACCTAAAAATCCCTCATTCTCTCATTTGTGAAATTGAAGAGTGCTCTTGCTCCATCTCCATCTTCTTCTTCATCTCCTTGTGTGTGTGTATGCATGAGAGAGAGAGAGAGAGAGAGAGAGAGAGAGAGAGCATCACGACGGCACGACGGTTGAGTGCGGCACGGTGGTAGCTCCCTCTTCTTCGCGGCAAGGAATCCTCCACGAAGGTGAGCATAGGGTAGTGAGTGACACACCCTTGCTCTTTTGAGCTTCCTAGATTAGTTTGGTTGTGTGCTTACATCCATTTGTGTGCTTACAGCCATTTGTGGCTCGCACACAATGTACGACAAGTCCCTTGCTTTGACACGTGCGACAAATGCGCACATTTTTGCATGTTAACCCTTACAGACACCCTATCACCTTCGACGCCTTATCCTTAATTGATCGAGTCATAGACCGGGCTTGTCAGTCCAATAGGAAAAGGGTAAGAGTGATTGTCGATGAGAGGCGCAATCAACTGGAACATTCAAGGCTTAGTTGGTTAAGCATGGGCGCCCAAGAAAAGTCACCTAAACGTAAAAATCACTCATTCTCTCATTTGTGAAATTGAAGAGTGCTCTTGCTCCATCTCCATCTTCTTATTCATCTTCTTGTGTGTGTGTATGCGTGTGTGTGTGTGAGAGAGAGAGATAGAGCGAGAGAAAGAGAAAGAGAGAGAGAGAGTGTGTGTGATCGAGCATTGCGACAACACGGTGGTGTCAAGGCGGTTGAGCGTGGCATGGCGGTAGCTCCCCCTTCTTCGCGGCGCGATGAATCCTCCATGAAGGCGCGCGTAGGGTGGTGAGTGATACACCCTTGCTCTCTTGAGCTTGCTAGATTAGTCTGGTTGTGTGCTTGCAGCCATTTGTGGCTTGGACACAGTGTACGGCAAGTCCCTTTCTTTGATACGTGCAACATATATGCATGATGACAAAAGTGAAATCGATGTCGCCTTTTGCTGTTGGACAAAAGTGGCTAGCCAAATAGCCATAGAGGCCTATGGGTGAAACGAGTGTTGAGCCGTCAATGATGAGTCATAGAGATCAGTGTTGGAAACGATGAAACACCAATGCGGTGGTGAATCAACAATTACAAGGTGTTAATGTCAGCTGCAAATCCCTGCTCTCTCTCTTTCTTTCAAGCTTTCACTCTCTCTCTCTCTCTCAAGATCTCTCTTTATTACACTCACTCTGACTCTCTCTCTCTCTCTCTCTCTCTCTCTCTCTCTCTCTCTCTCTCTCTCTCTCTCTCTCTCTCTCTCTCTCTCTCTCTCTCTCTCTCTCTCTCACTTTCGAACCTACTTCGAGTCCATGAGGGACAATGAAAACCTGGCCCAATCCTGATTCATTCAGACATGCGATTAGCAAATACACTTTGGAGATGAAGAAATTGTTTGCAAAGCTATTGGAATTTTTGTTGATCAACTTGGGACTGGGAGACCAAACTACCTGATTGAGGCTTTGGGAGAGTTGAACTCGGATCTACAGATTAGTAATTACCCACCTTTCCCCAACCGATCCATTGTATTTGGTGCCAACGAGCACACCAATTTGGGTGGTTAATATAGCAAAGAGGAGGATGTCCATTGCTATTTTTTTACAACTTGATGCCTGAACAGGTTGTGAAGCCATCATCGTAGCTAGTGACACGTGATCGCCCAACCCTTTTGTCAGTTTGATTTTGTGACCACACAATTTCTACAATCACTCTCTGTCTCACTTGATCGGTGCTCTCCTGCTTCGGTATGCCTAATGTGCTGTCGATTCTCTGGTCACGAGTTGCTTGCCTTTAACTACCTGCTCGCGGCTCTCTGTGGATTTCCCTTCTCATCTCATCACAGACCAATGGTGTATACCAATGATGTGATCTCAACATTTCAAACGTGCTGCCTGTAACGCTGACCTTCAAGCAACTGGATTCTGAGCGACACTTTCTTGGTTATCCATAACTTCCAAGGTTTCCTACTTTGGAGGAGTTGCTGCACATGTGGGTTTGGGAGCAGGAGATGTCGAGGCTCAAGATGTTGCTCTTGAGCTTTGATACCACTTGTAGATGCGGAACGCAAAGTGCAAGAGAGGGAAGCATAAAAGGTGAAAGGAGATGAGAGCACAATTGTGTTTGGTGGATCTTGTGAGAGGAAGCCTTATCACTCTCCTTATTCTGTATATAACCAAAGAATAGGCAATTAGATCGGCGGGCTCCCGGCCATAACCTAGCCACGGGACCTGAAACTTAACATATGGCACTGTACATTGGTATTTTATCACACAACTAGCCAAAAATGCATTAAATTCATGAGACATATACTCCCCACCTTGATCTAAAGGGAGGGTGCCCATAGTACAGTTTGAGACATTTTCAATCATAGCCAGAAATTGTTTGAAGCACATAAACACTTTGGAATTAGATTTTAGTGGATATACACATGCATGCCTGGGGTAATCATCAATGAAAGTCAGAAAGTAAAGGTAATCTCACAAGGACGGAGTTTGCATAGGCCCACAAACATCACTATATGCAACACAAGTTGCAACCTGCACGTAGCCCGAAGTGAAACATCCTTTGGAAACTTTGCACACTACACCCAAAATACAACCTTCACAAACATGTTTGATAGGTGCTTCAAGAGGTGGCAAAGAAGCAACCATATCAGATTTTTGCAAGCACAGCAAACTAGTAAAATTTAGATTCCCAAAACGTGCATGCCAAAGTTTTCATTTGAAACAGCCTTAAAATCCACAATTGAAAATGCAAAATTCTTCTGACACTTGTCATACAAAGTGAGCTTATACAGCCCATGTCACAAAATGCCAAATGCAACAATTTCATCACCAAAAATAAGATAATGAATTGTACATGTACCATCCACAAATTTGACAACAAGACCAAGTCTAGAAAGTGCAGATACAGACAAAAGGTTCTTTTGTATCCCAGGTACATACAATGCATCGACAAGTGTGAAAGAACTGCCATTCATACCAGTAAGCACAATCGTTCTAACTCTGTGAATTGGATACGAGGCATTGGTGGCACAAGTCACCGTATTCCTATGAGGCATAGACTTAAGAGAGCTAAACAAATCACGATGTGAGGTAATGTGCTTTGTAGCACCACTGTCAAAATACCGCACATGGGAATCTGCAACAACTTACATACATGCATCATGGATAGTGGGATCATAATTCCACTACACTAAAAGACCATTCTATATCAACATCATATCACAATATCCTTTCATAGAAGACTCTACAATAGATGCGCTTGTATTTGACCCTGTAGTGGATCCATCCTCTTTCTTCTTAGCCTCTTTTTCCTTTAATTTCGAACACTACTTGATCAAGTGATCATTAGCTTTACAATAATGGAAACACATCTTCTCTTTGCCCATATCACCAGAACTCCGAGACAAAGTGTTGCCAATAGAAGCGCTAGGAATAGAAGGTTTTCCACTCACAGAAGAACCATCAGAAGTGGTTACATTGCTCTTGATGGCCGGTTTTCAAAACCGCGACCGTGAGAACCATACCCAGAGAAGGGGAGAGCATATTACCAAAGAAAAACAAAAAAAAAAGTTCTTTAACCATTCACCACTCCTCTAGGCTTAACCACTAGCGGGGCGCCACCAATTTGGCCACACCTCTCCATGATTGCGAGAAGACAGAGCTACTGCTTGGCTCCCCCAACTCTCTCTCTCACACTTACTTTGCCGCTGCATCACCTGGCCAAGTGGGTGCATAAGACGGCATACCACTATCACACCCCTCTGGCAGGCCGCCACGCATTTTGTATATTCTCTCTCTCTCTCTCTCTTGATCATCCATATCCCAGCCCTAGCGGGCCCCCATACTATACCCCTCCATCTCCCCTCTCCTCCACACCCCTTCACCCTCAATCTCCTTCCTATAACCCTCTGTTTTCTTCCTAGCTCTAGCGGACCACCGGTCTATACCCCCCCCCCCCCCCCCCCCTATCTTCCCCTCACATTAACTCTCTCACTCTCTTCCTTTGAGTGAGCGGCCCCGTGGGCATAAGAGGAATCTTACATTCTCTCTCTCTCTCAATTTACTCTCCTCCTCAATAACCTCTTATCCACATCTTATCACCCTCCCCCTCCACTCCAACACTCTCTCACTCTCTTCCCGCCCCACGGTGGGAACCTGCCATAAGGACCTCTCTCTCTCTCTCTCTCTCTCTCTCTCTCTCTCTCTCTCTCTCTCTCTCTCTCTCTCTCTCTCTCCTCTCTCTCTCTCTCTCTCTCTCTCTCTCTCTCTCTCTCTCTCTCTCTCTCTCTCTCTCTCTCTCTATCTAACTCCAACCCCCCCTTTTTTCTCGTTGACTATACCCCCCCCCCCCCCCCCCCCCCTTTTCGACCTCTTTCAGAGACAGGCCACCCAAGCCACCTCCTCTCTCTCACTCCCGTACCCAGCAAAGGTGCCACACATACACACATACACGCCACACACACACACACCCTCTCACCTTCTCCCTCCCTACCCACCTCACCTCTCTCTCTCTCTCTCTCTCTCTCTCTCTCTCTCTCTCTCTCTCTCTCTCTCTCTCTCTCTCTTTGCACAGGCAACCATCTCTCTCTCTCTTGCCCTTAGCCCGAAGGCACCGCATCTCTTGTGCACACACTCCCTTCCCCACACACACAACACCTCTCTCTCCATATCTCTCATCCTCGTGTTCCTTACAGCAGTAAAAAACCAAAAATAAATAAATATATAATACATATACTCCCCTAGTTCACACGCACGCTAATACGCATATACATACATCCATACATATACACACTCACGGCACACTCATATATATACACACACATCCACGCGCACTCACATACATACACATGCACGCATATATGCACACACTAGAAAAATATATAAAAAAAGAAACCGGACGACATCGACATCAGCAAAAGAAAGAAGATGACCAAATCTCATGACACCGACACCAAAACAAGCAAAGGCGCCAAAGGCATGCCTTGGCCGACCCGGAAAGTGAGGAATGCGCTACACCAACGTGCCAACAAGGCCGCCATTTGTCGGCATCGCATCCACGATGGCCTCTTCAGTAAAAAACATAGGTTCTCATCATTTTTTCCAATTTCAACCAAACCTTGTAAAAACCCCAAATTTGTAATTTCTCATCTCTCTAGGTGATGGTCATAAAGGCCCACCTAGAGGTTTTCCTTATAATATTTCCCAAGACAAAGCAAGGGTCAACCACCCAGGGTCTAGGGCCTTGCTTTGTCTCCCCTAATTAGATTACCCTAATCACATCAGATTATCCTAATCTAAAGCAGCCAACACCTATAAAAAGGCACTGAGAGTTCACTATCAGAGGGGGGGAAAGCTCATCAGAGGTCAGTACTTGGTAGTATTTTGGTGGGAGGAATTGGCAACATTTGCACCACGAGAGAGAGGATTTAGTGTAGCAATTTTCTTTGGGAATTTATACTATGTGAAGAAGCTATGTCTACATCTCGACTCCAGCAGTCAATGCACACACACTCATGTTAGCAAACTTTCGTGTCACTGAGTCATCTCTAGAGAAAACACCAAGTAGGCTCACTATCTTTCCCTCTATCTCTCTATCACCATGATTTGCCACCTCGTCGAAAATAAGGTTGCTGTAAAGATTGCAAGAGAATAATTCTCCCTCACACCCCCGAGGGTTTTCATCTCCTCTCTATTCTCTCTCTCTCTCTCTCTCTCTCTCTCTGTGTGTGTGTGTGTGTGTAGAGTCCGTGATATTTTAAATCACCGTTGTCTATATCCTAGCCGCTCAAAGCTAGATGGTGCCCCCTGTTCGCTTCACTGTGACCGGCTTGCGGCGTGCATTGGCTCCCGGAGTTTTAGAGGCCGTCGGGTTCCGTGTTGCGCTTTTCACTCGTCATTTGGTGCCGCCACTGAGGAGGGATTCTAAGAAACCTTCAGTTTACAATGCTAAAAGCAACGTAGCTCATCAATCATGGATGAATGACTGAAGGAGTTCTCTAACTGGAGGACGGAAGAGGAGGAGACTAAGGAGGCACTAGCAACCTTCATTGAAGTACTACTACCAGTCTATAGTGTCGTCAGTATTCAAGAGGTAAGCTTTCCATCTCGTGTTGCTCGTTCTAACCACAAATTGAGAGCATCAGGTGGGAGGCCTATGAAGTGCTATCACTGCTGTCAACCAAAACACACTGTCAATGAGTGCCACTGATAGCCGACTTTTGGAAAATCAAAGGAAAAAGAAAAAAAAATCATTTCACCCCCCCCCCCCACTCTCAGTACCCCCCCACCGTAACTCATTTTTCCCATCCCGCCCTACAGGCATTAGATAAAACCCTTGCACTCTCTCCCCCCCATTTTCCTTACATACCCCCTTCCCTAATATCCCCCCCCCCCCTCCCCCCCCCCCGATTTACCCTCCCCGGCCAGGCAGAAATTCATTCCCCCCTCCCCCAACCCCTCTCTCGTGCTCCCTCGGTGTGAGCCGCATGAGACCCCCCCCCCCCCCCCCTCACTCTTACACTCACCCTCACCCCCCCCTCTCCCATTACCCTTTACCCTCTAGCCTATCCTACCCCCCCCTCTTCGGCCCACCAATATTCCCTCCCCCGACCCCTTAACCCATTTCCCACCCGCTTGCCTCACCCTCCTTCGGCTCATTCCCCCCCCGCCCCCCCCCCCCCCAATTGACTTAGTTTTCCTTCGTCCTTAAGCCCATGTAAGACAACACCACCCTCCCCCTCTCCCTCTCACCCACACAAACCCATGCCCGGCCATACCCCCTCTTCCCCTCAATCTTCCTCACACACTCACACACACACACCCACACCCTCACGCGCAGTCCGCAGCCCAAGCACACACACACACACACGCGCCTTGCGGCATCAGAAAACACACACACACACACACACACCCCAATCCTACCCCCTCCTCTCCTTCTGCCATGCACAACAGTCCTCCATCCGCCTCAGAAAAAAAATATATATATATATATATAATTATATTATATATATATATACATTATATAACTCCCCCCCCTTCCCGTGTTCCCATGCACGCATGCGCACATACATATACATATACGCACTCACCCGCAAAAACACACATATATGCTCCCACACTCGCATAGATACATACACACACGCATAAACGCCTACGACATCGACAAACGAAAGAAGAAGGATCCAAAGCACGCGCCGCCAACGACAAAACACAGAAAATGCGCCGAAGGCATGCCCCAGCCGACTCCGAAAAGAAGTACGCTCGACACCAACGCACCGGCAACTCGCCATTCGCTGGCAACACGCAACCTCAATGCCGTCCCAGTAATTTTAGGTTATTTTACCATTATCTTCAGTTTTCATCCAAGCCATTGTAAATTTCCCTTTTGTAAATATCCTCTCTCTAGGTGATGGTGACAAAGGCCCACCTAGAGATTCCCATCTTTTAATAACCTTCCCCAAAACAAAGCAAGGGTCAACAACACCGGGCCCACCACTTTCTTTGTCTCCCCGATTAAGAATACCCTAACCACACTGGGATTACCATAATCCAAGCAGCCAACACCTATAAATTGGCACTGAGAGGTCACTGGGGGGGGGGAACTTATGTGGAACCAAGCATTGGGTAGAGTGTAGTAGGAGGGATTGACACCATCACCATCACGGGGAGGGGGTCTTGTGTGTTGGGTTTGCCTTGGAAATTTCACCATGCGAAGGGAACCACACCCATCTCTCGACTCCAATGGTCCATGCACACACGTATGCACGCTCTTGGCAATGAACATTCACACTCATTGAGTCGCCCTAGAGAACTCACCAAGTAGGTTGCACCATCTCTTTCCCCTACCTCTCTACCACCACGGCATGCCACCTTGTAAATATTGCAGGAATAATTCACCCTCACACCCCCGAGGTTGTTTTCATCAATTGCGAGTGTTCTCTCTCTGTCTCTCTCTCTCTCTCTCTCTCTCTCTCTCTCTCTCTCTCTCTCTCTCTCTCTCTCTCTCTCTCTCTCTGTATGTCTCTCTCTCTCCCTTCCTCTCTCTCTGTGTGTAGGCTTGCAGTGTTCATATCATCGTGGGCTTTGCGTCCTAGCCGCTCAAAGCTAGGTGGTGCCCCCTGTTCTCTTTAGCGTGGCAGGCTCGAGGCGAGCCATTCGGCCCCCTGGCGTTCTAGAGGCCGTCGCGGTTCGGGGTTCTCTTTGCATCCGTCATTTGGTGCCCCCACGGAGGAGGGATTTTCTAGGACCCCTTCAGTTTACAATGCTGAAAGTGACTCCCACTATCAATCATGGACGAGTGGCTAAAGGAATTTTCTAACTGGAGGACGGAAGAAGAAGAGACGAAGGAGGCCTTAGCCGCCTTCATTGAGGTGCTACTACCAGGCTGCAGTGTCATCAACATTCAAGAGGTAAATTCTCCATCTCGTATCGTTCGTTCTAACTATAAATCGAAAGCATCAGGTGGCAGATTGGTGAGGTGCCATCACTGTTGTCAACCAAGGCACACGGTCGATGAGTGCCAGCAACGAAGGCAACGGAAGGGCTGAAGTCTTCTACATTGACATTCATCGCAAGGAGGTCATTCACGTCAAGGAAGGAAAGCGGACGGTGAGGCCTCTTTTCCCTAAAGAAACTGTAGTCAAAGATAAAACCCCAAAGTGGCCTAAAGGGGCTGCTCAAGCCAAGGGCAAGGAGAAGATAGGCTAGCCTCGAAACACATGACCCCGAAGGGAGAAGCATCTGGCCAAGAAAGTGCTTCAAGCTCAAAGAGCCGGGTTGTACCCACTTTGTCAAAAAAGAAGTCTTCCGAAGCTAAGCGGCGGAAGGTCGCCTACCGATTTGCAGGACGCATGCGAGTGCTACCAATCCACTTCCACAATTCAGAAGAAGAAGTGGTGAGAAGATTCCCATGTCCTAGAGAAGAGTGGTTTGGCTACTGCTCTCGTTGTTTTGGGAAGCGAGTGGAGGACCTTCCTCCCCTCCCTATACAACTTATCCTGAAGAATCTCTCTACCACAGGAGAGACCCAGTGAGTTGGAGATGAGCTGCAGTTGAATGGAGTAGAATTCATGCAACACGCCGATTACGGAAATTACCTACAATTGCTGTTAGCCAAGAGACTGGGAGTGGTCAGACTCGTCGCCATCACCCCGTACGTGCTAAGCAACGAAGGAAGGGTAGAACCCATGAAAGGTGATTACCTCTTGTGGATGTGCCGAATCATCAACACTGGAACAGTAAGAGTATAAGTAAGTATTTCACCCTTTGTGCATAATGGAAAACGGGCCAACGGCATTCCCGTTCAGATTCCTGCAGCATATGCATGTGAACATCTATTTGGATAGGAAAGTCTTCTACCAACAGAAGATCATCTACCTATTTCGTGCGGCAGTACTAGGAGAAATCCTCAATTCCCCGAACCCTATCATTCTCCCCATACTTGATTACCATCATTCCTTTAATGTCTCTATTTTTATCCTGTTTTAGCCTATCCATTCACCGCTGTAAGAAACCACTATGAGCAGTTGCTGTTGAAAAAAAAAAAGGGTTTGTAATTTCCCGAGTCACCACCATGGCAAGTGTTTCTTTCCCCATGTTCTGTGGAAAGAATGGTGAGGATCTCACCACTGATTTTTGGATGATTTTGACATTGCGTGTGTCGTCTCCAAAAAAGATGATGATGCTTCACGACTCAGAATTTTTCCTCTACTGATGAAAGTAGAGGCCAAGTCTTGGTACAATGCATTGCCCTAGGCTACCAAGAATGCATGGGATGTGTTAAGGGTTGCTTTTGTAAAGAGGTTTGGTGGAGGCACAACCTCGGAGAAGCTATGGCACCTATTGACAGAATTAAAGCAGGCAGGCCTGCTGGAGTACGCTACCTATGAGTCAAAGTTTGTGGACCTATGGGAGATATGGGTTGCCACACTGGAGGAAGGCGAAGGAGCGCCTAATT
Source organism: Adiantum capillus-veneris (assembly GCF_014529385.1). Taxonomy (NCBI): domain Eukaryota; kingdom Viridiplantae; phylum Streptophyta; class Polypodiopsida; order Polypodiales; family Pteridaceae; genus Adiantum; species Adiantum capillus-veneris. The sequence continues at coordinate 48,576,001 of NC_140944.1, read as the reverse complement.
TCTTGAAGAAGGACTGTTTCATTACTGGTCTATGGTCGCCACTTAGAGAGAAGGTGAAGGGAAGGTTTCCTGCAACATATGAGTTGGCAGTCGAAGTAGCCCGCTTTAAAGACAAGAAGTTGCACATGCAAGCAAGAGTAAACGAGTCAGAGGAAACAAGCTCGGCCCGACCAACCCCAGTGGCGGCAACAACCAATCATAGAGTCCAACCACAGGAGACAACAAAGAAACAACAAGACCTGCTGAGTCGCATCACCACCCAACTAGAGAGTTTATATATGCATCTGGTGTAGCAAGGGCATGCATCTGGCAGAAATCCAGAACAAGGAAGAGGACAACGAAAGAAGAACCCAGAATACCACTGTTACAACTGCGGGGAAGATGGCCATGGAATGTACTACTGCCCACACCCAAGAAGGCAGAATTTCAATAGAGGGTGGAGACAAAATCAAATCTCTCTGCCAAGAGTAAGACCACCACCAAGGTAGCCAGGACCAATCCCAGCAATCCAAATCCTGCAACCACCTATACAACAGCAACCACCACCACAACCTCTCATTCCGCCACTACCCCCACCACCTACGATGAACCAAGCGGTGAGTGTCATTAGCTTAGAGGCTAAAGGGAAGGCGAAGGTAGAAGAGTCGGCTCGAGAGAAGCACAAAGGAAAAGCGAAGGTAGAAGAAGTGGATGCTATGGGAGTGAAACGTGCGAGGCACGAGGAGGCATCTCAAAAGGAAGAGAAGATGAAAGGGAAAGCCGAGTCTAGCAAGCAAGCAGCTAAACCGCGACGGAAGATAGACATAGTGGACTTCTCACTAGGTGAGGAAGCACAACCCTATGACTTAGTTCAGGATGTGTTAATGCAAGGCCGGAAGATAACTTGGCCCCAATTACTCCACCTTGCACCCAGAATGAGGAGGCAATAGACAAAAATGGTAAGTACCACGAAATGGTAAGTACCACGAAATCAAAACCACGGATAGTTGGGGCTATCTCTGGGAGGGATCTCGATGACATCTTGCCAACCATGGAGGCTCACATCAAAGGGCAGCAGATTTCAAACGTCTACATAGATGGTGGCACGCAAATATGCGTCATGAGTGAGAAGATGATGCACCACCTAGGTCTAGAGGTAAGTAGGCCGACACCCTGCCGAGCTAAGATGGCAAACAATGTGAGAGTAAAATGCGTAGGCATTGTAAATGCGGTCAAAGTAAAAGCATTCAATACGGAAGTGGAGGTAGACATCTTCCTCATTCCACACAAAGGGGAGGGCTACCCCATCATTCTTGGAAGGCCTTGGCTTATGGCCATGGAAGCAAAACAAGACCGGAGCACCGGGATGATCCAGATGAAGGATGCTAAAGGGAAGTCCATATTCTATGACATGAGGACTGGAAAGTAGCGCAATATGATCTTGGAGGCTTCAGAAGAGGAGTCCACCAACGAATCTTCGTCTACCTCAGGAGAAGACACAACCACCACCGATGGGATTGACAGTAGCATTGAAGTAATGGGAGTCATTCTTCAAGACCCAAACATATTAACACAATCTGAAGCAACCTCAGCAAACGAAGAGGGACCATCAGGTAAGCAGTCATTGGAGGATGCAGGTAAGCTACAAAAAATGCTCTCAAATGAGTTAACCAATGAAGAGAGGAAGGAGTATGTCTCCATGTTAGGCAACTTCACTACTTTGTTCATTGATGGCTATGATAAGATCACAGGGATTACAGTAGTGCGGCACTACATAAAGCTCAAGAAAGGCAGTAAACCCATAGTACAGAATCTCAGAAGACTTGGAGTAATTCAACAAGAGGCATTGCTTAAAGAAGTAAGGAATTTGCTATAAGCAGGTTTCATCTACCCTGTCAAAGACTCAGAATGGGTCTCCCTAGTAGTAGTCACACCAAAAATAATGGTAAATGGAGATTCTGTGTGGATTATAAACCTCTCAATGCAGCCACAAAGAGGGACCATTTTCCCCTCCCATTCCAGGATGAAATACTCATTGAAGTGGCAGGTCACGAACGCTACACAATATGCGATGGCTACACAGGATACTTCCAGATTAGCATTGCGGAGGAGGATCAGAAGAAGACAACCTTCATCACACCTTGGGGATGTTTTTCCTACAGAGTGATGCCATTTGGCCTCACCAATGCCCCAGACACATTTCAATGCTATGTGACCTTTGTTTTCCAACCCTACTTTGGAACATCAATACGGGTTTTCATTGATTATTTTTGCATCTATAGCTCACGAGCCCTTCATCTAAGCAAAGTCTATGATGGCTTAACCAGGCTACAAACCCTGGGTGGCCAACTCAACGTGGACAAGTGTCACATTGGTGAGAGCAAGGTCACTCTCCTTGGTCATGTAATTTCAGCAAAAGGGATCAAGGCTGACCCCAGCAAAATTCAGTCTCTGGTATCATTATCATCTCCCACCACCGCCAAGTAGTTGGTTTCTTTCCTTCAGAAGGTAAGATCTTTAAGCAGGTTCAGTCACCTGCTATCTCAAGTGGTCCTTCCCCTACAACAACTCACCCAAAGGGATATTTTCTCATGGAGTGAAGAGAATGAGCAGCAGTTTACTGAGGTAAAGCAAGTCCTATCTAAGCTCCCCACTATTTCACCTCCTAAGTGGGACAAGCCATTCTATGTGAACCCTAGTGTGGGAAATGATACTCTGGGAGCAGTGCTAATGCAAAAGGATCCCAAAACTTCTTTCATGCGCCCTATTTACTTCTCTAGTCGAGTCATGACCCCATCAGAGAAGGGATTCACCGAAGTAGAACACATGGTTCTGGCACTAATGTTTGCTACCACGAAATTCCGCTCCTATCTCTTGCATAAACCATTTGTAATCCTGACAATGGAAGAGGTTTTTCCTTATGTAATGAGACACATGGATGTCTCATCTAGGATCTCAAAGTGGTTAATTAGACTACAAGAGTTTGATTACACCATGCAAGTAGAAAACTCCACCAGGGCTAGTCTAGCAGGAATTCTCACTCATCGCCACTACGAGAAGAAGCTGAAGGTCAACACGCAAGCAAAGGAAGGAACACCAGATAAAGAGAGCCCTAAGCTAGAGAGATCTCACTCTCTTTTCTTTGACGGAGCATACAAGATAACAATGGATTAGTCTGCAGCAGGCATGGTCATTTTCAATGAACGGCAGGAACGAGTATTCTCCATGGGGCAGTTATCACGCTCCCACTCTAACAATGAGGCAGAATATGCACCCTAATCCTTGGATTGGAACAATGTATTTCACAAAAAATTCAGCGCTTGAATGTGTTCAGCGACGCTTTGCTTCTGATAAGGCAGATAAATGGCACTTGGGAGTGCAAAAATCAGGTTTTACTTGGTCAACTTCGCCAAGTTAAGGACCTTCTGAAAAAGTTTGAAGCAGTAAGGCTCTTCCATATTCCCAGAGCAGAAAATCAAGAGGTAGATGCACTAGCTAAAGAAAGAATACAAGATGTTTCCATAGAAGCAATCAAATTAAAGCTACCCCTCTTCCAAGGCAGTGAACTATGTCGGATATCATCAACTTTTTGAATACAGGAGAATGTCCAACAGGACACACTAAAGGGAAAAAAAAAAGGCTGGTAAGGAAGGCTACTAGGTACTGCCTTATAGACGACCACTTGTATTGTAAGGGCAAAGATCAAATTCTCAGGCGGGTGCCAACCTCCAGTGAAATCACAGAGGTAATCTCAAGCTGCCATGACGGCGTCTACAGTGGTCATTTTGCTCTAGATATCACCAGTAGGAAGATTCTACAAGCAGGATACTTTTGGCCTAGTTTGAACAGAGATGTACACCATTGGTGTAAAACCTGTAAGGCTTGTCAAGTGGTCAGTGATCGCACGCTAACCTACGAGCCACAAACCCCTATCATTTCATATGGTCCGTTTGAGAAACGGGGAATAGATGCAATTGGTCCCTTACCAAGGGCCCAATCAGGTAAGTTGTACATCATAGTGGGGATAGACTACATGACGCGATGGGCAGAAGCAATGGCCACCACCCGCATTACAGCCCAAGAGGTGGAAAAGTTCATTTTTGAGCATATCGTTTGCCGTTTTGGCACTCCTCTTGAGATAATATCAGATAGAGGACCAGGATTCAGAGGTGATGTGGTAGGAGAACTGATGAAGAAGTTAGGCATCGCAGGTCGGCATTCCACACCATACTATCCACAATGCAATGGTCTGGTAGAGAAGGTAAATGGAATGATTTGCAAGATCATCACAAAGCAGGTGAACAACCATACAGGAGATTGGGATAAACATCTCATGGCAGCTCTTTGGGCCTACAAAACAACGTTCCGAACATCACTAGGTTTCACCCCTTTCCTTCTAGTTTATGGGAAGGAGGCAATTATACCCATTGAGGTACAAATAGCCAGCTTACGAGTCTTGGCCAGCCAGACCCACCGTCCAATCGTAAACCTTAGAAACCACATCTTGGATCTAGAGATACTACAATTGGATAGGGAAGAAGCAATCCATCACTATGCAGCACAAGCAGAAGGATACCGACTCACTTTCAATCAAGGGATTAAAGAGAAAGGACTGGAAAAAGGCATGTTAGTGCTGCGATACGACAACAGATTCGATACCAGGAAGGATCAGAAATTTCAACCCAGATTGAAAGGACCATTCACCATCACGAAACGCTACAACAACGGCAGCTATGAGCTGATGGAGGTAGATGGGAGAATTCACAAGACTAGAGTCAATGGATGGAGACTGAAGAGGTACTTTCTTAGGTTTGACCAAGAATTCATTCTAGACATTCCAGAAGAGGGAGAACCCTCTAACTCTACAGCTGAAGAAACTGAAGAAGGGCTAGAAGCATGAATGCCTCTAGCCAAAAGAGAGAGGGCTAATGATAGCCGACTTTCAGAAAATCAAAGGAAAAAGAAAAAAAAAACTCATTTCACCCCCCCCCACTCTCAGTACCCCCCCACCGTAACTCATTTTTTCCCTCCCGCCCTACAGGCATCAAATAAAACCCTCACACTCTCTCCCCCCCATTTTCCTTACTACCCCCTTCCCTAATATTCCCCCCCCCCAACCCCTCTCTCGTGCTCCCTCGGTGTGAGCCACATGAGACCCCCCCCCCCCCCCCCCCCCCCCCCCCACTCTTACACTCACCCTCACCCCCCCCTCTCCCATTACCCTTTACCCTCTACCCTATCCTACCCCCCCCCCCCCCCTTCGGCCCGCCAATATTCCCTCCCCCGACCCCTTAACCCATTCGCCACCCGCACGCCTCACCCTCCTTCGGCTCATTCCCCCCCCCCCCCCCCCCCCCCCCCCGCGGATATATTCCCCCCCCACCCCCATTGACTTAGTTTTCCTTCGTCCTTAAGCCCATGAAAAACAACACCACCCTCCCCCTCTCCCTCTCACCCACACAAACCCATGCCCCGCCATACCCCCTCTTCCTCTCACTCTTCCTCACACACTCTCTCTACCTCTTATCCCCTCACCCCTCTCCCCTCCCCCTCTCCCTCACTCTCCCTCTCACGGCACGCCAGCGCGCAAGTCTCTCTCCCTCCATCTGGATGCCTCCAGTGTGCAACCCTCCTCTCTCTCCCATGCGTTGCAGCACACACACACCCACACCCTCACGCGCAGTCCGCAGCCCAAGCACACACACACACGTGCCTTGCGGCATCAGAAAACACACACACACACACACACACACACACACACCCCAATCCTACCCCCTCCTCTCCTTCTGTCATGCGCAACAGTCCTCCATCCGCCTCAGAAAAAAATATATATATATATATATATACATTATATAACTCCCCCCCCTTCCCGTGTTCCCACGCACGCATGCGCACATACATATACATATACGCACTCACCCGCAAAAACACACATATATGCTCCCACACTCACATACATACATACACACACGCATAAACGCCTACGACATCAACAAACGAAAGAAGAAGGATCGAAAGCACGCGCCGCCAACGACAAAAAACAGAAAATGCGCCGAAGGCATGCCCCAGCCGACTCCGAAAAGAAGTACGCTCGACACCAACGAACCGGCAGCTCGCCATTCGCCGGCAACACGCAACCTCAATGCCGTCCCAATAATTTTAGGTTATTTTACCATTATCTTCAGTTTTCATCCAAGCCATTGTAAATTTCCCTTTTGTAAATATCCTCTCTCTAGGTGATGGAGACAAAGGCCCACCTAGAGATTCCCATCTTTTAATAACCTTCCCCAAAACAAAGCAAGGGTCAACAACACCGGGCCCACCACTTGCTTTGTCTCCCCGATTAAGATTATCCTAACCACACTGGGATTACCATAATCCAAGCAGCCAACACCTATAAATTGGCATTGAGAGGTCACTATCGGGGGGGGGGGAACTTATGTGGAACCAAGCATTGGGTAGAGTGTAGTAGGAGGGATTGACACCATCACCATCACGGGGAGGGGGTCTTGTGTGTTCGGTTTGCCTTGGAAATTTCACCATGCGAAGGGAACCAAACCCATCTCTCGACTCCAATGGTCCATGCACACACGTATGCACGCTCCTGGCAATGAACATTCACAGTCATTGAGTCTCCCTAGAGAACTCACCAAGTAGGTTGCACCATCTCTTTCCCCTACCTCTCTACCACCACGGCATGCCACCTTGTAAATATTGCAGAAATAATTCACCCTCACACCCCCGAGGTTGTTTTCATCAATTGCGAGTGTTCTCTCTCTCTCTCTCTCTCTCTCTCTCTCTCTCTCTCTCTCTCCCTTCCTCTCTCTCTCTGTGTAGGCTTGCGGTGTTCATATCATCGTGGGCTTTGAGTCCTAGCCGCTCAAAGCTAGGTGGTGCCCCATGTTTGCTTTACCGTGGCAGGCTCGAGGCAAGTCATTCGGCCCCCGGAGTTTTAGAGGCCGTCGGGGTTCGGGGTCCTCTTTGCGTCCGTCACCAACAATGAAGGCAGCGAAGGGGCCGAAATCATCTACATTGACATTCACCGTGAGGAAGTCGTCCATATCAAAGGAGGAAAGAAAACGGTAAGGCCTCCCTTTCCTAAGGAAACTGCAATCAAAGGTATAACCTCTGCTCCAAAATGGCCAAAAGGTGTTGCTCAAGCCAAAGGTAAGAAGAGGCTAAGCGAGTCTGGAAACACATGACCCCAAAGGAAGAAGCATCTGGCCAAGCGTGTGCTTCAAGTTTGGAAAGCCGCGTCGTACCTAGTTTTCCAAAGAGAAGGTCATCCGAGGCTAAGAGGCAGAAGTTTGCTTATCGATTCGCACAGCGCATGCAAGTACTGCCAGTCCATTTCGACAATCCTGAAGTAGAAGTGGTAAGAAGGTTCCCATGCCCTAAGGAAGAGTGGTTCGGCTACTTCTCTCGCTGTTATGGAAGACGGGTAAAGGGTATTTCTCCTCTCCCTGTATAGCTCATCCAGAAGAATCTCTCCACCACGGGTGAAATCCATTGGGCTAAAGAGGAATTAGTGCGGAATGGAGTGGAATTTATGCAACATGCCAACTATGGTAATTATCTGCAGTTGCTGCTAGCCAAAAGGATGGGAGTAGTCAGATGAATCGCCATCACCCAGAACATGCTAAGCGACGAAGGAAAGGTAGAGTATATGAAAGGAGACTACGTCTTGTGGATGTGCTAACTCATCAACACCGGCACAGTAAGAGTATAAGTAAGTGCTCCACCCTTTGTGCATGATGGAAAACGGGCCAACAACGTTCCCGTTTAGATTTTTGCAGCATATGCATGTGAATATTTATGTAGATAGAAAGATCTTCTACCAAGAGAATTGTGTATTTGTTCGGCACTGTGGTGCTAGGAGAAATCCTTAGCGTGCCAAGAGGGAGGCCTTTGGAAAGACCATGATTCCCTCCTCCAATGGGAGCTATGCTAAGTATGGGCCACCAAGTCCCCCTGACTAGACCACTACCTAGGCCAGTAGCAAAGAGTGTGGTAGTAGTAAATGGAAAAGATGTAAGAGCTACCCACCAAATTTTGGACAGAATTTAAACAAGTTCTCTCACTATGGTGGAGGAAACAATCATGCTCAGGATGAGAGAGGAAAATCTGATAGGAGAGCATCATAACCTCACCAAAGAACTGCAAAGATCTATTCAAAGAGCAGAAAGCTTAGAGAGAGAGCAAGAAGCACAAAGCAAGATTTTAAAAGAAGAAAAATAAAAGGGATACCCTCACCCTCCAGATGACTGAGGTATGTGAAGAGATTGCCAATCTGCAAGAGAAAAAAGAGAAGATAGAAGATGAGCTGGAGTCAACTCATGATGAGATAATAGAGCTCAAGGACAAACTAGAGCTCCAAGAATTGACCATACAAAGACTAAGAGGAACCCCAAGGGCTGCAAGAGAAAGTGCATGAGCAGACAACTAGGCTGTACAATCCTTAGAAGCTCAAATCACAACACTGCAAAAGGAATTGAATTTGGAGCAAAAGCAAAGAGTCCATATTGTAGAAGGTTCCTTAGCAGCTAAAGAAAGACTAAAGGCACAACAACAAGAGCTTAAAAAATAGAATGATCAACTGAAGAATCAATCGGAGATGTTACAAGATATGTTGGTCAATAATGCATAAGAAGTCACGAGAAGAGATGAAATTATACAGAAGCAACTAATAGAATTGAGACAAAAAGTGGAGAGAGCAGGGGGCCAAACCACAGATCCGGGTCCAAGTGACTCAGGAGTCAATGCCCAACAAGAGCCTATGGAGATTCCAGATACCTCAAAGGAGCCTATATTGGTGGAGAAACCTCCAAAAACTCAAGAAGAAGGCAAGAGCTGACAGCAAAGTACGAGGTCTGTCTTTGGACTTTAATAGAGCAAGCAATTGAAGAGAGTGCTAGATAGGCAATAGAATGGGAACAGAGGATGCTACACTCTGTGGGAATGCTAATGCTAGGTGAAAATGTAATCAAAGAATCATGGATGCATCCATCCCTCCCTTACCCTTTGCTCAAATTTGAAGTGCTCACACGAAGAAAAAAATTCAAGCAGAGGAGACGACGCCACTCTTTGAGGGTGACATAAAAGATCAAGCAGTCTCCAAGAGAATAGTAGAATCACAACCAAAGTGGAGAAAGGGTTCTCTCACAAAGTACCCGGCACACCTAGTATATTTGGTTGATGTACCCAAATCTGTCAGAGATGGTGTCTCCTTTTGCACAGTATCGAGAATGAGAACCTAGAAGGACCACTCAAGGTTCTTGGAGAAGCATCCAACTTGGCTGAATTACCCTAAGCTTCTACCACTCAAAGAAAGAGAGAGAATAAGTGGGACTTATATGGTGAAAACCCTAACGGGTGCCATTAGGCTCTTCAGTGGCTCTCCTGATTTGATGTGTGTAATGCTAAGGAAGATCTGCAAAACATTGCTAGCATGTATCGAGGTGTTCACGCATCACAAAGCTACGGACTCAAGTCTATTGTCAATGGGCAACACTCTCCTCAAATTGGATTATGACCTCGATCTCCACTCACCCCTCAACACAAGTGCTACACCATTTCTACCAAAGGCTGATGTTCTTATCTAAATTCCACATGCAAGCCTTTGAAGAGGCTTTCTACATAGGTTTTTTCACATATGCCATCAAAATCTTTAGTCCTACGATGAGCATCGGCAACATCACATATGAATCGTACTTGAAGATTATTAAGCCCCCGGGGTTCTATTGAGCAAAGGAATGGACAAAAGATCAAACAAAGACACGGACCAGTCATGTCACGGACAACATGGACGTGCAGGGGGAGAGTGTTGCTGGAGAAACACTGAGATGGATCACCCATTTTTTGTAATATTTAATTCCGATAGATAGAAGAGATTATAATTGACAGGAATGTGCCTCTCAAGAAGAATGTATATAAGCCAAAGTTTTAAACCCTCAGAGACTTTTGAATTAATCATTTTCATTGTGTCTACTCTGTGTCATGACTATGTGACTGAGAGAGAGAGAGAGAGAGAGAGAGAGAGAGAGAGAGAGAGAGAGAGAGAGAGAGAGAGAGAGATCTTATCTTCTCCTTGCATGCCCTATGGAGTATCTACTGCAAAGCCGACACCACCAGCAAGTTAGCAATGGCAAGGCTACGCACCAATGCTAACCTTGCAAGTTTTTTATTTTGTCTTGCAAGGCAAGCTCTCATGAGCTTTTGCGTGAGTTATCTTGCAAACCGTGTGTCTGCAACTTTGGAGTGTGTATGCTCATGTTGCCTCAAAGAAGAGGAATCTTCTTGATGTGCAAAGATCCAATGATCTCATATATGTCTCATCAAATTTGAAGATGCTTTCCAAGACAGACCAAAGTGATGATTTCGTGGAGTGGGCATTTGCAGAGGATGATCCTATCCCAGAGACACAGATAGATGCAGAGGGAGAGATTGAGACAACACAACTTGAGGATGATAGTTTGGAGCAAATGGACTTTGCAGAGCGAGTTGTCATACAGTTGGCACCATGGGCCAACATGTAGATCTCTTGAGTCCTTCCCTTTTCGAGTCATATTTTGTACTTCTAATTTTTGTCATTTGCCTCTTTGAGTCTTGACATTGTCCCATAAATGCTAAACTCTACTTATCCACTCTTCACTTGTACATCATTACTTTTTTCCCTTTTGACAAGAATGATTCATCACCACACCAACATGCGCGTTGTCGAGACTCCACAGTCACTCATGCCCTTACTGCATGTTATATTTTGGTATTATGTAATACGAGTGCAAAACCCACTTTTTATTTGCAATCTTGTGCTCTTAGTGTTGTCTAGTATATGTCAAGTATTAAATCTCCAAAGAACTAGTATTTTTTAAAGCGCGTCCCATGTCACATCCCCCGTCCCCTGTTTTGCCACGTCCTTGTCACCGAGACCCGTCACATCCCCGAGACCCGTACCCATCCCCATGTGACTATGCTTGAGAGAAATAAGTAGAGGCCTAGAGCAGCACCAACCCACCTACACGGAGGAGCACTTGAGACAGCCCCTAGTTTGGAACCCCTTGGTTGGCAGTCAGAGAGGCCACCTCGCTGGTAGTCAGCCTCATGTTTCTTGGGGTCCCATGGTAGATGGGGATGATTTTTTGACCTTCTCTAGCGCGCAGTGTGCCACCCCAGTGGACAATTTGAAGGAGCATCTGGCTCATCTCTCTGCAATTTTCCTCAAGTGTCGGGAGGAATGCCTAAAGCTCAACCCCAATAAATGCCACTTTTTGTTCATTAAAGGTACGCTTTTAGGCCATGTTGTGTTTGCCAAAGCATTGGCCCTTGACCCTCACAAGATAGTGGCTATTCTGAGGTTGCGTACCCCTCTTAATCCCAAGGGTGTTCAAAGCTTTGTAGGCCATACCGGGTATCATGGAGGGTTCATTCCTATGTATGCACAGGTTGCACAGCCTTTCACTTGCCTAAACAGTGCTCTTGTACCCTTTCTGTGGTCCACAGTTGAGTCCCAAGCTTTTGCCTATCTCAAAAAACACGTGACTGACGTGCCCATTTTAGTTGCCCCTCATTGGTCTACTACATTTCGTGTCCATATTGATGTTAGTCAACTTGCTGTCGACGTGGTTTTGACTCAGCCTAGCAAGGAGTTCAACCTAGATCACCCAGACCACTATACGAGTCGCATGCTCACAAAGGCTGAGCGCAACTACAACACCACAGAAAGGGAAGGCTTGGCTATCATGTACTCCATACAAAAATTCCACCATTATTTTCTTGGGATACACTTCACCAATATAACAGATCATCATGCTTTGCGTTATCTTCTAAATAAGCCCCAGGTTGTTGCAGGCAAAGTCTGGAGGTGGCTATTGCTATTCCGAGAATTCGACTTTGAAGTGGTCCTTCGTCAAGGTAAGCGGCATTTCTATGCTACCAAGTGGATAGAGGTAGTGGCTACTACCGACTACACAAGTAACATTGTCGCCAAATTTTTGTATGAAAATATCCTTTGTAGGTTTGGGTGCCCTCTAGAGATCACTAGTGATCGTGGTAGTCACTTTGTCAACAAACTAATCTCAACGCTGCTGTCAAACTAAAGATCTTTCATCAAAAATCTTGTTCCTACTACCCAAGGACAAATGGAAAAGCAGAGAGTACCAACAAGATGTTAATTGGGCTTCTTCGGAAGGACTGTCATGTTCATCCAGCTTCCTGGGTGCACGCAATCTTAGGCACCCTGTGGGCCTATCGAACTTCTTTCAAAGTCACCACGAATCACACACCATTTCAACTGGCATTTGGCTTGGAAGCAATTGTACCCTTCGAATTCAACTCCGGATCTTCTAGGGTGGGTAGCCTTCGTATTGAAGCAGGCAGAGACTCTTCCAACTGGTCTAGGCTATCTCTTTTGGAAGAAACCCGCAGCTTAGCTTCCCGGTCTCTGCAAGCAGAGCAACTTCGTCGCAAAGCATGGTATGATTTCCATCTATGTAAGTCAAGAATAATGAAGGATCATTAGTGCTTCTGTATCAAGCTCGCTTTCAAAGAAACGCAAAGAAGTTAACCTCAACTTGTCAAGGACCATACATGGTACATGAGATTTTTCCCCAGGGTGCAGTACAGTTGTTGACTCTATAAGGAGTTCCTTTGCCGCTGGTAAATGGCTCCAGGATCAAAATCTACTTCCCCTCCACATAAACCATAAGTCTCTATTCTTCCCCATTAGTAATTAAAACCAATGTACCATCTCCCTCACTCACGCAGTGTACCCTCTCCTTCATTCATTCCGACGTTAGCCGAAGCACTCTCTACCAACTTGGCCCTATTTTCTTCTCTCCTATAAGTGGTCTTCATCACAGTCCTTGCTGCACCTTCTCCGTGAACACTATTGCAACATTGTTAAACAAATGTTCTTCTTGAGTTCTATGCCTATCTTCTATTCCCCAAGTTATTCAATTTCCCTTCTGTTAAGAAGTGTGTTCTTTCCTTAAACTTATCTTCTATTTTGTTAAGTGAATTTGTATTATTGCTCATTTGCCCTGAGCTCTCGATCCGTCCATTTACACTTTGGTACTCATGTTAAATTTCCCTTCCTGGTTTATTTCTTTCACTATAGGATCTAACCTCTTCCTTCCTAATTGGGATTTGCAAGTATCTGTACTGTTAATCTTCTTCTACACCCTTAATAGCAACTGCGGCAAAAGAGCTCTCACACCCAACTGCAGCTTTCTTTAGTTTAGTTCTCTTCACCCAGTTGCAACCTTCTTTAGTTTAATTCTCTTCACCTGACCCTCTGGGTTACTCTCCTCCTCTCGGTCCTAAGACTCTCTCTGGCAATTGCCTAACCACTCTCCCCCCTCCCCTCTCTACTCTCTCTTGCCCTAGTTGACCCCTCACCCCTACCCTACAACCCTCACCCCTCTCTACTCTCTATTGTCCCTATCCTGTCCCCTCGCCCCTCTCTACTCTCTATCTCCCCTACCCTCCATCCTCGCCCCTCCGTACTCGACCCCTTGCCCCTACCGTACAACTCTTGCCCCTCTCTACTCTCTCTCATCCCTACCCTACCCCCTCGCCCCTACCCTCCATCCCTCACCCCTCTCCCCTCTCTACTCCCCTTGCCCCTCTCTACTCTCTCTTGCCCCTCGCTACTCTCCTCGCCTCAACCCTGCCCCTAGCCCCTCTCCACTAACCCTCACCCCTACCCTAACCCCTCTCGCCCCTCTCCACTCCTCTCTTGTCCTAACCCTACCCTGCCCCCTCGCCCTTCGCCCCTCTACACTGTCTGCCCTCAACCCTATCACTCTTTATCTTCCATTCCTATTTTTCTACCCTATTCCCCAAATCCTCACACCTTTTGAGCTTAACGCATTGCTCTCCCTCACCCTTCTAACCCTCGCCCTACCTACCCACCCCACAATCGTATAGCTCACTTCATGTACAAAGGTGCAGAGCCACAATAGCATTGTTTTTACAAGTTTCTAAACAATTCTCACAACTCCTAGATGAGAGCTCCACAATTGCAATTGCAATGCTGTAGAAACTTGTAAATTACATTTGTATCTATGGCTGGAGGGAGTAGATTAAGAAGAAAACCCTTGTGCGAGAAGAAGAAGGCTTTGTCTGATACAACTCAAAGTTCCATTAAGGAAAGTGTAGCAAACACTAACCATGGCCTCACAAACCTATCTTCAAGTGATCAAAGTGATGGGAGTCATAAACTCTCTCTAGAGCCCTCGTCGGAGTCACACTCTAGCTTTGACTCAAAATATTCTGAAGAATCTGTGAAAAACAAAAAGAATGCCATCACCAAAGTCCTCATCCATCCAATCAGGAGGCCTCCATCATTGAAAAGTCAAACCACATTCACTTTGAATTTTCACCTACAGCCACCTCATCCGTCGCTCCGAGAAGTTCTATCAAGAGATCAACTTACAACGTTAGGTCTGACGGCATTGGCAAATGCAAGTCTACCTACTGATGTGCCTGTAGAGATGGTCCATGAGGTTCTTAAGCTCTTCCCCAAAGTACAGGGTCATACACTTACTACTCGCATTGGTCATGCTTTGGAGAGGCCATTGTAGTGGAGAACGTTGTCGGCACATCACATCGTCCCTTACCTACTTTAGCACCTCTAACTAGAAAGTAATACTTGAAAAGTGCCCAAAGATTTTTATTCTTGGGCCCAGACATAGTTTGTGTGATCCGCACTAAGTAGCTCTTGGCATGCCTGAATTGTGGCATCTTTTGAAAGTTGTGAGTAGGTTCTAGTAGTGGGTTTTATTGAAGGAAAGCTTGTCATCCACTACCTAATACACACAATTCCATGTGGATTTCATCAGATTCTTTACACATCTTTCAATCCCGAGCCAAGAGGTTTAGAGCACAGGTGCAGTCTATGCAACCAGCTTTCAGTGCTTTGCAGCTCCTATGCTAGCTTGGGTTGTTAGCATCCATGTTAGCTCTATGGATGTGGATGTGGATGCGGGTATGCATAGTACACACTCCAAAGCAAAAGGGAAATCTATCGCCCATACAACAAGTCTACCTGAGAAAAAGAAAAAAAGGGCTAAAGTAATGAAGGACACAATAGAATTGCTAATATCGTTGCCAGTATCAGAGAGTCAGTAGCTTCGAGTAAAGCACCATGTTTGACGCTCATCATCCACTCCTGCTACTTGTTCTGTTGTGTCCCTGATAGGCTTGGGTGCTTCAGATCACACTATACATGCTCGAGTTTGCAGCTTCTCCAGTGTGTGTTCCTCTTCCTACTTTTGTCGTTTTCACTCCATAGTGACTAGCTCATGTGCCCCGCCTGCAATTGTCTCTTTCCCTATACCTATCTCCGTTACAGACACTCCACCTGTCTCTACTCCATCAACAAGGCATGCTCTCAATCCACCACCAGTGCCACTGACCAGCCCTCTCCCACTAGACATTGCTATTGCGAGATCTTCAACAGTAATGGACTCCACATCACTCTTTCGGCTATCTGAGGAGATACTGCAAGAGTCTAAACAGGCTATGGCTATCATAGATCTTGGAGTGAGCAGTTGGTTTCTACTCACTAGCACTACTCATCCACATACGCAGCTATGGAGGGATCTTTGCGTGCTGTAGAGAGCACAATTGCGGATAGACACGCTACTATTTTTTCCCTGCGACATGCATTCAAAATGAAGACTAAAATAATTGATGACATCCGAGCTCAGGTACAAGGATTTTAAGAGATGCTACTACAAAGAGACATAGAGATACAACCTCCAGTGAGACTAGGAGGTACGGATGACAGGAGCCAAGGACACAGGTACAGTCTCCTGTTGGGTATCCATAGCTAGGTATTTCTACACATTTCATGCGACCCTCTACACAGTCTCCTGTCAGATATGGATAGCCTCAGCAGCTTCTCTACTATCCTTCGGGGTTTCAGATAGTCAGTTTCCTTGCCTCAGATGCAGCAGCCAGAGCCACATAGCATTCATTGTGACGGCCTTGCCGATGCACACCCTCATGGATGTGTTAGTAGGCAGCCTGAGTACACTTCAGGATAGGTGCTTCCATCCGCTACGTAACAGGTGTCTACAACGGTCCCAGGGAGCCATTTTTCCAGAGCCCAATCCAGCAACAACAACCTCGCACCATCGATTTGATGGCTCCTCCTCCAAAGATAGATACTTCCGGTGCAACAGTAACGATGACTCTTTCCCTGAGATGACAAGCCCGTCCTGCTATGCTCCGCTTTCTGTTGAACATATGTAGTGCCTAGTGGTTTCTTTTTGTAGTTTTTGTGTTCGTCTCACCGAGATGGTGAGTGGTTTTGTGGTGGGCAACCTATAGCAAGCACAGTTACCCAGAACGCGGAACGGGAATGGCGACGGGATCCCCACCGAACGGGGAAACGAGGAGGGGTCTGGAACGGGAACGGTGCAGAATGGGAGGCATAAATACACCCAAATAATGCAATCTTGAGCTCTGTGTGATTGAGCTTTGGACTTTGAAAGCTTGTGTGCATTGTGAAGGTAAGGGGTGGGGGGAGGGGCATTTAACAAGGGGAGGTTCACAAGACAAAACACCCAAATCTGAAAATCTTCCATTCCAAGCCGTTTGGGCTGTCATTCTGGGTTGGCCGTTCCAGTATCAAATGCCATTCCGGAACGTTTGTCCATCCGAGCCATGAAACCCCACGGCACGTCGTTCTGGTGTTCTCAACCCATGGAGGGGCGTCCTCTGGGAACGCTCGTAGTAGCAGGGCTACATTGTCAATGGCACGGGACACACAGTTAGTTGCCGTTGGGCTGGAGTTTAGGTGGAGTTCACACTGGATGGCTCTCATATTTTGGGCGGTGACATGTGGCAAGGATACGAGTGGTAGTCTAGCCAGATCACCACCACAACACTTTTGAGATAGACTTAGCAGGATAGATATCTTGTGAGCCGTTGGTGGCTCTTTATGGGTTGTACATATGTGTAGCTGTTTTGAAAGCGCGAAGTAGAGGCTACCAGGAGATGTGCGAGGTGAAGGTTTTGGACTTAGTGCAGATTGAGGTAGGCGATAGTGCAACAGAAGGGTAGCGCTGCAGATCAAAACAGAGACAACCGGTTTGGCTTGAGGTTCTTAGGATGATGATAACTCTTTCCACAGTGCAAGAGTACTCTTAGGGTGTTGTAACCTGGTCCATTCTCATGGGCCCTACACTCCATTTTGAGCTAGCCTCCATGAGCAGGATGATAGTGATCCAGGGGGGTCGACCTACACTTCAGCTTGCAACAGAGCTTACCCCCCATGAGCGGTGCAACAAGAGGGAGGTGTGTTGGGAGCTTGTATGCGGCCTGCTGACACAACCAAGAGTAAATGACAATAGCATCCATCTTACCGTCATACTTACTAAATGTGATCTTGTCGGGAATTGATGCATTGGTTGTTCGTGTAGCAATTTTCGCCTTTGTGATGTCTTGGAAAGCTTTTCATAATCGGGCTCCAAAGGCGAGGTACCGGATCGCACCGCCAAAGTGCTGATGAGATCACGCATAGTTTGCCTCTCTTGCCTACGAGTCTCGGCGTCTGCCTCGTGCCCCTGTCTACGAGCCTTATCTACGGCCACCAATCGACACTCCACCAACTCTAATCAATGTGCTTCCTTTGCATCCATGCAATCTTGTCACCGAGCTTTGTCTTGCTGCATCATCATCTCCATCATCGTGTGCATCATGGCATCCATGGGATTTGGTGGCGAAGGAGGAGGGGTTGGGGGATGACTAGGAGGGTCCATAGGTGGCACTTGCTCACCTTCTTGATCGGTGGAGGTCTCCATATTGCTACAAGTCTTGACCATGCAAGGATTTTTCCTCTTGGTTCAAGGAAGTCGCAGAATAATCTTTGGGAGACTATCTACCCCCTTGTCTATGCACCCCGCATGCAGCACCCGGTATACAATTGGTTACTAATTTTTGACGTTGAAGGCGCATGGCTCTACGAGCAATGGCATGATGATGTTCTAAGAGTGGGAGGAGTATACACAGAAGGTTTCCAATACAACCAAAAACACGAGAGAGGATTTTTTTTTGTTGGGATTAGCGGATTAGTGCAAAATCTTCAAAGTTCTGATACCAATGTCAGGTAGAGCGGAATTGAATAGGGTGAAGATCTAGTTTTACACTTCCACAAAATCCTTTCCTTCTTTTCTTGCGTTAGTGATTGCTTTATGCTTGAATGATGGTTGCTTTTACTTTCCCCTAAAGAGAGGGGTTGAGAGAATGCAATAGAGTTGTGTAGAAAGAGAGAGAGAGAGAGAGAGAGAGAGAGAGAAGACACCTGATGTGGTCCCAACCAACCCTCTGAAGGTCCCCCCACACTATTTCCGATGTGGTATTTGCTCTAGATTGTGTAAATGGAATGTATACACAATGCAATACCTCAATGTAGACTCTACTGACTCAAGGGATGACTCTCGCCGCAGTAACTCCTCCAAAAGAGGCACCTCTAGGGATGATTTGATGTGCCTTGTATCCTCCTTGATGTGGGAATGACGGATGACC
Source organism: Adiantum capillus-veneris (assembly GCF_014529385.1). Lineage (NCBI taxonomy): Eukaryota > Viridiplantae > Streptophyta > Polypodiopsida > Polypodiales > Pteridaceae > Adiantum > Adiantum capillus-veneris. Next base: position 48,557,488 of record NC_140944.1, on the reverse strand, counting down.
ACCATGGGCTAATTTGCACTCCCGATGTGAGATGGACGAAGGGCTGAAAACGCAGATCTCGACGAGGCCAACGATGGACAGCAACATAGCACTCAATTCCGGCGAGGGAATGGTCAAGGAGAGGCTCGATGGGCTACCAAAGTACTGGACCACAACAGGACACATGTGTAGATTGATCCGGCCATTTCCCGACGAGGAGAAGGGCTGAAATTTGAACACGCTGTGGCTGATCTGCTGCCAAGGTTGAAAACTGCTAACGTTAGGCTGCTTTACTATCGGGCTGATGGCTCCTTGGCTGAAAACTGAAAACCCTGGCTTGAGGGCTGAAATCAGAAAACATTGGGGTTGAGGGCTGATTGCAAAAGCGCTAGCTGCTTATGCTTCCTTCTCCTGGTGCTTTCTCAACTGCAACTTCCTTTCGTAGCTTGTTTTGAAAATGGGAGCTCTCTTGCTCCTTTTATAGGTGAGGTATAGGCCTTAAGAACTTTATTAGGCTTAGGTAGGGAAGCTGTCCACCAGCTTTTTCAATAAAAAAATCAATAATTTATTAAAATTGGGCCAGGGGGTCCAGATTAGGTGCACTTGTCACACACCCGCCCACCTGGGAATCTGGCCGATGCAGGGAATGGCTCATTGGATTCCTCTAACCTAAAACTATATGCACGTAATGCCAGATGCCCACCGTAGTTTAATAACACCTTTCAAAATGCGCATACAAACCATTTATGCAAGAGGGTTCCAAAAGTGGAAAACTTAATCAAGTGGAATTTAGACATGCAGGTCCTGTGAACAGGCTCACAAAATTGCCGGTACTATTCCTCTTAGGATTTTAGACACCCCTACCTAGGAAGAAGGGGAAAATGGCTCTAGAAGCTGATGAAGCATGTCCATGTGGCACACATAGCCATGTGCACGTGACACCCTATGTGCATGTGGACAAGCTAACTCTTAATTCTAGAGTTTAGGACAATCTGGAAGTGTTCTCGTACCCTTGTGAGCCTATACTTAGAGTAGTTGCATACCCTCTGATTGCTCATGAGCCCAACCAGCGTTTGCCGTGTGTAGGAGTTGGGAGCACTACCCTCTGATTGCACATGTGATTGCACATTAGCACAGCTAGTGTCTGTCGGGTGCAGGCATTGGGGAGTGCTCCCATACAGAATCATTGGGGAGCACTACCCTCTGATTGCACATGTGATTGCACATTAGCACAGCTAGTGTCTGTCGGGTGCAGGCATTGGGGAGTGCTCCCATACAGAATCATTAGTACTAAGCTTAGGTAATATTCGCATATGAAGCACCTCTTATAAGTGTATTATTAATTCGACATTTGCATGAATTATAAGTCGCAGTGTTTCCTAGCCATCTGTTGGATCGATACTTTTTTGAGCTATATAGGTGACCCTAGGGGTCACCTGTCAAGGCATAAGTTGGTACTTGCAATACAATACCCAACACAAGCAACAATGTCCTCTGATTGCACATGTGATTGCACATGAGGATAGCCAATGTCTGTTGGGTGTAGGCATTGGGGAGTGCTCCCATACAGAAGCATTAGTACCAAGCTTAGGTAGTATTTGCATATGAAGCACCTCTTATAAGTGGATTATTAATTCTTTAATAAGTGACATTTGCATGAATTATAAGCTGTGGTGTTTCCTAGCCATGTGTTTGATCGATAGTTTTTTGAGCTTTATAGGTGACCCTAGGGTCACTAGTCCCAGCATACGTTGGTACCTGCAATACAGTACCCAACATAAGCAACACTGTTCATTGGCATTTTGCCTCTAGCATTTCCTACTCCATCAACATCATGAGCGCTTTCTTAACATACTTGCAGATTTCAGCCATCAGCGCCAGCCATCCGTAGTGATAGCATCCCATAGCAGATCCTAACCTTCATCGCAAGAAAGGTGCACATCTGAGCCTCTCGTGGGATACAGATTCCAAGAAGATTCCACCAACGTTTTACATTTTCAACCCTCACTTTTAGAGGTCCAAGCATCTACCACGAGATTCCATCACCATTTCGACATCTAGATCCATTGTTTCAGCATTTCTACAATCTAAAGCAAATATCTCTCTAGTGATAGAAGGGGGGGGAACCCATCTGGTGTTAGTCTCTCTCTCTCTCTCTCTCTCTCTCTCTCTCTCTCTTTCTCTCTCTCTCTCTTTCTCTCTCTCTCTCTCTCTCTCTCTCTCTCTCTCTCTCTCACACACACACACACACACACACACACACACACAACATTCATTCATAGTATCATTCTCTCTTCTCTCTCTACTCTATTGCACATCTCTCTTGTGAAGTAAAAGGAATTTTCTCATGAAGAAAAAAAAACCTTCAGTACGCACTGAGCACGTATCCAGATGATTCACCATCAATAACTTACGTTGCATATAACATTGGTATTAGATCTCTTTGGGAATGTTCAGTATCATCACTCATGAAAATAAACTAAAGAAGTCTTGTGTCCATGCGCTGGACGAATACCTGTTGCCTACAGATATTAGCCTCTCCCACCCTTAGTCCATTGCACACTAGGCACGCTCCAGTCTTCATCCATTGTCTTAAGGGCCATTATGTCACAACTTAATAAATGATGTACACAAGGGGTTATAGTTTTAAAAATTATAAGCCTCCCAACTTAAGAAGTATAGCCAAGGGGCTTAAATCCTAACAAGCGAAAAAGAGGCTAACACGGCTAGTTAGGTAAATCAGCGCAAAATGTAGCTGACTATTGACTTGGCACCTTGACCAAAAATCACTAATTGTGATGACCTGGCAACAATGCACGTCTAGCAGCTTAGCACAATATTTTTGGGATAGTAGCTTTTGGGATCAATGCTTTTGAATGTGATGCTTTTGGGGCTCTGCTTTTAGGCATCCCTTGTACAGTTTATAAGATCCCTTGGGACACTTTGGCAGAGCATCGTGATGCAGAGTCACAAAGAGTTGGACGTTTAGGAGTTCTACCTTTGTGATCGGCAATCATGAAAGAAATAATGTTAGGTGTAGTGAAAGAGTCTAAGGATTTAGCTCGATTCTAGTACTCCACACACAAACACAAGGGTTACTTTACTTCACTTGAGAGAACTGAATTGAACTGAGCAGAGATAATATGTTGTGCTCCCTACACTGGGTGCTCCTCAATGCAATGTGCGTGAAATCTCTCTCCCACAGAATGAAACACTGAAGAAAATGAATAACAGAATGAACAAACACAGTGACTCAACAACAAAACCTGAACACAAGGGACTAGACTAACTCAATGAAACCGTACAGACTCTGGCATGGCAACGCACTCAGCTCCAGCCTAGAACTCATAGGTACAATGGGGGTGTCGAGCCTCAAATGTGTAGGGATGGTGCAGACGTGCAGTGCATAAACTCAAAAGACACCGACTTTAGACGAAGACGCTCAACCATACACCAAAAGATGATCGTGATAACTCAAACTTGTTGGGTTAAAGGCCCTAAATAACCCGTATTGTACACTTTATGTACATTTTATACTTTGTGCAGGTTCACATTGAACTTGGACACAATTTCTTAAAGGTCACTTATAATAAAAGTGGAAAACCCACAACTCAATAAGTGAATTTTCCCAAAAATACACAACCTCTCTCTCTCTCTCTCTCTCTCTCTCTCTCTCTCTCTCTCTCTCTCTCTCTCTCTCTGTTGGGTGAAAGCATGTTAACCTGTCGCGCTTTTTGTGCTAGTTAGCAGTTTCAAGTCAGCACATCTTCAAAAAATTGGGCGTCCGGTAAATTTTTTACAAATAATATCAAAAATTTTCGGAGGTTGTACATTTGGATTCCTTGTTTCAAGTGCTTTCTATTGATATATCATATGTCATAGATCTTGGAGATGTAGCTCAAGTTGTTGTACTAGTTAGCATATGTCAAAATTGTGCTAGTTAGCATTGTCCGGGACATGAAAAAGCATGACATTTTAACATGCTTTCACCCTGTTTCAATTTGCAGCACTACCCTTCTACTGCACTATTGTCTGGCTCAATTTGCAATAAACCTGCACTCCTTCACCTCGCGCATCTCCTGGTAGCCTCTACTTCGCACTTTCAACTGGTATCAGAGCTCTAGGGTCCCAAATAGGATCTGCATAGGCTACTTGATAGCAAGATATATTGCTCTCCCGCAACGATTTTCACTTCTATCGTGAAGCCCCTTGCTTCCGGACTCAAGAGGGTCACCAAAACCGCCAAAAACAGGTCGTTTTTAGGTCAAAACAGGTAATTTACAGGTTATAACAACAATATGCAGGTGTATCAAAGTTGTGGGATCACATGTATTGACGTTTAATGAGAGGATTTGAGTGAAAAGCTGAGTACAAGTGACTTAAATCGCATTTCCGGCTGAAAATTCAGATTTGGACTGTTTCATGTAAAGAAACTGTGGTCTTTTGTATGCAAAGTCTTGTGGTTGCTCCTATTTGCTGAAATTTTCAGCCTATTGCATCTATCTTGTATCACACTTGTGGTTGAGTTAAGATGGCTGCTACCTCTTCTGCATCTGACACCAAAATTTTGATGAAAATGAAACGGTTTGATGGTCAAAGTTTTGATCTTTGGCAAGAGCGCATGCAAGCTATCCTTATCTTAAAGGATTGTGAAATGCATTGGAAGAGAATAATCCGGAAGCGTTGTCTGACTTAGAGTGGGACACATTGAATAAGAAGGCCATGGCCTACATCAAAATGGCTATCAACGATGACATTTTCACGAACATCAAGGGTTTGGACACTGCTTATGCAATATGGAAAAAGCTAAAGGCCAATTATGAGAACACCACGCCTGTGAACCAGGTGCATTTAATGCAAAAGTTGGTGATTATGCAGCTTGATGACTTGAAGTCAGCTTTTGAGCATTTGAGTGCTTTTACAGGTGATACGGGAAACAAGAATCAAAATAGAAGTAAGAGCAAGACAAAGGATAAGGATGTCACTTGCTATCAATGTGGTAGAAAGGGTCACAAGAACCGATTGGAGGTATTTCAAGAAAGAGCAGGAAAGAAACAAGGAAGCGCAAGAGAAGAAGAAGAAAGATGAGAAGAAAGGGGAAAAATCAGTAGGTGGTTCCTCCAAGGATGCTAAAAATGCAAATGTATCCTCTAGTGTGGTCATTGAGGAGTTGTCAGACGTGGAGGAAATTTTGGTTGCAGCTTCACGCCCCTCATATTTGGTTATAGATAATGCAGAAGACATGCTTATCTCAAAGAAAGATGTCATTGATGCATTGCTTAGTGATAATGATGGTCTATCCTAGTCTTGGATATTAGATTCTGGTGCTTCTTTCCATGTGACTCCATCTTTGGAGGGTTTTGCTACATATGTTGCAGGCAATTATGGCAAGGTGTACCTTGGTGATAATTTTGCTTGCAATATTTAGGGAATGGCTACCATGCACTTCACTCTTAACGATGGTCAAGAGCTTTTATTGAATGATGTCAGGTTTGTACCAGGCATTAAGAAAAATTTGCCATCAGTTGGCTAGTTAGATGCACATGGTTTTACCACTCTATTTGATGGGGGTTCATGGAAGCTGCTTAAGGGTTCTATGCTTGTTGCAAAAGGGTCTAAAAGAGGTACTTTGTAGTATCTTTGATGCAAAGCTTTGCCTGGCAAGTTTCTTGCTGTTGCCGAAATTGCTTCACATACGGAATTGTGGCATAAGAGACTTGGCCATATGAGCCAAAAGGGCAATGATGTACTTTTCTCTTTAAAGAGGGTTGATTTAAAAGGCAAAAAATTGGGTTTTTGTAACGATTGTTTTTATGGAAAGAAAAAGAAATCTTCTTATTACTTTGGTGTCTCTCGCAAAGCTAATCCTCTTGATCTTGTTCACTCCGATGTATGCACTATTCCTGTTAAGTCTTTTGGTGGTGCATTGTATTTTGTTACATTCATTGATGATTGTACTAGGAAAGGATGGGTGCATTTGTTGAAAAGTAAGAGTGAGACTTTTAATGCTTTTAAGAAGTTTCATGCTTTTGTCACTACTCAAAAGAGTGCTAAGCTTAAATGTCTTAGGTCCGATAATGGAGGAGAGTATGTATCTACTGAATTTCAACCTTTTTGTGTTGATAATGGGATCAAAAGGGAGTTGAAAACCCCTTATTATCCGTCTTCTAATTGTGTGGCTGAGAGATACAAATGTACTTTATGTGACAGAGTGTGCTGCATGTTGTCCACCGCTAATCTTTCCCAAGAGTTTTGGGGAGAGGCATTAAAAAGTGCAATTCATATTTGCAATCACTCTCCTAATAGTACTCTGAAAAATGAAATTCCAGAGGAGGTTTGGTCTAGCAAACCTTCCTCTTATGATCATTTGAGAGTATTTGACTGCGAAGCTTTTGTTCATGTACGCAATGACTTGAGAACAAAGCTTGATATGAAGTCCATTAAGGGAGTCTTCGTAGGTTATGGGGAAGAAGGTGAGACGGGCTATAGAGTGTGGTTACCACAATTTAGAAAGGTAATTTTCAGCCGAGATGTAGTGTTCAATGAGGAAAAATTGCTTCAGAATGCTACAAAATCTGAGTGTGACAAGAAAACAGTTAGATTTTAGCCACTTGTGCCACCCATTGATGTTGAGAAAGAGCCTCATGATACATTAATGCAAGTTGAAATTGATAATCAGTCGATTAACCTTGAGCCAAAAGAGATAGGACATGATTTTGATGCTCCTAATGAGGATAAATGATTTTCAGCAGCATGATAGAGCGGAAAATGAGCTGCCTCATGATGTAGAACCATTTCTTGAGAATGTAGATCATTGGGTACGCAGGTCAACTCGTTTGAGAAGGCAACTGCAGAGATTTAATCCCTCTTTGCATCATGTAATGTTATCAGATGAGGGTGAACCTCTTACTTATAAAGAGGCTAAGTCATGTGAGTCAAGCAATAAGTGGGAGATTGCAATGCAAGAGGAAATGAAATCCCTTGTATGCAAATGATACTTGGGATCTTGTGCCATTTCCTAAAGGGCGAAAGGCTCTTCCTAACAAATGGGTGTACAAGATTAAGATTGTGGATGAAAAACCCAAGTACAAGGAAAGATTGGTTGCAAAAGAATATGCACAGAAAGAAGGAATTTATTTTCAAGAAATATTTTCCCCTCCTGTTGTAAACCTTACAACGTTACGTGTCCTTTTTACTCTCGTTGTGGTGCTTGATTTGGAATTGAATCAAATGGATGTAAAGATAGCGTTATTGCATGGTGATGTTGAGGAGGACATATACATGAAACAATGTGAGTGTTTTGTAGTTCCTACATAGGAGGAACTAGTATGCAAACTAAAAAGAGCTCTATATGGTTTAAGACAATCATCACGGTAGTGGTATAAGAAGTTTGACACTTTTATGCTATCTCAAGTCTTTAGACGCAGCTTGCAATGCAGTTCATTATTTGTATACAAGAAGGGATGAGGATGGTAGTCCCATCATACTTGTTCTCTATATTGATGATATGCTGCTTGCCGGTCGGGAAACATAAGACTAGTCTGAAGCGTAAGCCAAATTCAGCATTTTCTATGAAGGATTTGGGATTTTTTCTCTATGCTGATGACATGTTGCTTGCAGGGAAACATAAGACTAGTCTCGATGCTCTGAAGCGTAAGCCAAATTTAGCATTTTCTATGAAGGATTTGGGTGATGTAGAGCATATTTTGGGCATGCGTGTTAAAAGACATAGAAAGCTGAAATTGTTGTTCTTATCTCAAGAAAAGTACATTGTAAAAGTACTTGACATATTTAATATGACTGATGCTAAGCCTCTTGGAGTACCTTTACCTCCATACACCAAGCTTAGCAAAGAAAATTGCCCAAAGGATGAGGTGGAATTGAAAGCAATGAAGGGAATCTCTTATGCATCAGCTTGTGGTTCTCTTATGTATGCTATGGTTCTACTCTTCCTGACATTGCCTATGCAGTGGGAGTTGTTAGTCGATACATGCCAAATCTTGGCAAAGCGTATTGGGAAGCTGTCAAATGCATTCTGAGATATTTGAAAGGTACACAATCAAAGTGTATTTGTTATGGAAAAAGTGACTTAAAGTTGCAAGGATATTGTGATGTCGACATGGCAGGTGACATGGATACCAAGAAATCTTCAAGTGGATATGTATTTGCTATTGCTGGTGGTGCAGTCTCTTGGTGTTCTAGGTTGCAAAAAATTGTGGCATTGAGTACTATTGAGGCTGAATATATTTCAGCCCCAGAAGCTTCAAAGGAAGCCATTTGGTTGGGTAGACTTCCAAAAGAACTTTTTATGCCTGTTAGTACTCCATTTTTGGGATGTGATAGCCAGAGTGCTATCTATTTAGCCAAAAATGCCATGTTTCATGCGCGGACCAAACACATAGATGTGCGGTACCACTTCATACGTCAGGCTCTTGAGGATGGTCTTGTCACCTTGACTAAGATCAATACACAATATAACCCTGCAGATGTTCTCACGAAGAGTCTTACTAAGGCTCAACATAATCATTGCATACAACTGGCGGGAGTTGGTTATCTTAAAGGCGTCATTTGTGCCATGGAGCCGTCCCACAAACAATAATGCTAACTCTCCAAAGAAGTGCCACAAGTTGCACAAGCTACCAAAAAGCCACTATGTACTAGCTAGCTCCTAACTGTTGTAGATTTGTGTGCAGCTAGACACTCAAACAAGGTAACTCTCCTCGGTTGCTTGGAGTCCCACAACGCTCCCAAAAAGCTCACGAGAACTCAGTTGTGAGACCCTCCTCCTGCCAATGAAGTGTTGCAGCAAGACGAACCTCTCTCGTACTACCAGTATGTGGCAGTCAAACTGTGTACTAGAAAAAGGAGATCCTAGGGTGATTGGCTGGAGAGAAGGGCTCTCTCCAGAACCACTCTCTAGGGTCTCACTGTACTCATTACAGAGGGTAGCTCTCCCAAGCCCAAAGCCATCAGTGACCTATCTCAATATCTGTTGGGTCAAGATCTATGACACACTTCCTCCCACAGATGCACACTACTCGTATCCTTTGAAAACAACACTCTGCAATCGGTGGATCCTCTACTAGAACTTTGTGTAGGCGACCCTCTCCCTGAACCTCAAAGAACATATGGGGTACGGACTCCGAGAAAGCACGAACGACAATGAGGACCTCCAGTTGTGTGAAGGCCCCCATCCATTTGGTAGCCATTGTCTCTAGAGAGGTGAGCCAATCAGCTGGTAAAGCCACTATAATATCCTGGCACATGCTCTGCACCCCCCTCATAAATCGTAGCTGGATGCTCTGAGCCTCCTTGGACAAACCTGAAAACTAAAGCCAGCCACTTAGAGTGCAAGCTGGACCATCTGCCAAGGGACCCCAAGAAACATGAGGCCTACTACCAACCAGGTAGCCTCTCTCAGTGCTAACCATGGGGTTCCAAACAAGGAGCTGCCTCAAGCGCTCCTCCGTGAAAGTGGGTTGATGTTGCTCGAGGCCACTTCTCAATTTCTCCTAAGACCTAATCAGTCTTGCAGCAAACCAATCCTCCAACCTCCTGCTCAAGACCAACTCTATGCATCTCTGTAAAAATCCATGGCCTCCTGCATATGGGACTCCAGCTCGAAGCCGATGAAGGAACAACTCGTTCAGGGTCTCCTCCCCTAGAAGCAGTCCCCTAACCACAAACTTCCCAAGAAGGGCTCTCTTCTGTTTTGTTGGGTCAATGATCCCAAGGGCCCCCTGAGAACATGGTAACGTGATGACCTTCCAGGCTACTTTGGCCCGAGCTAACAAGGTATCACACCCTGACCATAGAAATTGATGATCAGCCTCTCTAGCTGGCTGATACAGGAGCTCAAGAATATCCAACAAGATGTGATGTACCACATAGTATCCAACAGCACCTGGTTGGCCACTACAACTATGTCTGCCAAAGAGAGGCATGTCGAACTTTGATGAAGCAGGTTCCTCCTAATAGATAGGAGGAGGAAAGCAATCTACTGCTCAGGGGAAAATTCCAAGACGACTTGACAATGTGCACACCTATAGAGAGATGGCATTCCTCTGATCCAACCATCTGAGAAACCCATCCTGCGGAGAGTGCCCCCCCCGCCCCCCAAGAAGTCCTAGTCAACTTTGTCGTAGGCCTCCCAAAATTGAGAAGTATCACAAGATCCTCTCCTCGGGCACGCACGAGGGTAGATGCCTCCCAAGAAGTGAAAATGTTGTCAAGGATACTGCGCTCCTTGAAAAAACCTGTTTGGGTCCCATGTATGATGCTCTCAAGTAGTGGTTGAATCCTCAAGCTTAGAGCCTTTGCTAGAATTTTGTATGTTGAGTTGAGCATTGTGAAGGGTCACCACTCTCGAATCTCATCCAAGGAGCCTCCCTCCTTGGGGATAAGGTAATCAAGCCCTCACTCATGATCTCAAGCATCTCTCCCGTGTGCAAGATGTACTGAAATGCACTGCAAAGATCTAGACCAAGCAAGTCCTAATACTCCAAGAAGAAGTCGAGAGTCAAACCATCCTCCCCTGGAGAGCTACCTCAAAGGAGTGCTCTGAGGGCTTCATGGAGCTCCTCTAGCACAAGAAATAAAGAAAGACTTTTAACATCTATATCATGCCAAAATTGTCCTATGAGAAAAATCAAATATACATGGTGTGTATGTCATCCGTCTATCAGAAAGACAAATGAAATGAAACTAATACAAAAACTGAACTGAACTGAAAATAAGTAGTAATGTACTGAAGATGGTGGTGGTGATTTATCCAAGAGATATCTACGGAGGGATGGAGCTCTATCTCTAGGGGTAAATGCATGTCTATATGATCAGGGTAGTACAATCATGAGAGTGCATCAAGCTATCTAGCTCCATCCTGTACTAATGGGGGGATGTAATATGTGGTACATGGGCGGGTCTCATGCAATGGCTGCCCCAATGAAAGCCAAAGGGTCGGCCCTCATTTGAGCCACTCGCTCCTCCGTGGCATGATTCTCTTGGGCTCGGTTCTCCTTGATCTTCTCGTGATGGAGGCTTGCACCCCTGTAGCCAATGACTCATGGTCGTCGTCTAGCTCGGCTCACCTCGGCATGTGGGAGTGTTACTCCCCTCTGAGTGCTGGATGGGGGGTAGTCTATAACCCTCTAAAAAATGTTTGTGAGCTGCGACTGTCTCCCCTCTACCTATGTATCTGCGTGTGTTTGTAGAAGTATGTCCCGGTGGCTTTGTATCTCCAGTAAGAAGCTCCCTAGTTGTCTCTAATCTCGGGAGTCCATGATCTCCCCGAGAGTGGGCTGCCCTCTAATAAGGCCTCATATCTTCCTCTAATCTCAGTATACGTGCTACATCGACACACAAAATGCTCCTCACTCTCCACCTCCTTTGTGCATGCTCTGCAGACTCGTTCCACTTTGGGCACCCCAGTATGTCTCCCAATATCAATCTCTAACCTGTGTGATGCTACTCTCAACTGACCAATCTCCACTCGTCAGCTATGGGGCATGTATGTGTCCATGTAGCATGGTCTCTGTATGAATCCATCTGGTAGTATAGTAAGGAACTGGTCTCCGTAGTCTGACATCTTTGTCCCCAAGCCCAGTGGCTCCCAAACTCTCCTAATGTATGGCTGCCAAATGTCTCAACACCAAGTTCCTCTCGTTGCAAGAGAGGTGAACAGAGGGTGAGTCAGGGTCATACCGGAAGGGTGGTAGATTCTCCATATCAAGAACATGTGCCTCACACCATGTTCTAACCTGTGAGTAACAAGAGCTCTCATGCCCACCCTTTGATAGCCATATAGTTGCCTCAAAAGCCTATCGAGTAAGTCTATCAAGAGGTAGCTCTCTCATCCTCTGAATGAAACAAACTGTTTGGAATAGTGCCTCTACTACCATAGGTGGTTTGGCGAGCTCTACTTTGATAATGTCATGTGGCACGGTCTACTTGCTATGGAACAAGCATGTGATCATACATATCTGTGGCCTCTCAATATGTACCCACTGGTCATTTGTCAATCTTGGTGCCCATATTACCGCTGCGTACATCAAGGCCGGGGTGAATAGGGTGTTGAAAAGCCACCCCTTTGTGCGGGGCTCCTGAAAGTGTCCCTGGTGGCATCTTCGCTCTAGCATGGCCAATGCTGCATATCCTCGAGTGAGCCTGTCAATAGCTGCCTACCTCATCGTGAATGGTCCTGGTAGGCTTGTGAATGTAACTCCAAGGAAGACATATGAGGGGACCACATCAACCCGTCCTCCTACTCTGCTGGCAGTGAAAGTGGTAGTGCTTCTCACTGCAGTGGATGTGTGAAATATCATGAACTTGGTTTTGCCAAGGTTCACAGTTAACCCCCTGTGTGTGCAGAAATCATCTAAGGCCCCCAAATGGTGCTGCAAGCCCTCGAATGACTCTAAAATAAACACAATATCATTAGCATATAACATGATGTGGACTGGAGAACATGCCAAGTTGCTCCCCTCCCCACCTGCTCGCAGTATGTAGTTAGAGATCTCGTCGATGTAGAGCCCAAAGAGTGTCGGGGAGAGTGAGAATCCTTGCTTAACACCAGTGGTGCTAGCAATGGTCTCTGATAAACCTTATGGGCATCAAACTCCACCAATCACCATCTCATAGAGAGCATATATGGCCCAAATCATCTTTAAGACCATATTAGGTAGTTTGGTAAAAATCTCACATTATGGGAATCTCCAAATCGACTAAATTCATGTAATTTGGGAATTTTCCACTTAAAGTGGGAAAAATTGAGGTGTGTGGCTAGTAAATAAAGTGAAAATCTCATAGGATTGTGGTGTTGATAAACACCAAAAGTCAAGAGGATGTACAACACATGGATTTGAATAATAACTATGAATTACATAAAACAAAGGATGATACAAAAAAGATTTTGTTTACAAATTGACTAGTATAGTCACAATAGAAGCTCCACATAATTCTACTCCACATTTGATACCATATCTGAACTTTGATCCAAGTGTGGTTGATGTGCACGAGTGAGGCCTTCTTTGGCTTTTAGAGCATGCCTTTCTGGAATCTTTATTCTAGAAAATGTTCCTTCTTTGTTGGGTCTCCAGGACCAAACAATTGCATCTACAGTTTCCCACACTTGTGGGTCCTTATAGTTGACAACCCAATAGCCCTTCCAACAATTACTGTAATCTTGAGTATCTGTCATCCCACTTTTTCTCGCGCAAGGTTTACAATATTGAATCAAGAGTTTTCTGTAGTTTGGTGATGTAGGCTCATTATCATTGTCAGATAAAGCCATTGCAAGCCACACTGGATAGATTTCTGTGTCACTTGGAACAAGCATAAGAAAGTCACCTTGGTGCACATCAGACATAGGGTCAAACTCTTCCCTTGGCCTATCTCATTGAGGCCCACAAAAATGATCGTTCAACTCTTCAAGGCCTAGGAATCTTTCTGCTCCTTGTTGCAAATTCATTGTAGTGCGTTGTAGGTGAGAATATTCTTGAGTTTTTGGCCAAAACATTTCATACAAGACTCCCTCTGATATGATTGCTTTTCCAATCTCTTCAATTACCTTACTCCAATAATCTATCACGGGTCTATAATATCGCGGAATACTTGAACCATTCCCTAAATTTTTCCAAAATTTTATATAGTTCTTTAGCCCCAAAATGACTTCTTCGTGGGCCTTGACATACTCCTCCATTTGTACTAGATGTGGATCTCCATGTGGTAACATTGGCTTGCCTTCTGTGTCTGTTTTCCAAAGGCTAATACTTCCACTCCAACTTGATACACCTACATGTGCCTTATATTGCATAATTGGTGTCTCATCCTACATAAAGAACCTCAATTGAAGCGGTTTGGAATGTCCAACAAGTATGTATTGTCCATCACAAAGATAGCGATCACAATATTGCTTGAAATCGGGGATCTTTGTGAGAAAAAATGGACCTGGAGATGAAGATGAGCTGTTTCGTAATGTATCCATCAAATGTGGCAAAGTATAGGTTTGTGTAACTCTCAAATTCTCTAAAAACCTACTAAACATGGTGTCTATGTCCTCATGTGTATGCCCAACCATTAAGAATCCCAGCTGGATGGTTTTGAAAACACCCCTTGCAACAAGCATTGACAAATAGGCAAATAAGTATCGATTTTTGTTTTCCCCTGCACAATTATCCAATTGTAGCAACAAGTTCTCTGGCAATCTGCGAAATGTTGACCCCAATTCCTCTTATGCAATTTCTGACGACTACAGAATGGGCTCTTTTCCATCACTCAAGTTATGGTAGTCCAAAGCATCCCTTGAGTTCAAAGCATGTAGTAGTGAAATATTGCTCCTTGGAAGTCCATTTGTTACTAGATCACCAAGAGGATGCTTATCTATCCTCTCTAGGTTATGTAAACAATTATCAATTGAGCCAATTGTAAGATTTGGATCAGCGGGCCACAAACCATTCAAGACAAAGTGTCCGTAATGACCTTCTCCATGTCCATGAGTGATCATGCCAATCAATGCCACTTGCAGATTATATCCTGAATCCACACCCTTAGGAACAATGCGTAATCTAGGAATGGCAGTCTTCTTTTGATCCATCTTATCATGGATTATGCATACATATTTTTGTGGTTGAGTTTTGAATACGTGCGCCATGCATAATATAGGCTTCTGCAACTCTTTTGTTGTGCCATGTGAACTTCTCTCTCCCTCAAGAGAAGAGATCTCTCTTCAAGAGAAGGTTTAGCTTCTAACCTTGCCTTGATTGAGCTACAAATATTGCACTTAGAGAACTCACTCGTCTTTGTTAAAGTGACATGTGGGTACTCTTTGTTCCAAATTCTACCAAAAGAAGATTGGAATAGCTTCTTCTCATAGCCCATTTGGTCAAGTGTCGTGTTGATTTCACATAAAATATACACTTGTTTGTATGTTGATAGAATCACCAATTGAGTCTCTCTTGAGCCATCTAGCAGTGTTCTACTTCTATGTGGCATCTTCTCAGAGTTGTTTTCCACAAACTCATTTAGTAGTTCTCTTGCTAAACTAGTATGTTGAAGTCCCCTTCTCAATGTACATGTGTTCCCATGTACATATTGGCGCACACCATTTTTAAAGTTCTCCTTGTATCGATAAAATGATTTCTTTGGTATTCCATGTAGCTCATACTATGCTCTACAACAAACAATAGAGCCATTTAGCCTGAATTGGTATCGTGAATTCTCATCTTTATGATAACATATAGAAAGAACATCATAAACATAATTAGTGCGTGATTTTTGAGACTCTCCCCAAAACTATTGTCGTAACCTTGTCACCATATCACGATCTGCAAACTGGCAACATTTTTGTGCACAAAAACCAATGCATGATACCCTTTGAATTGATTTTTTTGAAAGGTAAAAAGTCGAAACTGGTGCTGCTTTTGATTTTTGAGTCCTGTTCATGAAAGTGTATCGTCTCTTCCTTGACAGCTGGACAACGTTACTCCCATCAAGTTTTTTTCCAACATTGTCATCGTTGGATACATCCTCATATGTAGCATGCATGCCATTAATAGGAACAAAGCGTTGTAATGGGCTCCCATTCAACATTGTTGTCTGCTTGATGGGCCACTTTAACAAAGTGATGCTACCCACTTCAACCACATCATCAATGCTTGCATTTTCTCTTTCAATACACACACCCACACAATCAGGACCAAGTTCTTGAAAGTCGACATAATCATGTGGAAATACATATAAGATGGTCCCTTCATTCATGGTTTGCATCATTGTGTCATCTTTTAAAAGGACCCTCTGATTTCTCCAAGACTCTCGAATCACTGCTTCAAATTCTGGGCTTGTCATAGGTATTGCATCTATAACTAGAGGATCAGAATGATCATGTTCTTCATCACCATTGTGGCTTTCCTGTGGATCAATTAAGTTCCCATTTAATACAAAAGATTTCAAAAGAAGCTTTGACCATCTAACAACACTCCATAATGAGCCTTGGAGAGATGAAGTATCCATTGTAGGAAAAGGTAGGACCACATCCTTCAAGCATTCCTCTACTAGTATGAAGACATTTCCTTGCCCTATCTTTGTACCACCACAAGTGGAATCTGGATCTGTTCTACACACACAACCAATACCAACAATTTCATTGTCAAGTATCATATGTACTTTCTCCCCAGATTCGAAGTCCATCCTGTAAGTGAAAAAGATTACATTGTTAATTCCATAGTTATAGAAAAATACTCTTCAAACAAAAAATCATGCTACAACATGAAAAAGGTTTGCATAGGTTGGACAAGTGGTGAACCTTGAGACCAAATCCTCCTTGCTATATTAATGGACGCAAGGTTGGAAATTATGGTGGATATTGAAACCAAAGTATCCTTGCTATATTAGAGCATAGGTTGGACAAGTGGTGGACCTAGTTGTAATACCCACTGCCACCTATCAACTACTATAGGACTATGCTTTCCAATGTCCAAGTATCCCTTGAGTCTTTCAAGGTTGAAGACGTGGTGGACCTTGAAACGAAAATCCCCTTTCTATATCAGAGCATAGCTTGGACAAGTGGTGGACCTAGTTATAATGCCCAATATCGAAGGTGAAACACCTTAGGACCGTGCTACCTTGCTTGCCAATGTTTACGTAGCCCCTCATTTATTTAATGGTAGCAAGGTTGGACAAGTGGTGGACCTTGAAACCAAAGCCTCTTTGCTATATGAGAGCATAGGTTGGACCTAGTTGTAATACCCACTGCCACCTATCAACTACTATAGGACTATGCTTTCCAATGTCCAAGTATCCCTTGAGTCTTGCAAGGTTGAACACGTGGTGGACCTTGAAACCAAAATCCCCTTTCTATATCAGATCATAGCTTGGACAAGTGGTGGACCTAGTTATAATGCCCAATATCCAAGGTGAAATACTTTAGGACCTTGATACCTTGCTTGCCAATGTTTACGTAGCCCCTCATTTCTTTAATGGAAGCAAGGTTGGACAAGTGGTGGACCTTGAAACCAAATCCTCTTTGCTATATGAGAGCATAGGTTGGACCTAGTTGTAATACCACTGCCACCTACCAACTACTATAGGGCTATGCTTTCCAATGTCCAAGTATCCCTTGAGCCTTGCAAGGTTGAACACGTGGTGGATTGTTGAAACCAAAATCCCCTTTCTATATCAGAGCATATCCTGGACAAGTGGTGGACCTAGTTATAATGCCCCTCCTTTCTTTAATGGAAGAAAGGTTGGAAAAGTGGTGAGTCTTGAAACCCAAACCCTTTGGCTATATATAGAGGATAGCTTGGACAAGTGGTGGGCTTAGTTGTAGTATCCAATGTCCAAGGTCCAAGGTGAACTATGTAAAGACCTTAATTCCAAAAACAAAGTCGTACAAGTGGTTCTCGTTGAAACCAAAACCTCCTTAGTGTATTAGAACATAACTTGGAGAAGTGGTGGACTTAGTTGTAATGGTGAATGCTCAAAGAAAACTATTATAGGACCTTGCTTCCCAAATCAAGTTTGGACAAGTGGTGGATCTTGAAACCAAAACCCCCTTACTCTATTAGAGCATAGCTTAGATAAGTGGTGGACGTAGTTGTCATGGAAAATGTTCTATGTGAACTGCTACAGGACCTTTCTATTAAATGTCTAAGTAGAGCTAGCTTCTTTAATGGAATCAAGGTTGGGAAAGTGGTGCATCTTGAAACCAAAAGCCCTTTATTGTATTAGAGCATAGCTTGGACAAGTGAGGGACCTAGTTTTAATGTGTGATGTCCAAAGAAAAGTATTACAAGACCTTGATTTCCAATATTTGAATTGGTCAACTGGTTAAAACTAAGTATAAAACTTTGACCATTTTCTTCTCGAATTGCCAAAAAGCTAGTTTTAGACACCCCTAAATGAAAATGGTTTAGGGTGGCCTTAAACAATGTTTTTTCAAAGACTTGAATAAAAGGGTTGCCGAAGAGTAATGAAAATTTATTATGGCTTGAAGTGCCTGAGTATGTGAAAACAAGCTTAGGTTTTCCACGAGGCAAAAGGTGACATAATAAGAACATTGGAAACTTAGGATTGACCATGTGGCCTAAACTTTGGCAAGTGACGTGGTGGCCAAGTTTTGTGGCACAGTGTGCACTTGGTCCTATATTTGTTGACCAATTGGCTAAATCTAGGACCATAAGGCTAAACCTTTGGCACCTTAAATATAGTATGGGACATAATCTAGAACTGCTATAGTAAATTAGTAGTATAGTTAACACTAGGTTGGTAACCTAACAGGACATAAAAGTGTCCTTTCAGGGTTTTGAAAAAAACCTCCAAAACCATAGTAGATCCACTCATTTTGTAAAATCCTTTCATGAGGTTATAGTTCAAGGCCTATTACACATGGAAAAAATAAGAAACTTGTAAAATTTCTCATCTTTTGGTCACACCAAGCCTCCAAAGTTGATGGACCTGTACATTTTCGTCAAAATAGTCATTTATTACGTTTTGTTGCATAAAAATAAGATTAGGGATTTTTGTAGGACTTGAGATAAATTCCCAGCTAACTACAATGGGTTGGTGATCAGAAAATATGATTGCTTCTCACTCACTATTTTTTGTTTTGCCAAAAGAAATCGGCACAAAAAAGTTGAATTTGTACGATTCTGCAAACCTATCATCCAAGTTTCTATAGCCACACTCAATACAAATAATATATGCATGTTTTCTTAGTTCCCTATTGCCCTTTAGGCTCATAAGGAGCCATGGATCATTTCAAAAGAATAATACATCTCTTACCAAGGGGAATCTTGGGGACAAAGATGAAGTGCTAAATGCAGCAAACATGAAAAAACTGGGTTCAACATTATAAGTTGTAGAATCCCATAGAAGCTATTCAATATCTAGCCAAATTTGATCCTTATGACTAGATATGGTTACTACCTACAAAATGCATGTAGTTGTCACAAGAAACTAACAAGATTGAAAAAGATATACTTGATATAATAGAATGTTTTGTTTTCTTCTATAACTGAAAAAATCAACCATCGTTGTCTACTATGCAAAATAGGGTATTAGGTGCCCCAAAACTCAAGGAGTATTAGCTTTATGTTACAATAAGCGACATAGAAAATCAAAACTGCATTTGGATATCATGAAAGCCACCAAAAAAATCATAGAAGAGCTAAAATTGGCTAAAAAACAGGATTTGACAATTTTTGTAATTTGGTCATAACTTACAACTTTAACATTTATTTCTCCCTAGGAGCATCACGACATGTTGAGGACTACTAAAGATAGTTCTCTAGCATTATAGACCTCACAAACATGAATTCTAGAGTGGTATAGTTGCAAAAAGTAAAAAAAAGCCAAAAACAGGACCCATTTTTTCACACAGTTTAGGTTGTGAAATGTTGTGCAAAGACAAGGTTAAAGATGGAATTGATATTCTAAAAAAATGTCGAGTTTTTTTCAGCTCACGAGACAACTTTCTAGACAGATAGCACCTCAAAATCCATTTTGAAACTCTTGACATAATTCAAGGAAAACAATCACTTAACAGGACATAAAAGTGTCCCATTACCAACCTAGTGTTAATATGTTAATATTTGTATTATATTTAAGTATATGCTAAATATAATTTATGTTCAAAATTTCACTAATGAAGAATGTTCCCATTTAGCATCGTACACAACACACAGGTGGAGCGCACAAGATTGAAAGTTCGCGCACAAGATAAAGAAACAGCGGTGTACGCAACGCTTTCCAGAAGGGCAGGATCGGGCATAGCTTCTTCTCAGTAGACATTGCACACCTCACGAATAGAGAAAAAATAGGTATTTCTCTCTCTCTCACTCTCTGTCTTTCTCCATATAGAGAAGATGGTTCTCTGGAACTCTTTCTTGCACACACACTCTCTCGTCAAAGGACAGAGATACATAGTTTAAAAGTATCCCCGCACACATACACATATTCCCACACATCGTCTTCCTCTCTTCCACATACATAACCACGGTGAAATCTGTTATCTTGCTGTCTCTCTCTTTAAAATACATGCACATATTCCCACACATCGTCTTCCTCTCTTCCACTTACATAACCACAGTGAAATTTGTTATCTTGTTGTCTATCTCTTGAAAATACGTGCACATATTCCCATACATTGTCTTCCTCTCTTCCACATACATAAACACAATGAAATCTGTTATCTTTCTCTCTCTCCTCTCTCTAGAAAACATGTATTTCTCTCTCTCTCTATATATATCTATCTATCTCTGTATCTTGCTATCTCTCTCTTGAAAATACATTCTCATGTATGTGTGCGTCTGTGTTATCTACGTGTATGTATGTATATTTGTGTTATTTCATTGTAATACTCATACATAATGCAGATACACAATTACACTTAATTACGATATGCACACATAGTATATATACCTACATAAATATCACAAATAACTAACACATTGTAATACTAGTAAACTTGAATGGAAGACTTACTTGCGTGATCTGTTAAAGTCGATTCTTGTAGCGAGTTCTGGATGTATACTGAGCTGATTTTCCTCTAATCCATTTGTAGATATGATTGTAACTTCTATTTCTAAAAAAAAGTAGTGTTGTTTAGTGATACACCTAATGGACATAAATGGTTGAAACTAGGACATGTAGACCAAAAATACGTGTATTTCTTTGGATGAATATATAAACTTTTTGGTGACCCTTACCACAAGTGGTGGACCTTGAGACCAGTGGACTATAAGGACCTCCAAACAATACCTTGTACACTCAATCCTTCTTGGTATCTAGGTTGGACAAGTGGTGGAACTTGTTCAAATTCTCTAACCACTCTCTCTAACATGGTGACATAACTTAGGTGTGAAAAATTCATATCTATGCAAACTAATATTAGTTTAGGCTTGTTAATTTGAATTTGTTTGAATTTATGTACAATATAATGATTTGAGGTTTGCATATTTGAATTTAGGTGGTATAATGATATCTTTTTGTGGTAAACTTGAATTTAAAATCAATTTCGCATGGAATATTTTAAATTTAAGTGGTAAAATTTGAATTTTATAAAAAAGTTTGAATTTTAAAATTTGGGCGGGATACTTTAAAATTTAGGCGGGATATTTAAAATTTTGGAGGGATATTTTAAGTTTAGGCGATAAGATTTTGAATTTTAAATTTAGGCAGGAAGATTTTGAATTTATAGCGAGATCTCCCTTACATAAGAAAGTATAGGTTGGACAAGTGGTGGACCTTAAAGACAAAGCATCCATGCTACTGGACATGATAGGTAGGGAATCTAGTTGAATATTGTATGTATAATATATATGTAATAGATCTAGCTAGGAAAAGTGGTGGACATTGGAGCATTACCCCATGTCAAACATATCATGCACATTCCAAGTGGTGAGAAAAAATATCATTTAAGATATAGCCTTATAGGTTGGACAAGTGGTGGACCTTAACACCCAAATATTCTTAATATAATGACATAGAGTGAAAAAGTGGTGAATCTTGAGACAAAACCACTCATGCTACTAGCGATAATAGCTTGGAAAAGTGGCGTACCTTGAATGTAAACCCCCCATCTACGAAATATCGTGGGTTTAAGATATTTCGATGAAGCCTAGCATCTTGGAGACATGGTGCAGCTTGCTTCTCTTCATGTTTCACTGGAGCCTATCTTGGACAAATGGTGGAGCATCCTTCTCTCCATGTTTCAATGGAGCCCAGCTTGGACAAGTGGTGAACCTTTGCTTCTCTCTATGATTCAATAGAGTTAGCTTGGACAAGTGGTGGACCTTGGAACCAAACTTCCATGTAAAACCTATCATGGTCACTCCAAGTGGTGAGAGAGAATAACCTTTAAGATATAGCCTTATAGGTTGGACAAGTGGTGGACCTTAACACCCAAATATTCTTAATATAATGACATAGAGTGAAAAAGTGGTGAATCTTGAGACAAAACCACTCATGCTACTAGTGATAATAGCTTGGACAAGTGCACGACCTTGAACGTAAACCCCCCATGTTTCAATAGAGTTAATGTCATAGAGTGAAAAAGTGGTGAATCTTGAGACAAAACCACTCATGCTACTAGCGATAATAGCTTGTACAAGTGGTGGACCTTGAATGTAAACCCCCCATCTACGAAATATCATGGGTTTAAGGTATCTCGATGAAGCTTAGCATCTTGGAGACATGGTGCAGCTTGCTTCTCTTCATGTTTCAATGGAGCCTATCTTGGACAAATGGTGGAGCATCTTTCTCGCCATGTTTCAATGGACCCTAGCTTGGACAAGTGGTGAACCTTTGCTTCTCTCTATGATTCAATAGAGTTAGCTTGAACAAGTGGTGGACCTTGGAACCAAACTCCCATGTAAAACCTATCATGGTCACTCCAAGTGGTGAGAAAGAATAAACTTTAAGATATAGCCTTATAGGTTGGACAAGTGGTAGACCTTAACACCCAAATATTCTTAATGTAATGACATAGAATGAAAAAGTGGTAAATCTGGAGACAAAACCAGTCATGCTACTAGCGATAATAGCTTGGATAAGTGGTGGACCTTGAACATAAACCCCCCATGTTTCAATAGAGTTAATGACATAGAGTGAAAAAGTTGTGAATCTTGAGACAAAACCACTCATGCTACTTGCGATAATAGCTTGGACAAGTGGTGGACTTTGAACGTAAACCCCCCATGTTTCAATAGAGTTCGCTTCGACAAATGGTGGAGCATCCTTCTCTTCATGTTTCAATGGAGCCTAGCTTGGACAAGTGGTGGACCTTTGTTTCTCTCTATGTTTCAATAGAGTTAGCTTGGACAAGTGGTGGACCTTGGAACCAAACCCCCATGTAAAACCTATCATGGTCACTCCAAGTGGTAAGAAAGAATAACCTTTAAGATGTAGCCTTATAGGTTGGACACGTGGTGGACCTTAACACCCACATATTCTTAATAAAAGTGGTGAATCTTGAGATCAAACCACTGAGGCTAGTAGCAATAATAGCTTGGACAAGTGGTGGACCTTGAATGTAAACCCCCCATCTACGAAATAGTGTGGGTTCAAGGTATTTAGATGGAGCCTAGCATCTTGGAGACATGGTCCACCTTGCTTCTCTTAATTTTTCAATGGAGCCTATCTTGGACAAATGGTGGAGCATCCTTCTCTCCATGTTTTAATGGACCCTAGCTTGGATAAGTGGTGGACGTTTTCTTCTCTCTATATTTTAATAGAGCTAGCTTGGACACGTGGTGGACCTTCGAACCAAACCCCAATGTAAAACCTATCATGGTCATTCCAAGTGGTGAGAAAGAACAACCTTTAAGATATATCCTTATAGGTTGGACAAGTGGTGGACCTTAACACCCAGATATTCTTAATATAATGACATAGAGTGAAAAATGGTGAATCTTGAGAAAAAACCATTCATGCTACTAGCGATAATAGCTTGGACAAGTGGTGGACCTTGAACGTAAACCCCCCATGTTTCAGTAGAGTTAGCTTCGACAAATGGTGGAGCATCGTTCTCTCCATGTTTCAATGGAGCCTAGCTTGCACAAGTGGTGGACCTTTGTTTCTCTCTATGTTTCAATACAGTTATCTTGGACAAGTGGTGAACCTTGGAACCAAACCCCCATGTAAAACTTATCATGGTCACTCCAAGTGGTAAGAAAGAATAACCTTTAACACTAGGTTGTTAACCTAACAAGACATAAAAGAGTCCTTTCAAGGTTTTGAAAAAAACCTCCAAAACCATAGTAGATCCACTCATTTTGTAAAATCCTTTCATGAGGTTATATTTCAAGGCCTACTACACATGGAAAAAATAAGAAACTTGTAAAATTTCTCATCTTTTGGTCACACCGAGCCTCCAAAGTTGATGGACCAATGCATTTTCATCAAAACGGTCATTTCTTACGTTTTGTTGCATAAAAATAAGATTAGATATTTTTGTAGGACTTGAGATAAACTCCCTAGTTAACTTCAATGGGTTGGTGATCAGAACATATGCTTGCTTCTTACTCACTATTTTTTGTTTTGCCAAAATAAATAGGTACAAAAAATTTGAATTTTTACCATTCTGCAAACATATCATCAAAGTTTCTATAGCCACGATCAATACAAATAATATATGGATGTTTTCTTAGTTCCCTATTGTCTTTTATGTTCATAAGGAGCCATGGAGCATGTCAAAAGAATAATACATCTCTTACCAAGGGGAATCTTGGGGACAAAGATGAAGGGTTAAATACAGTAAACATGAAAAAGCTGGGTTAAACATTATGAGTTGTAGAATCCCATAGAAACTATTCAATATCTAGCCAAATTTGATCCTTATGACTAGATATGGTTACTACCTACAAAATGCATGTAGTTGTCACAAGAAATAACAATATTGAAAAACCTATACTTGATATACTAGAATGTTTCATTTTCTATTATAATTGAAAAAAATCAACCATCATTGTGTACTATGCAAAATAGGGTACTAGGTGCCCCAAAACTCAAGGAATGTTAGCTTTATGTTACAATAAGCGACATAGAAAATAAAAAATGCATTTGGACATCATGAAATCCACCAAAAAAATCATAGAAGAGCTAAAATTGGCTAAAAAACAGGATTTGACAATTTTTGTAATTTGGCCATAACTTACAACTTTAATATTTATTTCTCCCTAGAAGCATCAAGACATGTTGAGGACTACTCAAGATAGTTATCTAGCATTATAGATCTCACAAACACAAATTCTAGAGTGGTATAGTTGCAAAAAGTTGAAAAAGGCCAAAAACAGGACATGTTTTTTCACACAGTTAAGGTTGTGAAATGTTGTGCAAGGACAATGTTAAAGATGGAATTGATATTCCAAAAAAAATTCGAGTTTTTTCCAGCTTATGAGACAAATTTCTAGATAGATAGCACCTCAAAATCCATTTTGAAACTCTTGACATAATTCAAGGAAAATGGTTACTTAACAGGACATAAAAATGTCCTAGGACATAAAAGTGTCCCATTACCAACCTAGTGTTAAGATGTAGCCTTATAGGTTGGACAAGTGGTGGACCTTAACAACCACATATTCTTAATATAATGACATAGAGTGGAGAGGTGGTGAATCTTGAGACCAAACCACTCAGGCTACTACCAATAATAGCTTGAACAAGTGTTGGACCTTCAATGTAAACCCCTCATCTATGAAATATCGTGGGTTTAATGTTTTTCGATGGAGCCTAGCATCTTGGAGACATGGTGCAGCTTGCTTCTCATCATGTTTCAATGGAGCCTATCTTGGACAAATGGTGGAGCATCCTTCTCTTCATGTTTCAATGGAGCTTAGCTTGGACAAGTGGTGAACCTTTGCTTCTCTATATGTTTCAATAGAGTTAGTTTGGACAAGTGGTGGACCTTGGAGCCAAACCCCCATGTAAAACCTATCATGGTCACTCCAAGTGGTGAGAAATAATAAACTTTAAGATATAGCCTTATAGGTTGGACAAGTGGTGGACCTTAACACCAAGATATTCTTAACACTAGGTTGGTAATGGGACTCTTTTATGTCCTGTTAAGTGACCATTTTCCTTGAATTATGTCAAGAGTTTCAAAATGGAATTTGAGGTGCTATCTGTCTACAAAGTTGTCTCATGAGCTGAAAAAAACTTGACATTATTTTGGAATATCAATTCCATCTTTAACCTTGTCCTTGCACAACATTTCACAACCTAAACTGTGTGAAAAAACGGGTCCTGTTTTTGGCTTTTTTCAACTTTTTGCAACTATACCACTCTAGAATTCATGTTTGTGAGGTATATAATTCTAGAGAACTATATTTAGTAGTCCTCAAAATGTCCTGATGCTTCTAGGGAGAAATATATGTTAAAGTTGTAACTTATGACCAAATGACAAAAATTGTCAAATCCTGTTTTTTAGCCAATTTTAGCTCTTCTATGATTTTTTGGTGGCTTTCATGATATCCAAATGCAGTTTTGATTTTCTATGTCGCATATTGTAACATAAAGCTAATATTCCTTGAGTTTTGGGGCACCTAATACCCTATTTTGCATAGTAGACAACGATGCTTGATTTTTTCAATTATAGAAGAAAAGAAAACATTCTAGTGTATCAAGTATAGCTTTTTCAATATTGTTAGTTTCTTGTGACAACTGCATGCATTTTGTTGGAAGTAACCATACCTAGTCATAAGGATCAAATTTAGCTAGATATTGAATAGTTTCTATGGGATTCTACAACTCATAATGTTGAACCCAGCTTTTTCATGTTTGTTGTATTTAGCACTTCATCTTTATCCCCAAGATTCCCCTTGGTAAGAGACGTATTATTATTTTGACATGCTCCATGGCTCCTTATGAACCCAAAGGACAATAGGGAACTAAGAAAACATGCATATATTATTTGTATTGAGAGTGGCTATAGAAACTTTGATGATAGGTCTACAGAATGGTAAAAACTCAACTTTTTTGTACCTATTTCTTTTGGAAAAACAAAAAATAGTGAGTGAGAAGCAATCATATGTTCTTATCACCAACCCATTGAAGTTAACTAGGGAGTTTATCTCAAGTCCTACAAAATTCCCTAATCTTTTTTTTATGCAACAAAACGTCAGAAATGACTATTTTGATGAAAATGTACTGGTCCATCAACTTTGGAGGCTTGGTGTGACCAAAAGATGAGAAATTTTACAAGTTTCTTATTTTTTCCATGTGTAGTAGTCCTTGAACTATTACCTTATGAAAGGATTTTACAAAATGAATGGATCTACTATGGTTTTGGAGGTTTTTTTCAAAACCCTGAAAGGACACTTTTATGTCCTCTTAGGTTACCAACCTAGTGTTAATATAGTGACATAGAGTGGAAAAGTGGTGAATCTTGAGAGCAACCACTCATGCTACTAGCGATAATAGGTTGTACAAGTGGTTGATCTTGAATGTAAACTCCCCATGTACAAAATAACGTGGGTTTAAGGTATTTCGATGGAGGCTAGTGACGAAGGAAATTTGGAATGGCGACCTCTACACCAAAACAAACTCCATTGCACCACAAGGGAAATGAGATGAGGGCACCACCTAGTCTTGGAAACATGGACTAGGACCGCTACACGCACACGCACACACACACACACACAACACACACACACACACACACACACACACACACACAGAGAGAGAGAGAGAGAGAGAGAGCTATCACTATGAATGAAGCATTAACCTCAATGTGTGTACAAGGAATGGATAACTTCAAGCAGTCCCAACACAATAGCATGTAGATTACTAAACAACAACTCAAGATTTAGCCCAAATCACATCAAACACTCTCACACACACATAAAAGATCTCTCTTAATTAACATAAGTAAGAGGAGGGGAGATTACTAGCATAAAACCATTTGCACTTTAGAATGTGCAATGAATAGAGTGAATGAATGAGCTTTATGGGCTCATGATGAGTGATACAAAGACTAATGAGGCTGAGGGAGGCTTGAAATTACAAAGGGGGGGGCCTCTTTATATAGGCAAGAGAATGATTAGGAGTGAGGTTAAGATCCAAGTGCAATTTGTACAAATGAAGCTTGATTAGAGACATTCCACCAATGAAGAAGCTCCTTCCAAGGGATTTGTTGACCAATTTGCAACTAATTGGCTCCATCATCATTTGTGTTGTCTTCACTCCTTCCTCCATAGCTTGAGTCCAAGAGCTTCCTTATTTTAAAATGTAAAGAATCTATAACAAGATTACAACAATGAGAACTTATGAATTACAACAAGATTAAACATGATTTGAGAGGTGATTAGAAGAGTAATTTGTGATGGTTTTTTGAGCTTAAGAGAGAGGAGGAAGGAGGGGAGGGTGAGAAGACTAATGGTTGATTTTTAGAGAAGGACTCAATGTGGAAAAGGAAGGGTGTGTGTGTAAAGGTAGAGGGGGTGGTCTCCACCACAGTTGAAAAAACTGGCGTCCGCCATTTTGGCCATATCTCCTAGACCGTAGATGCAAAAATTATAAAAAAATATGGACAGAGTCTCCAGCTCATCAGCTACAACTTTGATGAAGAAAACTTTTCTTGGATCGGTGTGGAAGTATTTTTAAAAAGTCCAGCAAAATCATGTGTCTGTTTCCTTCCTTTACCAAGTCTTCCACCTGGGTCTCATCTGTTTGAATCATCATATGGCTCCAAAGCCATGATGATATGAGCCACTCATGACCCTTGAATCATGGGTGCATGGATCCACAACCACATCATATCTTTTCTTTTCACATTTACATATTTTCCCTTCCCTTTACCACTAGGTTCTCCCTTTCACCTCCGGTGAACTAGTCAAGGAAAAATTCCCATAAAATCATTTTTTTGAATTTTTCCAAGAGGTTGTTCTCACTCTTTCTTTTAGTGTAAACCTTTAGAAGCAAGGAAGACCAACAAAATATAGTAAACAAAAATTTGTGATAGGTTCGGATCATAGCCTCCCCAAACCTGGCTAGGGGTATTTATGCCTCCATATGTCCTGGTCTTGTGCACTTTACCACCAATGTCTTGAAGTCTGTAAGAGCCATTTTTGAACTTTTTGGTGACCAAGAACGGGCCTTCCCATCGAAAAATAAAATTTCCATCCTTACGAGTGTCGAAGCGATTGTCATATCGAAGCACCAAAGATCCCTTTTTGATGTCTTTGGATGCTAGCTTTTTGTTGAACTTTTTTCTGCGCTTCTCTGCTTCTTGAGAATAGTTGTTGATGGCTTCTTCACGATCCAATTGCAGCCTCTCTAGATCCATGATCCTTTGATTTACTTTCTCCTTTTGAGAGCCTACTTGGCTACCCAATATTCAAAGACTTGTTAACTTCACTTCAATGGGCAAAAGCGCCTCCTTTCCATAAACCAAATGAAAGGGCGTGTACCCTAATGTGGTTTTGAAGGAGGTTCTATAGGCCCATAGAGATCCATTCAGGTTCTTGTCCCAATCTTGGCGCCTGGCATGTACCTGTTTGGTGAGAATTTTGCAAATGATTCCATTTACTTTTTCCACCAAGCCATTGCACTGAGGGTAGTAAGGAGTAGAGTGTTGATGTTGAATATTTAGCTTCTGCATGAGTTCTCCTACCAAGTCTGCTGTAAACCCTGGTCCTCTATCAAATAGTATTTCAAGAGGGGTGCCAAACCGGCAACAGATGTGGTCAAAGATGAGCTGACTCACATCCTTAGCAGTAATTCTATTGGTCGGCATAGCCTCAGCCCATCTAGTCATGTAGTCTACTCCCATAATGATGTACTCTTTACCTGACTGAGTGTGTGGTAGAGGCCCTATGACATCAATTCCCCACTTCTCAAAGGGCCCATATACCTTTATTGGGTTCTGAGGTTCAGCTATGAGCCGTCGTGGTCCTGCTTTCTGACATTCATCACATGTTTGACACCAGTATTTGACATCACGATGAAGACTTGGCCAAGTAAACCCAGCGTGTAGAGCCTTTCTACTAGTGATGTCGTGTGCAAAGTGTCCTCCGCACACATCATCGTGACAAGATTTTAAAATCTCTTCAATTTCACTCTTCAAAGGCACTCTCCTAAGCACACCATCCTTACCAAGACAATACAAGTTATCATTTACTATGCGATACCTGGTAGCCTTCCTAGCTAACCATCCCCTTTCCCTGCATTCAAGTGTTTAGGAGCCTCTCCTTGCTCCAGAATGTGAATAATATCTTCTAAGTCCTCCTTGCCTTGCTAAAGTGGAAGTTTGATGGCCACTGCTCGCACTATTGACTCATTTAACTTCGATGATGCTAGGTGGTCTTCATCCTTGTTCTGGTCTCTTGGCACATGATGTACTTGTGCCTCCCTAAATCTCCTCATAAGAGTTTTGGCTTCTCTCATTTTAGTAGAGAGACTGGCATTTTTGCAATCCCATGTACCTTGCATTTGCCTTACCAAAAGCATGGAGTCACCAAAAGCATTTAATCTCTTAATTGAGTTATCCAGGCACCAACAAAGGCCATGAATTAGAGCTTGATATTCTGCTTCATTGTTGGAGTGGACATCTTCTAGAGTGATCCCTTCACCATGGATCCTCTCTCCCAATGGAGATAAGACCACAATGCCTGCAGCTGCCTTATCCTTGGTTCTCTTGTATGCTCCATCAAAGTAGAGGCTATAAGCATTGAACAGAGCCTCTAGAGCTGGAGGTGGTTGAAGTTCCTTTCTCTTCAAATTGAAATCTTTTTTCATAGCACTTGTTTGTTAAAATGCCGGCTAAGCATGCTCGAGTTGTTCTTTCAACTTGTATTGTATAATCAAACTCTTGAAGTCGAACCACCCACTTTGCTATTTTGTAAGAGATTTCCATATGTTGTAGTGCATAGGGAAACATATCCTCCACAGTGATAATTACAAACCTCTTCGGCAGCAAGTATGGCCGAAATTTGGTTACCGCAAACATGAGAGCTAACACTAGATGTTCCATCAGGGTGTAGGCCTTCTCTGTGTTTTCCATGAGGCGGCTAGCAAAATACACAGGCCTCATAAAGGATGTTTTTGGATCTTTTTGTAGGAGGGCAGCACCAATGGCCTCTTCTCCCACACTAGGGTTTACAAAGAATGTTTCTTCCCAACAAGGTTGGAGGATTACAAGGAATGACACTAACATTTTTTTTATCTCTCTAAAATGCCCATCACTTTCTTCGCTCCAAACAAGCGTCTCTTGGCGAGTCAGCTGTTGTAGAGGAAATATCACTTGGGAGAGTAAGTGTATGAATCTACTCAAATATCTTAGCTTTTGCAAGAAAGAGATTAATTGTTTGATAGAAGTTGGGGAAGATAGATTTAGCAATGTTTCTATCTTTTTAGGATCTACCTCGATTCCATCAATGGACACTACATGCCCCAATAGTGTAACCTTGCTTTCCCCAATGTGGCATTTGTCCTTGTTTAGTTGTCCACCCAGCTGAGCTAAACGAGTAAATCCTTCATCAATCTTGCCGAGATGCATACTTTTGGAGCTATAAATACAAAAGTCATCTATGAAAACCCTTATGGACTTACCAAAGTAAGGTTGGAAGACCATGTTCATGAATCGTTGAAAGGTGGCTGGAGCGTTGGTGAGACCAAAAGGCATGACTCGAAATGCAAAATAGCCCCATGGTGTGATAAAAGTAGTCTTTTTCTGGTCCTCCTCTGCAATGCGTATTTGAAAGTAGACGGAGTAGCCATCACACACTGTGTATCGCTCATGGCCTGCTACTTCGTTTAGAATCTCATCTTGAAATGGGAGAGGGAAGTGGTCCCTCTTTGTTGTAGCATTTAGTGGCTTGTAATCCACGCACACTCGCCATTTTCCATTCTTCTTTGGCCTCACCACTACTGGGGAGACCCATTCTGAATCTTCTACTAGGTATATGAATCCTGCTTCTAAGAGTCTCTTCACCTCGGACAATAGTGCATTTTGTTGCACAACTCCTAATCTTCTTAGTTTTTGTACTACTGGGTTGCTCCCTTCTTTTAGATGGATATGATGCTTCACTGCAGTGACACTTGTAATGTGAGTGTAATCAGAAATAAACAATGATGCATGCTTCTTGAGAACATTTACATAACCCTCCCTTTCTTCTTTCTTTATATCCTTGGATAACATCTTCTCTAGGCTGGCATCCCACACATTCTCCATTTGGATCCTTGGGTTGTCTTCTGATAAGGTAGTTTCCTTTATGGTGACGCCCATGACTTCGAGAGTGCTATCACTCTCTTCACTTGAACTCTCTTCCTCCTCCATGGATGAGGAGCATCCACTTGAGCTCCACTCATCATCTAATGTCTCTAGTTCAAGGTTCTCTTGTCGTCCATTCTTCAAGTTATAAACCACCTTCCGACTATGGCCACCCACGCGACGCCTCAACTCCAAGTCTCCTGTTGCCCAATCTTGCCTAGCTCCTATACCCATGAGCCAAGGTCATCCTAAAATAAGGGGGTATCCTTCTCCCTTTACTGGCATCACATAAGCATCAACCTTTGTAGTGATTCCAAAAATAGAAACTCTCAAAGCTTTCACTACACCCACACAAGTGACAGAGACATTATTGGCCATTTTTTCCCTAAAGTTTGATGATTCCATTACCTCTAAACCCAATTGATGCATTAGCTTTTCTGTCATGACACAAACCTCTGCTCCACTGTCAATGTAAGTTTTTGGAATTCGTTGTCCCTTGATTTGAGCCTCCACCAAAGGCACTATATCCTTGAGACCATATGCTTTGATTACACTTACTAGCTTACTTCGCTTTGCCCTCGTGATCACCATTTTTGGCCATTGTTGTTGCAGCTTTGGGGAGATATGAGGTAGTTGTGGCCAAGTAATCTTTGTTCCTTGAGAACTCACATCAGTTGTCAAGTCATAAGGTTGTGTCCGAGATCCCATAGGGAAATCAGAGATGTCAATTTGAGATCTAGTACGGGTCTTTCTCTTCTTGGCTTCATCTTTAGTTTCCCGAGATGTACTTGCTTCATTGCTTGTTTCTTTACTTACTTCATCTTGGACAGGCACACGCTTGATAGGCATTGTAGCCACTTCATCTATCTTCATCTTCCCTTTAGCTATTTCTTCCTGGTTGCTTCTACCCTTGACGACCTCCTCCATCCTTATGATGCTCACATTTGGTTGAGTAGCAGGGGCTTGAGCTTAAGCACGAGGTGGCTGCAAAATTTGAGGTTGCGGTTGCTCTTGTGCTTGAGCTCTAGCACGGGGAGGACTTACTTGTTGTCGAGGACCCCTGACAGGGTAGTCATATCTTCTGGGATGAGGGCAATTATACATGCCGTGGCCATTTTCCCCACAATTGTAACACAACATTTCCCTTGCTTCACATCGCATTGGTGGCCGATTCCCACCATTCCCCTCAATAGGCCTTCTTGCACCCTGCACAAGATTTACTCTCAAACCCTCTATTAGGTTTGTGAGATTGTTTATTTTTTGGAGCATATCTTCTTGTCGACCTCTATTGAGGTTTGGTGCATTAGGCACATTTGGAGGTACGTGAGAAGCTTCCATAGTTGTGATATTTCCTCCCAAAGCTAGCTGGCAGCTTGGGTTTGATAGAGAATCTTTCGATTCTTTTCCCTAGCAATTCTTAAGGCATCTTCAAAAGTATTTGGAAATTTTCTCTTTACCTTCTCCCTTGAAAAGGGTACAAACCTGAGATAAATCAATCCTTTTGGAGGCAATTGGGAGCTCGCTCACCAGAGTTTAGTGAGTC
Source organism: Adiantum capillus-veneris (assembly GCF_014529385.1). Taxonomy (NCBI): domain Eukaryota; kingdom Viridiplantae; phylum Streptophyta; class Polypodiopsida; order Polypodiales; family Pteridaceae; genus Adiantum; species Adiantum capillus-veneris. The sequence goes on along the minus strand of NC_140944.1, from coordinate 48,524,267 downwards.
TGACCATTGCCCCCAAAGTTTCAGAAAACCTTCCTTATAGGTTGCATAACCATGAGAGTCAACTTGATGAAGGTGAAGGGGATCGGGGAGCACCATAGACGGAGAGTGAGAGAGAGAGAGAGAAGGAGACATACACACGATGTGGGTGGGGAGACTGTGAAGTGGCAGCTCCCCCTATACACTATACTCACTATAAGTATAGGGTAACAGTGGGTGGGCACCCATGACCTGGGCGACCGGTCAAGGAACATAGGCCTTAACCCCAACAACCTTCCACTTAAAGGCCAATGTGCCTTTAAGCAAGATCTACTAGTGTACAACTAATAGAAGGTGAGATATTCTCTCAACCTATGCCCACTGACTCTCGATGAGCTAGTGCATCCGGCTCTACTGATAGACAAACATCCCGCTGCGGAAGCCACACAGAGCTAGCTCCAAGCTCTGCAAAGAGTCTACAAGAGCTGATGCACTCCTGCAAGTATCGGTTCAATACCTGCAAACCTCCCCTATGCTCTATGCCGAGATCAGTCATCGAACAACTAATCAACCTTGCTGTAAATGCTCCCACTGCAGCTGCTATGTCGGGCCTCGAGATCAGCATCTCGTACATGAGGACACTGAACGTTGATGCAACCTTGGCAACCTCTGCCACCTCCAACTCAGAACTCAACTCATGGCAATCTTGTCCCCTATCATAGAGACCATGGCACTCTGACTCCGAGATCTGGAGTGACTCCTCATGGCCACCACATATCACATGTGTACCAAGAGTATCCATATGTCCTGAATCTGCATCAAGCTCTGGCATAAGCATATCAAGAAATGACTCCACAATAGCCGACATCTCAGCATCCATGTGAGTCATCTCTGTCATCACCTCTGATGACTCATCCTGCTATGACTCACTAGATCTGTCCCGCTCTACCTGTGCATCCGTAGACACAACCTGCACAACAAGGTCACTCCTCTGCACTCCATGCAAAGCATCCTGCAACCCACAAGCAAAAGAGACTCGCCTGCTCTTTCGCTCTCTACTTGGCTGCATGATCACAGAGACAACACCGTCTCTCCCGTGATCCACATGCAATGGGTAACCTGTACCACTCCTGGCACCTTTCGCAATCACTAGCGAACCCAAATGCATCACAAAATCTCGCTCTCGTAGCGGAATCTGACATCCACAATCTCTAAGCTAACCAATCGAGATCAAATCCCGTCTCAGATCTGGTGCATAACGCACATGACGCAGGGTAAATCTCATACCACTGGGCAAGGACAAACATACGTCTCCTACACCTTCAATGTCATACACAACACCATCAACCATGTACACACAAACAAGTCTCCCACTAGAAAACGTGCTAAACCACTCACAATGCGATGTGACATGGAAAGTAGCATCTGAATCTAGTAACCAATGTGAAGACAATGTGCAATCCGATATGCAATCCGTAGACATAAGATCGTTTGAATACAAGCTAGATGTAAATGTGACATCGCCGTCACAAGCATACTCAGTAACCACCGTACTGATCTCACTAGCATCTGTCGTGCCCAAATCCGCATCACACATCTGTCACCTCCATTGTCTCAAACGCCTGAAACATCGATGCCTAATGTGCACTCTATGTCCACAATGCCAACATGTCAAGTCTCTATGCCATCGAGACTTGCGTGTGGGACCAATCTCTCCCATGGACATAGAAGTGGGACTAGACTCCCCTGTAGGCATGGATGTCGCGTACATAGCATGTAAACTCTGCCATAAAGCATGAGTTGTAGTCTCCCTCGAGACCTGCCAGTCAACAGACTCAACTAGATGCAAACGAATCGTAGACATTGCCATTTCATCAAGATCCTGCCAATCATCATCACGCATAGACTTGGGCTTCGCCGATAAACCACGCAAGGGTTTATCCTGCCCCAAATCCGCCAATGCAACAAGCATATGCTCCTTCCAAGCAATAAAATCTATACCATCAAACTGTGTCAGACCATAACACTCGAAGTCAAATGAAAAATCAGCCATAATGCTCGCAAAAGAGCAACCAACAATGAGTAGCAAATGTCAACCAAATCAGCCCTAAACTGGCTCGAATTGCATCAACAAAAGTCTGCAAATATGGCTGCAAATCAGCCCCAAAATTCAGCTCTTAAACAGTTGCATATACAAGTCACAAACGTGTCCCAAATCAGCCTACAACTGAGCCAAACATAGACACCTGCAAAGAGGAAACAATGGCTGAAAATTCAGCGCCCAAATAAGCCCTCAAACCTGCCTCTAAACTTGTAAACCTGTAAAACCTGTAGCTGAAACCTGTTGAAAAACCTCAAGCCATTAGTTCTCAAATCCGGCTACCTAGCTCGTAGCCACACAAGCATACATCACAATACTCACTCCTGTGAGTGTGCCAAGATAAATGTACGCCTGTGAAACCGTGAGCGAATCACCAAGCCCACACTGTGCGGTATCGATGCATACACACGCACAAATCTCCCACCTGCAGAGAACACTGCACGCAAATGCTGAGTGCAACCCGCAATCTCTACCTAGATCGCATAAATGATACGCATAAAACTCCTGGGAAAATTTCGCCAGATTTTCGTCAGTAAAACGGCCACAAAACCAGTAACCAAACTGACTGCACGCTCAAAACCATGAGCAACCAAAGCGCATCAAACCGTACTCCAAATGCATGCACCAAATCTCCACACTTTGCATACATCATTGCAAACACCTGCAAATCTAGTACACAAATATCTGCTCTACCTGTGACTGCCAAACAACATGCTCGAGGCATACATTGTCGAGATCAAAATGCAATCACATTAGTCTCCCTGAGCATCAACCCACATAAGGCATACATTGTATCCTCCCACCTGTGAGGCTTGCAGCAAATATCACTCTCACATCTGAGAGCAAACCATATGTGGAATCCTCGACACACAATAAACAACTGCTATTGCAAAAAATTCAGCGTTCAAAATTTTAAAATTCTGATATGACGAGCGCATCTGGAGCGTGCCAAAATCCCAAGGTAGACTCCTGGATCACATGTATCCGAGTCCAGGTGTGAAAGCTATGCCAAAAACCTCCGTTTCGACCCAAAAAACGCAACATAAACTGCCAAACGAGGGCTAAAAAATGCAGCTCCTCAACCGTAGCTTGAATGAGATTTTCGATGGCTTGAATGGCTTCGAAAGGGGGGTAAAACACCAGAACGCCTAGTGGAAACGCTCTCGAAAAGCTGAATTTGCCGATGCCGAAGTCGAAACCCTGTTTGCACTCTTGAAAGTGCGCGCGCACGTGGACGCGATTTTGGGAATGAAACTGACTCTCCGTTGTCGTCGTGACTGTGCACACACGCGCTCCCTTCGCACCTACGCTCTGATACCAATTGAAGGGGATCGGGGAGCACCACAAACGGAGAGTGAGAGAGAGAGAGAAGGAGACACACAGATGATGTGGGTGGGGAGACTGTGAAGTGGCAGCTCCCCCTATACAGTATACTCACTATAAGTATAGGGTAACAGTGGGCGGGCGCCCATGACCTGGGCGACCGGTCAAGGCACATAGGCCTTAACCCCAACAGAAGGGCCAGAAGCCGTTGCCATAGTTCTTCTGCTGAATGGGCTCGTTGAAATCTTCGTAAGAAAGCCACCTTCAATCCCTCCCAATCAGCTCTTTGGGTTGGATCTAGAGCCTGGAACCATACCCTAGCTTCTTCTTTGAGCACCAAAGGAAAATCTCTCAATTTCAATGCTTCCTCATCCCTCCCAAAGACAAGGAAATCCATCTCCAAGTTATCCAAAAAATCCCCAGCATTTTCCCCACTACGCCCAAAAAAATTAGGGAAAGACATCATAAAATGGGTTGCCTTCCTCTCAATACAGCACAAAGATGAAAACATCTAGGCCCAAATCATATCTTATTAAGGGTAGAATAAATGGATTGATAGATGCATTAATCTCAGCTAGACGACAAGGGCCTAGTAAGTTCCTTATGATGTTTTGGAACCTAAGCTTTGTGCTAGCTATTATATGCAGAGTTTGTCTACCAAGACGTTGGAAAGGTCTATATAAATCCCTATGATTCATGGAGTATGCTTAAAGAAAGATGAAGATGTGAACATCAAAAGATACATTATACTCCAAAATAGGAAATATTATAGGGTCAGGGGACAACAATATCTCTCTCAACCTCTCAACTCCAAAATAGAAGACCAATCTTTGTTGGAAAAAAATATTTCTATCAATGCACACAGTCACCCTAATATTCTGAACTGATTGAAAGTTGTAGAAAATGGGATTATTCATTGGTGCATTAAATATAAACTTCCATGAAGCACTTCATTGAAGTTGAGCTCTCTTGGATCCCACCATTTGAGAGATGCGAAGAATTTGCTCACCAGTGATTAGCCTAGCTTTGGTGTGACCATCTTCAGCTTTGTAGAGTTCATAGGGTTCAATGGCTACCCTCTCAACCACCTTGAGCCTTCTTGATAGTAGTAGTTAGAGTGCATCACCATATGTAGCCTCTTGCTAATACCACACCCCATTGATGTGTAGCTCCCCCTCCAAAAACTTGTTAATACCCGAGTTTGAGAGTGCTTTCACCACCTGAAGTCGAGGCTTCAAAGGAAGTGTCTTCACACTAGCCATGAAGCACTCAACACAATGCTTTGACCTAGGGACTTGATGACTACAAGATTTTCCTTGAAGCAAAGAAGGGTGTATGTAGTTAACTCTCTTTACCCGCATACGTGTCGTTTGTCGATAAAGACGCTTATTTTCTCGAGCTTCTTGGGGATACCATAGTGGAAGTCTCGGAGAATTTGATGGATCTTCCTTCATAGGATTGACAGAGTGCTGCTTCAGAACTCCTCCGTGGAGGCACCAATTTATGACAAGGGAAATTTGGAATGGCGGCCTCTACACCAAAAAAAACTCCATTGCGCCACAAGGGAAATGAGATGAGGGCACCACCTAGTCTTGGAAGTGCGGACTAGGACCGCTACACACACAAACACACACACACACACACACACAGAGCTATCACTATGAATGAAGCGTTAACCTCAATGTGTGTACAAGGAATGGATAAGTTCAAGCAGTCCCAACACAATAGCATGTAGATTACTAAACAACAACTCAAGATTTAGCCCAAATCACATCAAACACTCTCACACACACATAAAAGATCTCTCTTAATTAACATAAGTAAGAGGAGGAGAGATTACTAGCATAAAACCATTTTCACTTTAGAATGTGCAACGAATAGAGTGAATGAATGAGCTTTATGGGCTCATGATGAGTGATACAAAGACTAATGAGGCTGAGGGAGGCTTGAAATTACACAGGGGGGGGGCTCTTTATATAGGCAAGAGAGTGATTAGGAGTGAGGTTAAGATCCAAGTGCAATTTGTACAAATGAAGCTTGACTAGGGACATTCCACCAATGAAGAAGCTCCTTCCAAGGGATTTGTTGACCAATTTGCAACTAATTGGCTCCATCATCACTTGTATTGTCTTCATTCCTTCCTCCATAGCTTGAGTCCAAGAGCTTCCTTATTTTAAAATGTAAAGAATCTACATAAAATCAATACATATCTAGTAATAATAGAAAGGGGTTGAATGAGAACTTATGAATTACAACAAGATTAAGCATGATTTGAGAGGTGATTAGAAGAGGAATTTGTGATGGTTTTTTGAAACTTGAGAGAGAGGAGGAAGGAGGGGAGGGTGATAAGACTAATGGTTGATTTTTAGAGAAGGAATCAATGTGGAAAAGGAAGGGTGTGTGTGTAAAGGTAGAGGGGGTGGTCTCCACCACAGTTGAAAAAACTGGCGTCTGCCATTTTGGCCATATCTCCTAGACCATAGATGCAAAAATTATAAAAAAATATGGTCAAAATCTCCAGCTCATCATCTACAACTTTGATGAAGACAAATTTTCTTGGATCGGAGTGGAAGTATTTTTTAAAAATCCAGCAAAATCATGTGTCTGTTTCCTTCCTTTACCAAGTCTTCCACCTGGGTCTCATCTGTTTGAATCATCATATGGCTCCAAAGCCATGATGATATGAGCCACTCATGACCCTTGAATCATGGGTGCTTGGCTCCACAACCACATCATATCTTTTCTTTTCACATTTACATATTTTCCCTTCCCTTTACCACTAGGTTCTCCCTTTCATCTCCGTTGAACTAGTCAAGGAAAAATTTCCATCAAATCATTTTTTTGAATTTTTCCAAGAGGTTGTTCTCACTCTTTCTTTTATTGTAAACCTCTAGAAGAAAGGAAGACCAACAAAATATAGTAAACAAAAATTTGTGATAGTCTCGGATCAGCTAGCATCTTGGAGACATGGTGCAGCTTGCTTCTCTTCATGTTTCAATGGAGTCTATCTTGGACAAATGGTGGAGCATCCTTCTCTCCATGTTTCAATGGACCCTAGATTGGACAAGTGGTGGACCTTTGCTTCTCTCTATGTTTCAATAGAGTTAGCTTGGACAAGTGGTGGACCTTGGAACCAAATCCCAATGTAAAACCTATCATGGTCACTTCAAGTGGTGAGAAAGAACAACCTTTAAGATATAGCCTTATAGGTTGTACAAGTGGTGGACCTTAACACCGAGATATTCTTAATATAATGACATAGAGTGAAAAAGTGGTGAATCTTGAGACAAAACCACTCATGCTACTAGCGATAAAAGCTTGGACAAGTGGTGGACCTTGAACATAAACCCCCCATGTTTCAATAGAGTTAGCTTCGACATATGGTGGAGCATTGTTCTCTCCATGTTTCAACGGAGCCTAGCTTGGACAAGTGGTGGACCTTTGTTTCTCTCTAGGTTTCAATAGAACTAGCTTGGAGACGTGGTGAACCTTGGAACCAAACCCCCATGTAAAGCCTATCATGGTCACTCCAAGTGGTAAGAAAGAATAACCTTTAAGATGTGTCCTTATAGGTTGGACAAGTGGTGGACCTTAACACCCACATATTCTTAATATAATGACATAGAGTGGAAAAGTGGTGAATCTTGAGACAAACCACTCAGGCTACTACCAATAATAGCTTGGACAAGTGTTGGACCTTGAATGTAAACCCCTCATCTACGAAATACTGTGGGTTTAATGTTTTTCGATGGAGCCTAGCATCTTGGAGACATGGTGCAGCTTGCTTCTCGTCATGTTTCAATGGAGACTATCTTGGACAAATGGTGGAGCATCCTTCTCTCCATGTTTCAATGGAGCGTGGCTTGGACAAGTGGTGAACCTTTTCTTCCCTCTATGTTTCAATAGAGTTAGCTTGGACAAGTGGTGGACCTTGGAACCAAACCCCCATGTAAAACCTATCATGGTCACTCCAAGTGGTGAGAGAGAATAAGCTTTAAGATATAGCCTTATAGGTTGGACAAGTGGTGGACCATAACACCCAGATATTCTTAATATAATGACATAGAGTGGAAAAGTAGTGAATCTTGAGAGTAAACCACTCTACCTACTAGCGATAATAGGTTGGACAAGTGGTGGACCTTGAATGTAAACCCCCCATCTACGAAATATCGTGGGTTGAAGGTGTTTAGATGGAGCCTAGGATCTTGGATACATGGTGCACCTTGCTTCTCTTCATGTTTCAATGGAGCCTATCTTGGGCAAATGGTGGAGCATTCTTCTCTCCATGTTTCAATGGACCCTGGCTTGGACAAGTGGTGGACCTTTTTTTCTCTCTATTTTTCAATAGAGTTATCTTGGACATGTGGTGGACCTTGGAACCAAGCTCCAATATAAAACCTATCATGGTCACTCCAAGTGGTGAGAAAGAACAACCTTTAAGATATAGGTTTATAGGTTGGACAAGTGGTGGACCTTAACACCCAGATATTCTTAATATAATGACATAGAGTGAAGAAGTGGTGAATCTTGAAACAAAACTAGTCATGCTACTAGTGATAATAGCTTGGACAAGTAGTGGCCTATGAACGTAAACCCCCCATGTTTCAATAGAGTTAGCTTCGACAAATGGTGGAGCATCCTTCTCTCCATTTTTCAATTGAGCCTAGCTTGGAAAACTGGTGGACCTTTGCTTCTCTCTATGAGAAGAATAGAGTTAGCTTCAATAAGTGGTGGACTTTGGAACCAAACCCCAATGTAAAACATATCATGGTCATTCCAAGTGGTGACAAAGAATACCCTTTAAGATATACCCTTATATGTTGGACAAGTGGTCAACCTTAACACCTGATTTTCTTAATATAATGACATAGAGTGGAAAAGTGGTGAATCTTGAGACCAAACCACTCATGCTACTAGGGATAATAGCTTGGACAAGTGGTTGACCTTGAATTTAAACCCCACATGTAAAAAATATCCTAGGTTTAAGGTATTTCAATGGATCCTAGCATCTTGGAGACATGGTGCAACTTGCTTCTCTTTATGTTTCAATGAAGCCTATCGTCGACAAATGGTGACTCATCCTTCTCTTCATGTTTCAATGGAGCCTAGCTTGGACAAGTGGTAAACCTTTTCTTCTCTCTATGTTTCCATGGAGTTAGCTTGGACAAGTTGTGGACCTTGGAACCAAACCCCCATGTAAAACATATTATGGTCATTCCAAGTGGTGAGAAAGAATACCCTTTAAGATATAGGGTTATAGGTTGGACAAGTTGTCGACCTTAAAACCCAGATCTTCTTAATATAATGACATAGAGTGGAAAAGTGGTGAATCTTGAGACCAAACCACTCATGCTACTAAGGATAATAGGTTGGACAAGTGGTGGACCGTGAATGTAAACCCCCCATGTAAGAAATATTGTGGGTTTAAGGTATTTCAATAGAGCCTAGCATCGTGGAGAAATGGTGCAGCTTGCTGCTCTTCATTTTCAATGGAGACTATCTTGGACAAATGATGGAGCATCCTTCTCTACATGTTTCAATGGAGCCTACCTTGGACAAGTGGTGGACCTTTGCTTCTCTCTATCTTTCAATAGAGTTAGCTTGGACAAGTGGTGGACCTTGAAACCAAACCCCCATGTAAAACCTATCATGGTCACTCCAAGTGCTCAGAAAGAATAACCATTCAGATATAGTCTTATAGGTTGGACAAGTGGTGGATCTTAACACCGAGATATTCTTAATATAATGACATAGAGTGGAAAAGTGGTGAACCTTGAGAGCAAACCACTCATGCTACTAGCGATAATACCTTGAACAAGTGGTGGAACTTGAATGTAAACTCCCCATGTACAAAATAACGTGGGTTTAAGGTATTTCGATGGAGGCTAGCATCTTGGAGACATGGTGTAGCTTGCTTCTCTTCATGTTTCAATGGAGTCTATCTTGGAAAAATGGTGGAGCATCCTTATCTCCATTTTTCAATGGACCCTAGCTTGGACAAGTGGTGGACCTTTGCTTCTCTCTAAGTTTCAATAGAATAAGCTCGGACAAGTGGTGGACCTTGGAACCAAACCCCCATGTAAAACCTATCATGGTCACTCCAAGTGGTGAGAAAGAATAACGCTTAAGATATAGCCTTATAGGTTGGACAAGTGATGGACCTTAACACCCAGATATTCTTAATATAATGACATAGAGTGAAAAAGTGGTGAATCTTGAGACCAAACCAGTCATGCGACTAGCGTTAATAGGTTGGACAAGTGGTGGACCTTGAATGTAAACCTTCCATGTCTCAATAGAGTTAGCTTCGACAAATGGTGGAGCATCATTCTCTCGAAGTTTCAATGGAGCCTAGCTTGGACAAGTGGTGGAGCTTTGCTTCTCTCTATGAGAAGAATTAAGTTAGCTTGGATAGGTGGTGGACCTTGGAACCAAACCCCCATGTAAAACATATCATGGACATTTCAAGTGGTGAGAAAGAATAACCTTAAGATATACCCTTATAAGTTTGACAAGTGGTCGACCTTCACACCCAGATCTTATTAATATAATGACATAGAGTGGAAAAGAGGTGAATCTTGAGACCAAACCACTCATGCTACTAGGGATAATAGCTTGGACAAGTGGCTGACCTTGACGTTAAACCCCACATGTAAAAGATATCGTGGGTTTAAGGTATTTTAATGGATCCTAGCATCTTGGAGACATGGTGCAACTTGCTTCTCTTCATGTTTCAATGCATCCTATCTTCCACCAATGGGGGATCATCCTTCTCTCCATGTCTCAATGGAGCCTATCTTGGACAACTAGTGGACCTTTGCTTCTCTGTATGTTTCCATAGAGTTAGCTTGGACAAGTGGTGGACCTTCGAACCAAACCCACATGTAAAACATATCATGGTCATTCCAAGTGGTGAGAAATAATACCCTTATAGTTTGGACAAGTGGCCAACCTTGACACCTAGATCTTCTTAATATAACAACATAGAGTGGAAAAGTGGTGAACCTTGAGACCAAACCACTCATGCTACTAAGGATAATAGGTTGGAAAAGTGGTGGACCTTGAATGTAAACCCCCCATGTATGAAATATCATGGGTTTAAGGTATTTCAATGGAGCCTAGCATTTTGGAGACATGGTGCAGCTTGCTTCTCTTCATGTTTCAATCGAACTTTTCTTGGACAAATGGTGGAGCATCCTTTTCTCCATGTTTCAATGGAGCCTAGCTTGGACAAGTGGTGGACCTTTGCTTCTCTCTATTTTTCAATAGAGTTAGCTTGGACAAGTGGTGGACCTTGGAACCAGACCCCTATGTAAAACCTATCATGTGCATTCCACGTGGTGGTAAATAATACCATTTAAGATATACTCTTATAGGTTGGACAAGTGTTGGACCTTAACACCGAGATCTTCTTAATATAATAACATAGAGTGGAAAAGTGGTGAATCTTGAGACCAAACCACTCATGCTACTAAGGATAATAGCTTGGACAAGTGGCTGACCTTGACGTTAAACCCCACATGTAAAAGATATGGTGGGTTTAATGTATTTCAATGGATCCTAGCATCTTGGAGACATGGTGCAGCTTGTTTCTTTTCATGTTTCAATGAAGCCTATCTTCCACCAATGGGGGATCATCGTTCTCTAAATGTCTCAATGGAGCCTAGCTTGGACAAGTGGTGGACCTTTGCTTCTCTCTATGTTTCCATAGAGTTAGCTTGGACAAGTGGTGGACCTTGGAACCAAACCCCCATGTAAAACATATCATGGTCATTCCAAGTGGTGAGAAATAATACCCTTTAAGATCTAGGCTTATAGGCTGGACAAGTGGTCGACCTTAAAACCTAGATCTTCTTAATATAACGACATAGATTGGAAAAGTGGTGAATCTTGAGACCAAACCACTCATGCTACTAGTGATAATAGGTTGGACAAGTGGTGGACCTTGAATATAAACCCTCCATGTACAAAATATCATGGGTTTAAGGTATTTCAATGGAGCCTAGCATTTTGGAGACATGGTGCAGCTTGCTTCTCTTCATGTTTCAATCGAACTTCGCTTGGAAAAATGGTGGAGCATCCTTATCTCCATGTTTCAATGGAGCCTAGCTTGGACAAGTGGTGGACCTTTGCTTCTCTCCATGTTTCAATAGAGTTAGCTTGGACAAGTGGTGGACCTTGGAACCAAACCCCCATGTAAAACCTATCACGGTAACTCCAAGTGGTGAGAAAGAATAAAGTTTAGATATAGCCTTATAGGTTGGAAAAGTGGTGGACCTTAACACCCAAATAATCTTAATATAATGACAAAGAGTGGAAAAGTGGTGAATCTTGAGACCAAACCATTCATGCTACTAGAGATAATAGGTTGGACAAGTGGTGGACCTGGAATGTAAACCCCCCATGTACGAAATATCATGGGTTTAAGGTATTTCAATCGAGCCTAGCATCTTGGAGACATGGTGTGGCTTGCTTCTCTACATGTTTCAATCGAGAGTATCTTGGACAAATGATGGAGCATCCTTCTCTGCATGTTTCAATGGACCCTAGCTTGGACAAGTGGTGGACCTTTGCTTCTCTCTATGTTTCAATAGAGTTAGCTTGGAAAAGTGGTGGACCTTGGAACCAAACGCCTATGTAAAACCTATCATTGTCACTCCAAGTGGTGAGAAAGAATAACCCTTAAGATATAGCCTTATAGGTTGGACAAGTGGTGGACCTTAATGTTAGGAAATAGGACGTAGCTAAATAGATAATTGAATAGATTACTTAATGGAGAGAGACAGATTTATATACACGAGATTATAGAGTAGAGAGAGAGAGAGAGAGTACACACGATATACGTGGTTCACCCAATGTGGGCTACGTCCACCGGAAAGCAGCCACTCAATGGCTTTAGTACTTCAAAACAAGAAGTAGTTTACAAAGGGATTATACCCTTAATGGAGCTCCCGCCTTGCTTCACTCTCACCACCTCACACTCACCTTGTTGCATCAACTTCACACTATGAAATGTGTGTAGAAATGGCCTCCTTTTATAGGCCAAAAGGGATGCCCTCTCTTATGAGAGACAACCATGTGTAGCCACCCTTGTGCGAATAAGTTCAAATCGGACCCTCCAATCCGCCCATGTGTGGCCGCCCTTGAGAAGACAAGTCCGCTTTTGAATTCGACCACCGGCCACCGGCCATTGACTTCCGACCACCGGCCACCGGCCATTGACTTTCGACCACTGGCCATCGGCCATTGACTACTGGCCACAGTTGTTTTCTGGCCACTTTCCGGCCACCGGCCGGCCATAATATTCCGGCGAAAAAAAAGTCTCGGGGGCCTCCGGCCCCGAGGCCTTTAAAGTTGCCCCTAATTCTTGTCTGTGAAAATTTTGGTTTCCGGTGAGTGATTTTCCTTCACGCACGATGGCTTCTCCTCATAATGGGGGCCTTACAAATGTGCGCTTTTACCACAGAAAATTACAAGGGTAAATCAGGCTCCATACTTAACAATCTCCCACTTGGAGACTGATCTCCAAACCAAACCTGTGACTGCTTTCCATTCTGGCTTCTTATCCTTGAATGCCGATTGAAGATGAGAAAAAGCTCAACTTCTCCTTGTTGACCACCTTTGTAAACATGTCTGCAGGATTTTCACTTGTATGCACCTTTCCTAGCTTTAGTTGTCCCTCTTCCAAAAGAGTGCGTATGATGTGATATCTCACCTCAATGTGCTTTGTCCTTGAATGAAAGGCTGAGTTCTTCGCAAGATGGATAGCGCTTTGGCTATCACTGTACAAGACACAATTGTCTTGTTTGAATCCAAGCTCTTCTAAGAATCTGTGAAGCCACACAATTTCTTTGCTTGCCTCCGTCATTGCTACATACTCTGATTCCGTGGTAGAAAGTGAAATCACTTTCTGTAGCTTTGAAGCCCAGCTTACTGCTATGCCTCCAACCGTGAACACATAGCCAGTAGTGCTCCTTCGAGTATCTTTGTCACCTGCCATATCTGCATCAGCATACCCTTCTAGAAAAATATCAGTTCCTCCAAAATACAAAGCATTTGTTGTTGTCCCTTTTAGATACCTAAGTATTCACTTCACAGCTTGCCAATTCTCTTTACCTGGGTTGTCCATGAACCTACTCACAACTCCCACTGCATGTGCAATGTATGGCCTTGTCCAGACCATAGCATACATTAGAGAACCTACCGCTGCAGCATATGGAACTTTAGACATATAGGCTATCTCCTCTTGTGTCTTTGGACATATATCCTTCGTTAGTTTAAAATGACCAGCCAAAAGTGTAGAAACTGGTTTTGCATTTTGCATTGCAAACCTTTCTAGTACCTTCTTGAGATAGCTTTATTGTCTTCTTAGTCCTGTCCCTTGATATTTTCATACCAAGTATCCTCTTTGCAGCACCTAAATCTTTCATTGAAAAAGATTTGGACAGCTCCTCTTTTAGGTCTTTGATGTCATGCATGTTAGCACTTGCAATCAACATGTCATCAACATACAACATTAGGATGATGAATTTCCCATCTCCCAAATTCTCCGTGTAGACGTAGTGATCCGAGTTGCATCTTGTGAATCCATGATCCAACATCCATCGATCAAACTTCAAGTACCATTGTCTTGATGCTTGCTTTAAACCATAAAAGCTCTTCTTTAATCTGCAAACCATTTTCTCCTTACCTTTTACTTCATACCCCTTTGGTTGAAGCATGTAGATTTCCTCCTCTAAGTCACCGTGAGGGAATGCCGTATTTACATCCATTTGCTCGAGATTTAGATCATGAGCAGCCACAAGGCTTAAGAAAAGCCTAATTGAGTTCATTTTTACAACAAGAGAAAATATTTCATTGAAGTCAATATCTTTCTTTTGAGAAAAACCTTTTACCACAAGCTTAGACTTGTACCTTTTCTTCCCACCTTCTTCTTCCTTTAGCTTGTACATCCATTTTTTTTGAAGTGCCCACTTACCTTTAGGCAACTCAACCAACTCCCATGTTTGGTTGCGATGTAGTGAGTCCATCTCCACTTGCATGCTCTTCGTCCATTCTTCTTTGGATTCATGTTGCATAGCTTCTTCATATGATTGTTCTCCAGAATCTGAGATCAAGAGATGGTTGAAGGAAGGAACAAACCTTTCTGGAGGTCTACTTGCTCTTGTAGATCTTCGGGGAATAGGTTGAGGCTCCTCATTTGGTTGACGGTGTTGCACATTGTCACCGTTTGCAGTCCTTGAGTCTTCACCGTCCTCAAGCTCCATGTACTCATCACCTGTTTCTTTTGTTTGTTTTCTTTCCAAGTAATCTTTGTACATATTTTGTTCGTTAAAAATTACATCCCTAGTCCTTAAGATTTTACCATCTTCAGGATTCCATAAGCGATACCCAAAGTCTCCTTCTCCATAGCCAATGAAGAAACACTTTTTGGACTTTGCATCTAACTTTGATCTTAGGCTTCTATCTATGTGCATGAAAGCGTCACACTCAAACACTTTGACAAATGCATAATTCACCGGTTTACCTGTCCATGCCTCTTCTGGAACTCCCCCATCCAATGCCGTTGAGGGTGACCGATTGATTAAGTACACAGACGTACTTACAGCTTCCGCCCAAAGCTCAAGTGGTAGGCCTGCATGTAGCCGCATGCTTCGTGGTCGTTCCATGATTGCCCCCGAGGCCTTTAAGGTTACCCCTGATTCTTGTCCGTGAAAATTTTAGTTTCCGGTGAGTGATTTTCCTTCACGCACGAGGGCTTCTCCTCATAATGGGGGCCTCACAAATGTGCGCTTTTACCACAAAAAATTACAAGGATAAATCAGGCTCCATACTTAACACTTAACACCCTAATATTCTTAATATAATGACATAGAGTGAAAAAGTGGCGAATCTTGAGGCCAAACCACTCATGCTACTAGCGTTAATAGGTTGGACAAGTGGTGGACCTTGAATGTAAACCCCCCATGTTTCAATAGAGTTAGCTTCGACAAATGGTGGAGCATCCTTCTCTCCATGTTTCAATAGAGCCTAACTTGGACAAGTGGTGGACCTTTGTTTCTCTCTATGTTTCAATATAGTTAGCTTGGACAAGTGGTGGACCTTGGAACCAAACCCCCTTGTAAAACATATCATGGACATTTCAAGTGGTGAGAAAGAATACCCTTTAAGATATACCCTTATAGGTTGGACAAGTGGTCGACCTTAGCACCCAGATCTTCTTAACGTAATGACATAGAGTGGAAAAGTGGTGAATCTTGAGACCAAACCACTCGTGCTACTAGAGACAATAGCTTGGACAAGTGGTGGACACTGAATGTAAACCCCCCATGTGCGCAATATCGTAGGTTTAAGGTATTTTATTGGATCTTAGCATCTTGGAGACATGGTGCAGCTTGCTTCTCTTCATGTTTCAATGGATCCTATCATGGACAAATGGTGGAGCATCCTTCTCTCCATGTTTCAATGGAGCCTAGCTTGGACAAGTGGTGGACCTTTGCCTTTCTCTATGTTTCAATAGAGTTAGATTAGACAAATGGTGGACCTTGGAACCAAACCCCCATGTAAAACCTATCATGGTCATTCCAAGTGGTGAGAAAGAATACCCTTTAAGATATAGCATTTTAGGTTGGACAAGTGGTGGAGCTTAACACCCAGGTCTTCTTAATATAATGACATAGAGTGGCAAAGTGCTGAATTTTGAGACCAAACCACTCATGCTACTAGTGATAATAGGTTGGACAAGTGGTGGACCTTGAATGTAAACCCCCCATGTACGAAATATCATGGGTTTAAGATATTTCAATGGAGCCTAGCATTTTGGAGACATGGTGCAACTTGCTTCTCTTTATGTTTCAATGAAACCTGGCTCGGAAAAATGGTGGAGCATCCTTCTCTCCATGTTTCAATGGAGCCTAGCTTGGACAACTGGTGGACCTTTGCTTCTCTCTATGTTTCAATAGAGTTAGCTTGGTCAAGTGGTGGACCTTGGAACCAGACCCCTATGTAAAACCTATCATGTGCATTCCAAGTGGTGGTAAATAATACCATTTAAGATATAGCCTTATAGGTTGGACAAGTGGTGGACCTTAACACCCAGATTTTCTTAATATAATGACATAGAGTGGAAAACTGGTGAATCTTGAGACCAAACTACTCATGCTACTAGGGATAATAGGTTGGACAAGTGGTGGACCTTGAATTGAAACCCCATATATACAAAATATCCTGGGTTTAAGGTATTTCAATGGAGCCTAGAATCTCGAAGACATGGTGCATATTTCTTCTCTTCATGTTTGAATGGAGCCTATTTTGGACAAATGGTGGAGTATCCTTCTCTCCATGTTTCAATGGACCCTAGATTGGACAAGTGGTGGACCTTTGCTTCTCTCTATGTGTCAATATAGTTAGCCTATATTAGACAATTAGTAGACCTTGAATCTCTCCATGTTGTCTAGAGCCGAGCTTGGACAAGTGGTGGACATTTCTTCTCCCTTCCCTTAGTTTACTAGCTTAAAAGATCACTATGTATACTTGCTTAGATCTAGTTTGAACAAGTGGTGGACATTGTATTCACAGAAACTTAATCCATTACCAAAAAGTATATGTTAAAATAACATTTGGTTTTTTTTGTTTCAGGAGAGATGGCTCCAAAAAAATAGGTTTCAAGGGTTGCTGTCTCAGTTGACTATACTTGCAATGATCTTAGGAAATGGTATTTGGACATACATGGTATAGAGGGTGCACAATTTCATAAGGTGCATCTATTTATTGCCAAAAAGGAGAATGAAAACTTGTTTGAAGATGTTGGACAAGTTGTGGAAGCATCTTTCTCTGTAGTTGATTGTCATCCGGAGGTGGAATGCATTGACATTCTAGTTCCAATGAATCTAGAATTTCAACTATCTCCAGGAGCATATGCATTGGAGCGCATGTCTAGAAACAAAGAAGAGACAATGTTTTCTCGAGGATGGAAGTTTGCAGAATCAAATCCAAATATCATAGCAGATTAACTTCAAAGATCCATCATTGCCACACTACAACGAAAAAAGGTGAAAGCTTCACGACCACCATCCACAAAGAATCAAGCAAAAGTGCAGAAAGTAGCAGTTAAGCGAACTAGCTCCATTTTGGATGTAGACAAGGCATCTTTGGCATCCTCATCAACAGAGGGTTCAATGTCAAAGATGAGAATTATGGATCCAGATGTTTTAGAAGCTGAGGCCATGAAAGGACAAGAAAAAGATACAGGTGGAATGAATAAGTACATAAACTATTTTCCTTTCCAATATAGAGAATTTGATATCCCTATTCAAAATTGTTGGCTTGCTCCTGATCACTATAATGCATGTATTATGGATAAAAAACACGTTGAAAGTGTGTTATTTGGATTTTCACGGAGTACGACCAAGCCTGCAGCATGTGCATATTTGATGCCTGTTCGAAATGCAAAATCAAAGAAGGGGACTCCTTTGGCAGTAGAAGAGGTAGAGGAACAAAAAATTAAAGATGATCATTTTTGGATTCTTGATGGGCAGCATTCAATCTATGCTGCAAAAGTTTTGCTTCACAATGAACAAAACAACAAAGAGATATTTGAAAGACTGATTAGCATGTATAAATTTAGAAAGACTCGCATTGTTGTGAATGCTCCTCCATTTGTTGCAACTGCTATATCTGCCATTTCAAATGAGGAGGCTCAGGCATTGTATGTCAAGCAACCTTACAACCAAATATTGAGACATTTACAGAGTCAATGGATCTTCTCAGAACAACCACCAAAGGCAGCAAGTGGAATTGCAGAGGGACATACATCTTGTGCCAGACGGGATGTAAGTTATTTTATTTGTCTTTTTGATAGTGTTTAATTAACAAATCTTGCTCAATAGTTTAATTATTTCTCTATTTATTTTTAGGCTTTTCTTCGATTGGCAAGAATGAGTGCAGCAGTAAGTTGGATTGCTAAACAGGCACACATGGCCATGTACTCTGATTTAATTTATGATTGCTGGATAGAAATCATTGAAAGGCTAGAAGAGGAGAATAACAAACCCCCAACAACTGTATTTAGATACCTTTGTGGCCTTGAGGAATCAGAGGTAAAGACTATTCAAAAAGAGATTAGAGATGAGAAGATTTTACTGTCAAAGAGTCCAAAGAATGGTGATTCAACTGACATGTATGATCGAATCAAGCAGTTGAAGCAAGAAAAATTGATTCAAGATGCACTTCTTGAAGGCTTCAACAATTTGAATGAGTCTTCACCATATAAATACTGGGAGGAGGTGGTCAAAATGTATAACATCAATGATGATGTTTATAAAACACTTTTAATTCTATGCGAGGAATGGATAAGATCTAGTTTGACGCGTGGAACAAAGAAAATGGATTTTCCAGATGGAGCAATAAAATAAATGCAATGGGTAATTCACCTTCAAAAGGAGAAAACTGAGCCTAGAGATTTGCCATGGTCAATCTATGTGGTGAGCCTACAAATGGAAGGGAATCTCTACTTGATGCGCCACTTCAATAATAAAGTGCCTATTGGCTTATGTGTTTTAGATATGACAAAAAACATTGGAGGCAATTTGAAGTGGAGTGAGGAGACATTTAACAATGCTTTGGATGGGATCTTTGCTATTGCTGGAGGGTCAACAGATCCTGGATTTGTCTTTCTTGCATTTGTGGATATCACTAACTTCACAAAATTGCAATGTGCCTTTCACGCCATAGGAGATAATCTGAGCTACCATTGTTGTGGTGGATTGCATCACTTTCCATCAGCTCCTTGCAAAGGAGCAATTCAATTCCTAACAGTTATTGCCCTCTTGCGACAAGGCAATGCATTTGAAGACCTGAGAAGAAGATCAGAGGAACATCCCATGCCAGTTGATTGTTCTCTTCACTACAAGAGGCTCTTCACATTAGCGACGCTCACACAGCGACGCTCAAAAAAAAAATTCCCGGCGTCGCTATGAGCGTCGCAAATTTACAAAGAAATTTGCGACGCTCATAGCGACGCTTATAGCGACGCTCATAGCGATGCCAGCTGGGGTAAAAAAAATAACTGAGCGCGCCCAAAAACTCAGATCTCAGATCTGAGTTTTTCGGCGCCCTCAAGCAAAGAGCAGGTAACGCTCTCCCTCACTCTCTCTCTCTCTCTCTCTCTCTCTCTCTCTCTCTCTTTTTCTTTTACACACACACACACACACACACGCACACACACGAGGAGAGGAAGGAGAGCCAGGTATGCTCCTTCCCTCTCCTCATTCTCATGTTCCCTTCCCCTCTTTCTCTCTCCCTCGCTCTCTCTCTCACACACACACATACACACACACACATAGTGTTTTTGAGAGAGAGAGAGAGAGAGAGAGCGAGAGAGAGTGCAAAAACGCACACACATACATAAACAAAGAATGCACACACACATTGAGAGAGAAAAAGAGAGAGAGAGCATGCATAAACAAAAAACGCACGCATTGAGAGAGGAAAAGAGAGAGAGAACATGCATAAACAAAAAACGCACACATTGAGAGAGGAAAAGAGAAAGAAAACATGCATACGATCCAAAAAAACGCACACACATTGAGAGAGAAAGAAAGAGAAACTAAGGGAGCGTCGTAGGAAACTAATTAAAATTAAAAGACCTAAAGATCTAGCCGACGAGGAGTTGAACTGAAGACCTATTATTCAAGAGAGAAATGGCATAATCAATCTATCATACTTGGCATGGGTGATAGGAAGGTTATACCATTTATCTCTTTTTATTGGCACACACATCCACACACGCGCACACACACAGGAAGAAGAGAGTTATAACGTCGTAGGAAACTATCTTAAAAGACGTTAAAGATTAGGTTATATGTAGACTTACATTAAATTAGATTTAGGTTTATTTTTAACTAGATTTACGTTTATTTAAGCTAGATTTAGATTTACGTTATATTAGATTAGATGCGGGTCTCCATAGACTGCGATGCCTGCATGAAGCGGGTGAAGAAAGCCCTCAATGGAATATAGGGTATTGCTGCCTTCACTCATGGTGGGCTCCGTCGATCCAAAAGTACTGGTGAAATGTCTTCAGAAGATAGGGAAGAAGGTGGATCTTCAGGGCGGCAAGAGTCACTACATCCCCGACACAATGACCATCTAGACAACCTCTAGTCATTAGACTTACGTTAAATTAGATTTAGCTTTATTTTTAGTTAGATTTACGTTTATTTAGATTTACGCTTATTTACGTTAGATCGAGTCCACGCAAGAATTACTTACGGTTTAGGGTTTAGAGTTAGACGAACAGTGAAAAGATCTACTGTGAAAAGATGTTAAGATGAAGTGAAGTGCTACAGCTAGAGAAGAGGCAAAGGGATTTTGTCCACTACATGCAGTATCATGTAGACGTGGGTGTCTAGATTTCTTGTACCCACAAATATAGGTATTGACCAATAAAGACGAGATTATAACCCGGTGGTTCTGATCTCCGTGCACCTCTAGACCGAGGTGTGCGGGGATTGGACATGACTAGAGAATGTGAGGAGGAAAGAGAGAGAGAGAGAGAGAGAGAGAGAGAGAGAGAGAGAGAGAGAGAGAGATAAGACGAAGAATGCCAATAGAATATTAAATTTGTTGTCTAGGTTATAAGTTTTTTATCCTCATTATGAGTAGCGACGAGGATGTGGGACCGTCCAACCGAAACACCTATCTCTCAACGAGGGTCTTATGTCCTTGTAATCAATGCAAGCATGATGTGCGACGGACAAGACGTGTTTCTTTGCAGCACGTTCGCGAATTTGGCGAGTTCGATCCATCTATTATAGATCGAGTTGTTGCCAATTATAACTTGTCGGACTCTGACGCTGGCCAACAAGCAGCAATCTTGCAACCCAATAGACGTATTCGCAGGCGCTTTGGTCAAGCAGCATATGTGAGGCCACAAGATGTAGCCTCTGACAGCTCGGGGGATGATCATGCAGAGCACATTCCCAACGAGGCAATGTTTGAGCCCGAGATTGATGAAATGATCGAGACGATCATGGATTCAGAAAGGCTTATCTATGATGATATGAAAAGTGAAGCCGATACATCATTGTATAATGGAGCACGTATGTCTAGATTGAAAGCACTCCTGGTTCTTCTCAACATGCAGGCAAAGTTTGGATGGAGTGACACTAGCGTCACAGCGCTTTTCAGGTGATCTATTACAATTAGTTTACTTTAATAGAACTCTAAATGTATAATGATCTGATAGATTTTTACACGACTGTATCATATTTTTATGTTGTGTAGATTGCTGAAAGAGCACATTCTACCAGCTGACAATGTGATGCCAGATTCCCGAGATGAAGCAAGAAAGATTTTGCGAAACTTGGGGATGGATTACAATTCTATCCACGCTTGTCCTAATGACTGCATTCTTTTCAGAGGGGAATACACAGACATGGAGAAGTGTCCGAAATGTGATTCCGAAAGATATCGAGTAGATCTCCACGGGACAAAAATTCCACAAAAGGTTTTGCGACATTTTCCTTTGCTTCCTCGCATCAAGCATTTCTTCGAATGTAAGTCCATGGCCGCCCTAGCATCATGGCATGAGGAGAATAAATCTTCGGATGGTGTGCTACGAATTCCTGCAGATTGCGCAGCCTGGAAACATATAGATGGAACAATGGTTGGATTTTGCCAGGGAAGCTCGAACTTTGCGCTTAGGCCTGGCTATGGATGGCGTAAATCCATTTGGTCAAAGATCAACATCTTACAGTGTATGGCCCATTGTCATCGTCAACTACAACATTCCCCCGTGGTTGACTACGAAGAAGGGGCACCTATGGCTAAGCTTGATTGTGCCAGGGCGATATAAAGTGGGGAATATGGATGTGTATCTTCGTCCACTATTGGAAGAGCTACAACAATTGTGGATTGGCATAGAGGTGGTGGATATGAGCCGACACACAGGACGACGGAATGCTTTGATCAGAGGTATTCTAATGTGGACCATGCATGACTATCCCGGGCTAACAGAATGCTCAGGTGATCTATTGACACTCCTCTCTCAGACACTGTAAATCTTGTTTTTCCCCATAGTTGATCTATTATCATGTGTATACATGCAGGGCTTCAAACAAGCGGATACAGAGCATGTGTCACATGTGGACCTAGACTGAATGCACGTAGGGCACCCTCACTGAAGAAGCAAATCTACGAAGGTCATCAAGCGTATCTTCCGGAGAATCATGTGTTACGCGACGGCTTTTTGGGAAGAGAGCCACCAAGGATGTCTGCACAAGCATGGTTAGAGCAGAAGGAGATGTGCGATGACGGATTGCCTCCAGGGATGAAGAGACTATCTCTATGGTACAAGTTACCATACTGGCCCCGACTCGTGATCAATCACTTGCTCGATCCAATGCACATATTCAAGAATGTGGGTAATCTACTATGGGACCATTTGACCGGCAAGAAAGATACTTTGGGAGCCAGAGTTGACCTTAGAAATGTGGATCGTATGGAGCAATATTGGCCGCAAACAGCGTCTGATGGATCGATAAAACTTCCTAAAGCACCATGGATTTTCACAGGAGCCCAAGAACGCAAAGTAAAAGAGGCCATTCGATCTTTGCGGACCCCCACTGGCGTAATGCACTCGCTCCGAACGTGTTTTACTAAAGAAGGAAAGCTTACCGGTTTGAAGTCACACGATTGGCATAAAATGTGTCAGGTACGTTCATAGTGGACTTTAATATCATTGCATAAAATGTGGACTTTAATATCATTGCTGCACATACTTTACAGTTTATTTTACCGGTTGCCATTGAGGGATGTTTGTCTCTCGACATCCGTAACACAATCTACAAACTTGCAAAGCTGGTGCAATGGATCTCACAAAAGGAGATCGACGTAGACTCCATACCATTCGCCAAACTAAATGCTGCGGAGCTTGTGTGCATGTTTGAGAAACATTTTCCTACTACAATGCTAACCATTCAGGTGCATCTTCTTATTCACATAGTTGATGAGGTGGAAATAGCTGGCACAGTTCATTCCAGATGGATGTTCTTCTTAGAGCGTTTCATGAAAACGCTTAAGGGATATGTGCGTCAAAAGGCACGTCCGGAGGGTAGCATGGCAGAAGGTTGGTTGGTATCAGAGTCCCTAGTGTACATTGGAGAGTGGCTAGACGGATTTGATAAATCCCGGGACACGCTATGGCGAACCATAGATGATGAGCGCATATCTGGGATTGTCATGTGCAATCTCGGTGTTGAGAAGAAGATGACGGAAGATCTAGAGGCTAAAATCAACCGATTTTGCATGCTTCACAATCCAGTGATGCAAAAGTGGATTTCACAATATGAGGATGCAAAGCAAGAGCGACAAAGGGCACGAATCGAGTGGAGACGGGGAAGACGACCACCGATGCACTATCCAGCGGTTCTGGAGAGCCTACCAACCTTCATGAGCTTAAGATGGTTGCACAACCAATTGAAAAGCGCACAACAATGCGGTGACGAAGTGACTGAAGAAGAGTGGGAGTACTCTCGGGGTTGCGCGACCAAGGTAAGTTTGCAATGTACGACTAGCAAGTGACTTTATTTATAAACGTTTGAACGGCCACTCATAATCTTTGTTCGTTGTAGTATAAGTCATACACAGAAGCATGGTGTAAAGGTCGACATTTTAGGGTGGAACGAATCGACAAAAAGCGTTTTACTCAAGATTGTGGAATCATGGCAAAATTTGAACAGTCTAGTCGACGACGTTCCTCTGATGCAGATCCCGTGGTGGCGGAACTCACTTACTTCGGCACGCTGCAAGAGATTTTGAGGATCGATTACAGAGGATTTTTTGTCGACTTGTTCGACGTGCAATGGTTCAAGATAATCATGGAGGGTCGAAACGCTACTGTGCGTAGAGGAGAGTCTGGTTTTCTTGAGGTGGATTCTACTAAGAAATGGACTGACCTAAGAGACACTTTCGTACTACCCGAGCATTGTGAACAAGTAAGTATATAAATAGTTAACATCCCCCTTTTACAAGTTATGTGCTTGAAAGCTCTCATGTAAGTTATGTGGCTCTGGCAGGTAGTATTTCATCCTACAAAGTCTACATCAAACTGGTGGTACGTCATAGAGGTAGCCCCTCGTAGTGCAAGGACGTATGAAGGCTACCATGTGCCAATCACAACGACATCAATGGAGGAGATCAGAGAAGATGCTCAATCAGAAGCCGCTGCGGTGGTGCCAGACGAGCATCAAGATGCTACTACTCTATATGGGGTGCATGCAGAGGAGCTACAAAATGAAACAGAGGATATGTGTTTAAACGGAGAGCTCTATATAGATATAGGAAGTTATGCTGAGTTATGCGAGGATGAGAGAGAGATCTCTTAAAGCCACAAATATTGTATTTGAACAATTTTGCTCCGTGCTGTAAAAGCTCTAGCTCTCTAAGTAGCTTCCATGGTGTGTAACGCTCTTTTCTACTCGCGCTCACATCTTTTGATTGAAAATTCTGAGTTTTCGACTTGCCTCTTCTACCACTCGATTCATTGCGTCATTGTATTTATATGCGTCATTACGTCATTGTATTTAATGGTCTTTGCGTCATTGTCTACTCTATTCATTCAATAATAAGTTTAAATATTCGTGTGTTTAATGCAGGTATGGATGATGAGGAGTTTCTTTCTTCTTTGTCACCGCAGCAGAGACAGTGGTACGTGGAGCGTCATCGCTCTGGCGCATCATCGCGCGTTCCTACACCATCCGCATCTCCCTCTCTTTCGGAGCATTCGGCGCGCTCCGAAGCTTCGGCGTCGACGAGACGAGCGTCACACTCGTCTAGACACCGGCGCTCTAGTGGTGGCGGTGGCGGTTGTTGTGGGGATTCCGCCACCGATGCCTCCACACCGCCTCGTGTTTGACTAGGCTCTTTACCCTCCCCTTCTTTGCCCGCCCCCACACCAGCCACAGCATCGCCGTCTACGCCAGGTTTTGCACGGCTGACTGTTCCTAGAAGCTACACACCTCTACCTACTCCGCCAGGAGCCACCCCACTCGACACTCCTCGCTTCGGCGCCCAGACGCCGATGGAGACACCTGACGTCCGTACCCCCATCGACACGCCGCTAGAGACCCCTGCCGGGACACCCAGGTTCACGCGTCACCGGCCAGAGGGCTTGCCTTACTCCGTCGACATCAGCGGCGGCATCATCATGGATGATGACGGCAAGAAGGTGATCTCGCGCATGCGTGGTCTTTGCTCTCAGCTGTTTAGACACTATATACTAAACAAATGGAGTGAAGTACCAAGTGATTTAAAAAACAGAGTCATCAGCATACTTCATGATGAGTTTCCCGTTCCAACACGGGATCAGCGCTTCAATGAAGACCTGATGAAGATTCGAATGCGCGAATACTGCAAACACAAGCGTTCCGAAGTGCAAAAAGAAATCAAGAATGGGTGGAATAGGCCAGATTGGCTGGCCAAAGAAGATTGGAAGAATGCGAAGAAAGCAGCGCGCGAGAATCCCGACAAGTGGAAGCAACAAAAGGATGCAGCCAGAGCGCGAGTAGAGGCAGGGAGCTCGCACCACTTGGGGAGCGGTGGATGGGCATCATTTGAGGCCGATTTTGTAAGTCTTTTCACATTGCTCTTTATGCATGTTCGATAGTTTAGGGTTTATGAGTTTTTTAGTACTAACATAATGAAATCTTTGTATGTTTTGACAGTGGTCGATGACAGGACGTGATCCCACACCGTACGAGCGCGAGTACGCAGGCAGGAAGGGCTTAAATGCCCTGATGGACATTCTCAGTTCTCGCGGCGGCATGGTTAGTATTAGGGTTTACTCTTTTTTATTTTTTGTATTGTTTTATAAATGTCGTTATATGTTTATATTTACTGAAAACTGTCTTATTGTCTTTTTTTGCAGAATCCGACAGATACGCCGCTTGGACGCGATGAGACGTCTGATTAGACGACGTCAGTTTAGCCGTAGCTAGATAGCATTAGTTTAGGGTTTCTCATAGCTTATGTATCATGAGACGGATTTTATACGTCTTTTTGAACCATGTATATTATTACATTTGTCACCGCAATTCCTTTTGCCAATCAATTCTTTATGCCTATGATGTTGTACAATTGTCATTATTACATTTGCCAATCAATTCAGTTTGTCTATGATGTGTACAATTGTCAATTTTGCAAACAATGCGTCTTGTGGGTGACTATTTTGGGTCTATTATTTACCTTTGCACTTTTTTAAAAAAGTGAATCAAGTACAATATGGTTGATGGGTGGCAGGGCATTCAATGCCCTGCCACCAAAAAAATATTCTCTCAGGCGTCGCTATAAGCGTCGCTATTTATGGCTCTGTAGCGTCGCTATATGCGTCGCTATACTCTTCTGTGAGAGCGTCGCTATCTTCGTCGCTATAGGCATCGCTATGAGCGTCGCTATATAGCGACGGCTATAGCGACGCCTATAGCAACGCAGATAGCGACGCTCTCGTAGCGACGCTTTTAGCGACGGTTATAGCGACGCCGGGGGTTATAAAAACCCAGTGTATTTCCGTCGCTAAGAGCGTCACAAGAGCACACAACCTCTTGTAGTGCTTGTTCAAGTAGCAGATAACGATATGTCAGATTCGCAATATTTGGAGGCCAAAAAAAGAGCTTTGGTCAAGCACTACATTCGTACATATTGTTTTGAATACCGCAAGCTTGTTGATGTTTTTGGTGATGGCTCCTTGGTTGCAGAAGAAGGAATACAACAGAAAAAAGAAGTTATATTCTTAATTGATAGTGTGGAGGAGACAAAAAATGTGGAGACCATGCTGCTAAACTTTGTTAAGTCTCATGAAGATATAGAAAAATGGGCTGGACTTCAACAATCCACTTCGCAATCAGACGACACTGTGCCTGTTACAGAGGAGTGCTCTCCACGAAGATAAGAAGAAGAACAACAACAACATCCTCTGTCAATGGAGGACTTTTTGGAAATGGAGACACATATGTTTTGAGTTTCTTGTGCATGTTAGTGTTTCTTGTTACTGATTTGATACTCTTAATGTTAGATTTTGCTTTATATATTATTGATTGAGTTTGTATTTTTTATCTCAAGCATTTAAGGTTTGAATGTAAATAGTAAATTACTTGAGTTTTTGAATGGTGGATCTTTAGACTAAAACTATAACATTTAATACTCACAAAGACTTAATTACTTAAGAGCATGAACTCAATAACTTTTGGACCTTTTATCAATACCCCCTTGATATGATACATTAGATTGTAGCATGGTGAAATGGTGATGCTTCATAAATTGAACCTAGCTTAGACAAGTGCTGGAGCCTCAATTTAAACTAACCTTGCTAGAAGGGAGCTTATGTTTGGACTTTGAGAACTAGCATAAGTAATCAATTAGAGCATAGATTAGACATGTGGTGGTGGACTTAGAGACAAAAATCTTAATGAGCTTGGAAAGGTATTTAAGTACTGCAATTTACTTAGTTTTAGTACTCACTAAAGGCATAGCTTGACAAAAGGTGGACCTTACATGGATCCTAATTTCAAGAAGTGTGGTAGACCTTCAAAGCAAGATCATATAGCTTGGACATGTAGTGGACCTTGCATGGAGACTAGTTTAGACAAGTGTGGTACACCTTGTAACCAACACCCATTTGTTATATTAGCTTGGACAAGTGGTGGACCTTGCTTTTATGTTTCAATGGAGCATATTTTGGACAGGTGGTAGACCTTATTTCTCTCCATGCTTCAATGGAGAGAAACATTAGCTTGGACAAGTGGTGGACCTTGATTTTATGTTTTAAAGGAGCATATTTCGGACAAGTGGTAGACATTGTTTCTCTCCATGGTTCAATGGAACCCACCTTAGACAAGTGAAGAACCTTGAAACCAAACCCCCATAATACAACCTACTAAATAGGTTGGAAAATTGGTGGGATATGAAACCATCCATGATAGAGCATAGTATAGGTGAAAAAGTAGTGGTCCTTATATCAATTACCCATGCATAGCTTGGACAGGTGGTGGACCTTGATTCTCTCTATGTTTCAATGGATCCTATCTTGGACTAGAGATATATCTTTATTTCCATGCTACAATGGATTGTAGCTTGGATAAGGAGTGGACCTTCAAACAAAACTCCACAGCATAGCATATATTAACAATTCATGGGTTTTATAGAGATTTTCTTGCCTATTTTGGAGAGTTGGTAGACCTTTATTCTCCATGATTCAATGGATTTGAGGTTGGACAAGCGGAGCTAGAGAAGTGGTCAACCTTAAAATGAAACCTCCCATGCTACAACCCATCATAGATCGTATATGTAGTGGACCTTGAAACTCTTTTATGTCCCTAGCTTAGAGAACCATTGCACTCTTGATTATCTCCATACATGAAGGCAAGGTTGGACAAGTGGTGGACCTTCAAACGAGAATCTCTATGCAATAATAGGAAGGTGGTGGAGATTTTTTTCTCCATGTTCCAATGGAGCCTAGCTTAGACAAACAATGGAGCTTGCTTCTCTCCATGTTTCAATGGATCCTACTTAGAAAAGTGGTGGAGCTTTGCTTCTCTCCATGTTCCAATGGACCATAACTTAGACAAGTGGTAGACCTTGAAAAACACCCCCCGTATACAACATATTATGGGGTTTTCATGTTTCAATGGCACCTAGCTTGGACAAATGGTAGAGCTTGCTTCTCTTTATGTTTCAATGGATCCAATCTTAGCCAAGTGGTGGACCTTGAAACAAGAATCCGCCCCCTCCCATGTACAACGTATTATGGATTTTGAAAGCACTGGGAGAAAATAATAGCTTTGATAAGTGGTGGACCTTGCTTCTCTTCATGCTCCAATGGAGCCGAGATTGGACACTTGTTGGAGAGAAGATGGTTGCCCATGAAATAAGACCATGCATGCTATAATCAATCATATGCTGTACACATGGTGGAACTTGCAATTGTTTTATATGCCTAACTTGGACAAGTGGAGGACCCTTGATTACCTCCTGATATCAACAACAAGCAAAGTTTGGACAAGTGTAGTACCACCAAACCATAATCTCTATGCTACAATAGAGTATAGGTAGGACAAGCCGTGAACCTTGATATCAAACCATCCATGCTACTAGAGATGAGAGGTTTCACATGTGGTGGAACCTTGTATCAATGTTCTATGTGTAGTTTTTGACTAGTGATAGACCATGAAACTAATCCCTCTAGGCTACAAGAACAAAGAGATGGATGAGGAGGCTAGACTACTTTTGTTGCATCAATGCATCCCATGTTACCACATATACTATAGGGTTCTTGGATAAGTGTTGGATCTTGTGTCAATGCTCCATGTCTAGCTTGGACAAGTGGTGGACCTTGGTTCTCTCTATGCTTCAAATGGGCAATAGATTGGAGACACAGTGGCCT
Organism: Adiantum capillus-veneris; assembly: GCF_014529385.1. Classification (NCBI taxonomy): domain Eukaryota; kingdom Viridiplantae; phylum Streptophyta; class Polypodiopsida; order Polypodiales; family Pteridaceae; genus Adiantum; species Adiantum capillus-veneris. The sequence goes on along the minus strand of NC_140944.1, from coordinate 48,494,430 downwards.
TTTTTTTCCAATGATTTTAATTTTTGGAAACCTTGGAGGCACCATGTGAGAGGCACTCTAAGTCTTACATACAATGGACCTATTGGACTATAAAATAATGATATATTTCTTTGATATTGTCATTATTTTATGCATAATATTTTCTTCTTTTTGCAGACACAAAGGAGTTAAGTGATATAAAAACTAGATGTATTTCATACTATGATTGGCATGAAGATCCTTTTGGGACACCAACTTTTCCTATTCTCAAAGATGTAATTTTCCATATTAACGGTGTGGATTTTGAAGTGCGACTTTCATGTATTGAAGGAGCTGGTTATGGGCTATTTGTGCATACTACCCTGGAAAGTGGTTTGACTATTCTAAACTATGGAGGTCATAAGTATAGATTTCAAGACTGGAAAAATATATGCAAAATATTTCCAAGAGCTTATAAATATTCTCTTCTAGAGGATCCAAACATAGAAGAAGAGGAAGATCAATCATACATTATTGGTTGTGTAGAAGAAGGAAACGTGTCGGGCTATATAAATAGTTCTCACAATACAAATGTCTATCCCAACGTACGCTATACATTTGATCCAAATTTTCCACCTTGGCATAAATGCACCTCTTCACACGTCAAGTCAGAAGAATATGGCCATGTATGCATTGAAACTATTTGTAAGGTTGAAGCAGGAGAAGAGTTGTTTGCTGACTATAACGTTACTTGACATTGTAAAGTATTGTACATGGATGGAAATCTCAAGTACATGCATCATTTTCATTTTTCATGGATGAAATCTCAAGTGAATATAACATTTGATAATTGTTTAGTTTATGCACAATGAGAATCTAGAGTGCTCTTATGCTTTGTGTGTTGTCTAACTTATTTGACTACCTCGGCCATAGAATCTTGATTCTACTCTAGATTTGTGATAAATCTTACCAAAATGTAATCAATGTCTAGGTTGGACAAGTGGTGGGGCTTCAAACATTACTGTCTTAAACAAGTGGAGTTATCTTACTTGAATAAGTGGTGGCCTTTGAATCCAAATCTAAGCCAAATATCTAATTGTTTGCTTGTAGTCTAGGTTGGACATTTGGTGGACCTTGTGTCCATGTTTCCTCAACAAGTTGTGGCTTTTAGTTTTCACTTTAAGTACTCATCTTTAATAAAGTGTAGGATGGAAAATGTTGAGTTAGTAGATTGTATTTTAGACAAGTGGTGTTTTGTGTACGAATGCCGAAAATGGTTGCAAGTATTCTAACAACGACTTTACCTTAAATAAACTTCTTACTAGGAGTTCTACATATAAATATGGTGAATAAAATTCTAGTGGTTTTGAGATACCATTTGTGTGTGTGTTTTCTTAGATTCACAAACTGGGATGGATAATGCTCCTATGGTTCAATCAACAACTATAGAATCCATAGATTCCATGGTTTCTAAAGTGCCCAAGATGGATGATATTTCTATACTAGAGTCTAGTTTTGTGCAACTTGAGCAAGCTTCCAATAATGAGAACCAAGAAATCGATGCTTCAAAAATACAACATACATCAAAAGAGACTGAAAAGTCCACTCACGAGCTATTGCCAATTGGTACTACGTCATGTAGTGTAGATATTGAGAAATTCATGCTTACAATTATATTGGATTTAAATGGTCTATTGTTGAAAATTTCCCCTCAACCATCCTCACACCACAACTCAGTGCAAATGGATTCAAAAAGATATATTATACTCAGGCCAGGTTGCATCCAATTCTTAAAGACTATTTTACAGAGGTGTAATGTTGCAATTTGGTCGACAGCTACTAAGAATAATGTGTATCAAATCCTTACAGCACTAAACAACTTAGCTGAGGATACATTGCCTTTCTTTGCAATTTGGTCGCAAGATGTTTGCTACACCGCTCAAACTCAAAAATTGTTTAGACCCGACAATCCAAACGTTGAAGCAATGTTCAAGCCTCTAGCAGAAATTGCCAAGGGGTTTGAATGTGATCCACAAAGAATAGTGCTTATTGATGACTCTCCTTACAAGGGATGTATTTCACCAGAAAAAAATTGCATTTTTCCACCACAATTTGATGCTGAGAAGATGGTTGACAATATGCTCTTGGAGGAGTTACTGCCATACTTGATTCAGCTTTATGAGAGAAGGGATGTGCGTGATTTAATTGCTTCTAATCGTTATGGAAAACCTATAGTGACAAATGATAATGAATACAAACAAATCATGGAGTATTAGAAGCAGAAAAATGATGTTTGGTCAGCTAAGGTGTTCTTTACAAGAAGAATACCACCTGCAAAAGGTGACAGAGATGAAACTATTATTGAAGATGCAAGTGACACAAGCCACCGCAATGAAATGAGAAGAGCCCAAATACAAGAGATCTTGGCAAAGGAGCGTACACCCATTGAAAGCATGAAGGCGTCACAATTGACCACTTTAGCTAGGCAATTGGGTTGTAACACAAAAGGAGTTTTGAAGGAAACCACAGCAAAGTCTTATATAAATAAGGTGAAAGTTGAGAACAATCTTCTAAGGATGGATAGAAACCAACCCTAAGGTACTAGTGACATGTCATATATTCTTGATACACATGCTTGAACACTCATGTGCATGGTATCTAACAAATCTTTCTTACAGAGATGAAACTATCATTGAAGATGCAAGTGACACAAGCCACCGCAATGAAATGAGAAGAGCCCAAATACAAGAGATCTTGGCAAAGGAGCGTACACCCATTGAAAGCATGAAGGCGTCACAATTGACCACTTTAGCTAGGCAATGTGGTTGTAACACAAAAGGAGTTTTGAAGGCAACCGCAGCAAAGGCTTATATAAATAAGGTGAAAGTTGAGAACAATCTTCTAAGGCTGGATAGAAACCAACCCTAAGGTACTAGTGACATGTCATATATTCTTGATACACATGCTTGAACACTCATGTGCATGGTATCTAACAAATCTTTCTTTTTATTCCTTCCTGCAGGATACTACTAGATGGAGCTCAATCAATAGAGATTTTGAGCTCAATCAATTTCTTCAGAGACTTTCTTTTAGTTTGTAATCATCAAATGAAATGAAAAGTATCCTTCTTATTAAGATTGCTGATCTTTTTCTTGTTCAAAACATTAAATTGTGATTTATAGTTTTGTTAGCATGAGATTGTGCTTTTTTAGTTTGAAAAAAATTGTCAAAGATCCGAGTCTTTTTGGCTTTACTTAAGTTATTAATTGTGAAAGATCCAAGTCTTTTTGCTTTACTTAAGTTATTGATTGTCTATGTAATAGTCCTTAAAACAATATCGGATGGCTTTCTTGCTCCCATGTCTCGCATTGGTCTTTAGGTAAGACAAGTGGTGACCTTAAAAGTATGGTCTCATATCTCGATCAAGTGAAGAGACATGAAGCTTAAATATCACTACTATGTATCAAGTGTTAAACTCCATCGAGACAAAGATACTAGAGTGCCAAATTGCAGTCTAGTTTAAGTGAAAATCCATTTGAGCTAAGGTAAAACTTATAGTGCCTCATTTTTCTAGGATTCTACCCCATCAAGGAAGTTAGAATCTAGCACAAACCAATTAAGACTCTTTTGGAGCCTAGATATGACAATTTGTGGAACTTAAGAAACTTATTATTAGTTAGAGTCTAGTTTACATAAGCAAAAGATCTTCAAACCATCACTTGACTTTCTTACTATTCAATATTCAAAGTCCCATGAGGCTAACAAATTACATACCTACTTGTAACCTAACTAATGAGTAATTATATAGATCTAAGCAAGTATATATAATGAGTCTTCAAACTAATAAACCAAGGGAAGAGAGTAGCAAGGTCCACTACTTGTCCAAGCTCAGCTCTAGACAACATAGAAAGATGCTAGTTCTACTAATTGTCTAATTATAGGCATGGAGAAATGATAGAAGGTTGACCACTTGTCCAACCTATCATCTCTAGTAAGATGGGAGGTTTGGCCTTAAGATTCACCATGTAACCAACCTATACATCATTGTATTATGAAGAGTAGAAAAGCAAAGCTCCACCACTTGTCCAAGCTAGTTCTAAAATCCACATGGAGATAAGCAAGCTCCACCATTTGTCGAATCTCTCTTCCATTAAAACATGAAAAAACTGAGCTATGTTGTACAGGGGAGAATTTTTTCCAAGGTCCACCACTTGTCCAAGCTAGGATCCATTAAAACATGGAAATAAACAAAGCCCCACCACTCGTCCAACCTTTAGAGTTGCAAAGTGTATGGTTTTTTTAAACTAGGTATGGGAAAATAATTGAAGGTCCACCACTTGAAACATGGAGCAAAGCAAGCTCCACCATGTCTCCAATATGCTAGACTCCATTGAAACACCCTAAGCCCATGATATTTTGTACATAGGGGATGTACATTCAAGATCCACCACTTGTCCAACCTAGTATCCCTAGTAGCTTGATAGGTTTGGTCTCAAGAGTCACCACTTGTTCACTCTATGTCATTGTATTAGAAAGGATTGGGTGTTAAGGTCCACCACTTGTCCAACCTATAAGGTTATATTTTAAATGGTTTTTTTTCTCACATCTTGAACTACCCATGATATGCTTTACATGGGGGTTTTGTTTCAATGTCTGCCACTTGTCCAAGCTAACTCTATTGAAACATAGAGAGAACCAAAGGTCCACCACTTGTCCAAGCTAGGCTATATTGAAACATGGAGAGAAGGATGCTCCACCATTTCTCCAAGATAGGCTTCATTGAAACATGGAGAGAAGCAAGCTCCACCATGTCTCCAATCTAGGATCCATTTAAATAGCCTAAACCCATTTTATTTTGTACATGTGGGGTTTTATTTCAAGGCCCACCACTTGTCTAACCTATTATCCCTAGTAGCACGAGTGGTTTGGTCTCAAGATACACCACTTGTACGGTCTATGTCATTATATTAAGAAGAACTATGTATTAAGGTCCGCCACTTGTCCAACCTATAAGGTTATATCTTAAATGGTATCCTTTCTCACCACTTGAAATGCCCATGATATTTTTTACATGGGGGTTTCATTCCAAGGTCCACCACTTGTCCAAGCTAACTCTATTCAAATATAGAGAGAAGAAAAGGTCCACCACTTGTCCAAGCTAACTCTATTCAAACATAGAGAGAAGCAAAGGTTCACCACTTGTCAAAGTTAGGCTCCATTGAAGCATGGAGAGAAGTAACCTCCATCATTTTTCCAAGATAGGTGCCATTCAAACATGGAAAGAATCAAGATCTACCATGTCTCCAATATGCTAGGCTCCATTGAAACACCCTAAAACCATGATATTTTGTACATGGGGTGTTTACATTCAAGGTCTAACACTTCGCTAACGTATTATACCTAGTAGCATGAGTGGTTTGTTCTTAAGATTCACCACTTATCCACTCTATGTCATTATATTAAGAATAACTGGGTGTTAAGGTCCACCACTTGTCCAGCCTATAAAGATATATCCTAAATGGTATCCTTCACCACTTGTCAAGGTCCATCACCACTTTTCCAACCTATAAGGTTATATCTTGAATGATATTTTTCCTCATCACTTGTAATTTCCATGCTATGTTTTACAAAGGGGTTTTGTTCCAAGACCCACCACTTGTCCAAGCTAATTCTATTGAAACATAGAGAGAAGCAAAGCTCCACCACTTGTCCAAGATAGGCTCGATTGAAACATGGAGAGAAGGATGCTCCACCATTTCTCCAAGATAGGTTCCATTGAAACATTGAGAGAAGCAATCTCCACCATGTCTCCAAGCTAGGCTCCATTGAAATACCCCAAACCCATAATTTTGTACATGAGGGGTTTACATTCAAGGTCCACCACTTCTCCAACCTATTATCCCTAGTAGAACGAGTGGTTTGGTCTCAAGATTCACCACTTGTATACTCTATGTCATTATATTAAGAAAAACTATGTGTTAAGGTTCACAACTTGTCCAACCTATAAGGTTATATTTTAAATGGTATCCTTTCTCACCACTTGAAATGCCCATGATATGCTCTACATGGGGGTTTCATTCCAAGGTCCACCACTTGTCCACGCTAACTCTATTAAAACATATAGAGAAAGAAAGGTCCACCACTTGTCCAAGCTAGGCTCATTGAAACATGGAGAGAAGGAACCTCCACTGTTTCTCCTAGATAGGCTCCATTGAAACATGGAGAGAAATAAGCTCCACCATGTCTCCAAGTTGCTAGGCTCCATTGAAATACCCAATACCCATAATATTTTGTACATGGTGGATTTACATTCAAGGTTCACCACTTGTCTAACCTATTATCCCTAGTAGGTTTGGTCTCATGATTCACCACTTGTCCACTCTATGTCATTATATTAAGAGGAATTGGGTGTTAAGGTCCACCACTTGTCCAACCTATAATGTTATAGCTTGAATGGTATTTTTTCTCACCACTTGTAATGCCCATGACATGATTTACATGGGGGTTTTGTTCCAAGGTCCACCACTTGTCCAAGCTAAATCTATTGAAACATAGAGAGAAACAAAGGTCCACCACTTTTCCAAGCTAGGCTGCATTGAAACATGGACCTTAATACAAAATTATTTCTAGTAGCATGAGTGATATTTTGTACATGGGGGGTTTACATTCAAGGTCCACCACTTGTCCAACCTATTTTCCCTAGTAGGTTTGGTCCCAAGTTCACCACTTATCCACTCTATAACATTATATTAAGAATAATTGGGTGTTAAGGTCCAACCCATAAGGTTATATATTGAATGGTATTTTTTCTCACCCCTTGTAATTTTCATGATATGTTTTACATGGGGGTTTTGTTACAAGGTCCACCACTTTTCCAAGATAACTCTATTCAAACATAGAGAGAAACAAAGGTCCACCACTTGTCCAAGCTAGGCTCCATTGAAACATGGAGAGAATGATGCTCCACCATTTATCCAAGATAGGCTGCATTGAAACATGGAGAGAAGCAAGGCTTTACCATGTTTCCAAGCTAGGCTCCATTGAAACACTCTAGGGGGTTTTATTTCAAGGCCCACCACTTTTTTAACCAATTATCCCTAGTAGCATGAGTAGTTTGGTTTCAAGATTCACCACTTGTACACTTTATGTCATTATATTAAAAAGAACAATGTGTTAAGGTCCACCACTTGTCCAACCTATAAGGTTATATCTTAAATGGTATCCTTTCTCGCCACTTGAAATGCCTATGATATGTTTTACATGGGAGTTTCATTCCAAGATCCACCACTTGTCCAAGCTAACCATATTCAAACATAGAGAGAAACAAAGTTCCATGACTTGTCCAAGCTAGGCTCCATTGAAACATGGAGAGAAGGAACCTCCACTATTTCTCCTAGATAGGCTCCATTAAAACATGGAGAGAAGTAAGTTCCACCATGTCTCCAAGATGATAGGCTCCATTGAAATACGCAAAACTCATGATATTTTGTACATGGGGGATTTACATTAGGTCAACCATTTGTCCAACCTATTATCCCTAGTAGGTTTGGTCTCACCATTCACCACTTTTTCACTCTATGTCATTATAATAAGAGGAATTGGGTGCTAAGGTCCACCACTTGTCGAGCCTATAAGGTTATACCTTGAATGGTATTTTTTCTCACCACTTGTAATGCCCATGACATGCTTTACATGGGGGTTTTGTTCCAAGGTTCACCACTTGTCCAAGCTAATTCTATTGAAACATAGAGAGAAACAAAGGTCCACCACTTGTCCAAGCTAGGCTCCATTGAAACATGGACCTTAATACCAAATTATTCCTAGTAGCATGAGTGATATTTTGTACATGGGGGGTTTGCATTCAAGGTCCACCACTTGTCCAACCTACTTTTCCTAGTAGGTTTGGTTGCAACATTCACCACTTGTCCACTCTATGTCATTATATTAATAATAATTGGGTGTTAAGGTCCACCACTTGTCCAACCTAAAAGGTTATATATTGAATGGTATTTTTTCTCACCGCTTGTAATGTCCATGATATGTTTTACATGGGGATTTTTTTCCAAGGTCCACCACTTGTCCAAGCTAAATCTGTTCAAACATAGAGAGAAACAAACGTCCACCACTTGTCCAAACTAGGCTCCATTGAAACATGGAGAGAATGATGCTCCACCATTTATCCAAGATATACTCCATTGAAACATGGAGAGAAGTAAGCTCCACCATGTCTCCAAGATGCTAGAGTCCATTGAAATACCCAAAACCCCTGATACTTTGTACATGGGGGGTTTACATTGAAGGTCCACCACTTGTCCAACCTATTATCCCTAGTAGCATGAGTGGTTTGGTCTTAGGATTCACCACTTGTCCACTCTATATCATTATATTAAGAAAAATTGGGTTTCCATATCTAAATGGATCTTTGGTTGGATAAGTGGTAGACCTTGAGACCCAAACACCCATTCTACACTAGAGAATTGGTTAAGCCTTATGCACTTCAAGCATACCTTTAACATCAAGTAGTAGTTATTAGTTGACTTAAGTCTAGTTGAACTCCATGGTATTGAGACTAAGAGAGAGTGTAGCATAAAAAAGAGTCAGGATTTTAATTTGACTTTCTTTCTATTAATAAGTAGATCATAGATGGATTTTGGTATCTAATAAAACCTTAGGGTAGAAAATGTAAAACTCGTGTCTATTGTTGTGTTTGCATTAAGTGTTCTTGTTCTTTAATTTCAGAATCATTACAGAAAAATGGATTGGCTATATGCTGGCATAAATTGAAGAAAACTATTGAATTACCCATCCAACCTCCTCCAAGACCTTGTGCAAGGAATGAATCACCTCCTTATCACCTACCACATTCTTTCAAGGACATCAAAAGAGTACTTATCTTGGATCTAGAGGGGTTAATTCTCAAGACAATTGAAATGAAACATGGAGATTCTATGCCATCTTGGGCTCAACACATGTGACTTGTGGAGGATAAAGATGAAGTTTATCATGTGGTGCGACCAGATGCAGAAAGTTTTTTGGATTTTTGTGTTGAATACTTTGAGCTATGGATATGGAGTTGCTATAACTTAACAAGGGTGCAATGCATCACACAAAAATATTTTCCTGAGCAGTATACCAAGTTCAAGGTGTTTATGAGTAACAAAAATTTCCAAAATCCAAATATCATGTTAGGATTTAAAAGGGTTTATCACAAAAAATTGAGTGATATTTGGAAGATATTTGAGGATTTGGATGCAAACAATACCTTAATTTTTGATGACACTCCATATAGGGTGATGTGGAACATGCCAGGGACATATCTTATATTTCCAAAGATGTGGAGGCAAACTTCTGAGCAACTTCAAAACTTCTTGCAGAGAACATAATTCCATGGTTGGTAGGATGGTTTTATGCAAGAGATAAGAGAGTCTATACATACAACACAATTGTAAATCAGTATAGTGATTCTGAGACAAATTATGTCCTTGGTGTGTACTTGTCAACACGAAAGCATTGAATAAATATGGCCATAAGATGCTTTTTTTATTCTAGTGTGTATCTTTCTACATTTGTATAATTTGAGATAGTCTTTTTATAAAAAAAACAAAGGTGTGTTAATTTTATGAACACTTGAATGGAGCTCTAAGGGGACTTCAATGTACTATTGGAGTGCATCCTATTGTAAGGGGACTTTGATGTATTGCTAGAGTGCACCCAAATTTTTGGGGACTCGTTTTTTATTTGATTGGGACCTATGTTGGGTCATATAGTAAAAGAAATTCATTTTTTGTCAATTCATATCGAGGTTTCATTTATTTGTAACTATGAGAGAATTGATGTTTGATGTCAAAATAAAACTTGTAAGTGTGGATCAGAGAATTCATGGACTTTAAATATGTGAGAGGGATCTTTTTCTTGGGCACAAATTTTTGCTTCAAGAATTTTGTCGTTACATACTTTATGTGAAAGAGCTTTAGAACCTAAAAGACTTTGAAAACAAAACTATGGAATCTAAGTGCATGTATTCTTGAATGGCTTGAAAGTTGATGTATACATGCATGTTGCCTTGATGAAGATTTAGATCTGACAAGATGCAAAGCTAGAATTCTTGGACGTTACCTTTGTCAATTGGTAATAACATGTTGAACTTTCTTTTCTTATGGGTGGAAAATATATTATAATGTGCATTTGGAGCCTAATTGCTTGACCTTCAAACCAAGATTCCTATGTTAATTTTTCATATACTTTTTTGTAATGAATTAAGATTGTGGATACAAGGTCCACCACTTGTTCAAACTAGATCTAAGAAAGTATATATACTGAGTCTTCAAACTAGCAAACCAAGGGAAGAGAGAAGCAGGGTCCATCACTTGTCCAAGCTCATCTCTAGACAACATAGAGAGATGTTAGGTCTACTATTTGTCCAATATAGTCATAGAGAAATGATAGAAGGTTGATCCACTTGTCCAACCTATCATCTCTAGTAAAATGGGAGGTTTGTCCTTAAGATTCACCATGTAACCAACCTATACTTCATTGTATTATGAAGAGTAGAAAAGAAAAGCTCCATAACTTGTCTAAGGTAGTTCCAAAATCAACATGGAGAGAAGCAATCTTCACCATTTGTCCAAGATAGGCTCCATTAAAACATGGAAAACCTCATATATGTTGTACATGAAATCTTTTTTCCAAGGTCCACCACTTGTCCAATCTAGGATCCATTAAAAACATGGATAGAAACAAGGCTCCACCACTCGTCCAACCTTTATAGCTGCAAAGTGTACCGGTTGTCTAAACTAGGCATGGGAAAATAATAGAAGGTCCACCACTTATCCAATATATTATCTCTAATAGCATGGGAGGTTTGGTCTCAAGATTTAGGAATTGGCTGACCTGTATTTCATTGTATTATGATGAATTTGGTTTTAAAGTCAACTACTTATCCAAGCTATAAGTTTATATCTTGAATGGTATTCCTTCCCATCACTTAGAAAACCAATGATATGTTGTACATGGGGGGATTTGTTACAAGGTCCACCACTTGTCCAAGCTAGTTTCATTGAAACATGGATGAAGGCAAGCTCCACCATTTGTTAAAGCTAGACTCCATTGAAATCTAGAAACTCCATGCTATGTTGTACATGGGGTTTTTGTTTTAAGGTCCAACACTTGTCCAAGCTAAGCTACATTGAAACATGGAGTAGAGAAACACTCCACCACTTGTCCAAGCTAGGAAACATTGATAGTAGTTGGTTTATTTTGAAGATCCACCACGTGTAAGCTAACTCTATTGAAACATAGAGAGAAGCAAAGGTCCACCAATTGTTCAAGCTAGGCTCCATTGAAACATGGACAAAAGCAAGCTCCACCATTTCTCCAAGATAGGCTCCATTGAAACATGGAGAGAATCAAGGGTCCACCATTTCTCCAAGCCAAGCTCCAGTTGTCCAACCTATAAGGTTATATCTTAAATGGTAATCTTTCCAATCACTTGGAATACCTATGATATGTTTTACATGGGGTTTTTGTTCCAAGATCACCACTTGTCCAAGCTAACTCTATTGAAACATAAAGAGAAGCAAAGGTCCACCACTTGTCCAAGCTAGTCTCCATTGAAACAAGGAGAGAATCAAGCTCCATAATTTCTCCAAGATAGGCTAGCTTGGATAAGTGCACCTTGAAACCAACCTTCCTATGAGGCAATAGAGCATATGCTACATATTTTATGTATGCCCCATGCCTCAAATTAAGACGTTATAGATTAGAAGTGGACCTTGCTTGAATGTCACATGCAATAAATTAAGAAAAAATAGCCAAGTGGATTGTATTCCTCAATGGATCCTTGCTTTCACAAGTTGTGAACCTTGAGTCACTTTTACATTAACTTGGACAAGTGGTGGACCTAGAAACAAATCTCTCCATGTTGAGATAAGTTGTAGGTAGGATAGTAGAACATAGACAACGATAATGGATGCAATATACTCGTCTCCTAATAATCCAATTGATTGAAACCATGGTATTTTAGTTGTTTTCATTGTGTATTGTATGTGCATAAAGTGGAATGAGACCTTAAGAAAACTCAAATTTTTGACAAAATCTCTATATTTTGTACATGATATATTGAAAGTTGTCCAGTCTGGGAATTGGGATTTTCCCACTTTACCTAATTTGGTCTTCTTTGTTGGTATCCCAAGACTCTGAGTCTTCATTGGTTGCCTGGCCTCTCTCTCTGTGATCTCCCCTAGGGCTTAACGTGCGTGGAGGTGTCGGTAAAGCCCTCGGCAGTCATCATCATACCATCGGTTTTGGGGCATAGTCCCAAGGAAGCTCTAGTCTCGCTGACACATCTCCTCGGTGATGAAAGGGAAAGGCATATGTGCCCAAACATGCTCTCTGCATGCATCTTGAAGCTCTCGCTGATGCTCAGTCCACAACAAATCACGATAAAAGCTAGTAGAAACTACGCGCATATTCTCAAGCTCTAAAGAAACTGACCCATTGGGTCTCCTCAATTAGCTAACATCAATGTGCTCATGGAGTGGCCCACCGTCTCAAAGAACTCCTAGTAACTCTTGTCACCCACCTCGTCCGGTGAGATGCCTATCGATGGAAGGCAAACTCATGACACCGCTTCTCAATGCTAGTAAGCTCAAGTCGAGCCTGCTGCATCTGCTTCTCCAACTAAGGATTGCTAAGGATTGTCAGGGTGGCAGTACTACATTCACTACATGGGAACAATGCCCGATTGAAGACACTTCTCCTCCTCCCTAGCTGCAACCAAGCAAGCTGCAGACTCGTGAAGGAAGAAGCAACTAAGCTCAGCAAGTCTAGAGACCACTTTACTAGCCAGGGTGTCCTGCATGTCCAAAGTCTCCGTCCAAAGTGCCACCACCCTGTCTCTGAGGTTTGGATCTAGCAAGATCCTCTCAGGGATATGCAGCATTGTGTGAGATAAGGACAAGCTATCTGTGGGCCTCACAAAGCCTGAATGCTGCCAAACATCAAAAACCCTCAAAGTCATACAAAGATACTCCCAAGATGCCCACTCAGACCCGTGCACAGTAGCATGGCTACCTCCAATCCTATTTGAGGGGTCCTCCAAAATGTTGAAGTCTCCCCCAACACACCAGTGCATGCACATGAGACTCTACAATATGAGACCAGAATTCTACTCATGCATTTTCCACATTGGACGCATATATGTTCAGGAAGCCCATGAGGCAACCTTGAACCTGCATAATAATCCACTGAGCCCTACCTAGCACAATAATACATCTACCCACAATGGACTGTTGCCATGAGTCCTTAATAGTCATACATACCCCTCCCTAGATACGACTAGGTCCAAATGCAGCTGACCAAAATGTCTAATAGCGACCACACAAAATCAGACCGCATCATCTAATGCGGCTCTCACAAAGATGATACTCCTCAAGCATAAGAATATCAATCTCACCACCCACAAGGCATCACTGACGCAACTGACCCCCTCGGCCCTGAAATTGGTGCCTGCACATTCCATGAGACAATCCTCATGGAATCAGTGAGAGAAAACCGATGTTGCAACAACAGTCAACCTCGCTATCTTTGAGGACATCTTGGATGGGGAGTAGTCCACATCCGAGCGACCCGGAGATAGGAGTGACTGTAGAGATTGTCCAACCCTGGACCAAGAAGAGCGAACCGTCCGTCAGTGGGCTACCTCCGTTGACCAGGAGTCCTCATGTACTGTCTCTAGTACATGATAGCAAAGGCTGAAAAGAATCATCCACAAGCACAGCATCACGTGAAACCAAAATACACTTTGTTTGCGGATGGCACAACCTATAACCTTTTCTTTTAGCATTATAACCAACAAAGATACAATTGACAACCTTATCATCCAATTTTCTGCACTGCACTTGTGGCACTAAACCATAAGCCAAACAACCAAAAACACGCATGTGCTCAATAGGTGGCTTTCTATCATTCCATGCTTCATATGGAGTCATAGACTGCAATGCTTTTGTAAAACACCAGTTGAGTACATAAGTGGCACACATGATAGCCTCAAGCCAAAACAAATGTGGTAAAGCTTGACTCTTGACCATACATCGTGCCATTTCCATAAGAGACCTGTTTTTCTCTCAACATCATCATTTTGATGAGGTGTATACGGCACTGTACATTGGTGTTTTATCCCACGACTAGCCAGAAATGCATTAAATTCATGAGACATATACTCCCCTCCCCGATCAGGACGGAGGGTGACCATAGTACATTTCGAGACATTTTCAGCCATAGCAAGAAATTTCTTGAAGCACATAAACACTTTCGACTTAGCTTTCAACGGATATACCCATGAATGCCTGGAGTAATCATCAATGAAAGTCACGAACTATAGATAATTTCCCATGGATGGAGTTTGCATAGGCCCACAAACATCACTATGCACAAGCTGCAATCTGCATGTAGCACGGACTGACCCATTCTTTAGAAACTTTTCACGCTGCATTTTACCCAAAATATAGCCTTCACAATCATGTTTCACAAGTGCTTCAAGAGGCGGCAAAGAAGCAAACATATCAGATTTTTGCAAACGCAGCAAACCGGAAAAATTCAGATGCCCAAAGCATGCATGTCACAGTTTTGCATCTGAAAGATCCCTTGTATCTACAACTGTATTTGCAGAATTTTGGCCACACTTGTCATACAAAGTGAGCTTATAGAGCCCACAACACAAAAGGCCAAATGCAACAATTTCATCATCAAAACTGAGATCATGAACTGTACCTCTGTCATCCACAAATTTGACTACAAGACCAAGTCTAGCAAGTGCAATACAAACAAAAGGTTATTTTGATCCCAGGTACATAGAATGCATCAACAAGCGTTAAAGAACTGTCATTAGCAGTAGTAAGCACAATCTTTCCAACTCCCTGAACCGGATAAGAGGCATTGTTGGCATAAGTCACAGTATTCCCATGAGGGACAGACTCAAGAGAGGTAAATAAATCACGATGTGAGATAATGTACTTTGTAGCACCACTATCAAAATACCACACACGTGAATGTGCAGCAAGTGACATACATGAATCATGGACAATAGGATCATAAGTGCACTCTACACTAAATGCCCATTCTGCATCAACATCAGCATCACAATCTCCTTTGACAAAACACTCTACAATTGTACGTTGCACTTGTATTGGACCATGCAGTGGATCTAGCCTCTTTTTTCTTAGTCTCTTTTGCCTTTGATTTTGGACACTTCTTGATCAAGTGATCATTAGCTTTACAATAATAGCAACACATCTTCTTTTTTCCCTTATCACCAGAATTCCCAAACAAAGTGCTGCCAAGAGAAGCATTAGGAACAAAAGATTTTTCACCCGCAGAAGTACCATGAGAAGTGGCTACATTACTGTTACCACTTTTCCTTTGAGCAGTAATAAACGCCTATTAAATTGCACACCGTCTAGTCCTGTTTTTCCTCAAAAGTGACTCTTGGAATAGCAATGTGCATAATGCATCAAACTTGACAACTTCAGGATTTCCTTGGGTCATAAGTCTCAAAGTACTAGCAAAAGTCTGATAAGAATCTCGTAAAGCATCAAGAACTGTCTGCACAAGGGAACTGTCAGGAATTACTTCTCTTGCAAAAATTAGTTGTTCATCAATGTCCTTGACACCAACAAGGAAAGTGTCCATCTGATCTTCCTCATGCATAATCTTCCACTCCAGCTCTTTATGCAGCAATGCAAATTTAGTCTCATTGCGACTTGCATAAAGACCAACCAGAATATCCCAATCCTGTTTTGTAGATTTTGCCGAACGGATGTGAGGAGTGATAGTATGCTTCACAAACAATGCAATCAATGCATGAACCTGTGTCACAAACTAATGACTTGTCAAGCCACTGAGGAACGGAGCCAACCTGCAGATCCAGGCCGAGGGAGGCCTAAACCCTAAGAAGAAGCCACAGAAGAATTGGAAGAGTTCCCACCAACTTATGGGACGCCGTCCGATGGGGCCCATGTGACAAAGCCAGACCCACACACACATACAAACAAAAGCGTTAAAAAAAGTGATGACATGGCACCTATACAGACATCACGATTTTTACGTTGACATGCTGACGTGGCAATTGTACGAACGCTCAGATTTCGCACTGACATGCTGACTTGGCAGCCTTTACAGGTTTCCAAAAATTGTGCTGCCAGATTTTTGGACAAGATGCTTTTGGAAAAATTTCTTTTGAGTTTACTGATTTTCATGTAAATGCTTTTGAGGCCAAGGGCCTTAAAATTTGTGCAGAGGGCTCAGTCTCTAGCACTCTTCCCGGTGAAGGTGCACAGTGCAAGTAGCGGCATTGTACTGAGTTCAAGAAATATTATAAAGAAATACCAACAGGGGCACCAAGGTTTGGGGCCAATGCTCTCTGGGGTAGAATTCCACCACTCCCCGTATCGTGCATCTCTTTATACAGCTATATTTGAAGTGCTAAAAGTCTGTTCTTTTTCGTTAAAAAAGTGATAATGTGGCACCTGTACGGACGTCCCAGTTTTTATGATGACATGCTGACGTGGTGGTTGTACGGACGCTCGGATTTCGCGCTAACATGCTGACATAGTAGCCTGTACGGATTTCCAAAAACTGTGCTGCCAGCTTTTGGAACAATTTCTTTTGAGTTTACTGATTTTCACGTAACTGCTTTTGAGACCAAGGGCCTTTAAATTTGTGCAGAGGGCTCAGTCTCTGGCACTCTTCCGGGTGAAGGTGCAGAGCGCGAGTACCGGCATTGTATTGGGTTCAAGCAATATAAAGAAATACCAAAAGGGGCGCCAAGGTTTGGGGCCAATGCTCTCAAGAGTAGAATTCCACCACTCCCCGTGTCGTGCATCTCTCTATTCATTTGTATTTGAAGTGCTAAAAGTCTGTTTAGTCTATTCTTTTTCATAAAAAAAAGTGATGATGTGGCACCTGTACGGACGTCTCGGTTTTTATGCTGACATGCTGACGCGGTAGTTGTATGGACGCCCAAATTTTGCACTGACATGCTAATGTGGCAGCCTGTACGGATTTCCAAAAATTGCACTGCCAACTTTTTGGACAAGATGCTTTTGAACAATTGCTTTTGAGTTTACTAATTTTCATGTATTGCTTTTGAGGCCAAGGGCCTTTAAATTTGTGTAGAGGGCTCAGTCTCTAGCACTCTTCCGGGTGAGGGTGCAGAGCACGAGTACCGGCATTGTACTGAGTTCAAGAAATATAAAGAGAAATACCGAAAGGGGCGTCAAGGTTTGGGGCTAGTGCTCTCTAGGGTGGAATTTCGCCACTCCCTGTGTCGTGCATCTCTCTCTATTCAGTTGTATTTGAAGTGCTAAAAGTCTATTCAGTCTGTTCTTTTCCATTGGCACGTGGTGCCCGTTTTGTGACAGCCTGCGCATCTCGTACAACCCAACAAGCCTACTCAGCTCTAGGAAAAAGAGCTCTAACAACAGTAGCCCTGGCAGCAAAAACCTAGAGCATCAATAGTACCAGGACATACATCAATACTCTGCACAATGTTCCAAACACTCTTTGACACAAGGACATGTTGCATCATGTCAACCCACATAGGGTAATTTTCCCCATCCAATCTATGCTCAGCAGCAAACATCTTTAACACGTCTGTGTTGTTGTCAACCGTGGGGAAGCGAGAAAGTCAAGGCTGCCTTTATTCATACCCGCAGAAATAGACTTCATTTGATGGAATGGAGGGTCTGCACCTGATGTGAAAATTGCCCGAAATGAGGAAAAACCGAGTGAGATCAGCACACGCTATATAGCAGAACCCGCAATAGACTGTAAGTGACCTTTTATGCAAAAATCAACACTAACAAAAATTTTGCACAAAATTTCGAAATTGCTTGCGCAGACGTGCCTATAGTGGAAACGGAGGCCAAAATGAGCCCGAATCAAAATTCTGAGCAGACTGAGCTTTACAAGCCTTCTCAAAATATTTGTCGACTTGCTGACACTCTCCAAAGATTGTAGAAATATGAGAAAACGAGTAGGAGTGTGTTGGCGACACTAGAGACTAAGCCCGGGAGGACGTTACCTGCTCTGACACCTATTGTTGGAATTAGGGTTGTAGGGAAACGCACATAGCTTGGAGAAGACGAAGGAAGATCAAGGCACACAACAAAGAGTATATTACTTAGTGTGCAATGGAAAGATAGATAGCCGTAGAGTGATGGGCATATATACGATGCACGGTTGAAAAAACCTCCTAATGAGGGAAAAATGGCCCTGGCAGTCCTACTGTATTCACACACATCACAACCACATGTATATGGTAGCATATGCGACAACTTGTGTTGCATGTAAGAGTGGGCTATCACATTATGAAGAAAGATTGGTATTCATTGACCCTTCCCTGAAGAAAAATCTAAACCCTCGCTCCTCTACCCAAGATATCCCACAACCAAGAGCAAGTAGAGTTTCCAACATTCCTACTCAAAGGCTCACTTCTAAAGAAATTGCATAGTACCAATCAGAAGGTAGATGTTACAAATGTGACCTTCACGCGATCACACAACATGAAACTGCCCAAAAAAACCCAATAGCAAAAGACCCTCTACGTATGAAAGCACAGGAAATAAGAAGTTTCGACCTTTAGTTGGATTGATTTCCGACTTGATAGGAGTTCCCACCATCAATGCATCCAATGAACCATGCAGAGCTATGGGAAATGTCAAAGATCAACATGCCCTTATCCTCTTAAACTCAGGCTCTATTCCAAATTTCATCTCCCATGAATTAGCTGCAAGATTAGGTATTGAAGAATATGCCAAAGGGACACAAATGGCTCATGGAACCCACATATCATCGTCATCGTTGATCGGATCACTTCAACTACAAGTTCAGACATTCACAAATCCAGTCGAATTCTTCATTATGGATTTGGGAGGATGTGATGTTCTATATTCATAATTAATAAAGATTAACATTATGATTATGATTAAGATCTTCGATGTGAATAACATTTAAGTAAGATCCAATGTTCTTTTATAGACATTGGCTAAGATCTTGGGTGTTATCATGACACAAAAATCCATGATTGAATGGTTCTTTGTCAAATTTTAAGTGCATGAATGTTAGAAGTATGAACATTCTTGTATCGTGAAATCAAGGACGATTGCTTTGATTTTAGAAGGTGGTGCGGGACGGGTTTTAGGGTTAGGGTTTTTGCATCGAGGTCATAGACGATCTTATCCACGCGTTCCTTTGGCCAGTCAGTTCTCTATGGTATTTGCATCCGTGATCATCTGCGTGGCAATAGTACATCTGCATGACCTTCCAGTTGTGGGCTTATTTGACTGTGTTTTGCAGATAAGATGAGTTGTTTTGCATATGTAATCGAGGACGGTTACTCGTATTTAAGAGAGGGGTATGTGACAAGATGATGATGTGGCACATTGTACAAAATTCGGTGATTTGCGTTGAAGTGGTGACATGGCACCTGTACAAAATTTCATGATTAAACTGAAGTGATGAAGCGGCACCGATACAGAATTTCCACTTTTTGCACTCGTTGAAATTGGCAGCTATTAGGCCAAACTTTTAGGGAGCAGATGATTTTGGCATAATATGCTTTTAGAACTTATTCTTTTGGGGCTCTGCTTTTGGCAACCCTTGTATTCTAAAGAAGTGCCCCAAGGCATCTGGACGCAAAGTTTTAAGGGTCGGACTGATCAGGAGTGATTACATCATTGCTTGTTCACATTTCTCACTCAGTTCGCTAACTATGGAATTTTCCTTTCGATGAACCCATCACCCACCCTCTGATGCATCAGGAATACCCATCACTTAGTCCTTTCTCACCAAACTTATGGAACAACTTCTTTGCAATGCTCTATGTTGCCCATCCCATGACGCATCAGAGATGTCCATTCCAGATGGTTGGAAAATTCTTCTTCATGCTCTCTATCACCCATCTGATGTGAAGCATCAAAAGTACCCATTCTCGGTGGCCCTAGAAATATTCCGATTCACAATGCTCCCGTCGTTTCTCTAAATGACACACTAGAAATATCTGTGCTCGGATGTCTCCAGCGAGAAAACCTTCTCACTTCTAAATTCAATAATTTATTTAGAATTATATTTCCTTTAGATAAAGGTAATTTAGCAACATTTTCCCTTCAATTTTATATTAATAGTGCTTTCTTTGCCTTTTTCATTCTTCAATGTGGCCTTTCTTGCCCAGTAGTCGACCACAAGTGTTATCGAGGAACGCATTTCCAGAGGCCTGGAATGCCAAAACAGCGTTCCGACCGGGCATGGTGATGTGAAATGGCCCAGAACATATGGGAGTTCCGGATGGGAGGTTGGTACCGGAATGGCTGGCTGGGGAACGACGCCGAGGGGCTGAACGGCTCCAACTCCTGCAACGGAAAGATGCTAGAAACGACCAATTTTTTGAAGTTTAAAGTTTTGAACATGCATGGGAGCCTTGGAGGGGAGCAAAGCTTATATAAAATGCACCGCAATGGACTCATGGAGAGAGAGCTTGAGAGCTTGAGCCTTGAGGGTAGACTGTAGAGAAATGGAGAGAGAGAGCTTGAGAGCTTTGGCTGAGCTTGAGACTGAGCTTGAGACTTGAGTGAAGGAAAGGGGTGAGGGGCCTCAAGCTCTCTCTCCCTTGCTCTCAAGGAGTGAAGCCTATCTCTCAATCTCTCAAGGAGTCAAGACTCAAGCGTCTCTCTTGAGTCTCAAGCTCTCTCTCTCTCAAACCCTCAAGGCTCAAGCTCGCTCTCTTTCTTGGATAATCTATCATCCATGGCCTCTTCTTCTTGTAAAACCACCTTCGTTCATGCGGCAACACTTAAACACTACAAATCATGAGCTTTGCGCGTATTAAAGTCAAAGGACTCTAACACTACTTGTATTCAAAACACACAACATCCCATTTACCTGCTCCATGGGGAGGCCTGTCGCCGTTTTCATTCCGCGTTCCGGGTAACTTTGGACCACATGTGGTTCTTGCGGTACCAAGGTAACCCCAAAAGAATGTCACACCCCTGCATGGTGTAGAAGTCCAGGTGCCCCAAATACCGCTATCAATGCAATCAAAAATTGCCTATGACAGGAGTAATGGAGACATCTTTCCCTGGTGCCGCTAAAACTGCCTCAATCAACGGTCCCATTTCTTTAAGAATTACTCCAAGTCGATCCGTCGATTCCTTGGATCCTCCAACAAAGAAGATAAGGACTTTCTCATCGAGTACTTTGCCCGCCGCTTTGTAGAGCTCCGTACTCTCTTCAATATGCTTCGGACCAGTCATTCCCTTGTCTTCACTTTCTTTACAACCTCATATGCCACTTTGGAATTCTCTCGCTTACCCGCAGTTTGCTCCTCTAGTACTTTGTTAGGATAATTAGAAAGAATGTGCCGTTTGTATCGGGAGGGCACCATGTGCCAATGGAAAAGAACAGACTGAACTGAATTTGGACGCTTCAAAACAACTGAATTGAAAGAGAAACATTGCACATGAGAAACGGACTGGCAGAGTTTCACCCCAAGAGAGCATTGGCTCCAAACAATGGCGCCCCTTTTGATTTATTCTTTTTATATTGCTTCAACTCAGTACAATGCCAGCACCATTTCTGTTCACAAGAAAGCATGCAAAAAAAGTGAGTCCTTGGCACAAATTTTGAAGGCCCCTTGGCCATAAAAAGTAGTTTACATGAAAAGCATCTGATCCAAAAGCTAGTGTGCCAGTGCAATATCCGGAAATCTGTACTAAAAAGCATTTGGTCCAAAATCTAGTGTCTAAAACACAAGCGTGCCACCTCACCAGTCTATCAACACATTTTACGAGACATCCGTACAGTAGCCATCCCATCATATTTTACACAAGATTTGGGTGTGTGGGGTGGTGCGTGTTGCTCTTGATATTCTAGCATAGCAAAATTAGCCATTACACCCACACCACGTTGATCTGTAACGGGCGCCTAGATACACTAGAATTACATACTCAAGAAATCTCACTCAATTAGGAATACTCATTGGTTGACACATCACAAAGCAACACAGATACTCACATATGCATGTTACAAGACACAACAAACAGCGCCATTGAGCACTGCTCTGAGATGGATGGTCTTAGGCATTAAGCTACTCAATGACTACCTCCTCACTCCCCCTGCAAATAACCTTAAAAGGTCCATGCCATGAGATTAGAGGATTGATACAACAAAACGCTCCCTAGACCACAGCTTGTGTCGCTTGGAGGTTTTGAGCATACAACTAAACGTTCCCCAGACACCCGATCTATGTCCTTCAGATGTTTTTCCAGCATACAACCAAACGCTCGTCAAACACCTGGAAAACGTAATTTAAAGGCTCACAGCAAACATGAACACTCCTCCCAAGAAAGCCCAAGATGAAGATATTTACACATTATGAAGCACCAGTTTTCTCTCGATAACTCCTCCCGGGAGTAAAGCACAATTCATTGAAACAACCAGCATTAAACCACAATCAAACAATTCTAAAAGTGGCACAACACAGATTTAAAACAGATAACATCCATTTCAAACACATTCCAAACAAAATTCTCAAACAAATTCTATAACAAAGTTCAAAAACATGTCTAAATTAAACTTAAAAATCATTCTGTGTGTATCTTGGTTAGTCGAGCTTGAACATACAACTAGCTAAGACCTACACCAAAATTAAGGTTAAGATCCTTCCATAAGGTTGTAGGCAACCGGAGCATGGTCCATAAGCTCTTGAATGGTCAAAACTAACTTGGACAAAGAGTGTTCCCATAGCGCTGATGGCAGCCCAATAATATAGCTATCACGTCAAGGAGAGACACCTCACGAAAGATGTCTAGAAATTTCAAGTTGTAATTTGTTAGGGTTTCCGTGGCAAGCATTTCAGGATACCCTAATCTACCAAAAGCTGCACTTTGAAAAGAAAATGTCAAATGTCATGTGACTTCAGAAAAAAAAATCTTGAGAGCTTGCCAAGAAATGGGAGTGTGCGTCTTGGTAGCTATATGGCAAAGTGGACGATGCCGAAGTGTAGAGACCAAGGGGAGAAAGCACGAGAGAGAAAGAGAGTCTCCTGAACCAATTGACTTTGGCAATGAGTAACTGATAAAATACAATGGGGGCTAAGGGTTGCTTATATAGTCACCTTAGTAAATTGCCCTACCTAGACTTTGATAAATAAGTAAAATAGATCCCTAAAAGCCAAAATAAATAATGGGATCACGTTGGGCAATTCAATCCAGATGGCAAAACTCTAACACCCTCTCTACAACTCATACTGGACATAAATACTGAGACCAAGTCATTGAAGAAGCTACCATGGACACCTATCATTTGCAGACTACTGGATACACCTCGGATTTGGTACCGTGAACAATGTTCCTTATGTCACAAACTGATGATGTGGCAGACTACTTGGACACATGGCTGATAGTACCGATCTCCATGAATTGTGTTGATTGTTGACGTGGCAGACAGTACAAAAAAATCTGGATTTGGCACTGACATGAAACCGTGGAAGACTGTACAGACAATCCCGCTGTTTTGTGTTGACAGCTGTATAGATTTTGTTATTTGTGCTGATGCTTTTTCCGGCAGTTTTTGGACCAAGTTGCATTTGGAATTCATTGCTTTTGAGTTTAACTACTTTTGGGGCTGTGATGTTGGCATCCCTTGTAAAATTAAACAAGGCCTTGGGCTCTCACTTCTCAAAGAATCTAGACGCAGAGTTTGAGAGCAAAGAGGCCCTCAACAGTTGTACTTTGCTCAAAGATTAATAATAAAGAAACACCGAAAGGGGGGCCAATCTCTCTGGGCAAGGAACTACGTGGGGCCGTATCGGCTAAAGTTTGTTGTGATTTTAAAGTTGTGGAATAATTTAAGTGATTCTCCCATATGTTGTGCCAGAATATGGGTGGGTTCAGGGTGGCCGAGATTGTGACAGTGGTATCAAAGCCCTTGAGGCATGTGATTTTCTCAAAGCATACCGGTCCTACCAAGGAGCAGTCCAAGACCAGACTTATTACCCACTCCCATCCTTTTTACTTCATCAAGCATCGAGCGCGCTCCCGTCTTCATCGATTTGTCTTACAGGGCATAAGCCATTAACAATTTCCGATTACTTGTGGGTTCTTTTGGAGAATCTGAGCAGAGATAACACCACTGGATGGTCAGGCAAAAGAAAAGTTGAAATCCGGCACAGGAGCCAGAGGAAAGAATAAAGATTTGGACGAGTGCAAAAAAGCGGAACCTGTGATTGTAGGGCCTCTTGAACAGAAGATGAACCAGAGGACCACCAGAAAATGAGCCACAAAGTTTCAAAGCAGCAGCCTAGCATAGAAAAGCAAAGATGAATGTAAAATTGGTACAGGATTGTGTAGAGACTGACCCAAATCGCATGGACAAAAGTACAGAACTTTTTCGTGTATGGGGCAAAGTGAAAGACCAGGAAGCCCTTATCTTCTTTCATGGAGGGGCAAAGGTCAACTTCATTTCACCTGAATTGGTGGCTCGCTTGGGAATTACGTTCGATAGGCTAGGGCCAGAGGCCGAGGTTGTTCTAGCAGCACCCGGAAGGGACATCTCCATTACACTTGCCATTGGCAACCTTTGTTTGCATTGTCAGGGGTATTTGGGGCAGGAGGATTTTTATATCATGCCTTTGGAAGGGTGTGATGTCCTGCTAGGAATCCCTTGGTACCATAAGAACAACATCATGGTTGACTATCGGACAAAGAAAGTGACTAAGAAGGGCAGGAAGATTGTGCTGGACTTGAACTGAAAGGAAATTCAGTCTCTATTGAATCAACATCGATCATTTACAGATTGATGAAATCCTTTTTTTTGTTTATTCAAAATTGAATGATGATCAAAGGTCAAATATGTATGACTTGGACAAAGAATGACATGAATTTCTGCAAGCTCAGGCTGATTGTTTCCCTGAAGTCTTACCAAGAGAGTTACCTCTCCAAAAAGATCATAACGATTGATTTGATTCCGGGTAATACACCACCAAATTGAACACCGAACCAAGTAAGCCAAGCCCAAAAGGAAGAGGTAATGAACCAGATAAAATAACTTCTAGGAAAGGATCTTGTTCAACCGAGCACTTCTCTATGCTGCTAAGAACCATGGATCTTGGAGAATGTTCAATTGACTATAGTGCTCTCAATAAAATCACCATCAATTTCCCTATACAAAGGATCGATGATATACTCGACACATTTCAAGGATCTACTTGTTTTTAACCGAATCAATCTAAAGAGTGGATATCATCAGGTCCACATTGCTTTTGAAGACATCTACAAGACAGGTTTCAAGACGACTTTTGGCTTGTATGAATATTTGGTGATGCCTTTTGGCCTTACGACTGCATTGGCTACATTCCACCATATGATGGACAAAAAATTCAGAGGGTACTGATCATTATTGGGCGTGTGTCCTAGTGCAAGAAGAACATGTGAAGTTGAACTTTTCCACTACCCCTTGGCAAATTGAGGACTTCTTTCCTTCAAAGTACACCTGTGAATAGATCAGTCAATGACCATCAACACTTATGGAGTAATTTGGCATTATCTGGGTCATACCCCTAGAAATTCCACAAGGAGTGTTATAAACTAAACAATATATCCTCTCAAGTTGGAATCTTATTCACAATTATATCTTGAAATAGTCATCTCTCTATGAACATAAGAGAAAGATTCCCACCAACACTCAAAAGAATGTAGTCATACTAGTTTTTCTTTGATGTTTTCAAGAACAAGAGATTACCTGCTTGGAGGCTGTCTTAGTTGATTCATGTCATCCCATGAATTATTTTCTTAATAGGAAGGGCAAGCCTACTTGCCATCCATAGAAAGTATCATCCATAGTGGTTGCACCTTGTGCATAGAGCCAATTATGTAAAGTGACTGCTATTATAGACATATACAACGATCACTAGAAAATCTAATACCTCAATGCTTCCTAAACAGAGTAGCTGATGTTATAGCAAAAGAATAATTTAGTAATTCAATGGAATGAATCCCATTGTGCTAGCACACCATGCATGCATAGCTATAGATCTGTTATTTGTTTATCTATTATCGAATTATAAATCTTAGTGCAAATTAGAGACTGTTATCTATTATCGTATTAGTCAAGATTTATCTGTTTGTCATTTGTGTTAATGATGTGTGGTTAAGTGTTAA
This sequence comes from Adiantum capillus-veneris, assembly GCF_014529385.1. Lineage (NCBI taxonomy): Eukaryota > Viridiplantae > Streptophyta > Polypodiopsida > Polypodiales > Pteridaceae > Adiantum > Adiantum capillus-veneris. Next base: position 48,468,262 of record NC_140944.1, on the reverse strand, counting down.
TTAGTCTTTAACTATTGCTTCCCACTCTCATTTCTCTTATTAAGCTCACTTGTTTTGTGAGCTTAATAAGCTTTTGATCTATGTATCTGAGTGATTGATGAGACTGTGCGCCATTGTCCATTTGATTTGTGAGATTAGAGTAGATTAGAGAGTAGGAATTGAGTAGAACTCTCTACTAGCATTGCATTCCTTTTTTCTTCTCTCTCTTGATTAGGATCCTCTTCTTGCACATTATTTTGACTCCATGCTATGCTACACCCTCCAACATTGGCACCGTGTTAGGGATGATTGCCTAAGCTAGCGGAGTTATTATTGTGTAGAGGTGTCATTAATCACTAATCAAAGTAATTTAAGTTTTGCATTAGGTGTTGGTGATGGTGAATGGTTGATTTGTGATGAGATTTGGTTAAAAAATTGTGTGTATTTTCATGTTTTCCCCTTGTTTTCACTAATTGATCCACTAATTTGTGACTAATTTACTAACAATTTGTTTGCTAAACATGGGTGTATGCCTAATTAGAGGCTTGGGCATCACTTTTTTGAAAGAAAAATTCTAAAAATTCATGTGGATTTGAGTGATTTTTAGTGTGTAATGAAGGGATTTTCCATTGATTATCCTCTCTAACTACTCACTACTAGCTTGTGATTCTAATGTTAGGAATAGATAAATCAAGCATTGGAGGTATACTCATTGATAAAATGTGTTTAGTTTCCATGGATTTGATGCTACACATAAGTCTTTGGGGTGGTGATTGGTTGTTTCTAGGTGAAATGCGGTTAAGTGGTTGCTAAGTACCAACACATTTGTGTAGTTGAATTGAGGTTAAGCGATTGCGGAGTACACACATGTATGTGTAGGCATCATTGGAGTTGGAATTCAATGCAAATATTGATGCAATTGTGAGTACACTAACTCACTCATTTGTTGATTTATGTGCAGGTTTTAATTGAAGATTGGGTGTATCAAAATTGGTGCAATTTCATGTGCATTAGTGTGTGCCTATGTGTAGGCAAAGTGCACACGTTTGAGTGTAAATGTATGGCAATGTTGATCCCAATCAATTGATGCAAAGCAATCGGATGTTTGTGGTTGCTGTATTGATTATGATATATGGTTTTGAGTATTCAAATTGCCCCGTTATGCCGTCGACATTGAGCTAGAATTATGTGCGTGTAAGCTTGTTAAGTGTGTGCTAATTTGCATATTTACAAAATTGGAGATTGATTTGAATGAATGAATTAGTGTGAAAATGAAATGTTTCAAACGTTGATTTGATTCTGAGTATTTGACCAATGTCCAAAAATTCTTTAATTAAACCACTAGTTAGACAAATTTTTGGGTCAAAATTGATTAAAAAGTGATAAAAACCGATCCAAGACAATTCAATTTTGAATTAATAATTTGATGCATGGTTGAATGAATGGTGTATTTGCATTGTTAAGTGCTGTAAATTGACTTTTGGTCATTTTTCGCGTTGACCACCGTTGCAGATGTCTCTCTCTTCCCCCTGTTTGCGTCGAGCTAGCCCTATTGCCTCCTTGTTTTCCTCCACCCTCTGCTCGCTCTGACGACCCTGCCTCAATTAGCACTCACTGCCAGCCTGCTTGCGATGCAATTGACTTCTTTTTTTTTTTTTCCTTTTTTCTTTTTAATGCGTTACCTTTTTTTATCTCACCTTTTTTTCTTTTACAATTGCTTTCATTTCAAATTTTGATTTGTTTATAATTTTATTTTTCATTCATTTAGTTTTATTTTTTATTTAATAGAAAATCCCTAACAACAAATTTAAAAAATCAAAGTTTTTTTAGAAAAGAAATAATTTAAAAAACAGAAAGATAAATAAAGAAAAAAAGAAAAAAATTTACATATTTTTTTAAAAATCCATAAAATACAAAAATCTAAAAAGGGCAAACAATTAAGAAAAAAATAAGAATGAAAAAATCAAAGAAAAAGAAAATAAAAAATTAAAAAAACACTAAAAGTCTCAAAAAAATAAAAATTCAAATAAAAATCATAAATTCATAAAAGGCAACAAGAAAACCTTAATAAAATAGGAAAAAATATAAAAATAATTTTTTTAAAAAATAAAACAAAACAAAACAAAAAGGAAAACTCTAAAAATAATTTAAAAATGCATTTGTTTTTCTTTCTTTTTCTTTTGAGTAATTTTTTCTTTTTCTTTTTAGTTTTTATTTTATTCATTTTCTTTTTACTTTGCATTTCTTTCTATAATTTTTTATTTTATTAAAAAAATCCAAAAATTGAAAAACGATTATTCTGTTTTAATTTCTTCCTCCCGACCCGTCTCCTTGCTTCCCACATGCATCACACATCCCATACACAGCCAACTCGTGTGCATTTATGCACGATTAGACACATTTTAGAGTAGATGTGTCTGGAGAGTTGGATTTTGTCAGATTTTGTCCGATTATGCTCGATTTCACTAGGTTTGCATCATATAGCACACATAGACCCTGTTATTGCACGGTTTTTGATTTGGATCTACATTCAATCATTTCACAAGCTTTAGAGACGATTCATGTGCATTATTTCATTTTGGCTTGATTTGACAACAAATTCCATGCTTGACCATCTTTGACCTTTGATTTGCTATAGAGATTCATTTGTGGCCTTGATATTGACTAGGTTGCGTTAGTTAGAGCCCATTTGCATTGGAGATCTTGATTGGCTTGATTTTAGCCGTTCATCACATGCTTACACACGATTAGAGCCCTATTTGATCTGTCGATTGATTTTTGATTGAGACTTGGATCTATAGATGATTCTTAGAGCTTGTTCACACATAGTGACTCAGATTAGCATTTGGCTAGCCTTTGATTGCCAAAGTTTTGCACCATAGCTAGTGCACTTGCTTATTGACCTAGATCAATAGATTTTGGGGATCATAGATCTTGAGGCCATGTTTGATAGGTTATTGTGGATTTATGGTGACCTAGATGGATTGCCTATATACACACACATAGACACCCATCATAGGTATATTCAATTTCAACTCACGAACCATCAGACGCCTAGTTTCCAAGTGCTTAAAGCCCGAGTACACCCAACCTTGCCAAATCACATTCTTGACGGCCTTGGTACATCATATAGACACATGATAGAGGATATTCTGGGGAGTTTCATGCTAGTCCTTCATGAGGATCGCCCAGACACACTTGAGCTTCCACAAACTGTATCAATGTACTTGTTTGACGGTGGACCCTTTTATGCTCATGGGCATCGAAAGATATACATGAGTACTAGAGCCAGATTTAGAGAGTAAACTACCTCCGATACAGTTAATGCTATCCCACTAGGTTCCTTATGAGGTACCTAAAAGAGCGCTTACAATGGGGCTACATATACGTTTTTATGTGGACGACTCTATTTCAGTTCTTCGTGTAGTACAATTGAGCCTACAGTAGACCCTCTGAACACACCGTTGTCAGGAGTTTTTTGGAGCAAGGGATTGCGCATATGTACATACACATGCATGGTGCATCAAATAAAGGATTGCCCAACTTCCAGAGCCAGGTGGTTACGTGGGGCCCACATGTGTATAGGTAGGACAGGATGTACATAGTGCGTAGATTTTCACTATTACCAGTACCAGTGTGTTTTCTATATAATAATGAGGAGTTGGTAGTGCGTAAAACTTCTCGAGGAAGCTATCCGCGGGCTGACGACATGAGGTAAGCAGGTGCGTCAGATGGCATCTAGTGGCGTCAGGAGGGCGAACGGGGTCAATATTTGCACGCGGATGAGGACGGACACAACGTGGGTGTTTTCTTGTGAGAGTTATGCAGAAAGGTCATCATTAGGAACTGAAAAAACAGAAAGAAGACCAGAAAAAACGTGGAGAAGAGAGGAGGAACAGACGCAGGTGTGTTTTTGGGGTTTTTGGAGCCTGTTTTGGCCGTAAACTGCTCATCCGAGGTCGGATTTGAGCACTTTGACATTGTAGACTGGGGTTTTGGGCCATTCCCGACGCGATGGCGCCGTACATTTTGACAAATTCCTCACTCTTTTTATGTTGTTTTTGCTATGTAAGTTTCTCCTATGAGCGAAGATTCCGCTCCAATTTGTGATTGTATCTGGTATCTTTTGCCCATATTGTGTGAGCTATTTGCCCCATTGTTGTTGGCCCAACCTCATTTGTATCTAAACATTAGAAATTATCCTCTTTTGCGCTGAATTTTTGGGTGTGTGTGTTTATGTGTGTGTCTCTGTGTGGAGTGGGCAAGTGGATAGTCTCTCTCCTCTCACTCCATAGGTGTGTTCCCTGTCTCGGCCAGGGGTATTGTGTAAGCCGAGTGGTGCCCCATAATGTGTGTGTGTATCTTCCCAAGAGTGTGTGTCGGGTTGTTATAGAGGCGCTGTGTGTGTTTTCATCCCGCTCACATTCTTTTGGTACCCCCACGGAGGATCTTCTTCGATTACCTTCTGCTTCGAGCTTCAAGCTTCGAGATTCAGGATTACAGGCTGTAGATTACAGATTACAGGTTACACGTTACAGGGACAGGTACAGGTACAGGTGATTCACACAGGTACAGGTAGCTGGAGTATAGTGATATACTAGCATTTGTGTCACTTGCAGTTGTTGTGGGTATGCATCACTTGGCGCTTGTTTGAGCGCATTGTCTGTTGGATTGTACGTTACTTGTGGAAACTGCCATTGTACGCCTTTGTGAAACCATACTTGGTTTTATTTGGCAGTCCCAGCCATTTCTGAGACTTGGTCTGGAAGATAGTCATTTCTGAGACTTGACTATACGCGATTTGCATAAGCTTCGTGTGAGGGTCGATAGCGTGAGGTTTTATTGAGTTGGGGGATTCTCAAATGTGGAGATCCTTTTGGTGATACAAGTAGCTGGAGCACCGTTTTTGTGACCTCGCCATAGGCTATGTACTAGTGAATCCTACTTGATGCTCGGGTTCTATTGTTGACAGTTTATGCATACATATACACTCTATATTTTGGGTTCCTACTGCTCTATTTCTGGGGAAGCTCTGCCAAAATTTTTCCAAGTTATGATGGCTCGTTTTTTGGTCTTTTGAGCCATTTATGCTGTTATGCTGTGGAAATTTTGGCAAAATCAGAGGTTAAGTCAGGTGTGCCTTCTTGGGAGCTTCATGGTTGGCTTTAATGGATGATCAAAATGTCCCTCAATTCACTCCATTTCATTTAACTCAAAGAATCCAGATAAATGTTCATTTGTCCAGGAAGATTTTTTTCTAACAGCGCATAGTCTTTATGTTCGGGCCAAGAAGATTACGAGAGATCTTGGAATTTCCTTTGCCTGTTGTAATTCCGATGATCAACTATGAAAACTCATTTGATGTGCATGTGTTTGTCCTTATCTAAAACTAAGCTCCATTGAAGTTTCTGGGGATTGGGTAGTGAAGTTTTGAGTTCTTGCACTTGTGTTCAAAGGGGTTCTCAAAGCATTGAAACTTGGGTAGCCATGGCTTTCTCTTATCCGGAGTTTCATGGAAGAAGTGATGAAGATGTGGAAGCATTTTTGGAAAAGATGGAGGTTGCGTGCATTAGCAACCAGATTCATGACCCTTCGCAGATGTTACGCCTTCTCCAAATTTGTTTGAAGAGTGATGCACGAGTTTGGTCTAAAGCATTTGAAGAGGAGTTGCGTGTGGCTGATCCACCTGTAAGGTTGAGTTGGGACAATCTAGGACATGGGTTGGAAGTGGAGTTTGTGAAGATAGAAGATCCTGACAAAGTGTGGCAAGAAGTACAGGCTTTGGTGCAAAAGAAAGGTGAGCCAGTAGATGCGTACATACGTAAGTTTTCATTGGCATGGGAGCGAATGTGCAAGGCCTTAGCACCACAGGTACCCCCGCCTGACATGATGAAGAAGGACAGGTTCTTAGCTGGTCTTTGGGAGAATATACGTTTGAGAGTGGAGCTAAAGAAGCCTAGGACATATGAAGATGCACTAGAGGTATCAAGGAACAAAGAGTGGAAGTTGAGGAAAATGAGCCAGTTAGGGGTGGAGTCTTCGCCCATGAGGTTTGAATTTCAGCCTATAGAGTCTTTACAAGGTCGCATGTCAGGGGTTATCACGATCCAGTGGTTCCTGTTACTACTCAGGTTATGCCAGCAGTGGTCACTAAAGCAGTGCAAGATGATGGGCTAAGGCAAGACATGAGGCAAATGGTAGATTTGATGAAGAATCTCAGCCTAAACATGCTAGGTCAAGTGGGAAATAATTGAGGTCGAGAAAGGTTTGCAAATCAGCCAGGAGGTGAAGAAAGGCCTAGGAATGGTGTTGGACAAAGCAATGGTAGGTTTTGGAGGCAGACGCCCACATGTTATAATTGTGGAGAGTTGGGTCACATCAGCCCGCAATGTGATAAGCCACCAAGGATTGGGGGAGACATGTATCCATTGCGAAGACAGGTGCTAACTAGGTCAAATGATTATGGCATCGAAATTAAGGGAGACGAAGGACCCAGTGGACTAACCCAGGAGGAAAAGGGAAAGACAAAAGTGATAAGTGTAGTCACCTTGGAGAAGGCATCAAAGCTAGAGGATACATTAGTGATGCCTATTGGGAAGAGGACCACAGAGGATAAGGAAGGAAGAAGTGCCCCAGGTCCTAGTAAGAAGAAAGGAAAGAGCCATGAAGGCGAGGATGTCAAGGCCAAGAGGAAAAGGAGAGCTCGTCGAAAGTTTCATGTTTCAGATTTTCCACTAGGGGATGGGCAATTAAGGTATGAATTGAAGGAGGATCTGACGAGCAGGAAGGCAGATGTTACTTTTGGGCAGCTTATAGAGATGGTGCCTAAGCTAAAGCGACAGTGGAAGAGGATGGTTAACCCAATGGAGAAAGAGCTAGAGAGAGGTTCAGTGAAGGTGTTGGCAATGGACGAGCTACCAAACATTTGTCCAATAGTAGATGTGTGGCATAAAAGGAAAAATTTGGGACAAGGTTATGTGGATGGCGGAGCCCAAATATGAGTCATAACACACTCATGCGTTGAGCAGATGGGTCTCACAGTGGCTGGGGTGTCAGGGTTTCGGATCAGATTGGCAAACCATCAAAAAGTAAAATGCTTGGGTGTTGTAAAGAGCTTAGAAGTGGAGTCATATGATGCAAAGACAGTGGTTGATTTTCATGTGATGCCAGCAGGGTTGGGAGCATATCCTATTATAATGGGCAGACCATGGTTACGTGCAGTGGGAGCTGTTCAAGATTGGCGACATGGTACGATTAGCCTCTATGGAAAGACAGGTACCAAGAAGCTTTATAATATGGACACAAGGAAACGATTAGAGGAGCTTTATGAAGATGAGGATGAGTCTACTGATGAAGACTCTTCCATGGTGACAGATGAGGACAGTGATAGCACTACCAGCAGTGATGAGGATGCTGATGCTGCATTTCTTTTGATGGACAAAGAAATCCAGGAGTTTGGTTTAGTTGCATTTGCGAATGAGGTTGAAGATGAAAGTGAAGGGCCTTATGAAGCGATTGAAGGGCTGATGCAAACCAAGGTGGAGTTGTCAAAGAAGCAGGAATTGATGACACAAATGATCAGTGGAGACCTCTCAGCTATGGAGAAGGATATATATATGTACATGCTGGCTAGTTTTCCTGATTTGTTCATTACTTCATATGAAGAGATCAGAGGGTTCAAGGGAGAAGAGATGCATATAGAGCTAAAAGAAGGTGCTAAGCCAATGCGGAAAAGTCTAAGAAGGATGGGTCAAGAGAAAATGGAAGCCTTGCGAGAAGAGGTGGACAAGTTGTTGAAGGCAGGGTTCATAGTCCCTGTGGAGACCACAGAATGGGTGAGTCTAGTTGTAGTCAGTCCAAAGAAGGATGGGAAGTGGAGAATTTGTGTAGATTTTAAGCCCTTAAATGCAGCCACTAAGAAGAACCCATATCCTCTTCCATTCATCGATCAGATCTTGGATTCAGTGGCAGGTTATGAGAGGTACAATGTGTGTGATGGTTTTTCAGGCTATTTTCAATTGAAGATTGCTCTTAAAGACCGCACAAAGACCACTTTTATTACGCCATGGCGCTACTATTGCTACACAGTATTTCCATTTGGGTTGTCAAATGGACCTTCCTTCTATCAAGAGAGAGAAAATTGGGTGTTGGAACCATTCATTGGTAGTTGTGTTAAAGCTTTTATGGATGACTTCTGTGTTTATAGCAGTAGGGCTAAACACCATGAGAAGCTGCAGATGGTATTGGCTCGATATGATGAATGTGGAGGACAACTAAATCCAAAGAAATGTCATCTAGCACAGCCAAGGGTGAAGTTTATGGGCCATATGGTGTCAGAAAATGGCATTGAGGCTGATCCAGATAAGGTTAAGTCTATTATTCTTCTTCCATCACCTACGAGTACAAAGCAATTGGCAACCTTTATACACAAAGTGAAGTACATGGCAAGGTTTATTCCATTGTCTTATCAGATTATTTATCCATTACAACAAGTGGCAAAGCATGATCCATTGCAATGGGATGACAAGTGTGAAGAAGTGTTTCAAGAGGTGAAAGAGGTGTTAGGGGGTTTGTCAGCCATGCAGGCTCCTGATTGGGAGAAATTTTTTTATGTAAATCCCTCAGTAGGGGATGACGCCATTGGATCCATGCTATTGAAAAAGGGGAAGGGAAGCCATTATATGAGGCCAGTGTATTGTGCAAGCCGAGTGAAGTTGGTAGCGGAGAGAAAGTTCTCGGAAGTAGAGCTAGTGATGGCCAGTGTAATATTTGCTTGTCGACGATTTTGTCATTACTTGCTACCACAGCCTTTTGTTTTCTTGACGAGTTATGCCTTTTTGCCACAGTTAATTAATGGTACTAACATGTCAAATGTGGTGAAGAAATGGGTAATTGAGCTGCAAGAGTTTGAGTTCTCTTTTCTAGTGGAAGACAGTACAAGGGCTACCCTAGCTGATTTGTTGACCTACAAGGAGAATCCCCTTATTGTTAAGGAAGAGGTGGTGAGAAAAGTATTTGAAGAAGTGCCACAGATCAGCAATGCACATGTGTTGTTCTTTGATGGTTCATACAGAAAGAGCCATGATGCAGCTTCAGGGGGTATAGCACTTTATGATCCAGAGGGGGAGCTAGTATGCAAGAGAGGGTTCAAATTGGATGCTCATAGTAACAATGAGGCTGAATATGCTACTCTGGAAGCCGGATTACACATTTGTTTGAAGCATGGGGTTCGAAGGTTGAGCATAAAAGGTGATGCCTTGTTAGTGGTGAAGCAAGTGCTGGGTGTGTGGAAGAGCAAGAACACCTCATTGAAGGAAATGTGCTTCAGAATTAAAGGCCTCTTAAAAAAGTTCGAAGCATGGAGCATCAGACACATTGAACGTGCTCTAAATGGAGAGGCACATGAAGCAGCTCAAGGCATGATTGGGGAGCTATTTGTGTTGAGGACCACTTTACCTCTTTATCATGGCTGGGAAAGTTTGGCTCAAGAAGAGGAGTTTTTGCTAACAAGAATCATTCCAAAGGAGATTCAGAAGTCTAAGAAGTATGGCTTTGTGCGTAGAGCATACAGGTACAAATTGATTGGTGATGTCTTATACATGAAAGGGGCTGATCTCGTGTTAAGACGTGTACCTTGGCGGGAAGAGCTTTACAGAGTGTTGGAAGAGAATCATGAAGGCGCATGTGGTGGCCATTTTGCTCTAAAGATCACCATGCATAAGATTTTGCAAGAGGGGTATGTATGGCCTAGTTTGCACAAGGATGTTCACCATTGGTGTAGGTCTTGCAATAGGTGTCAAGCATTTGGGAAGAGAGTGTTGAAGCCAGAGCTACGAAAAACCATTATGGCGTTTGACGTGTTTGAAAAGTGGGGGATTGATGCAATAGGCCTGTTACCTATCACAAGCAGGGGCACAAGCTATATCTTGACGGTAGTGGACTATCTCTCTAGATGGGCAGAGGCTCAGAGCAGTAAAACAGATCACTGAAAAGGATGTGGAAAAATTTGTGTATGATGAAATATGTTGCAATTTTGGGGTGCCATTAGAGCTACTTTCAGATAAGGGCCAGGATTTAGAGCTAAACTGCTAGACTTCTTATGCACAAAGATGAAGATTAGGCACCAGCATACCACTCCTTATTACCCGCAGTGTAATGGCTTAAATGAAAGATTCAATGGTGAGTTGGTACAAATTCTTTCTAAAGTGACAGAGCACCAAGGAAAGAATTGGGATTTGGAATTGCCTAGTGCATTATGGGCTTACCGTACTTCGGTGAAGACAGGTACAGGGTTTACTCCATTTCATTTGGTGTATGGAAAGGAAGCACTATTGCCTGTGGAGGTAGAGTTGCCTGCGGTCAAGATGTTAGAGAAGTTGCTTGGGCCGCCTAGTGATGCATTCAAAGAGAGGCTCTTGCAGTTACAAGAGGTCCAGTTGGATAGGATGAGCGCATTGGAGCATTATGGGCAGATGCAGGATAAGGCTTTGGCAAAGATAAATGAAAAGGTCAAAAGTAAGGGTATCAAGAAACATGACTTGGTTTTGCGCTACAACAGTAAGCTGGACAACACCTTCCAAAAGAAGTTTCAACTTAAGTGGGAAGGCCCTTTCAAGGTAGTGGAGTGTTTTCCAAATGGCACATATCAGTTGGCTAACCTGGATGGTGTTCTACATAAGTCAAGGGTAAATGGATTGCTTCTTAAATTGTATCATGCTAGATTGATGATGGTGGAGCAAGATGAGCTGTCTGTGGATAAAGCAGTGTTGGTGAGGGATGAGGAGACCTGTGATGCGGCGAGTCTCATATCTCTCTTTGCTGCTGCTGATCATGAATGATCTAGCAGGAAAGGGGAGGGGCAAATTATGTCAGGAGTTTTTTGGAGCAAGGGATTGCGCATATGTACATACACATGCATGGTGCATCAAATAAAGGATTGCCCAATTTCCAGAGCTAGGTGGTTACGTGGGGCCCACATGTGTATAGGTAGGACAGGATGTACATAGTGCGTAGATTTTCACTATTACCAGTACCAGTGTGTTTTCTATATAATAATGAGGAGTTGGTAGTGCATAAAACGTCTCAAGGAAGCTATCCGTGGGCCGACGACATGAGGTAAGCAGGTGCGTCAGATGGCATCTAGTGGCGTTAGGAGGGCGAACGGGGTCAATATTTGCACGCGGATGAGGACGGACACAACGTGGGTGTTTTCTTGTGAGAGTTATGCAGAAAGGTCATCATTAGGACCACTTTTTGGGGTCACTTCACGTGGTTGCGAGACGCATTATTGAAAAGAAATGAGTGCCAGGTGTGCGGATGATGCAAAAAGGTGACAACTATGCACTGTGAGGTCAGTTTTTGGCCTGTTCGGGGTCCGTTTGAGGTCATCTAAAAGGCCAAGGGTTCCCAACTAATAAAGCTAAGTGTGGTAACTGAAAAAACAGAGAGAAGACCAGAAAAAACGTGGAGAAGAGAGGAGGAACAGCCGCAGGTGTGTTTTTGGAGCCTGTTTTGGCCGTAAACTGCTCATCCGAGGTCGGATTTGAGCACTTTTACATTGTAGACTGGAGTTTTGGGCCGTTCCAGACGTGATGGCGCCGTCCATTTTGACAAATTCCTCACTCTTTTTATGTTGTTTTTGCTGTGTAGGTTTCTCCTATGAGAGAAGCTTCCGCTCCAATTTGTGATTGTATCTGGTATCTTTTACCCATATTGTGTGAGTTGTTTGCCCCATTGGTGTTGGCCCAAGCTCATTTGTATCTAAACATCAGAAATTCTCCTCTTTTGCACTGAATTTTTGGGTGTGTGTGTGTATGTGTGTGTCTCTGTGTGGAGTGGGCAAGTGGATAATCTCTCTCCTCTCACTCCATAGGTGTGTTCCCTGTCTCGGCCAGGGGTATTGTGTAAGCCGAGTGGTGCCCCATAGTGTGTGTGTGTGTATCTTCCCAAGAGTGTGTGTTAGGTCTTTATAGAGGCGCTGTGTGTGTTTTCATCCCGCTCACACCGTCTACACAGCTGACACAACTTAGATCACCTCCACCTCATCCAGATCATCTAGGAGATAGACATCCATTGTGAGCATGGTAGAGGCGAGGGCAGATATGGAGCATAAGAGCTAGAGCATTACCAATGTATCGCAAGAGTTACCATGCACAAAGATAGCCACATCATGTTCCTGACTACTACAAGTACACATGCTAGAGAGGCTATAGAGACTGTACCACATATCATGAGCACACCGGCCACTGAGCTTGCTAGATCACATACATTGGATGTGCTGATGAGATATAGATCACCATCGAGAGACACCACACAAGTACCGCTTGATGATAGAATTGCCATGACAAGCAAAGAGTACCATATTGAGCTTATGCTACATTTCTTAGGATATAGAGGAGTCATGCCTTGGTTTCTTGACCTTGATAAACATTCTTACACTAGAGGAACCTTCTTGGACAACATTGACCCCTAGATACTATGACAAGTAGTCATAATTCAGGGATGTCATTATGGTTTGAATGAGTTCTTTATTGATGAGCTCAAGGGCACATACATGTCCCTAACGATCAGCTTATACGATGTTGTGGAGAGAGCACATCTCGATGGTTGTTTAGACACCTAGATACATCTTAGGATAGTGCAACTACATATAATGGAGAACACATTGACCTATGTTGATGATTGTGAATGCAGATATCAACAAGAGAAAACCACATGATGTTTTGAGCCAATCATGAGCATTATGGTATATCCTGTTGGAGATCCTCACGATAGGATTTATAGGGACATAGATGGTACCCAATATTCCTTGACAATTGAATAGCCCTATTATCCATGGCATGGCCAGGATGTTGTAGTGATGATTGTTGAATAGACTTGAGTAGACACAGACATATGTTGATGATAGTGGATGTAGGTACACATGAGAGTCTAGCACATTTGGTGAGTTACTTTTGAGGGTGAGTGCCATGCTTATATTGGGCTTTGGATCCATCAATAACCATAGAGGACCCAGGATACTTCAGCGTGCAATCCGAAAACAAAATTCAAATGCTAGAATCATTTCAGGTATACTTAATTCACTCTATAATAACAAAAATATTGCATATTTGGTTCTTGATTTTGTGTTCTCATTTTCCATTGTAGGTTGATAAGGAAAATTATGAAATCTTCAATTGGATTTCTAGACAAAACAAAACTCCTTCTATCATTAGTGAACAAAGAAATAGAGGCATGCTTTCAATGGAAGGATTTGGTGATTATACAGGCGAGTGGCACATGGTGAGTGACTAAAAGACTCCTAAGTGCATGCACAACATAACACACGATGTAGCTGTGAAAAATCCATGCTTATACTGCATGGCTAATGCACAATATCTTGAGCGTGTGCAATGGAGTAGAGCTCCCAATAAACATCTTCAAGATAAATCTTTTTGTTTAGTGCTTGATATTCCTTTGAGTAGACTACACTTCATACACTTTGCAAAATATTGAGAATGTGGTTCATTTGTACATATGTTTTTCATGGACCTTAAAGCCAGAGTATCAGTCAAAAAGAGTCAACAAAGCATTAGAGGGAGTTCTCTTAGACATTGGTTTGCATGGAGGCAATGTCAAAATCGAAGAGGACCCTAAGATGTCTCAAAGTTGTTACAAGGTATCTAGGAAAGCATCGAAAGGCAGCATGAAGGCCAAAAGGTTTCTTGGGTCAAAGACTCTGATAGCGAGGATAGGAGAAACCTATTCAATAAATGGAAATAGTTACAGAGAGTGGTTAAAGGAAATGTTGGTGGGGGGGGCAAGTCAAAATCACAAGGCAAATGTGTGGAAATCACTTGATAAAAATTTCCATTACATTGAGTAGCATTCTTGGGACAAATTTAAGCTCAACTCATTTCAAGCATCCTTGTTGGATTGGAAGAAGGTATACCTAGCAGGGTGGGGTGGACAACATATAACTCATTACATGGTGAGTTAGCATGCTCCATATGCAACCAATATTTAAAACTCTACTCTACTCACCATTTTGTTTTATTACAATGTAGCACATACTCTTCAACCATGGTCCATATTTTGCCAAGACATACGGCTCATTGTCAATATGGTCCACACAAAGCATGGAAAAGACTCACTACACGGCAAGAACAGGTTACTTTAAGCACACGAGATGTTGGGGAGGAAATGATAAAGCTAATAGAAAATTAGAGTTACACCAATGGACTTATAGACGATTTATTCATGGAGAAAGGCCAGAAGGAGCTTCTTTAGAATTCAAAAATTACACGTTCTTTTCAGCACATCCACAAAGAAAAAAAGCAAAGGGCCTGGGAAAACTCAAATGCTCGGGAGATTCATGCAAGCTGGCCACAATCATGATTTCAGAGCAGCAGAAGGTGGTCCTGAGCCTATCATTTTTATCCTCTTCATTGCACCTTCTTCTTCCTCACTATGTACCTCTTTGATATGCAAGTCCCGTAGACGAACTCTTTCCCTTGTTGATGGTAGCATCCTTGTAGGTATCAAGCATTTTCTTTCCCTAAAAAATAGTCGTTGTTGTATTGATCTAAGCTCCTCAGGTCTTCAAATCCTGCCGCCAGAGCCTGATATTTGTAGGACATGAAATAGGGGTCTCTGAGTGCTTGGCACCCATACCCGATGCCAAAGACGCATAGAGAATATTGTTTCTCTATCAAAAATAGCCTTTCTACGTTCAGTGGCAGGGGATACCCACCACACAATCTTGTTATAACTTTCATTGCAAACAGAGGAAACTTTACATTTTCCTCAGAGTATTCCTTGTGGTATATTATGACCTACAAAACAATATTAAAACATTCATGATACATAAGTGAGATGAGTACAATAGAGTCAAGTACTTGAAAATTTTCTATAAACCTTTTTGTGGTTGAAACATCAAATGTACTGAGATACCGTTGCATCCTTGCCTCATACTCCAGAGACAAGCCCTTGCCTTGAGCCTCTTTCTCTTCTAAGGAAACTATCATCATACACAAGCACCTGTCAACAAGAAGATTGATCTCAATATTGTATCATTGGGCCATCTCTAGAACCCTTTGAATGCCTTAAAGAACTTACCATCTAATTCTCGTCCATTTCTAGCATGCACCTTCCCCATAAGTGAAAGACTGACTATTTGCTACGTGGGATGTAGGTGGTACAGAGATACCCATGTTTTCCAAGCCAAGTTGTCTTGTGGTTGACTAGAATTGCTCATTTATTGGAAATTTGGTTTCTTTGATATTTGCTTCATCGAATGTATCTTTGATCAGTTGCCCCCCTAAAGTGAACCGTGTGTCGTGGATAGTTGTGTCATCAAGGAGATGTTGGTCCACTCCATCATCATCCACTAATCCCATGGAACTATCTCACAAAAATTTACAATTGCAGCTAGGTAGTAGTCCTCTCGTATATTCAGCTCATGCATGATATCCGTGAGTAGAATGAAATGAATGTTGCTTTCCATAGAAAAGCTGGGAGTACAATTCATAGGCAAAGACCTCTCCTCATTTGGGCTTTCTTCGTTGCCCCCGAATGCTGCATTCACAAGGGAAGCAAGAGTGAAGCCTACATCAAATGTCTCCCTTAATAACTCTACTTGCTCTTCTTCTGGGTCAGATTGTACCTGCACATCCACCACCTCTTCCTTTGGTGCCAATGGGAAACTACCAAAGGTTGAAGATGGGGAAGTCTCTGACTCACCATTCGTTAAAAAGTACAATTAAAAGAATTCCACTACACGACACTTTCTAGAGTGCCTAAGACATCTGTCTTGGACAAGCACTGCATTCAAGGGACACTTCTATAGACAAAAATTTAGTCTCCTTATCGCACGCTTCTTAGGGTCAAGATCGGTTGGGTGCACATATCTCCTGCCATCACTTGTCAAGGAATTGTCACAAATGATTGCTTCATACTGTTGCAAATGTGTTTGTAGGTACTCAACTAAGCAATCAATGATTTGCATAATAGAAAACTATGCATTGAACATTCCTGATAGATTTGGTACACGATGATGAGCATGGGCGTTGTACAAGAATGTGTACAGTTTTTCCTCACATATATCCTCCCCTACATCGTCAGTCTCCAAGACTATGATCCCCATGTCTGAAAGAAAAAGAAAAAAATACTATTATATATTGAACGGAATAGCGGTTTAGGACCAAGCAAATAAAGAGCCCAAAGAATCCCTCAAGGTCTCTATTTGTCTGGTTTTGGCTTGTGTGTTGAGGTCAAAATAGGTCACATCATGGGAGTCACTACCATGCAAATAGGCGCGTCAAGATCATTCATGAAACCTATGCGCCTGGTTTTGACCCAAGTGATAATGCTAGTAGATATTAACTACTATTATATACTTAACGATATCACAGGTCAGAACCAAGAAAATATTGAGCTTGGAAATCCCTCAGGGACTCTATTTGCTTGGTTCAGACCTGTGTGTTGATATCAAAATAGATCACTTCATGAGAGTCAGAACCAAGCAAATAGTAGCGTTAAGAATCACCCATGGCCCTTATTCGCCTGGTTTTGACCTGAGTGATGACGTTAGTAGAATTCAACCTTCTATTATATATTGAACGGAATCACGAGTCAGAAACCAAGCAACTAGTGAGCCCTGCAAATCCCTCAGGGTCTCTATTTGCTTTGTTCTAGCCCGTGTGATGAGATCAAAATAGGTCACGTGATGAGATTCAGTACCAGGAAAATAGGCACGTCAAGAATCACCCACGACCCTTATTTGCCTGGTTATGACCCAAGTGATAATGTTAGTAGAATTCAACTACTATTATATATTGAACGGAATTACGGGTCATAACCAAGCAAATGGTGCACCCCACAAATCCCTCAAGGTCTCTATTTTCTTGATTCTTACGTATGGGATTATGTCAATACAATTCACAGTGTATTGATGTGCTTCAAAGACACGTCATGTGATGAGAGTCACAACCAGGTGAATAAGGTCTTGAGGAACCCCCCAAGGCCCCTATTTTCTTGGTTTTGGCCTAGATGATAACAATAGTAGAATTCAGGTTGTATCCATGTCCATTCGGCAGAGATGGGTCAGAGCATAGCATTAAATGTTATCAATAATAGATATATAGGTACACTCTCTCACTATGCCATAGAATAGCATGAAATGAACAACCATAGCCTTGCACGGTTACATCAAGAGCTATTATTTTAACTATGCCTTGAACCTCACAAATTTGCACGGAGAATCTCAGCTAATTTGTACGATTTGTAACTATGCCAATTTTGGTGTTGTGATCCTGCGAACGACTACTATCGTCCCTTGAAGTGTTGTTCCCTTGAAGTGTTGTAGTGGCTTTGATGCGCACAGAGGTGAAGAAACGCACCGTTAGAGGAGAGCGACTTGAGAGAGAGAGAGAGAGAGAGAGAGAGAGAGAGAGAGAGAGAGAGAGAGAGAGAGAGAGAGAGAGAGAGAGAGAGAGAGAGAGAGAGAGAGAGAGAGAGAGAGAGAGAGAGAGAGAGAGAGAGAGAGAGAGAGAGAGCTTGTCTTTGCAATATCCAATGGCACCAAGGTGGATGGTGATGTGGCAGGTAATAGCCTCAAAGCTTTAGAGGTCGTTGAAAAAAAGAAAGTGAGAGGTGGCTGAGAGCAAGATCACGAAAAGGAAAAGTCCGGTTTGATGCGGAAATAAAAGACTCACAACTTTGGTGGTCGCTCAATGCAAGATCATGAGAGGTGGTAAGGGAGGAAGAGCACAAAAAAGTCAAAATCAAGGGCGATTGCTACTATTTGGAGATGGAGATGACGACTGCAATGGTGGCTAGTTTTTGACACCAAACGGTAACTCAAAAAAGGCACTTGTGTTGTGCTCACAAGGACAACTAGTTTGGGAGAAATAAACGATCTCCCATTCCCATGCAGTACGATCAACCAACCACAATCAAATTAGTAATGATGCTCATTAAAGAGGCACGTGCTCCTAAGTTTAGAGGTAGTTACCCACCACCAAACATTTTAACTCTACCCCCCACATTAAAAGCACAAGTGCTCTTTTGCCTCATTTAACATCTTGTTCTTCCTCTATAGTGAGAAAACCATCCCTCTTAATCTCCCAACCCACTTTTTGCATCCTCTTTTGCCTCTGTAGTGCTCCCATACCTCTTTCTGCATCATGTTTTGCAATGCTTTGTTGACGAGATCTATACACACAGTGATAAAGTATGCTGCTAAACTTTTGTGTAGTTCTATTTTGTGAGGTCATTACCAAGCAAATAGGGACAAGGAAACTCTGCTCGATGCTCCTCTTCACTTCGTACTGATCATCTTGGCTTGGATCCCCTTTTGTGTAATGAACATTCTCTCACAAAATGTTATGCGTCTCTTATTTGTGTTGTTTGTAGAGATGGCTCGTGAAAAGTCAAGGCCTAGAAGAGAAACATGTGACTCGTTGCATGCTCAAGCAAGAATACATCAATACGAGGGGCACATATGTATCCTACAAGAGCTACGAATGATCAAAAGACACATGCAACCGGCAATCCCACGGCTTCCATTTCAGCGACGAGTAGTGCAAGAGATTTGCGAGCTATGTAGATTGGACATGCAATGGGCTAGCAGTTATGCCACAAGATTTTGACACACTTTGGAGGTTACGTTTCCTCTACAATGGGCCACTTCAACTAGTACCTATCCGCAACACTAGAACCATGGATATTTTTAATATCCCCCCTCTCCATCCTAGTCTGCGATAGACAAAGCCTTCAAGGGTTAAAAGCATCAAAAGAGCCGTTTCATGGGTTGAGAGGAATGATCAATCCTCAATCCCCGAGACTGAGGGTGTACTCGAGGAATGTAAAACTCCACTCCAGCAGCCTAATCCAATCAGGGAGGAGCCAAAGTCTGCAAGGGAGTTTCTTGAGCCAAATAGGAAGGCCTAGGAGCAAGTTAGGGAGGTGCCATAGGAGGTCAAGGAGGAGACTGAGACTATCAAGGAGAAGCCTGAGCCAATGACAACTCAAGAAAGGAAAGAGGTAGCCTCTTCAAGAGAGAGACATCCAACATAGAGCAAGAGCCTTTGGTAGAGGATTGTAGTATTGTAGAGCAGATCAATGATGAAAATGAAGAGGCACTATAAATTCTACTCAATTCAATGCCTCTATGTGCAAAAATTCATTTGTCTAGAAGGTCAAACAATTTTTGCATTTTTTACCTTGATAACCAAGATTTTCTATGCATGAGCCATTTTGACAATGCCAACGCAACAAATTCAGTTGTCAACATTGCTATGTGGTACATCTCAAGGTCATTATGAGTCAGGTTGCTTTGGTCAGAACCAGGCGAACAAGGGTCATTGTAAATTTTGGATAGCCCGATTTTCTTGGTATTGACCCATGCCTTTGTGACAGCGAGGGTCATAACCAAGCAAATGGAGTATCTATTTAATTATTCAAGGACCCCATCTGCTTGGTATTGACCCATGTCCTTGAGTTTGTGAGGGTCCTATTGAATTTCTCGTGGCCCTTATTTTCTTGGTACCAACCCATGTCTTTGCGTTTGTGAGGGTCATAAATAAACAAGAAAATTGGGACCCTATTGAATTTTTCAAGGCCCCTATTTGCTTGGTATTGACCCACGTCTTTGCGGAAATCTAATCGCTAGCATGTATTCATGCTAGGCATGCTATCTTGCTTTTGTCAGGAGAGGTTCAAGAAAAAATATACATAATAGATCCGCTTATCTCGCTTATGATTTGGAATAATGGAGTTTCCTTTTTGGCATTGATGGGATGGCTCAACAAACTAAATTGGGATCTAGCATACTTTTTGGTCATTGCATACAATCAACCATGAGTTTTGTCTCAAAAAGTAAAAACTGTGTTGGATTTAGGATCTTCTTTTTCCACATCTGCTTTTTGTGTAGTGAACATTGGAGTCTGTTCTTATTCAACATTGAAGCTAAGACTGTCTACTACAAAAACTCTAGGCAAAGCAAGGGATTTGCATGTAAAGACGCAAGGTACATCTTTATGTTGTTTCTAGTAGTATCTGTTTGTAATTCCCTATTGAAGCAAGCAGTTATGCATGTAGTGCCACAAGAAAATTTGTATTCTATGTAGAGCACATTTTGTTAGAACATGATCTAGGGTCTCCCACTCAGCACCAACAAGTCAACGTACCCACACAAATTGATGACTATAGTTGTGGATGGCGTGTGTGTATGAATGCTATGCTCCTTGTCAGCCAAATTTTGGATGTACCAATCGTAAGTATGCATGTTGTATCAATTCTTGTATTACTGCAATGTTTGTATTAAAAGAAGTAAATTCTTTACTTACTTTCTTATTATCATGCTTCTACAAGACCTTCAATTACATAACTACAGCCCCTACGATGTGTAGAAATTTTCTATAATGGCCATTCAACATATCATAATCTCGGTGCACATAGTCAAGAGAGGACAATGCTCGAGAGTTAGAACATGCTTGCATTGACAAAATGACGCAGCGACAACAACAGCGGGGTTCAAAATATGCAAGAAGAAATCAATCAATATTATGCAAACACCACAAAAGTAGAGGATTGTGTTACACATCAGTGGTAAAAATGAGAATAGATGGAAGCGTCATAGATTCAAGGTACATGGGAATCCATGGAGGAGGCCCATGAATTTGAACAACACGAAAGGGTACCCGAGACTAGTATCCCATGAGGGAGGAGGAGCAGCAATCGGGCGAGAGGCTAGGGGAGTAGTGAAGGCAATTAAGGGAGAGGGCAGCGGAACAATGGTAGTAATTGAGGGAGGGGACAAGGGAGCAGTAGCATTTTGAAAGAAACAATACAATTTGTATAGTTTTGAAACAAGGAAAAGTGTACATTTTTGAAACACTATTTGAGAGGCTCAAATTTCTTTATATTAGTAATTTTGGAGTGTACATCTTGGATATCATGGCATTAAAACTCGTTGTATGCACAATGTATGTAACCTAGCTTCTGGTGGAAGCAATCAAGTGAATTGTATTTGAGAGGGACTCCTTGCACAATGTTGTTTTCTCCCTGCATCTTGGAGTCTAAGAAAAAGAAAGAGTTAGTATCTACATCTTAATGAATTAAAAACAAATGAAATTTATCCACTTAGTAAGTACCTTTCTATTGTTCATACTAAATGCATACACTTCTAGCAGAAGTGGAAGGTATTCATATGTAAGATCTACCCTGAGTTGTGCAAGAGTTGTACTTGACATTGTTTCCAACACAGTACATATGCTCTCTCGAAAGTAGAACTTCATTGCTAAAGGTTTATTCTCAGAGTTTGACTCTATATCCTGGTTGAGCGGAATAAGTTTCCCACTAAGAAGATGATATCTAAAATAGTAAAATGAAACAATGAAATTGTGAGAGCTTATAATGTACTTGCAAATTATGGGCTTCTTTCGCAAAATACAAGTTCTTCCTTGTGACTCTTTCCTATCCCAATTATCATCTAAAAAGTCCAAACATCTCTCTGACTTGCAAATGAACATTGTTGTGGTAGTTCTTATTTGCTTATCAAAGAATAAATCTACAAACACTTCAATAGACATAAATAGAGTGAGCCTAACAATCTTTGTAGTAATTGAATACTTGAGGGACTTCTGTATATCCTGAAACAGCTTATTCCTGAAGCTTTCACTAGTTTGGAAAGGTGGCAAAGACCTGTCCTTGCTGTCAAAGGATGGAAGTGGCAAAGGAGTTACACGACCCAAGCCATAGGATATTTTGGGTTCCAAATATGACATATCATAAAATAATATTCCGTTATCCACAAGCTCCTTGTGCTATCTACCTCGGTACATTTGCTCACCAATAAATGCATGGAAAACATAAAAAATCCCAACTATGCTCTCAACTAGTTTCCAATTCGTCCTATTAGATGGATAAATATATGCAACATACCAAACATGATATCAACCCTAAATCTGTGAACATAATCATTCACTAAATGAGATTTTCTCAAAATAACTTACCGCTAGCGTCAATGCCGTGGAAATCTAGGAGGAGATGTTTGCAACCCCAAGTCTGCGTGTTGAAAAGCATGCTGTACGAAGACCTCTTTCACCCACTTTCTTTGTGCACACACTTTAAACTCTTTAACTTTTTCCTTGAAAGCCTCCACAAAATCATTGTGTTGCCTTCTCTTCCTCCTTTCCTCTGCAATAGTACCCAACTTTCGTCTCGACTATTATTCTAGATGGTATCCATGCCTGATCATGTGTAGTCTAACTATTAAAAATGCTAATAGAGTCAATGGTAGTGCTAGGCCTTTCATAGGTGGTCATGGTGTGCACTAGAACACACAGTAGAGTTAGTGAAAATATGAAAAAGGGAAGACAATTTTGAGAGGGAAGTAGAGCTACTCAAAGCAAGATTTGGGCGGGAACATAGATACTAGAGTCTTCAATGCAACTGAATTTGTCGGTACAAAGTTAATCTGAATTATAGCATTTATGCTTTGAAAGTGTGACATTTGTATAATTTGAAGAACAAAAGTATTATTTTCTCCATTTTTTTAAAGGCCTTTGCCTCCAAAATGTTGATTTTCAACATAACGTTGATAGACCGCTTTTGGCGTGTACAAAGTAGAGTTTTTATGCATGGTCATATGTACAAAAAGATGTAAATACATGCATTTGGTAGCTTTGAAAAGTGGTTTCAAGTTCAAAAAAAGGTGCAATGTGTGCACATTGTAAATATGCATTGTAAAAATGTGTTGGCAGTCGAGCATACGTACATGCCTGGATAGGGTATCGGGGCCTTGGATATGGTTCTAGGTGGATTATTTTGGCTCTATATAATGTGTTTGAGCTTTCTAGAATGTAAATAATGCAACTGACAAGTGTGGGTACTCTCATCCCGCTCGAGAAGTTTGACACATGCGGTAACTGTCTATTTGCGGCACCTGATCTGCGGTGATACATGCATCACCCTAGAAGTGATCAAAAATGAAATGTGGGGATGTGGCAATGCAATTTGGGTATGGAGGATCAAGAGTGCAAAATTTGGTGAATTTTGGAGTCCGTTTGGGGTTTTTTTTGCAAAAAATGGCCCCCAGGAGTCAAAACTGGCCAAAACTGGGCCAAAAAAGGTCAAAAAAGGTTTGAAATGGCATCAAAGTGCCACATCAGTGACGCTTCTGTGAGTTATTGGGCTGAAGGAGCATTTTGGAAGCCAAGCTTGGGCACTTTCACCTCTCTGTGTGAGGAAGGAAGCAAGGTTCCTACAGGTGGTCTAGTGAAGTCCCGTTGCGTTCCCATCCTATTTTCGAGTGTATGGAGGAAATTTTGCACTTGGGAGAGTCTATGGAAGTTCTGAGGTTTTCATGTATGTGTGTGTGAAAGGAATTGAGGGAATAAGGTGCGGCTTTCTGCAAGACTATCACTACAAGAGGCTATTCATATTAGCGACGCTCACACAGCGACGCTCAAAAAAAAATTTCCCGGCGTCGCTATGAGCGTCCCAAATTTCTTTGTAAATTTGTGACGCTCATAGCGACGCTGGCTGGGCTAAAAAAATAACCGAGCGCGCCCAAAAACTCAGATCTCAGATCTGAGTTTTTCGACGCCCTCAAGCAAGGAGCAGGTAACGCTCTCCCTCTCTCTCTCTCTCTCTCTCTCTCTCTCTCTTTTTCTTCTCCACACACACACACACACACACGAGGAGAGGAAGGAGAGCCAGGTATGCTCCTTCCCTCTCCTCATTCTCATGTTCCCTTCCCCTCTTTCTCTCTCCCTCTCTCTCTCTCTCTCTCACACACATACACACACACACATAGTGTTTTTGAGAGAGAGAGAGAGAGAGAGAGAGAGAGAGAGAGAGAGAGAGAGAGAGTACAAACAAAAACAAAAACGCACACACACATACATAAACAAAGAATGCACACACACATTGAGAGAGGAAAAGAGAGAGAGAGAGCATGCATAAACAAAAAACGCACGCATTGAGAGAGGAAAAGAGAGAGAGAACATGCATAAACAAAAAACGCACAGATTGAGAGAGGAAAAGAGAGAGAAAACATGCATACGATCCAGAAAAACGCACACACATTGAGAGAGAAAGAGAGAGAAACTAATTTAACGTCGTAGGAAACTAATTAAAATTAAAAGACCTAAAGATCTAGCCGATGAGGAGTTGAACTCAAGACCTATTATTCAAGAGGGAAATGGCATAATCAATCTATCATACTTGGCATGGGTGATAGAAAGGTTATACCATTTATCTCCTTTTACTGGCACACACATCCACACACGTGCACACACACAAGAAGAAGAGAGTTATAACATCGTAGGAAACTATCTTAAAAGACGTTAAAGATTAGGTTAGATGTAGACTTACATTAAATTAGATTTAGGTTTATTTTTAACTAGATTTATGTTTATTTACGCTAGATTTAGATTTACGTTATATTAGATTAGATTTAGGTCTCCATAGACTGCGATGCCTGCATGAAGCGTGTGAAGAAAGCCCTCAATGGAATATAGGGTATTGCTGCCTTCACTCATGGTGGGCTCCGTCGATCCAAAAGTACTGGTGAAATGTCTTCAGAAGATAGGGAAGAAGGTGGATCTTCAGGGCGGCAAGAGTCACTACATCCCGACACAATGACCATCTAGACAACCTCTAGTCATTCAACAGCAACTTCAAAGTTAGTAACAAGAGCAAGAACGGTCTAAAGGGCCAATTGCTGTCGTCATATGTGGATGGAGATGAGGCAGCGTCACCGCCGGAAGTTAACTCTCACATCTTTAGTGATGAGAATGCCAAAAGTACTGGTGAAATGTCTTCAGAAGATAGGGAAGAAGGTGGATCTTCAGGGCGGCAAGAGTCACTACATCCCGACACAATGACCATCTAGACAACCTCTAGTCATTCAACAGCAACTTCAAAGTTAGTAACAAGAGCAAGAACGGTCTAAAGGGCCAATTGCTGTCGTCATATGTGGATGGAGATGAGGCAGCGTCACCGCCGGAAGTTAACTCTCACATCTTTAGTGATGAGAATGCCAACTCTTTCCGAGTTATGTGAAAAATTATGTGTTAAATCAGTTTTAAGGTTCTTATAATCCCTGTTAGTTTAGTTCTTTGTTTTTAATATAACATAATTTACGTTAGATTTAGATTTATGTTATATTAGATTAGACTTAGGTTTATTTAGGTTTACCCACACACACACACACACACACACAAGAAGAAGACAGTTTTAACGTCGTAGGAAACTATCCCAAAAGACGTTAAAGATTAGGTTAGATGTAGACTTACGTTAAATTAGATTTAGGTTTATTTTTAGTTAGATTTATGTTTATTTAGATTTACGCTTATTTACGTTAGATCGAGTCCACGCAAGAATTACTTACGGTTTAGGGTTTAGAGTTAGACGAACAGTGAAAAGATCTACTGTGAAAAGATGTTAAGATGCTATGAAGTGCTACAGCTAGAGAAGAGGCAAAGGGGTTTTGTCCACTACATGCAGTATCATGTAGACGTGGGTGTGTAGATTTCTTGTACCCACAAATATAGGTATTGACCAATAAAGACGAGATTATAACCCGGTGGTTCTGATCTCCGTGCACCTCTAGACCGAGGTGTGCGGGGATTGGACATGACTAGAGAATGTGAAGTAAGGAGAGAGAGAGAGATAGAGAGAGAGAGAGAGAGAGAGATAGATAGATAGATAGATAGTTCTATTATCGTCCTGGGAGGTCAAATATGACCTATGGGACCAAATGAACATGTCACGTGGTGTGAGTGGAGTTCATAAGTGACTCTCGATGCTCAAAAATGGCTGAAATGAGCGTCGCAATAGAGAGTCCACATCGTGGTTGGGAGAGGAAGGTATGTAGGGAGAGCTCATGGCTGAATATATGGGGAAAAGAGGACCTAATGTGGTCAAAAGCTGAGCACTCAAGTAGTGTGTGGTACTCACTCTCTCGCACTTGACGAGGGCATAAGGTGCAAAGTCGATGACACTCCTCGCCAGTGCCCCAACGTCCTGTCTCGCAGCGTAGAGAATGGGAGCTAAGACGAATGGAGGCAATGGTGCGGATCGCACTCAACGGGATGGGCTCAAGGATGTAGGAATGGGTTCGGTTACCTCGTTCCGAGAAGAAGAGAGATTTGTAGTTTGGGGCAACGTGTGTGGTGTAATGGCTGAAGCGAGAACCTCCGGATTTCTCCCAAGCCATGATACATTGGCGTTGTAAGAAGGCCTCATTAACTTGGGAGTCGATCGACGCATCCTTGACCAAGTGACATGCATCCCATCTTCCAAACCATTTCTTGATATCAAGCATCCACCCCGAACTTAGTATTTTGCTCTTGCATGTCTTTTGAACCTTTTGACTTGCTTCATATGCGATTCTAGGAAGTCGATGCAAAGGGCTACGTTGTGTCTTACGCATGTACTCCACAACCCTTTCCATGCCCAAGACCTCAATGGGAAGCGATCCGGACTCAAGAAGTAAGAGCATGTAGGGTGTTTGTGTCTTGACTTGGAGAAAGTTGGTGAGAAAACGCTTTTGGACATTCTCAAACTCTTTCCAAGTAGACTTCCCGATGCTTCCACCCCACACCTCCACTCCATAAAGAAGCACCGGTGTCACCAATGTGTCAAAGAGGTACTTTTTGAGAGCCCAACACTTGATCTCTCCTGCATTGCACATGTTCTCAAATGCATAATAAGCCCTCTTTCCGGCTTCCAAGCGACGCATTGCACAATCCTTCCATTTATGATTGGATGGAACCTCAAGGCCAAGGTACTTGAAGTGATCTACCACTTCAAGTTTCTCATTGTTGTATACAATGCATGGATTTTCGTCATTGAGGGTCTTTACAAGCATAACCTTGGTTTTGGATCCATTCACGATCAGCCCGCTATGTAGGCAAAAGCGTTCCAAGACACTCATAAGCTTTTGTGCATCTTCTAAGGTATGTGCCAAGAGCACTACATCATCGGCATAAAGCAAAAGCATGATCACCGCATTTCCAATCTTAACCTCTTCTATGCCTTCTTGCTGCATAAAATCAAGAACCATGTATTCCAATTCATCAATGAGTAGCCCAAAGAGGGTTGGGGAAAGTGGGCATCCTTGTTTGACACCAATAGTGCTTGCAAAAAATTCTGAAATTCCATCTCCCATACGTAATCGACATATCACTTTTTGGTAGATGCGAAAGACTGCATGCATAAATTCTCTCGGCACTTGAAGGCTTTGCATACGTCTCCAAAGATTTCCTCGCGGTACCATGTCAAAAGCTTTCTTGAAATCCACAAAGCAACAATACAACTTTTTTCCTTTCAATCGAGACGCTTCCATAAGAACTCGAAGAGTGACAAGGTGATCAATAGTGCTATGATGCTTTCGAAAACCTGCTTGGCCAAGCGCACGTTTGCCATTCTTTTCAGCCCATTCACTTATCTTCATCTCCATGATACATCCAAATAACTTTGCCATCAAAGAACCAACCATTATAGTGCGATAGTTGTTCACATTGTTTACATCTCCTCCTTTGTGCAAAGGTTTGATCCAATTTGCACTCCAATCATGAGGCATGCCATACTGAAGTGCAAGGTTAAACATATCGCATATCCAATATCGTGTTTTCTTGCTTGTCCATTTAATCATTTCAGCCTTGACACCTTGAAGGTCACCTGCCTTGCGAGTAGCAAGTTTCTCAAGCGCGCGGCATACATCTTCAATGGTAAAGAAGGGAGACATAAATGGAAGGGAGCTACAACCCTCCATCTTATCAACATTGGGTTGCTCATAGAGGTTCTTACAATGCATATACATATCCTCAAGAGTCAAGTCACCAAAGCTCTCAACGCGCTTGCCTTTTAGATTTTGCCAAAACTTGCCACATGCATGTGCTTTCTCTTGTGCTAAAAGAAGTTGTTTTTCGACTTCCCACCTTCTCCTCTTCTTTTGAACAAGTGCTTTGTATGTGTGTGAACATTCCAAGTAAACTTCCTTGTCTTTGATTGCATCCAATCTTAGCAAGTGTTTTCGGGCTTGACTACATTCCATGTCAAACCATTTCTTCTTGGTGCTACCCTTCTTAGACCTTTTGCAAGACATGTGTTTCACCGAAAAGCATTCCTTCGCACAAGAGAAAATTACTTCTTTGAAAACTTTCCACTTGCATTCTAATGTTGGGCTCCCTTGATGCTCTATCATGCTTAACATTTGGTCCACCATATCAGCATATATAAGTGCTCGTTTGAAGTCTAGACGTAGGTACAAATGATTCACATCATGATTGGAGGCTACATGCTCGGGCCGTTTACCACACTTGAGATCAATACATAACATCCTATGATCCGATTCTGGATTCCATTCACCAAGTGTAAAGCTTTGTATGCATTCTAGAGTGGCTTCTGAGAACAACATATAGTCAATCACGCTAGCACCATTGTGCTTTCTACATGTAAAGTCATTGGTGCCTTGCCATAGAGATACACCATTTGCAATGAGCATTCCGGTACTATTGCACATATGTAGAAGTGACTTTCCATAGTGATCCACTTCTTTTGCATCATTAGAACTTCGATTATACATGTATGAGTCATCCACTCTTTTTGATACATGCGGCATGTCGACTTGTTGTGTGTCGTGTTGTAACATATTTGTGCGAGCATTCATGTCTCCAAAAACAATGACTTCACCTTGATCCTTGTAATGAGCAATGTCTTCCTCTAGTTCAACAAAGGGCTGATCTCTATCCATATTCAAGCGAGCATAAAAGTTGGAGTCATAGTGAGGAATGTAGCAGCCGGCCACAAACATGACTTGACCATTTGGTGGGCTGATTTTCAGCCATAAGTAGCGTTTATACTTATCTTCTTTGACAATGGAAACATCTTTCAAACCCTTTTTGGTCATACATGCTACGCCTCCTTGGCCTCTTCGTTGCTTTGCATTTTTTGCCCACATCAAAGAATGTACATCGTATTTGTCAAATCCAAGAATTCGTTGCGCATCATGCTCCCATGTTTCGACAAGAAGTATCACATCGGAGTCATTGGTAAGCTCATCAATGCCAATTCCCGCATTCCATGGATACCCGTTACAATTCCAAAAGCTTATTCGCAAGCGTGAGTTGGTCTCATAGATCATGTGTCCCTATTTGTTGGGTGGACTTGCATCCTCCTCAAGTGACTTTTCTTCTTGAGATGATACCTTAACCTTCTTGCTTCTTTCCTCGTATGCTTTGCGACGTACATTTTGTTGCATAAGAGTGCGATCCTCATATACATTACAACCCGTTCCTTTGAGGTAGATCCAACCATTGTCAAGGATGATCTTTCTCTTTACCTCATCAGCCATGGTACATACAATAGGTCTTTCTCCCGAGCGAGGGACTCCTTGTTTTCCAACTCGATGTGCACCATAAGCCATGATTCCTGACATGCCAAAGTGTGTAGCAAAAAACTCTTCAATAGCAACCGCAAGAGATTGGGGTGTTTCCATGCTTTCCTCCTTGATTCCACGAATGACGATGTTCTTTGAGCGTTTTTGTCGTTTTTGCAATTCTTGAGTGTCCACATTCTCTACATTCTTTGCTTGGACAACGGCTTGCGTGATAGGAGATGTAGAAACCACATTATCCTTACATATATCAGCCCATGATTTGGATGCATTTCTCATCTCACATACATCATGTCGTATTGTATCTATCGTTTCCTCTTTCAATACATGATCACTCTCAACTTTGCTCAAGCGCTCTTTCACTACATTCATGTCCACAAGAGAGCGTTTACATTCTTGAACTTCATTCTCAAGATGCATCAAGCGTGTTGTTTGCATTTCAAGAACCTTCTTGAGGTGCTCATTCTCCACAACGAGAACTCTTAAAGTACCATTCTCCATTGCAAGTGCGCGCAACTCTTCACCTTGCTTGTTGACGGTTTCTTGTAACGAGATCAAGTAAGCCATGATCATTGCTTCCGTTGTTGTAGACGATGTGGTTGGATTAGCATCCAAATTCCTTGGAGATTTTGCATCATTCTCCATGGCGAGTGTGGCTTTTCCACCCTTGCGAGTTTTGTCTGACATTGCCTTCAAGTCGGCAACAAAAACGCAAAGTTTTGACAGTTTTTTCAGTTCTGAGATGCTGTTACAGCAAAGCCTTTCATTACACAGAAAAATTCTGTCTTTACATCAATGCGTAGAGGGCTTCGTGCTCTTCGATTGAGGCTATAGATCACCTAAATCGGAGTTCGGATGAGCAAGTTATGGTCAAAAGAGTGAACTGCTGCCTACTAGGTCAAAAAACGGCTGTGTGTGTGAGAGAGAGAGAGAGAGAGAGAGAGAGAGAGATAAGACGAAGAATACCAATAGAATATTAAATTTGTTGTCCAGGTTATAAGATTTTTATCCTCATTATGAGTAGTGACGAGGATGTGGGACCGTCCAACCGAAACACCTATCTCTCAACGAGGGTCTTATGTCCTTGTAATCAATGCAAGCATGCTGTGTGACGGACAAGATGTGTTTCTTTGCAGCACGTTCGCGAATTTGGCGAGTTCGATCCATCTATTATAGATTGAGTTGTTGCCAATTATAACTCGTCGGACTCTGACACTGGCCAACAAGCAGCAATCTTGCAACCCAATAGACGTGTTCGTAGGCGCTTTGGTCAAGCAGCATATGTGAGGCCACAAGATGTAGCCTCTAACAGCTCGGGGGATGATCATGCAGAGCACATTCCCAACGAGGCAATGTTTGAGCCCGAGATTGATGAAATGATCGAGACGATCATGGATTCAGAAAGGCTTATCTATGATGATATGAAAAGTGAAGCCGATACGCCATTGTATAATGGAGCACGTATGTCTAGATTGAAAGCACTCCTGGTTCTTCTCAACATGCAGGCAAAGTTTGGATGGAGTGACACTAGCGTCACAGCGCTTTTCAGGTGATCTATTACAATTAGTTTACTTTAATAAAACTCTAAATGTATAATGATCTGATAGATTTTTACACGACTGTATCGTATTTTTATGTTGTGTAGATTTCTGAAAGAGCACATACTACCAGCTGACAATGTGATGCCAGATTCCCGAGATGAAGCAAGAAAGATTTTGCAAAACTTGGGGATGGATTACAATTCTATCCACGCTTGTCCTAATGACTGCATTCTTTTCAGAGGGTAATACATAGACATGGAGAAGTGTCCGAAATGTGATTCCGAAAGATATCGAGTAGATCTCCATGGGACAAAAATTCCACAAAAGGTTTTGCGACATTTTCCTCTGCTTCCTCGCATCAAGCATTTCTTCGAATGTAAGTCCATGGCCGCCCTAGCATCATGGCATGAGGAGAATAAATCTTCGGATGGTGTGCTACGAATTCCTGCAGATTGCGTAGCCTGGAAACATATAGATGGAACATGGTCGGATTTTTCCAGGGAAGCTCAAAATTTGCGCTTAGGCCTAGCTATGGATGGCGTAAATCCATTTGGTCAAAGATCAACATCTTACAGTGTATGGCCCGTTGTCATCGTCAACTACAACATTCCCCCGTGGTTGACTACGAAGAAGGGGCACCTATGGCTAAGCTTGATTGTGCCAGGGTGATATAAAGTGGGGAATATGGATGTGTATCTTCGTCCACTATTGGAAGAGCTACAACAATTGTGGATTGGCATAGAGGTGGTGGATATGAGCCGACACACAGGACGACGGAATGCTTTGATCAGAGGTATTCTAATGTGGACCATGCATGACTATCCCGGGCTAACAGAATGCTCAGGTGATCTATTGACACTCCTCACTCAGACACTGTAAATCTTGTTTTTTCCCATAGTTGATCTATTATCATGTGTATACATGCAGGGCTTCAAACAAGCGGATACAGAGCATGTGTCACATGTGGACCTACACTGAATGCACGTAGGACACCCTCATTGAAGAAGAAAATCTACGAAGGTCATCAAGCGTATCTTCCAGAGAATCATGTGTTACGCGACGGCTTTTTGGGAAGAGAGCCACCAAGGATGTCTGCACAAGCATGGTTAGAGCAGAAGGAGATGTGCGATGACGGATTGCCTCCAGGGATGAAGAGACTATCTCTATGGTACGAGTTACCATACTAGCCCCGACTCATGATCAATCACTTGCTCGATCCAATGCACATATTCAAGAATGTGGGTAATCTACTATGGGACCATCTGACCGGCAAGAAAGATACTTTGGGAGCCATAGTTGACCTTAGAAATGTGGATCGTATGGAGCAATATTGGCCGCAAACAGCGTCTGATGGATCGATAAAACTCCCTAAAGCACCATGGATTTCCACAGGAGCCCAAGAACGCAAAGTAAAAGAGACCATTCGATCTTTGGGGACCCCCACTGGCGTAATGCACTCGCTCCGAACGTGTTTTACTAAAGAAGGAAAGCTTACCGGTTTGAAGTCACACGCTTGGCATAAAATGTGTCAGGTACGTTCATAGTGGACTTTAATATCATTGCATAAAATGTGGACTTTAATATCATTGCTGCACATACTTTACAGTTTATTTTACCGGTTGCCATTGAGGGATGTTTGTCTCTCGACATCTGTAACACAATCTAAAAACTTGCAAAGCTGGTGCAATGGATCTCACAAAAGGAGATCAACGTAGACTCCATACCATTCGCCAAACTAAATGATGCGGAGCTTGTGTGCATGTTTGAGAAACATTTTCCTACTACCATGCTAACCATTCAGGTGCATCTTCTTGTTCACATAGTTGATGAGGTGGAAATAGCTGGCACAGTTCATTCCAGATGGATGTTCTTCTTAGAACGTTTCATGAAAACGCTTAAGGGATATGTGCGTCAAAAGGCACGTCCGGAGGGTAGCATGGCAGAAGGTTGGTTGGTATCAGAGTCCCTAGTGTACATTGGAGAGTGGCTAGACGGATTTGATAAAGCCCGGGACACGCTATGGCGAACCATAGATGATGAGCGCATATCTGGGATTGTCATGTGCAATCTCGGTGTTGAGAAGAAGATGACGGAAGATCTAGAGGCTAAAATCAACCGATTTTGCATGCTTCACAATCCAGTGATGCAAAAGTGGATTTCACAATATGAGGATGCAAAGCAAGAGCGACAAAGGGCACGAATCGAGTGGAGACGGGGAAGACGACCACCGATGCACTATCCAGCGGTTCTGGAGAGCCTACCAACCTTCATGAGCTTAATATGGTTGCACAACCAATTGAAAAGCGCACAACAATGCGGTGATGAAGTGACTGAGGAAGAGTGGGAGTACTCTCAGGGTTGTGCGACCAAGGTAAGTTTGCAATGTACGACTAGCAAGTGACTTTATTTTTAAACGTTTGAACGGCCACTCATAATCTTTGTTCGTTGTAGTATAAGTCATACACAGCAGCATGGTGTAAAGGTCAACATTTTAGGGTGGAACGAATCGACAAAAAGCGTTTTACTCAAGATTGTGGAATCATGGCAAAATTTGAACAGTCTAGTCGACGACGTTCCTCTGATGCAGATCCTGTGGTGGCGGAACTCACTTACTTCGGCACGCTGCAAGAGATTTTGAGGATCGATTACAGAGGATTTTTTGTCGACTTGTTCGACGTGCAATGGTTCAAGATAATCATGGAGGGTCGCAACGCTACTGTGCGTAGAGGAGAGTCTGGTTTTCTTGAGGTGGATTCTACTAAGAAATGGACTAACCTAAGAGACACTTTCGTACTACCCAAGCATTGTGGACAAGTAAGTATGTAAATAGTTAACATCCCCCTTTTACAAGTTATGTGCTTGAAAGCTCTCATGTAAGTTATGTGGCTCTGGCAGGTAATATTTCATCCTACAAAGTCTACATCAAACTGGTGGTACGTCATAGAGGTAGCCCCTCGTAGTGCAAGGACGTATGAAGGCTACCATGTGCCAATCACAACGGCATCAATGGAGGAGATCAGAGAAGATGCTCAATCAGAAGCCGCTGCGGTGCTGCCAGACGAGCATCAAGATGCTACTACTCTATATGGGGTGCATGCAGAGGAGCTACAAAATGAAACAGAGGATATATGTTTAAACGGAGAGCTCTATATAGATATAGGAAGTTATGCTGAGTTATGCGAGGATGAGAGAGAGATCTTTTAAAGCCACAAATATTGTATTTGAACAATATTGCTCCGTGTTGTAAAAGCTCTGGCTCTCTAAGTACCTTCCACGGTGTATAACGCTCTTTTCTACTCGCGCTCACATCTTTTGATTGAAAATTCTGAGTTTTCGACTTGCCTCTTCTATCACTCAATTCATTGCGTCATTGTATTTATATGCGTCATTGCGTCATTGTATTTAATGGTCTTTGCGTCATTGTCTACTCTATTCATTCAATATTAAGTTTAAATATTCGTGTGTTTAATGCAGGTATGGATGATGAGGAGTTTCTTTCTTCTTTGTCACCGCAGCAGAGACAGTGGTACGTGGAGCGTCATCGCTCTGGCGCATCATCGCGTGTTCTTACTCCATCCGCATCTCCCTCTCTTTCGGAGCATTCGGCGCGCTCCGAAGCTTCGGCGTCGACGAGACGAGCTTCACACTCGTCTAGACATCGGCGCTCTAGTGGTGGCGATGGCGGTTGTTGTGGGGATTCCGCCACCAATGCCTCCACACCGCCTCGTGTTCGACGAGGCTCTTTACCCTCTCCTTCTTTGCCCGCCCCCACACCAGCCACAGCATCGCCATCTACGCCAGGTTTTGCACAGCTAACTGTTCCTAGAAGATACACACCTCTACCTACTCCGCCAGGAGCCACCCCACTCGACACTCCTCGCTTCGGGGCCCAGACGCCGGTGGAGACACTTGACGTTCGTACCCCCATCGACACGCCACTAGAGACCCCTGTCGGGACACCCAGGTTCACGCGTCACCGGCCAGAGGGCTTGTCTTACTCCGTCGACTATGTTTTGACAGTGGTCGATGACAGGACGTGATCCCACACCGTACGAGCGTGAGTACGCAGGCAGGAAGGGCTTAAACGCCCTGATGGACATTCTCAGTTCTCGCAGCGGCATGGTTAGTATTAGGGTTTACTCTTTTCTATTTTTTGTATTGTTTTATAAATGTCGTTATATGTTTATACTTACTTAAAGGTGTCTTATTGTCTTTTTTTGCAGAATCCGACAGATACGCTGCTTGGACGCGATGAGACGTTTGACTAGACGACGTCAGTTTAGCCGTAGCTAGATAGCATTAGTTTAGGGTTTCTCATAGCTTATGTATCATGAGACAGATTTTATACGTCTTTTTGAACCATGTATATTATTACATTTGTCACCGCAGCTCCTTTTGCCAATCAATTCTTTATGCCTATGATGTTGTACAATTTTCATTATTACATTTGCCAATCAATTCATTTTTCCTATGATGTGTACAATTGTCAATTTTGCAAACAATGCGTGTTGTGGGTGACTATTTTGGGTCTATTATCTACCCTTGCACTTTTTTTAAAAAGTGAATCAAGTACAATATGGTTGATGGGTGGCAAGGCATTCAATGCCCTACCACCAAAAAAAAATTCTCTCGGGCGTCGCTATAACCGTCGCTATTTATGGCTCTGTAGCGTCGCTATGAGCATCGCTATGAGCGTCGCTAGAGTCTTCTGTGTAAACGTCGCTATGAGCGTCTCTATACAGCGACACTTATAGTGACACATATAGCGACGCTCTCGTAGCGACGCTCGTAGCGACGCCGGGGGTTATAAAAACCCAGTGTATTTTTGTCGCTAACAGCGTCACAAGAGCACACAACCTCTTGTACTGTATGTGACCCTGTATCGGTGCCATTAGGGTTGGCGCTACTCCAAAGAGTCCAACAGAGTGGAGTTTGGTGAAGGCTTTGCAATGGTTTGAGAGTGGCCTTTTGTGGCTGGAGTTTTTGGGTTTTTTATGGTTTTTCTTGTATATTTTGGTCACCATCAAGCGTAATTTCCAATGTTGATCACTTCGACTCACCTTGTAGTGTCTGCGGGCAGGTACGGGTTTGTAGGTCGAGGCGTTTGGAGTTTGAATTGAGCTTGTGGGTAGAATTTTTAGGGAGCTTTTGAGTGGTGGTGAGTGAGGTGATGAATTTAAGTAGACTCCTTGTATTGTGTTGAGTTTTTTGGGTGTGTGAGTGTGCGCACGACATCTTTTGCTCCATCATCCTTTGGTGATCCCGCTAGGGAGCGGAAATTTGTCGGTTGTGCACCCAGATGAAGCAGTTTTGGTGTGAAGTTCGAGCTTCATTGAAGAAAAGTGGTGGTTTGGTTGAGGTGCAAGACTTCAACTTTTGTGGAGTTACTCACGCAAGGGAGAAGCGACTCCG
Source organism: Adiantum capillus-veneris (assembly GCF_014529385.1). Lineage (NCBI taxonomy): Eukaryota > Viridiplantae > Streptophyta > Polypodiopsida > Polypodiales > Pteridaceae > Adiantum > Adiantum capillus-veneris. The sequence continues at coordinate 48,431,941 of NC_140944.1, read as the reverse complement.
AAGAGATGGCTTATACTCGGCCAGTGTTCACAGGGAAGGAGGATGTGAAGGACTGGATTGTGGATTTCGAGTGGCATACGCTTGGTATGCACATTGTGAATGACGAAGCCAAGCTTCATGTATTTCCTCTTCCTAGTCAAAGGAGAAGCTCGGGAGTGGTTTGAAGGTTTAGAGGAAGAAAAAAAGCAAACATGGAAGCAGGTGAAGCTGGCAATTTTTGACAGGTTTGGAAAGAAACTAACCACAAAAGAAGCAACAACGAAATTGAGAGGTTGCCAGCAAGATGTTCATGCTAACTTTAAAGAGTTTTTGAAACTCTTCAAAGGGCTTTGGGTTCAATTAGAGACGACATCCCAATTACCTCTAGGGGATTTCTTTAAAGTACGTCAGTTTATGGATTGTCTTCATCCAAGTGTAAGGGAGAAGGTCGAGCAAGATGAGCCTGCTACATTTGAAAGAGCTCTGGAAATTGCCGAGGCCAATAGCAATAAGATCAAGAGAAGGTGGGAGAAAGGCCTGACACATACTGAGCCAGTTGTGGTGCAGCCAATGGTCCCTGTGACAACGGATGATAGAGTGGAGGGAGTGGTTCAAGCTCCAGATCCTGTTATGTCACAGGAACAGAATAATAGAAAGAGGCCGCAAAAGATAGAGAAAGAGATCTTTGTATTGATGGATTTTTTTAGAGTTTTGATACAACAGAGGAGCAATAAAATATATGGGCGCACTCCGTTGTACGGAGCTCGAACCTCCCGACCACCCCCGAGCTTCAATTTGCTTGCATGCAGCGTCTCACTCGCACTCACACTCGCAGAAGAGAAAATCTGCGAATGATCCGCAAACGCACCACCCGTCGTGCTTTTATCCTTCTTTTTCTCGAAAAGCCAGCGCGATTTTTGCACCAAGTATACCTACGAGAATAAGATAAGAACGTGATCGCTAAGCGATCCGTGAAGGTTAGATTTTTATCATGAAACTTTGCACAGATCCTGTTTCACACACTGATTTCTACATCGCCTACAAAATAGCCAAAAGAACATACTCGTGCAACCAATTCAACATGATAATCAAAGTAAAAAAACATAATTATATACTTTCATAATCTCAATTGCAATACTCTACCATGAAGAAACAATCCACTTCTTGGTTGATAGCAAGGAGAGTTGTATGATGTTGTATGTCTGCATGTCCTTGTGTATACTACACTGCTTATGCCTTCTGTTTGTTTTGATCATACCTTTTACAAACGAATTCAGAACAGAGCAATCCAAGTACTCAAAACGACGGGAATAGGTCTGGTCTACAAGGCATCGCAAACAAAATTGTGAAAAACGTCTATGTTTGGCTTAAAACGCAACTTTTAGGTCGCGACTCATAAAAGATCTATTTTTGGATCTCCACTACTTTTTCAACTTATTTTAAGCCTACCCATGCATTTTAAGCTAAAACACATAAATATAAAACATTGATATTAATAAAAATTCCAATTTTAACTACGTTTTTATTATACTCTTCATAGACAGACTATTTGTTATTCATTAATCTTTATGAAATATATCTTTAGTGTAATATTAAAAATATATATATATATTATCTCTTATTATCTCAAACTCATTCATATAAGCTCTATTTAATAGATTATTCAACTGTCATAAAATCTAATATCTAACTAACCCAAATGATTTTCTCATATTAAATTGATCACTTAATGTGGGAGAATAAACGGGAACAAGTGTTAAGATATAGGTATGTGCTTTTAGATCTATCTCAACACGGGGCCAATGTAAAGGGGCCCAAAAGGGAGATGGTCTATCAAAGAGCAAGGCTAACCAATGGAGCATAAGACCTTAGGGTTAGCTTCATTGAAGACCTCCAATAAATGTGTGTAAAAGTCCTTTTGACCTTAAGTAAGCTAGGGCTGAGCTTGAGGTGGGAACCCGGCCCAAGCTCGAGGTGCTTGTCCTGCTTGAGGTGCTTGTCATGCTTGAGGTGTTTTTCATGCTTGAGGTGCTTGATTAAGATGCTTGAGGTGCTTGACTGGATCCATGCTTGAGGTGCTTGACTTGCTGCATGATTAAAGTACTTAAGGTGCCTTGAGAAGCTTGCCTGAGATGCTTGTGGGAACCCCCCCTAGTTCAAGTGCTTTGTCATGCTTGGTGAGTAAGGTGCTTGATCACCTAAAAGTGAAAAGCATTCCTACAAGAGGGGGGGCGAGCCCTTTTCCTAGGGCCTAGAGAGAGAACACCCACTCACACACACAAGGGAAGCCCATCTTGAAGAGGCAGCAAGGACACATGTCAGGCCCCTACCCATGTTACCTTCATGTGTTGCTTGAAGCCTATTGGCTAGGCTTCAAAGGGGTCCAATCATAAATTACATGAATTATCTAATTGTTTTAGCATTTATCAAGTCCTCTCTCTCAAAGGGGAAAGGGGGACACTTGTCCCAAGGCTACCCATATTGCTTGTAATGACTCCTGCTTGTGATTGGCTAGGCCTGGAGGGGTCCAATGAGCTTCAGGCATGAGCTACAAGGGGGGGGCGACCCAAGCAAGCTAGGGGGGTGCCTAGTGGGTATACTCACCCACACACACTCACAAGCACTCTCATTGTGTGATATGCAAAGTGCAAGAGCTCCCTCTCCAAGCAAGTAGAGGTTGAGAGCCTACACCAACACTCTTGGCTATGGAGTGCAAATCCAACCAAGAGCCATGCTTCCATGCTTAAGCTTGCCATCTCCTTCTTCTTCATTACTATGCTATTATGTATGCTAGCAACAAGAGTATGATAAGTGAGGAACTAATTCTTTCTCCTACGAATGTTTCTTCTTCCTCTTCCCTACCCTCATTCCCTGCTAGCTCTCTCCACCTTCGAAGGTGTTTGAGGTCTTGGGACTGAGGCTTGGGATAGTTAAAGCTTTCTTCAAGTTTATGTTATGTTTGTGGTGCATGAAGCCTTCCATCTTCATGGCATCACCTAGGTCACAAGGAACACAAAGACTGTATTGTAACAAGTCTCTCTTTATGGGAGAAATCATAATACAAATGCCTATTGGAGGGGGGACCGGCTCCACATAAATCCGGTCCTGAATTGTTGTCATGTTCTCTAAACTCTCTCTCTTGCAAAAGTATTGTCTATGCCAAGTTAACTAATTGCTATGATTATGTTGCTATCTTCAATTATGTCTACCCGCTATGCTCATAAAATCATTTCTTGAAAGTACTCTCATTAAATTCCGCTATTCTCAAATTGAATAGGCAAATTCCATTACATTGGTATCAGAGCATTTGGTTTCTCTTTTCTTGCTTAAGAAGAGAGGTCCTTAAGTAGCCTATAAATGGTTGATGTTGTTAATTATAATAGAGTAAGTGGAACTGGGATCTAATACCGGTTTTGTTAAGCCCACTATGTGGGGGATGGTGCACACCTCGGGAGCTTTGGACTTAATAATGGAGTCTTTTTAGACTTGCCTACGGCTTTACCATTATTGAGCCATAAGAAGTCCGAAAGGAGCTAGCCCTTGGCAACTCTGCTATGTTAGACCTACTCCTCTACTCTCTATAATTAACCACTTTGAGCCGTGGGTGTAGATACTTAAGAGCCGATTTTCAAAGGCTAAGAGGAGTGGCAACTAAGGTTTTGAATTGCCAAAGCATACACTAAGTACATACATAAAATTTTGTTAACATGGCTAACAATAATCAAGAGAGTAGAATGAACATTGATAGCTTTGATTTTGCACATGAAGGTGCTAATGATGATGCTCCCATGTTTGTGAATTATCTTGTGACTAGGTTGCAACAAGCTATGGGCAACCCTACCTTGCAAGCCGAAGTTACTCAACAACTTCGTGCCTATGGAATTTCCCTTCCTCTCCAAGAGGAGAGAGACCTTAGGAGGCCTCTTGAAGAGACCCCCAAAAGAAGACTCTCTCCCATTCGAGAGGGGGAATCCAAAGAGAAAGAAAGCAATGAAAGTCTAAGTTCTTCTGATGATGTGGCTCCACGAAGAAGGCGGTCTAGACGATCGCCTACTCCTCCCAAGAGGAAAAGAGCAACCCATAGTCCTTCTCCTCATCACTCTCAAAGGCAAGAGAGGAAACAAAGGAAGAAAAGGGCTAGGAAGAGGTCACCCTCTTCTCCTTCTTCTTCACCTTCCTTCTCTTCCGATGAAAGTTATGGCTATTCTCCTAGAGAATACAAGAGGGGAGGGCATCGCAAATCATTTCCTGCATGGCGAAGGTCACAAAAGCTAAAGAAGTTCAAGGAGGGAGGAAAGAGTATCTCTTTTCTCACCTACGATGGCACCTTTGGTGCTACCGACAAAGTGTTGGCCTTCATCCAGCAATTTGATGCGGCCTTTGGGGACGAGGGCTTCACAGAGTCCTCCAAGCTACGCCATGTAGCTATGCACTTCCAAAAATCAGCTCGTCAATGGTGGGCTAGCCTTCGTGGCAATGGAGAAGCCCCAAAGACATGGAAAACTCTACGAGTTTCCATCATGAAGAAATTTCTTCCAAGCGATACTAAAGATAAAGTTCTTACCGAATGGCGCGGCTTGAAGCTCCTCTCTCATGAGTCTATCAACAAGTATGTAGATAAGTTTTGGGATTTACATCTCAAAGCTACTGTCTTTCAAAAGATAGACTTTGCCGAGCAAAGATAGCAATTCTGTGCGGGATTACCTGAAGAGATGGCCGAATATATCAACTCTCAACGGCCCGGTACTATTACCGAAGTAATCCACCACACCATGGTTGCTTCACGCATCAATTTCCATCAAGGGGCTAGACGTAATGTCAAGCCCATGGAAAACAAAGATAAAAATGATGCAAAGGGTAAATCCAATGCTCAAAATAATTCCCAAGGCACTTCCAACAAAAACAACAACAATCGGTCCAAGGAGAAGGGAGTTTACAAAGGTAAAAACAAACTCTCTCCTGAAGAGCTTGAAGCTTTTCGCAAGGACCATAAGTGTTTCAAGTGTGGGGAGCAAGGACATGGCTATCGTTCTTGCCCCAAGAAGAATACTCGCAATGAGACTCCTAGGGCTTCCACCATCGAAGCTCCAAAAGAGGATGCTCATTGCAAAGGATCATCACTCTCCTATGCTTGGGGAAAGGTAAGAGAGCATGATGCCTTCATCTTGTTTGACCCTGGCTCTACTCTCAACTTCATATCAATAGAGTTGGCCACCAAGTTGGGCATTCAAGCTTTTGAGATGGGAGATATAGTAACAGCTGATGCAGCTTTCAAGGGACAACAAGCCTCCGTTACTCCCTTGATTGGGAAGTTGAGGCTTCATGTCCAAAGCTATGTCGACAAAGAAGACTTCTTCATCTCTCCCCTCCAACATCAGGATGTTATCCTAGGGGCACCATGGTTTGATCGCATGGCTGCCAACATGAAGTTCCCTGAAAGGAGAATTTACTTCACCTACAGGGGAAAGAACATGTATATAGATGCTAGTGAGCGTGGTCGCACTATTCCACTTGTAAATCCTCTTTCTTTTGATAAATCAATGAAGAGCTCAGTTTCTGCGTACATGATTTATGTCAAAGAGTCTCTAAAAGCTAATAATGTTTCATCAAATGAAAATGATAGGAATCAAGAAGAGTTAGACTTGTCTACTTTTCTAAAAGGATTCCAAGATGTGTTCATCGATGATATCCCTATGGACCTACCTCCAAAACGAGGGGATGATGACCATCGTATTGAGCTCCTTCCAGGAAGCTCACCGCCTAACAAACCTCCTTATCGAGTCTCACAAGCTCAACAAGAGGAGATCATGAGGCAAGTACAAGAGCTAGTAGACAAAGGGATGGTGAGGCCTAGTTCCTCTCCCTTTTGTTCTCCAGTCCTTTTAGTGCAAAAGAAAGATGGTACATACCGTATGTGTGTGGACTATCGAGCACTAAACTATCACTATCAAAAACAGATTTCCCGTACCTCGGGTAGAAGATCTGTTTGATAAGCTACAAGGCTCTACCTACTTCAGTAGGATTGACCTTAAGAGTGGCTATCATCAAATAAGGATAGTGGATGAGGATATCTTAAAGACCGCGTTTCGCACAACATTTGGTCTTTATGAATATCTAGTCATGCCTTTTGGCTTGACTAATGCACCAGCTACGTTCAATCGTTTGATGGAGAAAATTTTTAGACCATACAGAAAATTCACTGGAGTGTTCTTCGATGATATCATCATCTACTCCAAGTCTTTGGAGGAACATAAGCAACATCTCCAAGTGATTTTTCAAGCCTTGAGGGAGAACAAACTTTTTCTCAACCAAAAGAAAAGTGAATTCTTCCTTCAAGAGATTCAATATCTAGGCCATATTATCTCTCACGATGGTATTCGTATGGATCCATCAAAGTTAGAGGTAATAAAATCATGGCCTAACCCAAGGAATCTACATGAGCTAAGAAGCTTTATTGGTATGTGTGCATACTATAGACGCTTCATAGCAAAATTCTCTCAGGTAGCAGGACCACTACACGACTTAACCAAGAAGAACGTTAAGTTTGTATGGACTGCTAAGGAGCAAAATGCTTTTGAAAAACTCAAAGAGAAGCTTACTTCCCAACCAGTCCTCGTGCTTCCGGATCTCTCAAAGCCATTTGAGGTCCAATGTGATGCTTGTGGTGATTGCCTTGGAGCGGTTTTGCTTCAAGAAGGGCATGCCATAGCATATGAGAGCCGAAGGCTCAATGGTGATGAATGAGTCTTGGGCATTTATGAGAAAGAGCTTTTAGCTGTTCTACATGCCCTAGACACATGGAAGCACTACCTATTGGGGACTCCATTTATCCTACGAACCGACCACCAAAGTCTCAAGTATTTCATGACGCAAACCAAGCTTTCCGACAAACAAATGAGGTGGGCAAATTTTCTTTCGCAATTTAATTTCCATATTGCTCACATAGCTGGTAAGCACAATCAAGTTGCCGATGCACTTTCACGACGACCAAAAGTTAATGCGGTGTCTATAGCTACTCACAATGATCTATCCTCTATGATAGATGAGTATGCTACTGACCCTGACTTTAGAGACATAATGTCAGCCCTTGCTTTGGGGAAGAAAGACGAACCATTCACCTTGCAGGATGGTTATCTTCTCCACGGCAATAGGCTATGTGTTACCCATTCCCTTCGTGAGAAGGTTATGTATGAATCCCATGCTCCTCCATATGCAGGGCATAGAGGTATTCAACCTACTCTCCGAGGAGTAGAGACATATTTCTATTGGCCTACCATGAAAGTGGACATACAAGAGTATGTTTCAAAATGTGTAGTATGCCAAAAGACCAAGTATGATAGAGGGAAGCAACCTGGATTACTCCAGCCATTGCCTATTCCAAATTCACCATGGGAGAGTATATCCATGGATTTCATCTTTGGATTACCCAAGTCTATCCATGGGAATACAGGAATATGGACAATAGTCGACAGGTTTAGCAAGCAAGCACATTTTATTCCTGTCAAAAAGACTATTAAGGCACATCAAATGGCAACTCTCTTCATATCTCAGATTTTCAAACACCATGGATTACCCACATCCATCGTGTCAGATAGAGATCCTAGAATGACCAGTAATTTCTGGAAAGGTCTCTTTGAAAATCTAGGAACAAGATTGAATTTCTCTTCGGCCTATCACCCACAAACGGATGGCCAAAGTGAGATAGCCAATCTTACGATACTCGATCTACTCAAGACATATGTTACCGAAGTAGATCAACGCTCACAATGGGAAAAGTATTTACCGCTAGTAGAGTATGCCTACAATAATACTGTACATACTTCTACGGGCAAAGCACCTTTCGAGATCATAGAAGGAAGACATAAAAGTCCCTTGCTACTGAAAGTACATGGGAAGATCTTCGCCGCCGATGAGTATAGCCGTGACCTACAGGAATCTTTTCAAAAGATTAGGGAGGCTATAGCCATCTCTCAACAAAGGCAAAAAGCTGCTGCTGATAAGCACAGAAGAGCCTTAATATTCAAAGAAAATGATTGGGTCTTACTCAAGTTTCCTAAGGCTCGATTAAGGCAAACGACGGGCAAAAATCCTACGGGCCATCAAAAGTATTATGCTAAAATAGCAAAAAGATACTATGGTCCTTTCCAAATCTTGAAGCCTATCAATGAGACGGCTTATCAACTCAAGTTGCCCAACCATTGGCTTATACACAATGCCTTTCATGTAAGCTTACTTAAGCCCTACAAAGGAGAGCCACCAATTGAACCAATTATTGAAGACCCTCCCGAAGTTGAAGACCAAGAAGAGGTGCTACAACCCGAAGCTATCCTTCGGCATGAAGACAAGGTACTACGACATGGTAAGATTATCCGACGGTATCTTATTAAGTTCAAAAATTATCCTTTTAAAGATGCTAAATGGATGCAAGGAGTACAACTTAAGGATAGTATGAACCTTGTCAATGCTTACAATGCTACATTAGAGTACGCAAATGTACAAATTTCTTTTAAATAACTCATGTTTTTGTCTTATATGACTAGTCCTCTTTTTAATTGTGCACAAATTTAACTAGTATGCATGCTTAGAATCATGTTTGTGATGACGATGTCTCTCAAACACCAAGTAGAATTTGTCACTCTACTTTGGGAGAATGAAATGGACTAAAGAGCAGACATGCTTGCGGCAGCTATGTCTCCCAAGCACCAAATGGATTAGTCATCCATCTTGGAAAGATGTCGTAGGGTAAAAAGGGATCCTTTACCCGCTAAGTACGATTGACTAATGACTAAGACTTTATCTCTTCTACCTCATAGTTGAGGACGACTATGATTTCAAGAGAGAGGTAATGTCATAAAATCTAATATCTAACTAACCCAAATGATTTTCTCATATTAAATTGATCACCTAATGTGGGAGAATAAACGGGAACAAGTGTTAAGATATAGGTATGTGCTTTTAGATCTATCTCAACACGGGGCCAATGTAAAGGGGCCCAAAAGGGAGATGGTCTATCAAAGAGCAAGGCTAACCAATGGAGCATAAGACCTTAGGGTTAGCTTCATTGAAGACCTCCAATAAATGTGTGTAAAAGTCCTTTTGACCTTAAGTAAGCTAGGGATGAGCTTGAGGTGGGAACCCGGCCCAAGCTCGAGGTGCTTGTCCTGCTTGAGGTGCTTGTCATGCTTGAGGTGTTTTTCATGCTTGAGGTGCTTGATTAAGATGCTTGAGGTGCTTGACTGGCTCCATGCTTGAGGTGCTTGACTTGCTGCATGATTAAAGTACTTGAGGTGCCTTGAGAAGCTTGCCTGAGATGCTTGTGGGAACCCCCCCTAGTTCAAGTGCTTTGTCATGCTTGGTGAGTAAGGTGCTTGATCACCTAAAAGTCAAAAGCATTCCTACAAGAGGGGGGGCGAGCCCTTTTCCTAGGGCCTAGAGAGAGAACACCCACCTACACACACAAGGGAAGCCCATCTTGAAGAGGCAGCAAGGACACATGTCAGGCCCCTACCCATGTTACCTTCATGTGTTGCTTGAAGCCTATTGGCTAGGCTTCAAAGGGGTCCAATGATAAATTACATGAATTATCTAATTGTTTTAGCATTTATCAAGTCCTCTCTCTCAAAGGGGAAAGGGGGACACTTGTCCCAAGGCTACCCATATTGCTTGTAATGGCTCCTGCTTGTGATTGGCTAGGCCTGGAGGGGTCCAATGAGCTTCAGGCATGAGCTACAAGGGGGGGTCGACCCAAGCAAGCTAGGGGGGTGCCTAGGGGGTATACTCACCCACACACACTCACAAGCACTCTCATTGTGTGATATGCAAAGTGCAAGAGCTCCCTCTCCAAGCAAGTAGAGGTTGAGAGCCTACACCAACACTCTTGGCTATGGAGTGCAAATCCAACCAAGAGCCATGCTTCAATGCTTAAGCTTGCCATCTCCTTCTTCTTCATTACTATGCTATTATGTATGCTAGCAACAAGAGTATGATAAGTGAGGAACTAATTCTTTCTCCTACGAAATGTTTCTTCTTCCTCTTCCCTACCCTCATTCCCTGCTAGCTCTCTCCACCTTCGAAGGTGTTTGAGGTCTTGGGACTGAGGCTTGGGATAGTTAAAGCTTTCTTCAAGTTTATGTTATGTTTGTGGTGCATGAAGCCTTCCATCTTCATGGCATCACCTAGGTCACAAGGAACACAAAGACTGTATTGTAACAAGTCTCTCTTTATGGGAGAAATCATAATACAAATGCCTATTGGAGGGGGGACCGGCTCCACATAAGTCCGGTCCTCAATTGTTGTCATGTTCTCTAAACTCTCTCTCTTGCAAAAGTATTGTCTATGCCAAGTTAACTAATTGCTATGATTATGTTGCTATCTTCAATTATGTCTACCCGCTATGCTCATAAAATCATTTCTTGAAAGTACTCTCATTAAATTCCGCTATTCTCAAATTGAATAGGCAAATTCCATTACACAACAATCTTTCAAATCGTGCTAAATGGAAGATATGCCCTACTACATTCTTTTCGACTTTAAGAATTTCAAAGATTAGTCCTATCACTACAAGAGGTTGTGTGCTCTTGTGACGCTGTTAGCGACGGAAATACACTGGGTTTTTATAACCCCCGGCGTCGCTAATAGCGTCGCTAATAGCGTCGCTACGAGAGCGTCGCTATATGCGTCGCTATAAGCGTCGCTATATAGTGACGCTCATAGCGATGATTATAGCAACGTTTACACAGAAGTCTATAGCGACGCTCATAGCGACGCTACAGAGCCATAAATAGCGACGGTTATAGCGACGCCTGAGAGAAATTTTTTTTTGTGACAGGGCATTCAGCCACCCATCAACCATATTGTACTTGATTCACTTTTTAAAAAAAGTGCAAGGGTAGATAATAGACCCAAAATAGTCACCCACAAGACGCATTGTTTGCAAAATTGACAAGCGTAAAATTGACAATTGTACACATCATAGGCAAAATGAATTGATTGACAAATGTAATAATGACAATTGTACAACATCATAGGCATAAAGAATTGATTGGCAAAATGAACTGCGGTGACAAATGTAATAATATACATGGTTCAAAAAGACGTATAAAATCTGTCTCATGATACATAAGCTATGAGAAACCCTAAACTAATGCTATCTAGCTACGGCTAAACTGACGTCGTCTAGTCAGACGTCTCATTGCGTCCAAGCTGCGTATCTGTCGGATTCTGCAAAAAAAGACAATAAGACAGCTTTCAGTAAGTATAAACATATAACGACATTTATAAAACAATACAAAAAATAGAAAAGAGTAAACCCTAATACTAACCATGCCGCCGCGAGAACTGAGAATGTCCATCAGGGCATTTAAGCCCTTCCTGCCTGCGTACTCATGCTCGTACGGTGTGGGATCACGTCCTGTTATCGACCACTGTCAAAACATACAAAGATTTCATTATGTTAGAATTAAAAAACTCATAAACCCTAAACTATCGAACATAAAGAGCAATGCGAAAACACTTACAAAATCGGCCTCAAATGATGCCCATCCACCACTCGCAAAGTGGTGCGAGCTCCCTGCCTCTACTCGCGCTCTGGTTGCATCCTTTTGTTGCTTCCACTTGTCAGGATCCTCGCGCGCTGCTTTCTTCGCATTCTTCCAATCTTCTTTGGCCAGCCAATCTGGCTTGTTCCACCCATGCTTGATTGCTTTTTGCACTTCGGAACGCTTGTGTTTGCAGTATTCACGCATTCGAATCTTCATCAAGTCTTCATTGAAGCGTTGATCCCGTGTTGGAACGGGAAACTCATCATGAAGTATGCTGATGACTCTGTTTTTTAAATCACTTGGTACATCACTCCATTTGTTTAGTATGTAGTGTCTAAACAGCTGCGAGCAAAGACCACGCATGCGCGAGATCACCTTCTTGCCGTCATCATCCATGATGATGCCGCTGCTGAAGTCGACGGAGTAAGGCAAGCCCTCTGGCCAGTGACACGTGAAACTGGGTGTCCCGGCAGGGGTCTCTAGCGGCATGTCGATGGGGGTACGGATGTCAGGTGTCTCCACCGGCGTCTGGGCCCCGAAGCGAGGAGTGTCGAGTGGGGTGGCTCCTGGCGGAGTAGGTAGAGGTGTGTAGCTGCTAGGAACAGTCAGCCGCGCAAAACCTGGCGTAGATGGCGATGCTGTGGCTGGTGTGGGGGCGGGTAAAGAAGGGGAGGGTAAAGAGCCTCGTCGAATACGAGGCGGTGTGAAGGCATCGGCGGCGGAATCTCCACAACAACCGCCACCACCACCACTCGAGCGCCGGTGTCTAGACGAGTGTGAAGATCGTCTCGTCGACGCCGAAGCTTCGGAGCGCGCCGAATGCTCCCAAAGAGAGGGAGATGCGGATGGAGTAGGAACGCACGATGATGCGCCAGAGCGATGACGCTCCACGCACCACTGTCTCTGCTGCGGTGATAAAGAAGAAAGAAACTCCTCATCATCCATACCTGCATTAAACACAGGAATATTTAAACTTAATATTGAATGAATAGAGTAGACAATGACGCAAAGACCATTAAATACAATGACGTAATGACGCATATAAATACAATGACGCAATGAATTGAGTGATTTTAGCCTCTAGATCTTCCGTCATCTTCTTGTCAACACCGAGATTGCACATGACAATCCCAGATATGCGCTCATCATCTATGGTTCGCCATAGCATGTCCCGGGCTTTATCAAATCCGTCTAGCCACTCTCCAATGTACACTAGGGACTCTGATACCAACCAACCTTCTGCCATGCTACCCTCCGGACGTGCCTTTTGACGCACATATCCCTTAAGCGTTTTCATGAAACGTTCTAAGAAGAACATCCATCTGGAATGAACTGTGCCAGCTATTTCCACCTCATCAACTATGTGAACAAGAAGATGCACCTGAATGGTTAGCATGGTAGTAGGAAAATGTTTCTCAAACATGCACACAAGCTCCGCATCATTTAGTTTGGCGAATGGTATGGAGTCTACGTTGATCTCCTTTTGTGAGATCCATTGCACCAGCTTTGCAAGTTTTTAGATTGTGTTACGGATGTCGAGAGACAAACATCCCTCAATGGCAACCGGTAAAATAAACTGTAAAGTATGTGCAGCAATGATATTAAAGTCCACATTTTATGCAATGATATTAAAGTCCACTATGAACGTACCTGACACATTTTATGCCAAGCGTGTGACTTCAAACCGGTAAGCTTTCCTTCTTTAGTAAAACACGTTCGGAGCGAGTGCATTACGCCAGTGGGGGTCCGCAAAGATCGAATGGTCTCTTTTACTTTGCGTTCTTGGGCTCCTGTGGAAATCCATGGTGCTTTAGGGAGTTTTATCGATCCATCAGACGCTGTTTGCGGCCAATATTTCTCCATACGATCCACATTTCTAAGGTCAACTATGGCTCCCAAAGTATCTTTCTTGCCGGTCAGATGGTCCCATAGTAGATTACCCACATTCTTGAATATGTGCATTGGATCGAGCAAGTGATTGATCATGAGTCGGGGCTAGTATGGTAACTCGTACCATAGAGATAGTCTCTTCATCCCTGGAGGCAATCCGTCATCGCACATCTCCTTCTGCTCTAACCATGCTTGTGCAGACATCCTTGGTGACTCTCTTCCCAAAAAGCCGTCGCGTAACACATGATTCTCTGGAAGATACGCTTGATGACCTTCGTAGATTTTCTTCTTCAATGAGGGTGCCCTACGTGCATTCAGTCTAGGTCCACATGTGACACATGCTCTGTATCCGCTTGTTTGAAGCCCTGCATGTATACACATGATAATAGATCAACTATGGGAAAAAACAAGATTTACAGTGTCTGAGTGAGGAGTGTCAATAGATCACCTGAGCATTCTGTTAGCCCGGGATAGTCATGCATGGTCCACATTAGAATACCTCTGATCAAAGCATTCCGTCGTCCTGTGTGTCGGCTCATATCCACCACCTCTATGCCAATCCACAATTGTTGTAGCTCTTCCAATAGTGGACGAAGATACACATCCATATTCCCCACTTTATATCGCCCTGGCACAATCAAGCTTAGCCACAAGAAGATGCACCTGAATGGTTAGCATGGTAGTAGGAAAATGTTTCTCAAACAAGCACACAAGCTCCGCAGCATTTCCACCTCATCAACTATGTGAACAAGAAGATGCACCTGAATGGTTAGCATGGTAGTAGGAAATTGTTTTTCAAACATGCACACAAGCTCCGTAGCATTTAGTTTGGCGAATGGTATGGAGTCTACGTTGATCTCCTTTTGTGAGATCCATTGCACCAACTTTTCAAGTTTGTAGATTGTGTTACGGATGTCGAGAGACAAACATCCCTCAATGGCAACCGGTAAAATAAACTGCAAAGTATGTGCAGCAATGATATTAAAGTCCACATTTTATGCAATGATATTAAAGTCCACTATGAATGTACCTGACACATTTTATGCCAATCCTGTGACTTCAAACCGGTAAGCTCTCCTTCTTGAGTAAAACACGTTCGGAGCGAGTGCATTACGCCAGTGGGGGTCCGCAAAGATCGAATGGTCTCTTGTACTTTGCGTTCTTGGGCTCCTGTGAAAATCCATGGTGCTTTAGGGAGTTTTATCAATCCATCAGACGCTGTTTACGGCCAATATTGCTCCATACGATCCACATTTCTAAGGTCAACTCTGGCTCCCAAAGTATCTTTCTTGCCGGTCAGATGGTCCCATAGTAGATTACCCACATTCTTGAATATGTGCATTGGATCAAGCAAGTGATTGATCATGAGTCGGGGCTAGTATGGTAACTCGTACCATAGAGTTAGTCTCTTCATCCCTAGAGGCAATCCGTCATCGCACATCTCCTTCTGCTCTAACCATGCTTGTGCAGACATCCTTGGTGGCTCTCTTCCCAAAAAGCCGTTTGTAACACATGATTCTCTGGAAGATACGCTTGATGACCTTCGTAGATTTTCTTCTTCAGCGAAGGCGCCCTACGTGAATTCAGTCTAGGTCCACATGTGACACATGCTCTGTATCCGCTTGTTTGAAGCCCTGCATGTATACACATGATAATAGATCAACTATGGGAAAAAACAAGATTTACAGTGTCTGAGTGAGGAGTGTCAATAGATCACCTGAGCATTCTCTTAGCCCGGGATAGTCATGCATGGTCTACATTAGAATGCCTCTGATCAAAGCATTCCGTCGTCCTATGTGTTGGCTCATATCCACCACCTCTATGCCAATCCACAATTGTTGTAGCTCTTCCAATAGTGGACGAAGATACACATCCATATTCTCCACTTTATATCTCCATGTCTATGTATTCCCCTCTGAAAAGAATGCAGTCATTAGGACAAGCGTGGATAGAATTGTAATCCATCCCCAAGTTTTGCAAAATCTTTCTTGCTTCATCTCGGGAATCTGGCATCACATCGTGTAAAAATCTATCAGATCATTATACATTTAGAGTTTTATTAAAGTAAACTAATTGTAATAGATCACCTGAAAAGTGCTATGACGCTAGTGTCACTCCATCCAAACTTTGCCTGCATGTTGAGAAGAACCAGGAGTGATTTCAATCTAGACATACGTGCTCCATTATACAATGGCGTATCGGCTTCACTTTTCATATCATCATAGATAAGCCTTTCTGAATCCATGATCGTCGCGATCATTTCATCAATCTCGGGCTCAAACATTGCCTCGTTGGGAATGTGCTCTGCATGATCATCCCCCGAGCTGTTAGAGGCTACATCTTGTGGCCTCACATATGCTGCTTGACCAAAGCGCCTGCGAACACGTCTATTGGGTTGCAAGATTGCTGCTTGTTGGCCAGCGTCAGAGTCCGACGAGTTATAATTGGCAACAACTCGATCTATAATAGATGGATCGAACTCGCCAAATTCGCGAACGTGCTGCAAAGAAACACATCTTGTCCGTCGCACAGCATGCTTGCATTGATTACAAGGACATAAGACCCTCGTTGAGAGATAGGTGTTTCGGTTGGACGGTCCCACATCCTCGTCACTACTCATAATGAGGATCAAAATCTTATAACCTGGACAACAAATTTAATATTCTATTGGCATTCTTCGTCTTCTCTCTCTCTCTCTCTCTCTCTCTCTCTCTCTCTCTCTCTCTCTCTCTCTCTCTCTCTCTCTCTATCTCTCTCTCTCTCTACCTCACATTCTCTAGTCATGTCCAATCCCCGCACACCTCGGTCTAGAGGTGCACGGAGATCAGAACCACCGGGTTATAATCTCGTCTTTATTGGTCAATACCTATATTTGTGGGTACAAGAAATCGACAGACCCACGTCTACATGATACTGCATGTAGTGGACAAAACCCCTTTGCCTCTTCTGTAGCTGTAGCACTTCACAGCATCTTAACATCTTTTCACTGCTCGTCTAACTCTAAACCCTAAACCGTAAGTAATTCTTGCGTGGACTCGATCTAACGTAAATAAGCGTAAATCTAAATAAACGTAAATCTAACTAAATATAAACCTAAATCTAATTTAACGTAAGTCTACATCTAACCTAATCTTTAACGTCTTTTGGGATAGTTTCCTACGAGGTTAAAACTCTCTTCTTCTTGTGTGTGTGTGTGTGTGTGTGTGTGGGTAAACCTAAATAAACCTAAGTCTAATCTAATATAACATAAATCTAAATCTAACGTAAATTATGTTATATTAAAAACAAAGAACTAAACTAACAGGGATTATAAGAACCTTAAAACTAATTTAACACATAATTTTTCACATAGCTCGGCAAGAGTTGGCATTCTCATCACTAAAGATGTGAGAGTTAACTTCCGGCGGTGACGCTGCCTCATCTCCATCCACATCTGACGACAGCAATTGGCCCTTTGGACCGTTCTTGCTCTTGTTACTAACTTTGAAGTTGCTGTTGAATGACTAGAGGTTGTCTAGATGGTCATTGTCGGGGATGTAGTTACTCTTGCCGCCCTGAAGATCCACCTTCTTCCCTATCTTCTGAAGACATTACACCAATACTTTTGGATCGACGGAGCCCACCATGAGTGAAGGCAGCAATACCCTATATTCCATTGAGGGCTTTCTTCACCCGCTTCATGCAGGCATCGCAGTCTATGGAGAGCTAAATCTAATCTAATATAACGTAAATCTAAATCTAGCGTAAATAAACGTAAATCTAACTAAAAATAAACCTAAATCTAATCTAATTTAATTTAAATAAACCTAAATCTAATTTAACGTAAGTCTACATCTAACCTAATCTTTAACGTCCTTTAGGATAGTTTCCTATGACGTTATAACTCTCTTCTTCTTGTGTGTGTGCGCGTGTGTGGATGTGTGTGCCAATAAAAAGAGATAAATGGTATAACCTTTCTATCACCCATGCCAAGTATGATAGATTGGTTATGCCATTTCCCTCTTGAATAATAGGTCTTGAGTTCAACTCCTCGTCGGCTAGATCTTTAGATCTTTTAATTTTAATTAGTTTCCTACGACGTTAAATTAGTTTCTCTCTCTTTCTCTCTCAATGTGTGTGCGTTTTTTTTAATGCATGTTTTCTCTCTCTTTTCCTCTCTCAATGTGTGCGTTTTTTGTTTATGCATGCTCTCTCTCTCTTTTCCTCTCTCAATGTGTGTGTGCATTCTTTGTTTATGTATGTGTGTGTGCGTTTTTGTTTATGTTTGTACTCTTTCTCTCTCTCTCTCTCTCTCTCTCTCTCTCTCTCTCTCTCTCTCTCTCAACCCCCTCGTGGCTCACGGACACCCTATCGCCTACGACGGACACTGTAACCGTATT
Source organism: Adiantum capillus-veneris (assembly GCF_014529385.1). Classification (NCBI taxonomy): domain Eukaryota; kingdom Viridiplantae; phylum Streptophyta; class Polypodiopsida; order Polypodiales; family Pteridaceae; genus Adiantum; species Adiantum capillus-veneris. The sequence continues at coordinate 48,414,153 of NC_140944.1, read as the reverse complement.
ATTTATTTAAGTAGAGTCAGGCACCGGGCTTGTCGGTCCAATAGGGAAAGGTAGAGTGATCGCCGATGAGAGGCGCACTCTAACACGAACATGCTAGGGTTAGTTGGCTAAGCATGGGCGCCCAATTGTGAATGGGGTGAGCTCACATAAAAGCCATTTAAACCTAAAATTGAGTCATTCTCTCATTGTGCAATAGAAGCTTCTCTTGCTCCATCTCCACCTTCTCCTTCACCATCTCCTTGTGTGTGTGCGTGTGAGAGAGAGAGAGAGAGTGTGAGAGTGTGTGTGTGATCGAGCGTTGCGGCGGCACGACGGCGGCGAGGCGGTTGAGCGTGGCACGACTGCAGCTTCTTCTTCATCGCGGTGAGGAATCCACTATGAAGGCGAGCGTAGAGCGATGAGTGACACACCCTTTGCTCTCTTGAGCTTGCTAGTTAAGGCTTGTTGTGTGCTGGGAGCCATTTGTGGCTCGCACACGGTGTATCGGCAAGTCCTTTGCTTCGACAGTGCGACAAGGAGCACACATTTTTGGCACCGTTGCTGGGGAAATGCCCTACACTAAGCTCGTTAAGCACTTTACGCTTTCTTGTGGTGCAATTTCAATCATAGGAAAGGTAGGGAATGAGTGTGTGTAGTTGTGTGGAAAAGGATTTGTGAAGAAGGAAGGTGTGTGGTTGTGTGGAGAAGGTTTTTTGTTACACTGTACTGTCTTTTTTGTTTTCTGTTAAAGAAAGAGTTACATTTTTTTTGCAATTATTGTTAGAATTAAGGTATTAGCTATGGAATGTTAGTTCTGTAAGGTTCAATGCTAGTTCTGTTAGGTTAGTTTTGTAGATCTGTTAGCTACTGTAGTACTGTGTAAACATTGTTAGAGTGTGTGTGGCAGTATCTCCATTAGCTGTAAGTAGATAAGGTAGGTGAAGGTTAAGTGTGTGTGTGCGCGCGCGCGGCGCCGCAGCCGCGGCCAAAAAATAAAATTTCGAAAAAAAAAAAAACCGAAAAAAAAAAATCCGTAAAAAAAAAAACGGACGGGTTGGTTTGTATAAAAGTTAGGTCGGGATCGGGATCATTTCCCCAAGCCCAAGCCTAAGCCCAAGCCCAGGCCTCAGTCTTATGATATATACTAGACTCACTCTTATATATATACCCTACCTCCTCAAGAGGGAATGAGAGCATGTAGGACAAGTCCTCCACTCTCCTCCCTTGTCTTCCCACTTGCACCCTTAGACTTGGTATTTGGAGCCTAGTTCCCCACCTAGGAAAAGACTGTTTCGGGCTTTTCTGGAGCAAAATAGAACCAAACGGTGCACTGTAAAGCACAGCGCGTCCCTCCTAGCGATACGCTCGTTTCGAGCTATCACACGGCCCATTCCACGACACGCTCTAAAAAATCTAGCAAAAAAAAAAACAAAAAACACGCTAAAAACTAGTCACAAGGCTTCCTACAGCAGCGTTTTGACACCTTAGGGTATCAAAAGCACATGCACTTACGCTCTGGGCGGGTGCTAGAACACGAGCATATTGAGGGTGCCTCTGTTCATACGGACAGCCATTACCCATCCACGATAGGCTCTAGACCCTCAGCGGGGACACAAGGTAGCACCACCCAAGACCCTAAAATAGCCGCTGGTGATTCCTCCTCCTACTCAGAAATCATGGAAGCATACCCTACCCAAAACACTGAGAGAGAAGGCCATGCACCTCCCGAAGCTCCACAGCCTAGTACTAGTATGTTTAGACGTTTCATGGAAACATTAGGTAGAGCTACTCGCTCGGAACCTGATGCAAATGAAGCACACGAAGGGGGTGGGGAAGTGGACTCTCCTTTCACATCGCACGTGGACCCCACACCCCCAAAGAGTGTCCATGTGGATATCCTGCCAACTTCTTACCAAGAAGGCCCTGTTGAGCTGCCTCCTTCAGAAGTTCCCTCTAGAGTACCGTTGGTGACAAGTAAAACCACGGGGAGCAACATTGCTTCTACCTCACAAGAAACCGTTAACACGTCGACTCTAGAAGGATTGTTCATTAATGATCATTGGACATACGACCTCCACACTGAGGTGTTGACGGATCTACACTCTGGCCACGCCTACCATGTAGGATGGATAGAGATTGTACAATCCACCTCTAGTGCCACGAGCATCGAAGATCAACAGAAAATGATCTGTAATGTTATACATGGCATTATTCAATTGGAAAGGCAAAACCAAGGGGTAAATATACTCTCAACTGGCCCCATGAGATTTCTAGATACGAGCAAGGCTCAACAGCCTACTCTATCACAAATGGAGACTCCTCTAATGAGCCCCATGGACCCATCTTACGTCATTTCACCTGGGGTCTCTATGCAATCTGAGCCTCTGAGTGACAACTTTAGCTTCCCTAACTTGGCTCAACCCTCTATTAAGGAAAACAAAGTGCTCACTCCAGGGATAAGCCTGACAGAGAATGTACCGCTGACATCTACGGTTAGCGCAATGCCACTACCTAGTGTCGTAGTACCTAATATGGGGCCTCGACCGTATGTGCCTCTAGCCCCTTATGCACACATGGCCCCCACACCTCCAATTGTACCACTTGTTTATGCTCCTCAAGTGCCGCTCCCTAGCCCTTATCCGAGTGGACCTATGCCCGGTTATGTTCCATATCCTGCATCATCCACACATATGCCAAGACCGGTACCCGTCCCTCTCCCACATATGATTCCAAGAGTACCTCCACCGGCCCTGCCTCCTCACATAGGTGACTTGGCAGCGTTTGCTCAAACCATAGGTCGATCTATCGCGGAAAATATGCGTCATGCATCTGATAGAGAGCCTAGAAGTAAGGCAATACAAATTGCCAAACTCACGCAAAAATTCAATGGGGACGAAGATGCTAGAAAACACATTGAAGTGTTTGAACAAGTATATGATTCCTTAGGGGAATGCAACGAACTACATAAGTGCAATGCCTTAAGCTTGACATTAAGTGGGAAGGCTGGAGATTGGTATAGAACCCTAAGGGTGGACGAGAAAACAATCTACCCTACCCTTCGAAGGTTGTTTCTAAAGGAGTACATACGAGAAGGTGTGCTTTGGGGTGTAGCATCTCAGCTACAGAAGGCCGAACGTAAGGAAGGAGAGTCAGTAAGGGACTTCATTAGTCGTCTAAAGCACTTAAACTCTCGCTGCCCTGTAAATGAGCGCTTCAACAATAACCAACTGCTTGATCGATTCATTCGAGGGTTGAGGAATGAAGGAATCTATAATGGACTAGTGATTAGAGGTATCACAACCTGGGAAGATGTCACTGCCAATGCAATCCAATTAGAGGACAACTTGATGATAGCAGGCATGAGGGTGTCTACTGACACGAGATCCACTAGCTCACAAGCCATTGAGTATGAACCCATGACTGCAAAGCCCATTGCCAATGAGCCAAAGGTATTTGAGACATTCTTGACATACCTCACCTAGGCAATCCAAGAGTCTCTTAAGGATAATCGACCCCCTCAAAATAGTCACATGTATCCAAGAAGGGAGCAACAATGGTGTTCCATTTGCTTAGGTCCACATAGCACTAGTGAGTGCCCTACGTTTAGAGTAAAATTTAATGGAACTTGCAACGCATGTGGTAGGTATGGTCACCAAGCTAAGTATTGTTTAATGATCAAACGTATGATGGAAAATAGACCACCTGTAGCCTGGACGGATGCGCCTCGAGCTCCTGTATTGATGCCTGCTCCACCTGTTGAGCAACTACCGCAACATATGGTCCCTAGATCTCAAAATATTGTACAAGCTACACCGCTACCACCTCCTGTGCTAGGACCGCAGCCCCCGCATCCAAGAGTCGCCCCTATGAACCAAGTGGGTTGCGAGCCATCTAATGCTTACGCAGATGGCTATGAGGAGGAAATAGACACTAGTATTGCCTACGGACTTGATACATTGGAAGAGTGTCCTATATACTACATGGAAGATTGTTGGGGGCAAGTCAAGCCGGTTTATCAAGCTACTGCTCTCGCATCCATAGGTCAAAATATCAACACCCAGGCTAGGAGGCCACCTCTTCAATGCTACGAGTGTGGTGGACCACATCGAGCAGTGGAGTGCCCTATTAGGCTGCAAAAGAATTCTGCACAGATGCAAATGAATCAAGGGAGCACGTCTGCAATGCCAATACTCACATGTAATCGTTGTGGCATAGATCACTTGATTTCCCAATGCCCCTATAACCCAAATGCGCCTAAAATCACACCCCTAAATTTGGTCGAAATTGCTAGTGTGACGTCGCCAATACCACCCGTCGCACCCGCTTATGCGATTACACGGTCCATGCTTCAAGGGCCAGGCCATATCCTCGAAGAGAGAGATACCACGTCAGTTATCCAAGCAAAGAAAAAGAAGACACGAAGGAAGAGGTCGCAGAATACGGGAAATTCAAAGCCAAGTTCCAAAACAAACATAGGAATAGGAGATGACCCCGTGTATATGAATGACCTCGAGGATGATTCAGATTCAATCGAGACAATGGAGACTAGAACCAATACCACAAAGGGAAAGACCGACAAAGAAAACCGTAACATGGAACCAAATGAAAACCGAATAAGAGAAAACCATAAAGAGCCTCTAAAAACACCACAAGTGTTTCCAAATCCAATCCAAGACCCCCAAGATAAACCGCAGGGGCAAAAAGGGAAGAATCGTAAAAAGAAGATTGGGACGTACCCAAACCCAGTAGACGAGATTGAGCAGGTGAAACATCTAAGAGGTTTAGTGGAGGAGACTCAAGGGGAACTAGAACCAGAACCCATGCATGTCAAAATTCATGACACAGTGTTTCCCACGCAAGTTCATCCATCCCACATGAACCATAGACCGTTGGCCATATCTAGTATCATCCAAAAAGAGAGTGAGGACGGGACATCAGAAAGTGAGCATACACCCTTCTTGTTGGAAAGGATGTTTAACGAAGGAATACCTGATCCCATTGAGGAATATGAGATTCCATCCTCACGAGTTCCTAGTCAAGGACCTACACCCTGCAAAATGCCAATGAATGTTGCCAAACTAGTGGACTTCATGTCTTCTGAGGTCCGAACCACGATCATAGCAAAGCGGTATGGAGATCCTGAGTTATTCCTTGCACTTCGAGCATTCCTTAACGGAGAGCTACGAACGGGATTACCGCAGTTTGCGCAACCAAATAGGCCTGACTCGATTTTTATTGATGAGGAAAATCATGTGCAATCACTTGACTTAGATGGACATGAGTCTGTGATCGAGGTACCCATTAACGAATTAGGGCAGTATTTTGAAGGCGACGAGTCTAATGCGACCCTAACCATCACTACCAAGGGATTAACTATAAAGGGAATTCTTGATGGTGGTGCGGGAGTTAGCATCGTTACAAAAGATTGTTGGGAATACATGGGAAAACCCCGCCTCAGTGTTACTAACATTGTGGTAAAGATGGCAAATGGTACCATAGCCAAACCTATGGGGATGCTCAAGGATCTTAAGATCAAAGTTCTAGGACACAAGGTACGACATACGTTCATTGTAATGGATTTCTCTAAACACCCTATGTCATATGAAATGATTTTAGGACGACCATTCATGAGGGAAGCACAAATGGTTCATGATTGGTCTAAAAATCATGTCTATTTGCAATTTCAAGACTCTGTCCTTAGAGTGGATTTGGTGACTGGTAAGGTACACCCCTTAGGGAGTAAAACCATTATTGATCATCGCTCTGACACCACAGTTCACTCGGCCCCACTACAATATTGTTACACTTGTAAGAAGGATACAGACATTGGCCAAGATTCTCCTTACATGGATGTGTTACCGGGTATGACGGAATCAGACAACGTAGACTGGGTACACCTAGCTGCAACCATAGATACCTGGGGAAATAGAGGAACCACTTGGGTCACACCAGAGGGGGAAGAGGTACCACAAATTGCACCTCTGAACATGATAAGTGCCATACATGCATCTTCTAAGGGCAAGGCAATTGTGGACCAATCTGACAGTGACACCGATAGCTCAATAGAAGACTTTAACTAACACAACTCAGACACTGACTACCAGAGTGAAACAGATTCTGAATCTCATGAATTAGAGAGTGGAGCAAAATCAGAGTCAAAACATTCGGAAGGACCGAGCACATCAACCGATGATAGCTCCTCCGAGAGTGAAGAGGACAGCAACGAGGACTCCTTTAGTGAGCCAGATCTAAATGCAAATCAAAAGTAGGTCTCAAATAAGAAAAAGAAAAACCTTAAGAGGCGTCGATATCGAAGAATGGCTCAGTTATATAGGAGCATGTGATGCTTATCAAAAATTGGTAGACAATTGGGGTGAATATCTCCAAAATGTTATGTGGTGTAGACCACGACCCCATGACATAGCCCAATTAGAGATCATAGACAAGACAAAGTTGAGCTGCACTGCAAGGAGGCGTCAAAACCAAGAGTTAGCTCGACAACACAAGAAAGCAGAAATGGAAGCACAGACCAAAGCACAACCAGAATCCACAGACTTGCATCCTGCACCAGAACATTTCAAATCTTACACCACAGGGGAAGCAAAGGTTGTGTACACAAAAGCCCAAAGAATACCTATCGATGGGAATAATGGAATCTATGATGGTCCGGCAATAGTTAAAGAAATAGAATTAGCTGACCGCGGTGAAGAATCAAAACCTGTTTTTATTGCCCAAGACCTCACAGAAGTTGAAGAGGCGGTCCTCAAAGAGCTTCTCAAGGAATTCAAGGACGTATTCGCTTGGACATACCATGATATGAAAGGTGTTCCACCTTCTGTGGTCCAACATACAATCCCTATGATTAGCACTGCGAAGCCCGTACAACAAAGACCCTACTCGATGAATCCTAAGTACGCAAAGATCATTCAAGAAGAACTAGAAAAGCTTATCAAATGTGGGTTCATATATCCTATTGAACACTCTGAATGGGTGTCTCCAATAGTTATCGTGCCAAAAAAGAATGGGAAACTCAGGGTGTGCGTGGACCTCAAAAAAGTTAATGCAGCTACTAGAAGAGACCATTACCCCCTACCATATTCCGAACATGTACTCGAAAGATTTGCAGGCAAGGAAGCTTATAGCTTTCTAGATGGGTACTCAGGCTACAACCAAATCACGATAGCGCTAGAGGACCAAGCTAAAACTGCCTTCATCACAGAATTTGGCGTGTTTGCATTTCGTGTGATGGCTTTTGGCTTAACAAATGCCCCTGCTACATTCCAACAATTAATAAACACTGCTTTTAAAGAATATTTGAGAGAGTTTTGTGAAGCTTTCTTAGACGACCTTTGTGTTTACTCTTCTTGGAAAGAACATCTATCATTTTTGCGGAAGGTGTTTGAAAAGTGTAGGTTATATCGTATCTCATTGAACCCGTTCAAATTCCAATTTTGGGTCACGTATGGAGTTATTTTAGGGCATATAGGATCTAAGAATGGTATCTCAACTGATGAGAGCAAAATTAAAGTGATTCTAGAGTTACCACCACCAACCAATTACAAGGGAGTTCAAAGGTTCATGGGACACGTGGGTTATTATCGACGGTTTATTTTATTTTTCGCTGAGATAGCACGTCCTTTGTACAAGCTTCTCATTGAATTTAAATGGACTGAAGAGTGTGACCAGGCCTATGAACAATTGAAGAAAACACTAGCAAGTGCTGCGATTTTAAGGACACCTAGCTGGGATGTCATTTTCCATGTGCATATTGATGCATCAAACTTTGCTATTGGGTGTGTTCTCACTCAACCAGAAGAACATAAATTGGACTATCACATTAGCTTTGCAAGCCGTCAATTGAACGATACTGAAAGGAACTACACCACTATAGAGCGAGAAGGTTTAGCAATGGTTTATGCAGTAAAGAAATTTCGCTACTACCTTCTCGCAAACCATTTTGTATTTTATGTGGATCATCAAGCGTTGCTGTATCTGGTAAACAAGCCATGCTCCACAGGAAGAATCACACGATGGTTGTTAATTCTTCTGGAGTTTGATTTCACGATTGTAGTGAGACCCGATAAAAGGCACGTCATGGCTGATCATTTGTCTCGCATACCCAATGGTGAAGCCCCTACAGGAGTTGATGATGAATTACCCGATACTTCCCTATTCATAGTTGAGACTATGCCTGAATGGAGTGAGAACATTGTTAAATTTTTAGTTAATGGTTTTCCACCCAAGGAACTTCGTAAGGATATCGCTCGAAGGCTAGTAAAAGAATACGAACCCTATTGTTTGATTGTCGGAACTCTGTATAGACTAGGCAAGGACGATATTCTTAGGTGTTGTGCCCGCAAGGATGAATATTTGTATATCTTGCAAGAAGCACATATGGGCGTAGCAGGAGGACATTTTTCAGGAGACCTGACTGCTAGAAAGGTGCTGCAATCAGGCTATTGGTGGCCAGCTTTATTTAAGGATGCATCACTTTTTACAAAAGGGTGTGATGAGTGCCAACGTTACAAGACCACACAGTGCAAAGACAGAATGCCCTTACATCCTATTAAAGTAACCCAACCATTTGAAAAATGGGGCTTAGACTTTGTAGGTCCAATTAGTCCCGCAGCTCGCAACACTCAATCTCGATATATTCTAGTTGCTACGGACTATGTAACAAAGTGGGCTCAAGCTAAGGCTTCACAAAAAGTTGACACGAGGACAACAGCTAAGTTTCTTTTTGAGAACATTATCACAAGATTTGGTTGCCCTTTTGAAATTGTTAGTGATAATGGTACCCATTTTATAAATGAGGTAATAAGAGAGCTTACGACGACCTTTATGATATCCCACCATAAGTCTACACCTTATTACCCGCAAGCTAATGGACAAGACGAGAGCACCAACAAGACTCTAATCTCTATTTTAACCAAGACGGTAGAAGCTCATCGCACTGATTGGGATTTGAAGTTGACATCTGCTCTATGGGCTTATCATACTGCTTATAAAGTGGCTATTAATTGTACGCCATTCAAAACGGTATACGGCCAAGAAGCGGTTATGCCTTGGGAGTTTGTCATTCCTAGTCTTAGGGTAGCTTCACAGGAAGGATGGAATGGTAACCCCTTAATCGAGCGTTTGTATATCTTAGAAAAACTAGACGAAGAGAGACAGTTGGCTGTGAAAAATGCTCTTGTGGAAAAGGATAGGAGAAAGAAGTGGTTTGATCGCCATGTGAAGGACAAGGATGTAATGGAATTTGCCTATTCAATTTGAGAATAGCGGAATTTAATGAGAGTACTTTCAAGAAATGATTTTGTGAGCATAGCGGGTATACATAATTGAAGATAGCAACATAATCATAGCAATTAGTTAACTTGGCATAGACAATACTTTTGCAAGAGAGAGAGTTTAGAGAACATGACAACAATTGAGGACCGGATTTATGTGGAGCCGGTCCCCCCTCCAATAGGCATTTGTATTATGATTTCTCCCATAAAGAGAGACTTGTTACAATACAGTCTTTGTGTTCCTTGTGACCTAGGTGATGCCATGAAGATGGAAGGCTTCATGCACCACAAACATAACATAAACTTGAAGAAAGCTTTAACTATCCCAAGCCTCAGTCCCAAGACCTCAAACACCTTCGAAGGTGGAGAGAGCTAGCAGGGAATGAGGGTAGGGAAGAGGAAGAAGAAACATTTCGTAGGAGAAAGAATTAGTTCCTCACTTATCATACTCTTGTTGCTAGCATACATAATAGCATAGTAATGAAGAAGAAGGAGATGGCAAGCTTAAGCATTGAAGCATGGATCTTGGTTGGATTTGCACTCCATAGCCAAGAGTGTTGGTGTAGGCTCTCAACCTCTACTTGCTTGGAGAGGGAGCTCTTGCACTTTGCATATCACACAATGAGAGTGCTTGTGAGTGTGTGTGGGTGAGTATACCCCCTAGGCACCCCCCTAGCTTGCTTGGGTCGACCCCCCCTTGTAGCTCATGCTTGAAGCTCATTGGACCCCTCAAGGCCTAGCCAATCACAAGCAGGAGCCATTACAAGCAACATGGGTAGCCTTGGGACAAGTGTCCCCCTTTCCCCTTTGAGAGAGAGGACTTGATAAATGCTAAAACAATTAGATAATTCATGTAATTTATCATTGGACCCCTTTGAAGCCTAGCCAATAGGCTTCAAGCAACACATGAAGGTAACATGGGTAGGGGCCTGACATGTGTCCTTGCTGCCTCTTCAAGATGGGCTTCCCTTGTGTGTGTGAGTGGGTGTTCTCTCTCTAGGCCCTAGGAAAAGGTCTCGCGCCCCCTCTTGTAGGAATGCTTTTGACTTTTAGGTGATCAAGCACCTTACTCACCAAGCATGACAAAGCACTTGAACTAGGGGGGGTTCCCACAAGCATCTCAGGCAAGCTTCTCAAGGCACCTCAAGTACTTTAATCATGCAGCAAGTCAAGCACCTCAAGCATGGAGCCAATCAAGCACCTCAAGCATCTTAATCAAGCACCTCAAGCATGAAAAACACCTCAAGCATGACAAGCACCTCAAGCAGGACAAGCACCTCGAGCTTGGGCCGGGTTCCCACCTCAAGCAGCCCTAGCTTACTTAAGGTCAAAAGGACTTTTACACACATTTATTGGAGGTCTTCAATGAAGCTAACCCTAAGGTCTTATGCTCCATTGGTTAGCCTTGCTCTTTGATAGACCATCTCCCTTTTGGGCCCCTTTACATTGGCCCCGTGTTGAGATAGATCTAAAAGCACATACCTATATCTTAACACTTGTTCCCGTTTATTCTCCCACATTAAGTGATCAATTTAATATGAGAAAATCATTTGGGTTAGTTAGATATTAGATTTTATGACATTACCTCTCTCTTGAAATCATAGTCGTCCTCGACTATGAGGTAGAAGAGATAAAGTCTTAGTCTTTAGTCAATCGTACTTAGCGGGTAAAGGATCCCTTTTTACCCTACGACATCTTTCCAAGATGGATGACTAATCCATTTGGTGCTTGGGAGACATAGCTGCCGCAAGCATGTCTGCTCTTTAGTCCATTTCATTCTCCCAAAGTAGAGTGACAAATTCTACTTGGTGTTTGAGAGACGTCGTCATCACAAACATGATTCTAAGCATGCATACTAGTTAAATTTGTGCACAATTAAAAAGAGGACTAGTCATATAAGACAAAAACATGAGTTATTTAAAAGAAATTTGTACATTTGCTTACTCTAATGTAGCATTGTAAGCATTGACAAGGTTCATACTATCCTTAAGTTGTACTCCTTGCATCCATTTAGCATCTTCAAAAGGATAATTTTTGAACTTAATAAGATACCGTCGGATAATCTTACCATGTCGTAGTACCTTGTCTTCATGCCGAAGGATAGCTTCGGGTTGTAGCACCTCTTGTTGGTCTTCAACTTCGGGAGGGTCTTCAATAATTGGTTCAATTGGTGGCTCTCCTTTGTAGGGCTTAAGTAAGCTTACATGAAAGGCATTGTGTATAAGCCAATGGTTGGGCAACTTGAGCTGATAAGCCGTCTCATTGATAGGCTTCAAGATTTGGAAAGGACCATAGTATCTTTTTGCTAGTTTAGCATAATACTTTTGATGGCCCGTAGGATTTTTGCCCGTCGTTTGCCTTAATTGAGCCTTAGGAAACTTGAGTAAGACCCAATCATTTTCTTTGAACATTAAGGCTCTTCTGTGCTTATCAGCAGAAGCTTTTTGCCTTTGTTGAGAGATGGCTATAGCCTCCCTAATCTTTTGAAAAGATTCTTGTAGGTCACGGCTATACTCATCGGCGGCGAAGATCTTCCCATGTACTTTCAGTAGCAAGGGACTTTTAGGTCTTCCTTCTATGATCTTGAAAGGTGCTTTGCCCGTAGAAGTATGTACAGTATTATTGTAGGCATACTCTACTAGCGGTAAATACTTTTCCCATTGTGAGCGTTGATCTACTTCGGTAACATAAGTCTTGAGTAGATCGAGTATCGTAAGATTGGCTATCTCACTTTGGCCATCCGTTTGTGGGTGATAGGCCGAAGAGAAATTCAATCTTGTTCCTAGATTTTCAAAGAGACCTTTCCAGAAATTACTGGTCACTCTAGGATCTCTATCTGACACGATGGATGTGGGTAATCCATGGTGTTTGAAAATCTGAGATATGAAGAGAGTTGCCATTTGATGTGCCTTAATAGTCTTTTTGACAGGAATAAAATGTGCTTGCTTGCTAAACCTATCGACTATTGTCCATATTCCTGTATTCCCATGGATAGACTTGGGTAATCCAAAGATGAAATCCATGGATATACTCTCCCATGGTGAATTTGGAATAGGCAATGGCTGGAGTAATCCAGGTTTCTTCCCTCTATCATACTTGGTCTTTTGGCATACTACACATTTTGAAACATACTCTTGTATGTCCACTTTCATGGTAGGCCAATAGAAATACGTCTCTACTCCTCGGAGAGTAGGTTGAATACCTCTATGCCCTGCATATGGAGGAGCATGGGATTCATACATAACCTTCTCACGAAGGGAATGGGTAACACATAGCCTATTGTCGTGGAGAAGATAACCATCCTGCAAGGTGAATGGTTCGTCTTTCTTCCCCAAAGCAAGGGCTGACATTATGTCTCTAAAGTCAGGGTCAGTATCATACTCATCTATCATAGAGGATAGATCATTGTGAGTAGCTATAGACACCGCATTAACTTTTGGTCGTCGTGAAAGTGCATCGGCAACTTGATTGTGCTTACCAGCTATGTGAGCAATATGGAAATTAAATTGCGAAAGAAAATTTGCCCACCTCATTTGTTTGTCGGAAAGCTTGGTTTGCGTCATGAAATACTTGAGACTTTGGTGGTCGGTTCGTAGGATAAATGGAGTCCCCAATAGGTAGTGCTTCCATGTGTCTAGGGCATGTAGAATAGCTAAAAGCTCTTTCTCATAAATGCCCAAGACTCGTTCATCACCATTGAGCCTTCGGCTCTCATATGCTATGGCATGCCCTTCTTGAAGCAAAACCGCTCCAAGGCAATCACCACAAGCATCACATTGGACCTCAAATGGCTTTGAGAGATCCGGAAGCACGAGGACTGGTTGGGAAGTAAGCTTCTCTTTGAGTTTTTCAAAAGCATTTTGCTCCTTAGCAGTCCATACAAACTTAACGTTCTTCTTGGTTAAGTCCTGTAGTGGTCCTGCTACTTGAGAGAATTTTGCTATGAAGCGTCTATAGTATCCACACATACCAATAAAGCTTCTTAGCTCATGTAGATTCCTTGGGTTAGGCCATGATTTTATTACCTCTAACTTTGATGGATCCATACGAATACCATCGTGAGAGATAATATGGCCTAGATATTGAATCTCTTGAAGGAAGAATTCACTTTTCTTTTGGTTGAGAAAAAGTTTGTTCTCCCTCAAGGCTTGAAAAATCACTTGGAGATGTTGCTTATGTTCCTCCAAAGACTTGGAGTAGATGATGATATCATCGAACAACACTCCAGTGAATTTTCGATATGGTCTAAAAATTTTCTCCATCAAACGATTGAACGTAGCTGGTGCATTAGTCAAGCCAAAAGGCATGACTAGATATTCATAAAGACCAAATGTTGTGCGAAACGCGGTCTTTAAGATATCCTCATCCACTATCCTTATTTGATGATAGCCACTCTTAAGGTCAATCCTACTGAAGTAGGTAGAGCCTTGTAGCTTATCAAACAGATCTTCTACCCGAGGTACGGGAAATCTGTTTTTGATAGTGATATGGTTTAGTGCTCGATAGTCCACACACATATGGTATGTACCATCTTTCTTTTGCACTAAAAGGACTGGAGAACAAAAGGGAGAGGAACTAGGCCTCACCATCCCTTTGTCTACCAGCTCTTGTACTTGCCTCATGATCTCCTCTTGTTGAGCTTGTGAGACTCGATAAGGAGGTTTGTTAGGCGGTGAGCTTCCTGGAAGGAGCTCAATACGATGGTCATCATCCCCTCGTTTTGGAGGTAGGTCCATAGGGATATCATCGATGAACACATCTTGGAATCCTTTTAGAAAAGTAGACAAGTCTAACTCTTCTTGATTCCTATCATTTCCATTTGATGAAACATTATTAGCTTTTAGAGACTCTTTGACATAAATCATGTACGCAGAAACTGAGCTCTTCATTGATTTATCAAAAGAAAGAGGATTTACAAGTGGAATAGTGCGACCACGCTCACTAGCATCTATATACATGTTCTTTCCCCTGTAGGTGAAGTAAATTCTCCTTTCAGGGAACTTCATGTTGGCAGCCATGCGATCAAACCATGGTGCCCCTAGGATAACATCCTGATGTTGGAGGGGAGAGATGAAGAAGTCTTCTTTGTCGACATAGCTTTGGACATGAAGCCTCAACTTCCCAATCAAGGGAGTAACGGAGGCTTGTTGTCCCTTGAAAGCTGCATCAGCTGTTACTATATCTCCCATCTCAAAAGCTTGAATGCCCAACTTGGTGGCCAACTCTATTGATATGAAGTTGAGAGTAGAGCCAGGGTCAAACAAGATGAAGGCATCATGCTCTCTTACCTTTCCCCAAGCATAGGAGAGTGATGATCCTTTGCAATGAGCATCCTCTTTTGGAGCTTCGATGGTGGAAGCCCTAGGAGTCTCATTGCGAGTATTCTTCTTGGGGCAAGAACGATAGCCATGTCCTTGCTCCCCACACTTGAAACACTTATGGTCCTTGCGAAAAGCTTCAAGCTCTTCAGGAGAGAGTTTGTTTTTACCTTTGTAAACTCCCTTCTCCTTGGACCGATTGTTGTTGTTGTTGTTGGAAGTGCCTTGGGAATTATTTTGAGCATTGGATTTCCCCTTTTCATCATTTTTATCTTTGTTTTCCATGGGCTTGACATTACGTCTAGCCCCTTGATGGAAATTGATGCGTGAAGCAACCATGGTGTGGTGGATTACTTCGGTAATAGTACCGGGCCGTTGAGAGTTGATATATTCGGCCATCTCTTCAGGTAATCCCGCACAAAATTGCTGTCTTTGCTCGGCAAAGTCTATCTTTTGAAAGACAGTAGCTTTGAGATGTAAATCCCAAAACTTATCTACATACTTTTTGATAGACTCATGAGAGAGGAGCTTCAAGCCGCGCCATTCGGTAAGAACTTTATCTTTAGTATCGCTTGGAAGAAATTGCTTCATGATGGAAACTCGTAGAGTTTTCCATGTCTTTGGGGCTTCTCCATTGCCACGAAGGCTAGCCCACCATTGACGAGCTGATTTTTGGAAGTGCATAGCTACATGGCGTAGCTTGGAGGACTCTGTGAAGCCCTCGTCCCCAAAGGCCGCATCAAATTGCTGGATGAAGGCCAACACTTTGTCGGTAGCACCAAAGGTGCCATCTTAGGTGAGAAAAGAGATACTCTTTCCTCCCTCCTTGAACTTCTTTAGCTTTTGTGACCTTCGCCATGCAAGAAATGATTTGCGATGCACTGCCCTCTTGTATTCTCTAGGAGAATAGCCATAACTTTCATCGGAAGAGAAGGAAGGTGAAGAAGAAGGAGAAGAGGGTGACCTCTTCCTAGCCCTTTTCTTCCTTTGTTTCCTCTCTTGCCTTTGAGAGTGATGAGGAGAAGGACTATGGGTTGCTCTTTTCCTCTTGGGAGGAGTAGGCGATCGTCTAGACCGCCTTCTTCGTGGAGCCACATCTTCGGAAGAACTTAGACTTTCATTGCTTTCTTTCTCTTTGGATTCCTCCTCTCGAATGGGAGAGAGTCTTCTTTTGGGGGTCTCTTCAAGAGGCCTCCTAAGCTCTCTCTCCTCTTGGAGAGGAAGGGAAATTCCATAGGCACGAAGTTGTTGAGTAACTTCGGCTTGCAAGGTAGGGTTGCCCATAGCTTGTTGCAACCTAGTCACAAGATAATTCACAAACATGGGAGCATCATCATTAGCACCTTCATGTGCAAAATCAAAGCTATCAATGTTCATTCTACTCTCTTGATTATTGTCAGCCAAGTTAACAAAATTTTATGTATGTACTTAGTGTATGCTTTGGCAATTCAAAACCTTAGTTGCCACTCCTCTTAGCCTTTGAAAATCGGCTCTTAAGTATCTACACCCACGGCTCAAAGTGGTTAATTATAGACAGTAGAGGAGTAGGTCTAACATAGCAGAGTTGCCAAGGGCTAGCTCCTTTCGGACTTCTTATGGCTCAATAATGGTAAAGCCGTAGGCAAGTCTAAAAAGACTCCATTATTAAGTCCAAAGCTCCCGAGGTGTGCACCATCCCCCACATAGTGGGCTTAACAAAACCGGTATTAGATCCCAGTTCCACTTACTCTATTATAATTAACAACATCAACCATTTATAGGCTAATTAAGGACCTCTCTTCTTAAGCAAGAAAAGAGAAACCAAATGCTCTGATACCAATGTAATGGAATTTGCCTATTCAATTTGAGAATAGCGGAATTTAATGAGAGTACTTTCAAGAAATGATTTTGTGAGCATAGCGGGTATACATAATTGAAGATAGCAACATAATCATAGCAATTAGTTAACTTGGCATAGACAATACTTTTGCAAGAGAGAGAGTTTAGAGAACATGACAACAATTGAGGACCGGATTTATGTGGAGCCGGTCCCCCCTCCAATAGGCATTTGTATTATGATTTCTCCCATAAAGAGAGACTTGTTACAATACAGTCTTTGTGTTCCTTGTGACCTAGGTGATGCCATGAAGATGGAAGGCTTCATGCACCACAAACATAACATAAACTCGAAGAAAGCTTTAACTATCCCAAGCCTCAGTCCCAAGACCTCAAACACCTTCGAAGGTGGAGAGAGCTAGCAGGGAATGAGGGTAGGGAAGAGGAAGAAGAAACATTTCGTAGGAGAAAGAATTAGTTCCTCACTTATCATACTCTTGTTGCTAGCATACATAATAGCATAGTAATGAAGAAGAAGGAGATGGCAAGCTTAAGCATTGAAGCATGGCTCTTGGTTGGATTTGCACTCCATAGCCAAGAGTGTTGGTGTAGGCTCTCAACCTCTACTTGCTTGGAGAGGGAGCTCTTGCACTTTGCATATCACACAATGAGAGTGCTTGTGAGTGTGTGTGGGTGAGTATACCCCCTAGGCACCCCCCTAGCTTGCTTGGGTCGACCCCCCCTTGTAGCTCATGCTTGAAGCTCATTGGACCCCTCAAGGCCTAGCCAATCACAAGCAGGAGCCATTACAAGCAACATGGGTAGCCTTGGGACAAGTGTCCCCCTTTCCCCTTTGAGAGAGAGGACTTGATAAATGCTAAAACAATTAGATAATTCATGTAATTTATCATTGGACCCCTTTGAAGCCTAGCCAATAGGATTCAAGCAACACATGAAGGTAACATGGGTAGGGGCCTGACATGTGTCCTTGCTGCCTCTTCAAGATGGGCTTCCCTTGTGTGTGTGAGTGGGTGTTCTCTCTCTAGGCCCTAGGAAAAGGGCTCGCCCCCCCTCTTGTAGGAATGCTTTTGACTTTTAGGTGATCAAGCACCTTACTCACCAAGCATGACAAAGCACTTGAACTAGGGGGGGTTCCCACAAGCATCTCAGGCAAGCTTCTCAAGGCACCTCAAGTACTTTAATCATGCAGCAAGTCAAGCACCTCAAGCATGGAGCCATTCAAGCACCTCAAGCATCTTAATCAAGCACCTCAAGCATGAAAAACACCTCAAGCATGACAAGCACCTCAAGCAGGACAAGCACCTCGAGCTTGGGCCGGAATCCCACCTCAAGCTCAGCCCTAGCTTACTTAAGGTCAAAAGGACTTTTACACACATTTATTGGAGGTCTTCAATGAAGCTAACCCTAAGGTCTTATGCTCCATTGGTTAGCCTTGCTCTTTGATAGACCATCTCCCTTTTGGGCCCCTTTACATTGGCCCCGTGTTGAGATAGATCTAAAAGGACATACCTATATCTTAACACTTGTTCCCGTTTATTCTCCCACATTAAGTGATCAATTTAATATGAGAAAATCATTTGGGTTAGTTAGATATTAGATTTTATGACAAGGACATCAAAGTTGGTGATAAAGTCCTTATGTATGGAGTACGTACAGAGAAGAAAAAGTTGAAATATGCTGGTAAAGGACCATATAGAGTATGTGAAATTACCCCACAAGGTACCCTTCGTGTGGAAACTCTTGATGGAGTTGAAACCATTGGATTCCTCAATGGGAGTAAATTCAAAAGATATTATGATCCTTTAAGCCAAGAAGAACTACGGGCCATTCATCAAAAGAAGGCCGCCAAATCACAAACCGAGTTAAACAAGATACAAGCTCAAGCTGAGGCTAAGGAGCGACAACAACGTATAAGACAAAAACGAGAGGCTAACCTTGGAGTCACAAATGCATTCCACGTGGAAATTGAAGAGGATTGGTTGGACTCTGACACACCTCTACGGTACCCTATTGAGTTAAATAGTGCCTATGGAAAAGTGCTATATAACGCCTTATTGGACATGGGTGCTAAATATAATTTTCTATCCTATGGGGTGTGGTGTCAGTTAGGGAAGCCACCTCTATCTGAGAGTATTATCCAAGTCAAGGGTGTCAACAAGAAAAAAACTACGGTTTTTGGAATCTGGCACACTTCTGTCAGTTATGACAATGGAATTGTAGCTCAAGACTTTTTGGTCATGCCTACTGGAACTATGGAGGGTAATATAAACCTAGGCCGCACGTGGATGATAGCCACCAAATGCACTATTGATTGGGGGACTGGGGGTGTTACAACGCAAAAACCAACTCTTAGCCCTACCACTCAAGCCATAGTCCCTGAGATATTGCGTAAGGAAATAAAACCCAAGACATTGCATTTCCAAGAGGTTGAACCATACGTCCCCATAGCCCGACTCTCTAGAGCTTCAACTGATGTAGTTGAAAGAAAGCTTGAGACACACAAGAACCATCCTAATATAACAGATAAAACATACAAGTGGGTCCCTAATGATTCTGTAGTGAGCATGGTTGATGCAAAAAAACGGAAACCTTGTAAGAACCGTCCCACTCACTCCAAGAAATGTAAAGAAACGTTGCGTTGGATTCCTAAACAACTATTGGAAGCCCAAGGATACTATGAAGGAAATGATCAAATCTGGGTGCCCAAACGTAAAGTGTACTCTTACCTGTCACCTGGCCCATGTAAACCCAATCCTGTGGCTCCAAAACAAATTGAAAATCGCGGAAAGGAAAAAATAATGGAATGTTACACACCCGCTCTAGAGCTAGTTTGGGTACCAAAGAAAGAACGATTTGTTTCACCTAGCTCAGAAACAGGGAAATCAAATGAAGCTTCTTGCTCTTCATGTAGTTCCTATACGCAAATAGAAGCTTCGACACAACCTCCACCTACCGCTGTACATATCCATACAAGCACGAAAGAGTTTGCACCTCCCGGGGTAAGTTCACCACCTACAACAATGTTGCAAATAAAATCATGGGAGAGTACCTTACCACCCTTGCAACTAGATGAAACGCATAGGGCGGTCGAAAACTATTGGTTAAAACCTTCACCCATAACAACTTGGAACAATTGGTTTCAAAAGGTGACGACCTCATTCCAAAAGGTATGATCTACCCAAGGAAGGGGGGAGTGTTTGCTAACATCAATCATTCACTCGCTCCCCTCTCAACCTTCCTCCCTGACCTCTCAATTCCAATCTTAGGGAATGTATATATATAGCCTTATACTCACAAAACACAAAAATAGTAAAGAGCAAGAGCGACTAGCAACGAGAGAGCACCCTATCAGATCTTACATATAAGTCCAAATTCACCGTGTCAATTCAAGCAACACACAAAAACAACTCTTATGTTTTAAAGGCCTAACCAAATCTATCTATATTGTCAGAAATGGCTACTTCACCAAAGGCATGCACTTCTATTTTTGATGAAAGGTACCCTTTGTCTTTTCCTCAAGTGTTCTACGTATGCTACCCTATACTTTCTTGTGAATGGGATTTGATAGAGAGCCTTGCATGTGAGAGAAATTTTGAGCAGTTAGAATGGCTGATACGTCTATGGCTAATTAGTGATCCCTACCCAGTAGCGAAGGTGTCTCCAGTGGCACATGCTTATTCTTTTGCACAAGATGAGTATCCACGCATCGCGAGGTTCTTAGTTAGCATGCTTGCACAAGAGGATGATGAAGAGGAACTAATAGAGACCGAGGAAGACTATGGCCTCACGGACAACGATTTTATTTATCTAGATGATGAGGATAGAGGCCTAGCCTTAGGGTGGCCACCCGGCTTATATAATATCCTCTTTCCTTGATTCTAAAAGGGGTGACAGATAGGTAGGTTAGGGGTCTAGATTGTGTTTTGAGTTTGTTTTTTAGGAGTTTTAATTTTTCACACTGACATGCCTCCTAGAGGTATAGTGCCTGTTTTTGGATGTGTTAGGTAGGACTTATATGGATCTCCATCCACATGGCTGAGGACATCTGTTTCAACAAAATGAGCCACTCCATACCTCCAGGTGTACCACTTTCCATGATTCATGTTGGTGGATATGTGTAATTGCTAATAATGATTTTTCATGCTTTGTTTGAGTGCAATAGTTATGATTGTTATCTGCCATTATAGATGTATAAATTTGTCTTTGCTTAAGTTGACTGAACTCCAGTTTAATCTTATGGATGAACCTGGAGATTAGGAAACCGTGACTTTAGGTTAACTCATTTACTTGACCACTAGGCCTAGCTAATAAAATTATCCAAGTATTTGAGACCTTAGGAATGTTTTAGGCAGAGAAAGGCTTGCTCACTTAAACAACAAAAAACACTAGTGCGAATACCAAGGAAATGGAAGCAAAAAAAAAAACAACATAAGTGCCACAAATGAAAAATCTTATGCTGGAAGAGAAATCCTGGCTTGAATTGGTACTTCACTCACATGTATTGTCTATGGTACTAGAGCCCTAGAGGTTCCCAGTGTGGGCGCTTTTCCTTGAGAAGCAAAAAACCCCGTACATACAAAATAAGCACACACGTCACATGATTGTGACCCAAAGTAAAAAAGTATTAAAAATAAAAAATAAAAAAATAAAGAAAAATTAAAAGACTTCCATTGAGCCTACAGTTAACATTTCAAGCTTTTGTTTGCAGTTGTGAGAGTGAGTTGGCTAATCAAAGCTGAAAAGCATAATTAGGGAATCTTGCATTTAGATAATCTTCTTAGCTTAGCTAGTACTAGAGTAGTTGTTTTAACCTTAGTCATAGCTAACTAATTGATAGACTCACCCATAAGCTCAAAACTCTTGATTAATTAATTTACTCAAAGTGCAATTTATTTGTCCTTAATGGCAGTCTAACATTTCATAAATCTTGCATTTACTCATTTCCACATGTACTTTACATTCCCCTCATGATTTATGGCAATATAATTCCGCTTGCTAAAACAGTGACTTTGCCTTGCAGATTCAAATCTAGATGCTCTACAACATGGACATACCAAGCTTCAACTCAATAGCTTCCGAGGACGGAATCTACATCAGGAAGGGGGGCAATGTTAAACCTCGTGGCTCACGAACACCCTATCGCCTACGACGAACACTGTAACCGTATTATTTATTTAAGTAGAGTCAGGCACCGGGCTTGTCGGTCCAATAGGGAAAGGTAGAGTGATCGCCGATGAGAGGCGCACTCTAACACGAACATGCTAGGGTTAGTTGGCTAAGCATAGGCGCCCAAGTGTGAATGGGGTGAGCTCACATAAAAACCAATTAAACCTAAAATTGAGTCATTCTCTCATTGTGCAATAGAAGCTGCTCTTGCTCCATCTCCACCTTCTCCTTCACCATCTCCTTGTGTGCGTGCATGTGTGTGTGAGAGAGAGAGTGTGTGAGAGTGTGTGTGCGATCGAGCGTTGCGGCGGCACGACAGCGGCGAGGCGGTTGAGCGCGGCACGACTGCAGCTTCTTCTTCATCGCGGCGAGGAATCCACTATGAAGGCGAGCGTAGAGCGGTGAGTGACACACCCTTTGCTCTCTTGAGCTTGCTAGTTTAGGCTTGCTGTGTGATGGGAGCCATTTGTGGCTCGCACACGGTGTATCGGCAAGTCCTTTGCTTCGACAGTGCGGCAAGGAGCGCACGCTCTCTCTCTCTCTCTCAAAAATACTATGTGTGTGTGTGTGTGTGTGTGTGAGAGAGAGAGAGAGAGAGAGAGAGGGAGAGCGTTACCTGCTCCTTGCTTGAGGGCGCCGAAAAACTCAGATCTGAGATCTAAGTTTTTGGGCGCTCTCTGTTATTTTTTTTAGCCCAGCCGGCGTCGCTATGAGCGTCGCAAATTTACTTGTAAATTTGCGACGCTCATAGCGACGCTGGGAATTTTTTTTTTGAGCGTCGCTGTGTGAGCGTCGCTAATATGAATAGCCTCTTGTAGTGTATTACATTCTCCCCTTATCAAAATTAACTCTATCCTCAGAGTTGGAAAAAGAGGGAAATTCTCTTTGCAAAACGCTAAGACCAACCCATGATGCATCGTCTACTGGATAGTTCTACCACTTAACCAAAACATCCACAATGTCTCTAGCTATCTTCTTCGGTAATTGATCGTGGCATTCTCATATCTAGATTTGTCAGATGTTTAACATGCCTATCTAGCACTAATTCTGGTTCTACAGTCAATGTTCCGTCATCTTTCAACTTAGAGTTGTCGTGTAAAACATGATGCACATCAGAAACATACTTTTTCAATAAACTCACATGAAATACAGGATGCACTTTAACATGAGAAGGCAATTCCAATTTGTAGGCTAATGAGCCAATGCGCTTCAAAATTTTAAACGGCCCAACAAATCGTGGAGACGATCTTCTATCCTTTTCAAGAATCAAATGAGACTTCTTAGGAATAACCTTAAAAAAAACCATATCACCAGTTTCATACTCCATAACACAATGTTTCTTGTCATAATACAATTTATGTCTCTTTTGAGTGTCTCTAATATTCCCCCTGATTTTGGCCAACTCGTTATCCATTTTCTCAAGCATCTCACGTGACAGTTCTACCTTGTTCCTCGAGTTAAGAAAATTAATAGGTATGAAACAGTTGTAGCCATACATTGCCTCAAACGGAGTCATCCTAATAGATGTATGATATGACTGTTATATGCAAATTCAACCAAATGCAGTTATTCATTCCAATTAGATTGGTTTTCATTGACATACATTTGTAACATATCTTCTAAAATACAATTCACTCTCTCTGTTTCTCCATCTGTTTGAGGATGAAAAGAGTAGACATGCGTAACTGGGTACCATAGAGTCAAAAGTCGCTCTCCAGAAACGAGAAGTGAACTTAGAATCTTTGTCAGACACTATGCTCTTGGCATGCGGCCATGCAAACGAAATATCTCTTTCACAAACAAGCATGCAATGGTCAATGCATTATCAGTTATTTTTACAGGAATGAGGTGAGCTTGTTTTGTGAGTCTATCTACCACCACAAAGATCGAATCATACCCTCCACGAGTAGTAGGAAGTCTAATGATAAAGTCCATGGATATAGACTCCCACTTCTATAAAGGAATGTCTAAGGGTTGAAGGTCACCAAGCATCCTCTTATGTTCAATCTTAACTTGTTGACATTGAAAGAATTCACGCACATAATTGTTAACATCCAATTTCATACGCAGCCAAAAGAATGAACTTTTAATCTTTTCATATGTCTTATTCAATCTAGGATGACCCGAAAAAGGTGAATTATGACACTCATGCAGAGTTTGACTCTTAAAAGCAGAATTTGCAGGAATACACAAGCGGTCATAATAATACAGATTTCCCTTATACAAGTGATATCTGTTCTCATACATCTCACCAATATTTTTAGGTAAGAATTTCAAAATAGGCATATAAAAAGAATCGTTTTCAACTTCAGCATGTATATCATCAATCAAATTAGACCGCACAACAGTCAACAGATTACACATGGGCCTACGACTCAATGCATCTGTAACTTTATTTTCTTTTTCACACAAATACTTCAAATCAAATTCATACTTAGCCAGTAATTCAATCCATCTTCTTTGTCTGTTATTTAACAATGGCTGAGTGAAAATATACTTCAAGCTTTGATGATCAGTACGCAATTCAAATTTTACACCAAGAAAAAGATAACACCAATGCTTCAATGCATGAACAGAAGCAAGCATTTCTAGATCATGTATTGCATAGTTCAATTCATGTCGTCTTAATTTCCTAAACTCATGAAACCACTCTTCCTTCTTGTGTCGAAACACAACCTAATTGTTCACCACTAGCGTCACAGGACACAACAAATGGTTTTCCCATCTCAGGAACTTTTAAAACACAATTTTCTGCTATTTTAGCCTTCAGGGTCTCAAAAGCAGTCTCACAGCTAGAAGTTCACACAAAACCCTTGTCTTTCTTGGTCAATTCGGTCAAAGGACTTGCTATCTTAGAGAAATCTTTAATTTGTGCTCTCTCATATTGTGCTAGACCCATAAAGCTTCTCACATCCCTTAATGAATTAGGTGTTGACCACTCCACAATAGTCTTAACTTTATCAAGATCAATGTGGATCCCCTCTTTAGAAATGACTCTTCCCAAATACACAATCTGATCCTTTGCAAAAGAACACTTACTTGCTTTGGCATATAATTTATGTTCATGCAAAACTTCAAATGTTTTCTTTAAATGAAATGCATGATCTTCTTCATTCTTAGAATACACAAAAATATCATCCAAGAATACCAGAATGAAGTCATCAATGCATAGCCTATATGTACCATCCTTTTTCTTTTGGAATAACACAAAACTACCCCAAGGAGATACACTAGGTTTAATGAAACCCTTTTTCAAAAGATCATCAAGTTGTATCTTGAGCTCTTTAAGCTCATCAATGTTGAACCTGTATGGAGACCTTGAATAAGGTGTTGCTCCTCGATATAGATCTATGGCGTGGTCTACCGCTCTAGGCGGAGGCATACCAGGAAGATCATCTGGAAACATTCTTAAATTCATGTAAGAGATTCTCTACAAATTTTGGATTTGTCTCTTTCTGTTTACCCCCAGATTCTTCTTTAATCTCATTAGCAAACACAAGCAACATCTCACACTCTTATCTATGTCACCTTACAATTCCATGGCCAAAACTCGATTTAGAATCTCTTTCTTTCAACAAAGAGTGTGACTTATCATCATCAAATGATTAAAGATATATTTTTCTTTCTTAACAATTAATCAAAATATGATTTTTAATCATCTAATTGATACCAATGATAACATCATGCATATCAATGTTTATGATATAGAAATCATCTTTATGCTTCCGACTCGTCAAAGAAGAAAAAAACAAATTTTCTACTAACTCTTTCATGAAGCTATTATTACCACTGGTTAAGTCTAGAAGTCTTTTAACTTCTCAATTTAATTTCAAGTTTAATTTCTCAATCAATTTAGACAATAAGAAGCAATGAATACTATCCAAATCAATTAAGAAATTCAAATTTACATCTCAACTTTTGTGCATAAATTCGATCACAGAAGCTTTCAAAGGACGTATCAAAGACATAAAACATCACAAAGAAGGGGTAGATGACTTACCTTTATCGTACGCATCGCCAAAAATCTCTAATTGAGCCATCTTGGTATGTATTGTCTTATCAGTCACCTTGCTCGAGCATTCGAAAGTTTGGTGGTCGTGTTCTCGATATTGAAAGTATAATCCAAATCTTTGAGTTCTTCAATCCACGCTTCTAAATCTTCACATATCTTTCTTATTCCATCAAAATCATTCAGCTTAGCCTTCGTTAAGAATGGTTTGGTTGTAGATTCTTCCATATGGTTATCGTTTCTTTTTCGCGTTGACGACCTCTACGTCCACCACCACTGTTCCCACCATAACCACTTCAACCATCACCACTATCACCACCGCCAGGTGTCCCAGCGTTGCCACAATGATTATTATTTCCTAGTGGAGTAGCATGGTTTTCGTCTTCATGTTGGCTATCAAGGTCCACCTAGATATCAGGCTCTTGTCCTGCTTTGCCCCGCAGAGCCTCAGCACGCTCCCGATTTGCTTGTTCCAGACCTTCTTGTAGTTGCCGAATCAGGTCTTCTTGCTCCTTCATCCTCCTCACGTATCCTTCCATGTCCAGAATCAACCGCCTCGCTTTGATACCACTTGTCACAGGAACAGAATAATAGAGATAGGCAGCAAAAGATAGAGAAAGAGATCTTTGTATTGATGGATTTTTGTAGAGTTTTGATACAACAGAGGAGCAATAAAATATATGGGCGCACTCCGTTGTACGGAGCTCGAATCTCCCGACCACCCCTGAGCTTCAAGTCGCTTACACTCGCACTCACACTCGCACTCGTACTCACACTCGCAGAAGAGGAAATCTGTGAATGATCCCCAAAGGCACCATCCGTCGTGCTTTTATCCTTCTTTTTCTCAAAAAGAATGCGCGATTTTCACACCAAGTATACGTGCGAGAATAAGATAAGAACGTGATCGCTAAGCGATCCGTGAAGGTTAGATTTTTATCATGAAACTTTGCACAGATCCTGTTTCACATACTGATTTCTACATCGCCTACAAAATAGCCAAAAGAACATACTCGTGCAACCAATTCAACATGATAATCAAAGTAAAAAAACATAAATATATACCTTCATAATCTCAATTGCAATACTCTACCATGAAGAAACAATCCACTTATTGGTTGATAGCAAGGAGAGCTGTACGATGTTGTATGTCTGTCTGTCCCTGTGTATACTACACTGCTGCTGCCTTCTGTTTGTTTTGATCATAACTTTTACAAACGAATTCAGAACAGACCAATCCAAGTACTCAAAACGACGGCAATAGGTCTGGTCTACAAGGCATCGCGAACAGAATGGTGAAAAAACATCTATGTTTGGCTAAAAGCGCAACTTTTAGGTCGCGACTCATAAAAGCTCTATTTTTGGATCTCCACTACTTTTTCAACTTATTTTAAGCCTACCCATGCATTTTAAGCTAAAACACATAAATATAAAACATTGATATTAATAAAAATTCTAATTTTAACTACGTTTTTATTATACTCTTCATAGACAGACTATCTGTTATTCATTAATCTTTATGAAATATATATTTAGTGTAATATGAAAAAAAAAATATATATTATCTCTTAATATCTCAAACTCATTCATATAAGATCTATTTAATAGACTATTCAACAATCTTTCAAATCGTGCTAAATGGAAGATATGCCCTACTACATTCTTTTCGACTTTAAGAATTTCAAAGATTAGTCCTATTACATGTTACGGCCCAGGTTCTACATGATCATGCAGGTCATTTGGAAGGAATATTGGTCCAAAGGACTACCTCCTTGGCCAAGGTGTTGAAGACTATGATATTGTCGACGACATACGAAATCAAAAGGCAAATATATCTTTTGGTCAGTTGGTGGCTTTGAATGCTAAATTGAGGAGGCAGTGGACCAAGTGTGTGAGTACGCGGCTTCCTTCCAAGAAGGAAAATCATCAAAGCATGGTGTCATCCTTGAGGGTTGGTCACCCAATGGATATGGTGCCAATAGTTGAAGCTATGGTGGGAAAGAAGACGGAAGTGCAAGCATATGTGGATGGTGGTGCCCAGGTGTGTGTCATGACCAAGGCTGATGTCAGTGAATGCTTCGATCCATATGAGGATGGCCAACCACCAAAAGGCAAGGTGTCTTGGAATAGCTGAAGATGTGAAGATAAAAGTCTTGGGGATTGAGTGCTTGGTTGATTGCTACATGATGCAAGCGGGTGAGAATGCTTATCCGATCATTTTAGGGAGGCCATGGCTTATAACCCTTGGTGCTAAGCAGGATTGGGGCACGGGCTTGATCACCATCCTCGACAAAGAGAAAGGAAGGACCATTGTCTACAACATGAAGACACACAAGAGCCGTACACAGCCCCTATTGGAGATGCAAGATACATATTCAACAGAAACTACGTCATACGATAGTAATGCGTCGTCTACGACATCAGAGAGAAAGTGTAGAGGAAGGATTGATGCAATTATGTCTTGATCTTTTTGGGATAAGTGTTGAAAAGGAAGCATCGATGCATGATGTGAATGTCAAGGAGAAGAAGGATAGTCCAAAAGCAATTGTAGAGCCTGCCAAAGTGAATGTAAGGAGCATGCTAGGAGAGGACTTGACAGAAAAAGAAAAAATGGAGTATGAAGACATGTTCAAGGAATTTCCAAAGCTATTCGCCACTGAATATACAGAGTTGCAAGGAGCTAAAGGAGTCGAGCATAAAATCAATCTAAAAGAAGGTGCCAAGCCAAAGGTTCAAAAGCTTAGGAGGTTGGGGGTCATTCATGAGAAGGCACTTCATGAAGAGGTGACGAAGCTTTTGGAAGCAGATTTCATCTTTCGAGTGGAAGAGTCCAAATGGGTCTCTCCACTTGTCATTGTGCCCAAGAAGAACGGAAGATTTAGGATACGTGTCGATTTCAAACCTTTGAATGCTGCCACAAAAAGGAACCATTATCCACTACCTTTTTTAGATGAAATCCTCAATCAGGTTGCAGGTCATGAACGTTACTCAATCATGGACGGATTTTCTGGCTACTTTCAAATCTTGATAGCGATTGAAGATGACCTTCATTACTCCTCGGGGTTGTTTTGACTACAAAAGAATTCCTTTTGGGCTGGTTAATGCATATACTACCTTCCAAGGATGGATGAATAGAGTGTTTGGTCCCTACTTGGGTAAGTTCATTCGTGTTTTCATGGATGACATTGGGTGTTATAGCTCAAGGGTCACACATTTGGAGAAGCTGAGGTTGAGTTTTGAAAGGATCCAACAAGAGGGTGGGCAACTCAACCCAAAGAAGTGTAAATTTGCTCATGCCAGAGTCCATTTGCCAGGACATGTGGTTTCCGAAAATGGAATAGAATCTGACGCAGAGAAAGTTAAGGCTTTGTTGCTTATGGATCCACCCAACAACACAAAGGATTTAGCATCATTTGTGCATAAGCTTAGGTACTTGTCACGTTTTTTCTAGATGCTATGTCAGTATGTGTATCCTCTCCAGAAATTGAGTCAAAGAGTTCAAGGGTTTGAATGGAATGAAGACATGCAACAGGCTTTTGATGGCATCAAGGAGGTATTGTGTGCTTTACCAACAGTGAGTCCTCCCGACTTGCAGTCGATTTAACCTATTTGTTTCCCCAAAAGTTCTATGTGCTCACCACATCAAATCTTTTGCCTGATGTAGTACAACATTTGAATCATAGCAAGCGCATCTTAAAGTGGACTTTGGAGCTTCAAGAGTATGAGTTTGAGTTTAAAGTGGATCATTCTGTTAAAGCTCACTTGGTAGACATAGTGGTACATAAGGGGAGGGAGCTTCCATCTTACCCAAGGGTTGACAAGGATGATCATGAAGAGGAAGTAGATATTACAGATGCGTATACAATGATGTTTGATGGTGCATACATGAAAGTTTTTCAAAAGGAAAGTGGTGGGGTAGTTATTAAGAACCCAAAAGGTGATGTAATCTTTTCTAGAGCTTACGATCTTGATGAAACTGAAAGTAACAATGAGGCCGAGTACCTCACGCTTCTCCTTGGGTTGAAGCAGTGTGTTGAGTTTGGACTGAAGAGGGTCACTGCAAAAGGGGATGCATTGCTAGTCATGAATCAGTTGCTTGGTTTGTGGAATGTTAAGAAAGACAATTTGAAGAAGTGGTTCTATGGCATCAAGAAGCTTTTGCATGAGCTTGAGAAGATACAGGTTAAGCATGCTCCTCGTGACCAGAATAAAGAAGTTGATGAGTTGGCTAAAGACAAGCCCGGGGCGGTTACTTTTTAGAATGTGTATGATATCACGTGAGTTAACCGGAGAGGATCATTAAAAGACCAAAATGTATAAAAATGTATACATGCAGAGGGGGGTGGGGGTTTTTTAAATAGGCTCACAGTGTAAGTATAGTATGTATATTGGGGTATTATTAATTACCTCTTGAATGCACGTGATACAGGGGTCTTTTGATAAGTGACTGCCCCGGGGGGACAAGTTGGATGCCTTGGTAGCTCCATTAAAGGTCAAGGAAGCCTTGTATGCAGAAAGGGAATCATTGCAAGATGTAGAAGTATTTCTTGGTAAAGGGCAATGTCCAGAGGGCATGTCAAAAGTTCGGCGTCAGAGAATAGTTGCAAAAGCAAGAAACGACATATTGGTAGGTGAGGATCTCATGCTTTATGGCAAGGATAGCATTTTCAAAAAAGTGCTGTACAAAGAAGAGATAGGCTTGATTTTGGAGCACTGCCATGAAGAAACAGGCCATCAAGGCAAGGATCAGGTTGTCTTTCGTGTTTTAAGAGCAGGTTACTGTTGGCCCTCTATGATGAGAGATGCTTATTTTTGGTGCAAGTCATGCCATGAATGCCAAGTGTTTGCAAATTGGAAGCTTTTGGCTGAGCCTCAGAAAGCTATAATTTCTTTTGATGCATTTGCAAAATGGGGAGTAGATACAGTAGGTCCAATGCCAAGGACCAACAATGGCAAAAGGTATATCCTTGTGGCTGTAGACTATTTGACAAAATGGGTTGAGGCAAGAGGAGTAAAAGATGTAACAGCAGGAAGAGTGGCCTCTTTTTTATATGAACAAGTGTGTTACAGGTTTGGAGCTCCTATGGTTATCGTTTCTGATAATGGACCAGGGTTTAGGGGAAAACTTGTTGCTGCTCTCATGGAGAAATTGAAAATTCAGTATAGGCATTCTTCTCCTTACTACCCACAATGCAATGGGTTGATTGAGAAATTCAATGGTCAAATTGTAAAGATGCTATCAAATTGTGCTAGAGAGCATTCTAAAGAGTGGGACTTGGACTTGGAAAAGTGTTTGTGGGCTTATAGAACTTCCTATAGAGTGTCAACACAGTTTACACCATATGAACTTGTTTATGGAAAAGAAGCTCTTATGCCCATACAAGTGCAGTTGGATGCCTTGAATTTTTTGTGCAGAATGCAAGGTGAGCATAATGACAAGCTGTAAGAAATAATTCTTTCTCTATAGATGCTGCGAATGAATAGAGAGAAATCCAGTGATTATTATCTTCAGCAAGCAGAGACAAGGATGGAGAAAATGAATAAGAGGTTGCCAGAGAAAGAGATCAAAGAAGGAGATTTGGTGATGAAGTATGATTCTCGCTTGGATTTTACTTTTCGGGAGAAATTCAGGGACAAATGGTTGGGTCCATACAGAGTGAAGCATGTATTTTCTAATGTCACCTATGAGTTGGAAAAATTGTCTGGTGAACGTTTCCGCTACAGAATAAATGGTTATAGATTGAAGAAATATTTTGCGAGGGATGTGGTTCCAGATGCAAATAGTCTCTTGGTTGAGCATAAATGCTCTACCTAGAGGGTGGGCAATGATGATAGACCGTTTTTGGCATCTACAAAGTAGCGTTTATATGCACGGTCATATGTACAAAAAGATGTAAATACATGCATTTGTGAGCTTTGCAAAGTGGTTTCAAGTTCAAAAAAAGGTGCAACGTGTGCACATTGTAAATATGCGTACTTGCATGTCGGCAGTCGAGCATATGTACATGCCTGGATAGGGTATCGGGGCCTTGGATATGGTTCTAGGTGGCTTATTTTGGCTCTATATAATGTGTTTGAGCTTTCTAGAATGTAAATAATGAAAGTCACAAGTGTGGGTACTCTCATCCCGCTCGAGAAGTTTGACACATGCAGTAACTTTCTATTTGCGGCGCCTGATCTGCGGTGATACATGCATCACTCTAGAAGTGGTCAAAAATGGAATGTGGGGATGTGGAAATGGTCTTTGGGTATCAAGGATCAAGCGTCAAAATTTGGTGAATTTTGGAGTCCGTTTGAGGTTTTTCCTTCAAAAAATGCCCGCCAGGGGTTAAAACTGGCCAAAACTGGGCCAAAAAGATCAAAAAAAGGTGTGAAAAGGCATCAAAGTGCCACATCAGTGATGCTGCCATGAGTGCTTGGGCTGAAGAAGCATTTTGGAAGCCATGTTTGGGCACTTTCACCTCTCTGTGTGGGGGAGGAAGCAGGGTTCCTACAGGTGGTCTAGTGCAGTCCCGTTGCGTTCCCGTCCTATTTTCGAGTGTATGGAGGAGTGAATGAGAGATTTCTCTCTTCAATTTTGCACTTGGGAGAGTCTATGGAAGTTCTGAGGTTTCCATGGATGTGTGTCTGCAAGGAATTGAGGGAAGAAGGTGCGCCTTTCTGCAAGACTATGTGACCCTGTATCGGTGCCATAAGGGTTGGCGCTACTCCAAAGAGTCCAACAGAGTGGAGTTTGGTGAAGGCTTTGCAATGGTTTGAGAGTGGCCTTTTATGGCTGGAGTTTTTGGGTTTTTGATGGTTTTTCTTGTATATTTTGGTCACCATCAAGCGTGATTTCCAATGTTGATCACCTCGACTCACCTTGTAGTGTCTGCGGGCAGGCAAGGGTTTGTAGGTAGAGGCATTTGGAGTTTGAATTGAGCTTGTGGGTAGAATTTCTAGGGACTTTTGAGTGGTGGTCAGTGAGGTGAGTAATTTAAGTAGAGTCCTTGTATTGTGTTGAGTTTGCTAGGTGTGTGAGTGTGCGCATGACATCTTTTGCTCCATCAACGTTGTCAGGAGTTTTTTGGAAGAAGTGATTGCGCATAAGTATATACCCATGCATGGTGCATCAAAAAAAGGATTGCCCATTTTCCAAAGCCAGGTGGTTACATGGGGCCCACATGTGTACAGGTAGGGCAGCATGTACATAGTGCATCAATTTTCACGGTGACCAGTACTAGTGTGTTTTTTCTATAATAATGAGGGGTTGGTAGCGCGTAAAACTTCTCGAGGAAGCTATTCGCAGGCTGATGACATGAGGTAAGCAGGTGCATCATATGGCATCTAGTGGCGTCAGGAGGTCGAAAGGGGTCATTATTTGCACGTGGAGAAGTACGGACACAACGTGGGTGTTTCCTTGTGATAGTTATGTGGAAAGGTTATCATGAGGACCATGTTTTGGAACCACTTCACGTGGCTACGGGATGCATTATTGGAAAAAGCTGAGTGCCAGGTTTGCGGATGATGCAAAAAGGTGACAACTATGCACTGCAAGGTCAGTTTTTGGCCTGTTCGTGGTCCGTTTGAGGTCAACTAAAAGGCGCCCAAGTAATAAAGCTAAGTGTGGGAATTGAAAAACCAGAGAGAAGACCATAAAAAACATGGAGAGAAGAGGAGGAACAACCTCAACTATGTTTTTTCTGTTTTTGGAGCCTGTTTTGGACGTAAACTGCTCATCCGAGGTCGGATTTGAGCACTTTGACATTGTAGACTGGGGTTTTGGGCCGTTCCGGAGGCGGTGGCATTGTCCATTTTTCCAAATATCTCAATGTTTTTCTGTTGTTTTGGATGTGTAAGTTTCTCCTATGAACGAAGCTTCTGCTCCAATTTGTGATTGTATCTGGCATATTTTACCCATATTGTGTGAGCTATTTGCCCCATTGGTGTTGGCCTAAGCTCATTTGTATCTTAACATAAAAAATTCTTCTCTTTTGAGATGAGTTTTTTTTGGGTGTGTGCATGTGTGTGTCTGTGTAGAATGGGCAAGTGGATAGTCTCTCCTCTCACCTTATCGATGTGCTCCCTGTCTCGGCCAGGTGGGTTGTGTAAGCCAAGTGGTGCCCCATAGTGTCTGTAGGTTGCTTGCGGGTCGCCGCGACGGACGTCCATAGCATAGCTCTCAAGCATCAACATAAAATTATCATTACAGGAGAAGTGACTCGGATGAGACATGGAAACTCACTAGGGTGTCAATCCTAATGAAGTGAACTCGAAGAGATGCAACTACTAACTCTACAAGAAAATTGATCGCACTAAAGCCAAGTAATCTGCCTATGTCCTTCTACACAGCTCTACAATCATCACGCCCGTTCACCATGCAAATCATATCGGAATCGCACAAAACTTGAAGGGAATCTACAAGGGACTATCAGGAACATATCCTATCACTGTCATAGCATTCTGGGAAGGTACAACGATCGCGATCGTTCATCCCAGAGTATGCAAAAATAGTAAATGAATGATTCTAAAGGGTCGTTTTTAGGTCTCTAAAGCCTCTCCTAGGGTCAAAACAACATAAAATACGCATATAAACACTCAAAACAACGATTTAAGGCCTAAACGGATGCGTCTGAAGCCTTCACCGAATCTTGAATGCTTACACTTGAATGGAAGAGCAGAGTAAGAGGAACACAATGCAAGAAACAAAACTGAATTTGGATTACCGTAGCCACAGAAGGGATGATTACAAGTTGGAGCAAAGAGGTAGCTCTCTGTGCGTAACTCCATAGTCCCTTATCTTCAAAAGATGATCTCATTTTCGCACTAGCCTTAGTGTATTATATACCTAGGGCTTTCTAAAGTGGCCGGCGGCCAACTTCTCATGGACCTTTATATACATCACTAGAAATTACATCTTTGACTCAGACTTGACATAGACAATTGACATTAGGCTTTTACAGGGTTTGATGTATTAAACATCAGAAAATAATGTGACCACATCAAAACTTTGGCCGGATGACTCAACGGTGCCTTGGCTAGGTGGGCACTTGTATGTCGTTATCACCTCCAAAAACTCCCCCTTCCTAGCTTGTGTCGTCCCTTGACACGACCTTGTGCAGTCTTGTCATAGGGTTGTCTTTAGCTTTGTCTTCAAGGTTGATCTTCATATTGGGAAGCGCGTTGTCGTTGATGACGCTCCCCCCTTCCTTGAGTGAGGCATAGCTGTCATGTTGTTGATACATGATTTGAGCTTTGGTTATCAAGGCAACGGTTTCTTCTTGTTGTGTATTCGCCTCTTGGTTGTCAATCTTAGCCGCCGTAAATATTGATGTTGAAGTGTTTGATCATGTAGAACTGATCCTCCTTGTCGCGTGGACTTTATGATAGATATTCTCTCAAGGTCCACTACAATTTGAGTTGTCTGCAATAGGTCACCAATGTTGAAGCACTGTGTGAGCTATTTTTGGTTGTTGTGGATAGCTCGCTTACTAAATTTCTCATTGCTTGATGTTGTAGGCCATTCTTTGACTTGCAATTGTTGGATGGAGCTTGGTTGTCACCCTTGAAGATAAAAGATGCTCTTGATAAGCATATGGAGACCTGCTGTTTTTGCTCCAAGTTGTTGTTGATTGATTTGGGTATCCCTTTCCTTATTGTTGAAACTTGATGTAGAAGGAATATAGACAAGAAGTTGATGATGAGGTCTAGATTAGGGTCTTAAAACCTGGATGACCAAAGGGAAAAAACCCGGTGGGAAAAAATTGCCTTTGGTATACGCTCTTATTGTGGTTGAACACTTGGAAGTTGAGTACCTGTTCATGCAAGGTGAGTGCTTGGGAGAAATAAAGTAAGAGTGTGTAATGCAAGTGCCAATTATGGGACACTCTATATGCTTCTGAGAAGTTTTCAAACAAAAGAATGTAGTGTAAAAGATGGAGTTGATGGGTGCTTCAAGGAACAAATGTAGCACATGTGACATCAAAGGACGTCTCAATAGCTTGCACGTTTGTAAGAAGGGTTTTGGATGTAGAAGCTTCTCCACTCATTCCTCACTATGCGTAGTGGGTGAGTGTCTTTTGGACTCTCTTCTTCACTTTACCAAACTTAAAATACATAGACTTGGACTCTTATGCTCACCTATACCAGCATGAGCGACACAACATAAATGTGCTCAACTCCTCCACCTTGAGCAGTACCTAGAATAGCTAAGACTCTTAGACCACAGAGAATATTACTTGAAGCTTTGGGACTAATGCCTTGCTCATTTAGTGGCTCAGCTGTCCGACTCTTGACTTTTATGCCATGTATTTTTAATGGCGACTTGGACTTACCTATTCATGGCCTGAAACCCAATGCCATAAGTTCTTGAGATTAAGGCCTCTATCATTGTTTTGGTCTTTGGATGCCACCATCTTTTCAAGTAAGTTGGTATACTTCGACTCCTCTAGCTTCTTTTGGTGCATGGGATGTTCCGTAAGGAGGCCGCATTGTTGTACCTTTACTTTTTCTTCTTTGTGAGGAGCCTAAGTTTTCAACTGTGTTTTTGGGACCCATTCTGTTCTTGCTTCATGAGTTGCTCCTATGACTTGATGGACACTAGGCTTTTGTATCCATACTTGGCTATTACCATTGTAAAAGCCTTGCTTTTGTAGTAGACGACAAGGGATCCATTTTGAGGTTGTTTCTCCCTTGGTTGTGTTTAGTCTCCATTGTCTCTTTGTTGTTGTTGATTGTCTTTGTGTGGGGTCCTTTGCTACTTGGTTGGTCTTAGTGGCTATAGGTTGAGCAACCACTTTGGATAACCATATTTGGGTGTTACCTTCATAGAATCCTTGTGCTTCAAGTAGCTTCACTAGAATCATCCGCTGATTCACCTGTTTGTGTTGGGTATATTTGTTGAATTCTGATTTCGGTACCCAAACTTTTCGCGTTGCCCACTTGGAAGGTCTTTTTGTTTGCCTTTTGTTGGTGTACTTTTGTATTCCGTTGATAGCACGTCTTGTTCCTTGTAGAACTCGTTGGTTGAGGTGGGTAGGTCCAGGCTGTTACTTTCGGCTTTTTGGCCCAAACATTAGTGTTTCCTTGGAAGTAGCCTTGAGCAGTGATTGACTCGTTTGATGCTATCCACCTTGTCACCTTTTGTTGTTGTGGTTGAACCCATGTTTCATGTATCCAAACTGGGTCTTTGACTTGGATGTGCTCTTTTGATATTAACACCTGCTCAACATTCTTCGGCTTCTTCTGGATGCTTTTTTTGTGATGGAAACTTTGGTTGATAGACTTTTTTCTTTGGTTTCCATTGCATTGTTGATGGTGTGGCTATTGATGTAGAGGCTTCGTGGGAAATTTTATGGAAGATCGTTGAAGGTAAAGTCATCTGGCGAGGTTGATATACTTCAATGTTTACCTTTGCTTTACCTTTTTCCATGATGGTTGGCGATTTCTTCTCTGCATGGATTTGAGAAGCTTCATGGAGTCTTACCGTTGTTGTTGTTGAAGCTTTTGATTGTTGTCAAAAGAAGATGTTCCTCCAGCTTTCTGTCAGGACCAGAATCTCTTTGATATGATGGGAGTTGATTATGTGGAAAGTATCTTTATACTCCCCGGTACTCAATTTGAGTACAGCTTCTGCCACTCCAAAGCTAGGAATCGGTATTTTTGAACTTGTGTAAACTGTTTCTTCTAGCTCATTGATTGGTGGCTTTCCCATCATGATCCACGTTCCATAAGTCATTAGATTCTTTGTTGCTTCTGGATCTATTGCGGCCGAACATGTAACCTTGAGCCATGTTTGTCCGCATAAATTGAATTTGATCATCGTAGGAGATAGTCCATCTTCTTCCTTGTCCCTGTTCTTCTTTTAATCTTGCGTTTGTTGAAGTTTGTTGTTGAACTTGGAAGCTTTTCTTCTTCATCTACTTTCATTTGCACTTTTTCTGGAGTCTGCTTCTTTAAAATAGTTTTTGTCGATTCTTCAGGTATGTCAATGATGACATATTCTCATTGTTGCTCTGCTTTCTTCATGTGCACTTTGGCCTCATGCTCCATGATGTAGCTATCTGTTTCACCTTTTTTGCCTTCACACTCACAAATCTCGTTAGCTTCCTTCAACACCTTTATCATAAATACGAGAGTTATATCATACCCTTCCTTATCACAAAATTTAGTCGGGGTCACCTCATTCACACACACATCAAGAGTCGCCAGTATTTGGTCCCATCCAAAGGGTTCAAATAATTGCTCTGGAAAGGGTTCCGGTATGTAAGCTTCATCGTTCATTGATCTTCCTAAGATGCAATCCTCCTTCACTGAGCTTCCACACTTCGAAGCACCACACATCCAAAGTTCTTGTTTGGTTTGTAGCCACGCAGGTATCTTTTTCCCATTGACTATAGAAGAGTCAATTTCTTCTAACGGAGTTCTATTCACATCTCTATAGCTATGGTATTTTATCCTTATTTTTGTGGTGATCTTTTTATGTCTCAAGTAGATATAGTCATAGCCCCAATCTTGAACCATCTTAAGTTGACGCATGAAAGGCCTTCCTAGAATGATATCAAAATTGTTCCCTTTTCCAAAATCTACTATTGCAAACGTATGTTCATATTCAATTCCACAAGAAGTCACAATAATTTGCTCTAGGATACCCAGAGCTTTTTCCGTGTATCCATCTGCAAGTTGCAGATTCATTCTAGTTTTTCTAAGCGCTGGTCTACCCCATTTTTCCAAATGTCTTTTGTGGCTATTGCTACTCCAGCCCCACTATCAAGTATAGCCAATGTTTTAACTCCTTTGTATTCCAAAGGTAAGGTGGTGTTTCCTTCTTCTCCTTCGCAATATTCCCCCACCTTGTTTATTGGCACAAGTTTAGCGTTTGCACTTTCTAGTTGAGTTTTGTTTGATTGTTCATTTGAGGGTAGATCTTGAAGAGGTATCTTTAATCCCATCTTCCCCAAATTGTTGCCTAGTTCATCCCATACATGTGGTATAATCTTAAGCAGTTCAGATAGAGTAATGGTGCACTGTGTTGGAGCAGACATCAACTCTTTCATACTCTTTGTATCCATCATCTTGGATATGGCTCTCCTCTGAGATGGCACCACTCTAGTCTCTGAGCCTGCCTCGTGTTCTCCTATGTAAGAGGGTAAGGTCTTCAAGGAATCTGGTTTGCTTTCAATTGAAACTTCCGTCCCTGCATCTCCATTTAGCGATTGAATGTCTCCCAGTTAGACTTCATTCCCTGTATTGACGTCAATTATGGGTGCAGATTGGAATGTCGCACTTCCATCTTTTGCACTTCTAATTGCTTCCCACAATTCATTTGGCCATGGATCATCTATGTCTGGGATAGGTGCCATAAATTGTGATGTTGACCTTGCATCATTAGTGGTGTTGGCCACTACTTGATCGTCTAGTTGAATTTTTAGGTTGTTGGTTTCTTGTGTTGTAGTCTTTGCTTGCACATCCTTTTGTGATTCTAGCTCAATGTTTCTTTGAGTTAATGTTTTAACAACCTTTTCCTTAGGCATTTCAAATCCAACACTTTTTGGTTTTGTTTCTGGAGGTGGAATTGGTGCTTTAGGCTCCATCATTGCCTGTGTATTTTTTACCAATTACTTACACATTTTCAACCTCTCAGTCTCTACCTCAGCATGAGGATATTTCATCCCTCGTTGCTCTAGGGTTTGGTTGGGTTTCAATCTAGCCTCATATGCTTCCATTGCAGCATCTAATGGCTCTAGGAATTTGTCTACCAACACAGATCCTCCCGAAGACTCCTTCCTTGGTTTCTTATCGCTCATCACCGTTTTGTTTTCCCGTTCTTGTTTTAACTGCTCCTTTGTCTCTTGTAATTCTGTTTGTAGTGCAGTTTGATTTGTAATTGTTTTTGCTTTAATTATGTCTCTTTTGGCTTTCCAGGATTTTCTCCCACTCCTCACTAACACACTAGTTGTTTTCCCTTGTTTGGGTTGTTGATCTTTCTCCTCATTAGCTTGGTCCTTAGATTTTTCTTTTGCTTGGGCTCCCGTCACTACCTTCACAGGAATTTTGGGTTCTGCCTCTGATCCACTTGGAGAGGGTAACACTCCCACAACATTCATTGTTGTTTTCCCTTGTTTGTTTGGGTGTTTTGGACAATTTGGAACAACATGTGTAATGGCACACTCAAAACAATATCCAATTATCTCTACACGAGAACAATTCTTGGCCCAATGATTACCTCCACACTTGTAGCATGGTCCACCTTGTTGAGTCACTGGTGGTGCATTTGATGGTTGTTCTTGCTTAGCCAGAATGGTCTCTGGTCTACGCTCTTGATTGGCTATGAACATCAGAGTGTCCTCATTCAATGAATAGAGTTTTCTCATAGGTTCTTGCCCTAGCCTAGGTTGTGATACCTCAGCTCTTTGTAAAGCCCTTGATACAACCCTATTTTGAAATAATGGATGATTTGGTAATGGCATTTGTTTTTCTATTTGACATCCAAATAGTATCCCCCTCGTGTAGGTTTGATTATAGTAGCACTCACTCATCTCATGATTAGTCCATTTTTGCTCAATTGCACACCATTTAATTCGTTGTGCTACTTGCGCTGCTAGCTCATCTAGGTTCGTCATTAATTGAGACATAACCAATTGCCTTGTGTTGGTTTCACCAGATGCTAAAGGAGCATTATCCATAGTGATCTTTGTATCACCAATTTCCTCGCCATAGGCTTTACAATTGTCAACTAGGTATAACGCTTCCCTCGTGACTTGTTCAAAGGAAGTGCATCCTTTTAAGTGCAAATCTTTCTTGAGAGTTTCATTTTTCAAACCCTCTATGAAGAGAATTGATAATCTTTCATCCTACGGTAACTCGCGTTCCGGACATCTCTCTATATATTGTTTGAAGCGTAGCGATGCTTCCTTCACTCTCTCATCTTATTTTTGCTTGAATGCATAGATTTGGGACACTGTGTTATGCTTGATTCCCCTTTTAGAGAACTCCACAAAAAATTCTTGCAACAGTTGTTCAACGTTTGAGAAGGCATTTTTGTCCAATGGTTGGAACCAATTCAATGCTATCCCTTCCAAGGTTAAGCCAAATCCCTCATACTGTGTATGAAAATAAAATACTTGTTTGGCTCTTAACACTTGTTTGAACAAGGATGCATGTACGTATAGATCCCTTAACCCATCATACCTCTTCTTGACACATTTGGCCAATTGATATGGTCTCATTGGTAGCGTGTTGGGGTCTGTCACAAGGACATCTCTCGTTCCTTCTTCTCTTCTTGGAGCAAATCCTGGTGGAATCCCGTTTGAGACATGTTTTAGAAATTTTGATGGATTTATAAGTCTAATTGGTGGTCTCTTGGTTCCACTCAATGAGGTAGGAGCTACACTCCCGTGAATGGCTATTCTGGATGTTTGAGGTCCATTTGATTCCATAGTTTCAATGTTAGCTTCTTGCAAATCAGTCTCCAAAAACCTTGGTACGCTTACACTCAGTTGAAAGTAGTAAGCAGGGATTGGAGTACCCATGTATATATATATTTCTAGTTCAATTGGGCTGATAAGTTTGTACTCTCGTCCAAACTTATCTACCATTAGAACTTGCACTCCCTGGTCATCTGTGTATGTGAAGGCATAGAGGTTCTTGTAGTCTGTCAACTCTTCAATGATGGTATTTAAACATCTATAGAAGTTGTTTTGATCCCCAATAGGTAACCTATAAAGGCCATCATAAGTGTAATCCATTAGAACTCTCGTGGCTTCATTGGTTTTGATGAACCTCACGTTGGGTTTGTTGATTAGAGGATGCTTCTCCTCTAAGTCTCTAGCAATTTCCACTTTTGCTCTTTCAAACTCCCGCATTTTAGTTTATTGGTTTGGCTTCCAGTGAGCTACATGATCACTTGACAAATATCCATAAGCCATGCCTTGAGGTTTGGATTGATATGATTGATAAGCCTCATGGTCTTGTCTCAACCCTCTTGTTATAGGTGTTGCAGTATTTCTGGCAGTTTGTGTAGGTGGCATAGCTCTAAGTTGAGTGGGAAACCCTAATGATGGATGAGTTGTCATGATTAAGTTTCACTCAATACTCTCAAGATGGTCCTTGATAATAACACCTTGTCTTAGTGCACACAATCCCTTTTTGCCCCTGGTCGAGTCTCTAAAAAGTCAGGAATTTGTGACTTTTTTGGTCTCTGGACACTGGTTTTGGGGTACCCTAAAAGTTTGGAATTAGGAAACCTAGAAAAATTCAGCTTTTTTGACCTTTCTCCTTTTGGAAAATATGTTTCACTAGATGTCAGCTACCTACTCATAAATTTTCAATCCAAAATGTCACTGGGGTACACCGATCGCGATCGTAGTTCCAGCTCCTTTTTGCATGAAATTTTAGGAGTTGATAGACATGGGTATGATTAGTCTATTCCCAAACCCACTTTGCATTTGGATCACAAAAACTTGAATTTTCTCAAAATTTTGGTCTGAAGGATCAGTGATCAGTGTTTGCCCTATCTGACAATTGTCTTTTGGTTTTTTTACCATGGTTCTTTTGAGAAAGTTGTTTGTCTAGTTATCAGCTACCTACTCACCAAGTCTCAACTTAAAATGTCACTGAGGTACATCAATCGCGGTCGTACTTTTGAGCCCAAATTGGATGAAACTTGTGGATATGGTAGACAATGATGTGTACAGTCTACTCCCTAAATCTTTTTGAATTTGGACAAGAAAAATTCATGTTTTCACCAGATCTTGGTTTGCTGCAGTGGTTTTTTGTCTGTCTACTATTTTTGGCTATTTTGGTCACTTTTTTGAATTTTGAAAACTCATGCTATCTTATATAACCTAGGTGTATGTGTGGGTAAAGTCTGGTCAAAATCTGGCACTGAGGTACACCGATCGTGATCGTACTTTGGAGTCCAAATTGGATGAAACTTCACCATCTTGTTCACTAGGCTATTTTAAGACTATCTGCCAAATCGTTTTGAATTTGGACTCAAAAAAGTCAAGTTTCTACCATTTCTTGGTTGGAAGTGCCTGTTTTCCCAATTTTATCAGTTTGACTTGATTTTGGTATTTGTTTTGGGAAATGAAAGCTATTTGGGATTGTCCTCTGTATGCTTTCTTCTCAGTTTTGATGTGTTTTGGTCTTCTGAATGCCAATTTAGCAGTTTTTGACTAGGATCTGTATTCAGCGGTTTTGATCTATTTTTTGTGGTTTTTGACCCTAGGTCCTTTAGACTTTTATGTTTGTATACACCTGAGGATCCCAC
The DNA here is from genome assembly GCF_014529385.1 of Adiantum capillus-veneris. Taxonomy (NCBI): domain Eukaryota; kingdom Viridiplantae; phylum Streptophyta; class Polypodiopsida; order Polypodiales; family Pteridaceae; genus Adiantum; species Adiantum capillus-veneris. The sequence goes on along the minus strand of NC_140944.1, from coordinate 48,371,307 downwards.
ATATGAAATCTCGTCAAAATCTGGGACTGAGGTACACCGATCGCGATCGTACTTTGGAGCCCAAATTGGACCAAATTTGGCATGCTTGTACACACTGATGTTTTAAGGCTATCCCCAAAGTCTTTTTGCATTTGGATCACCAAAAGTCAAAATTTTACAGTTTTTGGGTCTGTCAGGATACTTTTACCCAAGTGTCCTGATTTCCTTGATTTTTGATGTTTTTGGGTGTGGTTGTTTTAGACAAACTTGTTCAGAATACTATCAGGAAGACACATGTCAAATCTTGTACAATTCTGGCACAGAGGTACACCGATCGCGATCGTAGTACCAGAGCCAAATTTGATGAAATTTTATCTGCTCCCTCTAACAAGTGTTTCCCAGTGTTTGGTGCTACCACTTTGTGATTTGAATCAATTTAAGCTCTGTTTGGTCAGATTTTCTAATTTTAGAGTCTTATGGCCCTTTTTGCCAAAGTTATGGTTTTCTGGTTTCTCGACTCTAACTTTTACCCCAAATTTGACTGGAATGTGATTTACTTATCCTACTCCTAAGTACAGAAATGAAAGAACATAAGAAAATGAATCAAACAAAACAAACAGGATAAAAAACGTATGATGGATCAGTACTCAATCAATACAAAGAAATTTGAAGAGAAAAAATGCTTAAAGCAACCTCACTCACAACTCCCTATATCTCTCAAGAGTAGATCTAGCTAGTCCACCGACCCTAGACTCCACTAAGCACTAAACCCCTGTCTAGATGCTTCACTCAAATGTAAATGGAATGGAAATTATCTTTTGGAACAATAAGAAAACTCTGAATACACACTCGGTCACTCATTACCTAAGATTCATTCTCCCGAAGCGGCGCCAATGTTTGTGGGTCGCCGCGACGGACGTCCATAGCATAGCTCTCAAGCATCAACATAAAATTATCGATACAGGGGAAGCGACTCGGATGAGGCATGCAAACTCACTAGGGTGTCAATCCTAATGAAGTGAACTCAAAGATATTCAACTACTAACTCTACAAGAAAATCGATCGCACTAAAGCCAAGTAATCTGCCTATGTCCTTCTACACAGCTCTAAAGTCATCATGCCCGTTCACCATGCAAATCATATCGGAATCGCACAAAACTTGAAGGGAAGCTACAGGGGACTATCAGGAACATATCCTATCACTGTCACAGCATTCCGGGAAGGTACAATGATCGCGATCGTTTGTCCCACAGTACGCAAAAACAGTAAACGAATGATCCTAAAGGGTCGTTTTTAGGTCCCTAAAGCCTCTCCTAGGGTCAAAACAACATAAAATACGCATATAAACACTCAAAACAACGATTTAAGGCCTAAACGGATGCGTCTGAAACCTTCACCGAATCTTGAATGCTTACACTTGAATGGAAGAGCAGAGTAAGAGGAACACAATGCAAGAAACAAAACTGAATTTGGATTACCGTAGCCACATAAGCGATGATTACAAGTTGGAGCAAAGAGGTAGCTCTCTATGAGAAACTCAATAGTCCCTTATCTTCAAAGAATGATCTCCTTTTCCCTATAGCCTTAGTGTATTATATACCTAGGGCTTTCTAAAGTGGCAGGTGGCCAACTTCTCATGGACCTTTACATACATCACTGGAAAATTATATCTTTGACTCAGACTTGACATAGACGATTGACATTAGGCTTTTACAGGGTTTGATGTATTAAACATCGGAAAAATAATGTGACCACATCAAAACTTTGGCCGGATGACTCAACGGCGCCTTGGCTAGGTGGGCACTTGTATGTTGTTATCACCTCCAAACACACCCCAAGAGTGTGTGTCGGGTCGTTATAGAGGCGTTGTGTGTGTTTCCATCCCGTTCACATTCTTCCGGCGCCCCCACTGAGGATCTTCTTTGAGTACCTTTAGCTTTGGGATTACAGGTTGCAAGTTGCAGGTTACAGGTTACAGGCCACAGGTTATAGGGACAGGTACAGGTAGAGGTGATTCACACAGATACAGGTAGGTGGAGTAGAGTATTACACTGACAGTGGGAGTCACTTACAGTTGTCATAGGTATGCATCATTTGGTGCCTGTTTGAGCGCATTGTCTGTTGGTATTGTACGTTACTTGTGGGAACTGCCATTGTACTTCTTTATGGAGCCATACTTGGTTTTATTTGGTAGTCCCAGCCATTTCTGAGACTTAGTCTGGAAGATAGTCATTTCTGAGACTTGACTATACGCGATTTGCATTAGCCTTTGTGAGAGGGTCGATAGTGTGAGGTTTTATTGAGCTAGGGGATTCTGAAATGTGGAGACCCTTTCGGTGATACAGGTAGCTGGGGCACCCTTTTCTTGACCTCACCATAGGCTATGTACTAGTGATTCCTAATTGATGCTCGGGTTCTATTGTTGACAGTTTATGCATACATATACAGTCTATATTTTGGGTTCTCACTGCTCTACTTCTGGGGAAATTTTGTCAAAAATTTTCCAAGTTATGATGGTTGGTCTTTTGGTCTGTTAAGACATTTATGATGTTATGCTACAGAAATTCTGGCAAAATCAGAGGATAAGTCAGGTGTGCTTTCTTGGGAGCTGCATGGTTGGCTTTAATGGATCATTAAAATGGCCCCCAATTCACTCATTTCCATTTAACTCAAAGAATCCAGATAAATGTTCATGTGTCTAGGAAGATTTTTTTCCAACAGCGCATAGTCTTTATGTTCGGGCCAAGAAGATTCAGAGAGATACTGGAATGTCCTTTGCCTGTTGTAATTCCAATGATTAACTATGAAAACTCATTTGATGTGCATGTGTTTACCTTATTTAAAGACAAGCTTCATTGAAGTTTTTGGTGATTGAGTCAACCAAAAGTTTTCGGTTCTTGCATGTTAGAAGGGGTTCTCAAAGCATCATAACTTGGGTAGCCATGGCTTTCTCTTATCCGGAGTTTCATGGAAGAAGTGATGAAGATATGGAAGACTTTTTGGAAAAAATGGAGGTTGCCTGCATTACCAACCAGATCCATGACCCGGCGCAGATGTTACGTCTTCTCCAAATTTGTTTGAAGAGTGATGCACGAGTTTGATCCAAAGCATTTGAAGAGGAGTTGCGTGTGGCTGATCCACCTATAAGATTGAGTTGGGACAATCTAAGGCATGGATTGGAAGTGGATTTTGTGAAGACAGAAAATCCTGACAAAGTGTGGCAAGAAGTACAGGCTTTAGTGCAAAAGGAAGGTGAGCCAGTAGATGCGTACATACGAAAGTTTTCATTGGCATGGGAGCGGACGTGCAAGGCCTTAGCACCACAAGTACCCCAACCTAACATGATGAAGAAGGAAAGATTCTTGGCTGGTCTTTGGGAGAATATACGTTGGAGAGTGGAGCTAAAGAAGCCTAGAACATATGAAGATGCATTGGAGGTGGCAAGGAACAAAGAGTGGAAGCTGAGAAAAATGAGCCAGTTAGGGGTGGAGTCTTTGCCCATGATGTCTAAATTTCAGCCTATGGACTCTTTACAAGGTCGCATGCTAGGGGTTCATCATGAACCAGTGGTTTCTGTTACTCCTCAAGTTATGTGAGCAGTGGTCACTACAACAGTGCAAGATGATGGGCTAATGAAAGACATGAGGCAAGTGGTAGATTTAATGAATAATCTCAGCCTCAACCTGCTAGCGCAAGTGGGAAATAATCGAGGTCCAGGGAGGTTTGGTGAAGAAAGACCTAGGAATGGTGTTGGACAAAGCAATGGTAGGTTTTGAAGGCAGACGCCCACATGTTATAATTGCGGAGAGTTGGGTCACATCAGCCCGCAATGTGATAAGCCAATAAGGATCAGTGGAGACATGTATCCATTGCCAAGACAATTGCTAACTAGGTCAAATGATTATGGCATCGAAATTAAAGGAGAACAAGGAAGTAGTGGGTTAACCTAGAAGGAAAAGGGAAAGACAAAAGTGATAAGTGTGGTCACCTTGGAAAAGGCATCAAAGCTAGAGGATACATTAGTGATGCCTATTGGGAAGAGGACCACAGAGTAAAAGGAAGGAAGAAGTGCCCCAGGTCCTAGTAAGAAGAAGGAAAAGAGCCATAAAGGCGAGGATGTCAAGACCAAGATGAAAAGGAGGGCTCGTCGCAAGTTTCATGTTTCAGATTTTCCACTAGGGGATGGGCAATTAAGCTACGACTTGAAGGAGGATTTGACAAGCAAGAAAGCCGATGTTACTTTTGGGCATCGTATAGAGATGGTGCCTAAGCTAAAGCGACAATGGAAGAGGATGGTTAACCCAATGGAGAAAGAGCCAGAAAGAGGTTTAGTAAAGGTGTTGGCGATGGATGAGGTACCAGACATTTGTCCAATAGTAGATGTGTGGCACAAAAGAAAAAATATGGGGCAAGGTTATGTTGATGGTGGAGCCCAAATATGTGTCATAACACACACATGCGTTGAGAAGATGGGTCTTACAGTGACTGGGGTGTCAGGCTTCCGGATTAGATTGGCAAACCATCAGAAAGTAAAATGTTTGGGTGTTGTAAAGAGCTTAGAAGTGGAGGCGTATGATGCAAAGGTGGTGGTTGATTTTCATGTAATGCCAGCGGGGTTGGGAGCATATCCTATTATACGAGTCTTATCATGCACCGAGCAAGTTTTCCGAGCAAAGACAAACCCGAGCAAGTGTTTGTATGCAATATAGTAAATTTTATCATCAACAAAATATTTATTGTTTGTTATATATTGATGCACTATAACAAAAAGAGTTTTCAATGAATAGACTACCTCCTAAATTCCAAAAGATCAAAGTTTACTTTTAAAAAAAGTAGCACAATATTTGAAAATATTATCTTCTGGCTCAATCTCTATTTATCTAACTGTAATCTCCCCTGCCTCTACTCTTCTTTGGCTCGGATTTTTCTCACTTGGTCTTCACATGTTTGAGCATGAAGTAAGATTGATAGACTAATAAGAGCTTTAGACCTATACTTAATGCTCAAGTCATCCTATGTTTCTTTTTGTAAGGTAAGTGCTCCCTTCTCTAGTACTTTGGTTCTTGATTGTCAGAGCATGTGCATCCTTCCTCCTCGTAGACACATCAATTTGATAGCAATTTATTGCACCTCATTAGTTCATTTATACACCAATCGTCCCTTCCATGTGGTCTTGCCCCACCCATACTACAAGGTTGTGATCTTCATACAAGGGCACCATTTTTACATGACACATGTTCGACAAACACCATTAATTATAAAAGCCTTATTTTGTTACAATAAAATCATGTTTTTCTTTAATTGACCATTATATGCCTTTTTTAATCAGTTTACAATAACAACAATCAAAATTAATAGAGTTTTATGTCTAGAATTTTCTAGAAAGACATCATCATAATTGAAATAAGCTAGTTGGAAACAAATAATACAATGAGGATATTTTTACCATATAATGTGACAAATTCAAAGCTTCAATTGAACAACTTATTTCACAAAGATTGAAGATGCTGCTTCGTTCCATTTTGAATCAATATTTGAAAAAATATGGCAGATGTGAGGAAGGCCATAGCATCCACCACACAATGGGCACATCACCGTCGGAATATGCTTTACATATTTGGTCATGTGGAATATTCATGACACCACCAATTATAAGAGGTGAATTTGGCTCCAATCTATGAAGATCAAAGCCATGCCATACCGTAAAAGGTGGTACTAGAGCCTTCTTTAAATCTGGAACGATAGTTTGAACAATAGGGAAGGTCGCTCCAATGACTTTGCATACTAATTTGTATGCAACAAATTTAGTCTCTTTTCAACTTGTGTCTGCTCGAGATAAGGTGGTATCCATCAAAAAGAACAATGCTAAGTGAGAGAAATGCTTAGATCTCTCTCTCTCTCTCTCTCTCTCTCTCTCTCTCTCTCTCTCTCTCTCTCTCTCTCTCTCTCTCTCTCTAAAATGAGAAACAATATTACTATCATTGGCAAAAACTTCATTAAAAACCAGGCCTTATAAAGTGTATTTTTAAGGGCCAAAATCAAAAATTTCAGGCTAGTTTTGACGGTGGCATTGAAGGAAACTGGCTAAATTTGGAGGAATTTAGTGTAAAACTCGATAAAAATCCAAATTTTTTTTGTTAAGATATTCAATGTTCTTTTTTCCATTGGTTCCTACAAAAGGTTTTGGTGAACACTTCCTTGTGGGATTCTCTCTCTCTCTCTCTCTCTCTCTCTCTCTCTCTCTCTTAGTCAAGAGGATATAGAATCCTTGGAACACCATTACTTTTCAAGTCATAACCAAAACTCCTATTAACTATTGGAGTATCTAGACCTCCAATTACAATTTTAATTGGTCTGGATCTTCTAATCATTCAAATTGCCTTGCTAGAAAGTGGATATTTATAGCATGACTCCATCAATGTTGATGACTAGCCTGTCATACAGACATGGCACATAAAAAATAAGTTGAACTATAAACTATCAGATAATGGATCGACCTAAAACACCAGTTAGCAGGCAGCATGGGCATGTTTTTCCCCCCAACGCACCAATTTAAGTCTTCTAGTGAAAACTGGCTTAGACAAAGCAAACAGCCCCATCAGACCATACTTTTAACATGGTTAATAATCGAGCCACTTGTAAGACATTGATACAAGCCCTAAAATTCTCCTTTGCATGTACATCATTCCTCACGGTTGCATTGGTATGATCAACACACTTTTAGAGGCACATTTGCTTCATAGAGCCAGGTATGTCTATGGCAGCGAGTTTTTCCTACTGCATAAGATCTTTAACAAGACAATTCAAGGCATTAGATGAGATAGCATAGAGCAAAGGAAAAACTGGACACCCTTGTCTTAAGGATTTACGCAATGGAATAACATCTGTAAGAGTACCATTAACTGAAATTTTGGCTGACGCTTCCCAAAAATATTGTGAAAAAGAATATGTCCAAACCAATATCATATAGACTTTGAAATATGAACTCCCATTCAATTCTATCATAGGACTTATCATACGCTATGTGGCTGATTGTTTGTGAGAATATCTTTTAGAAAAGAGTTTTTTGTAATTTTGCAATAAAATGATCAACATCATATCTAATAAGCAATGAATTATTATGCTCTTCAAATGTTGTGCACCGGTGCTAGTACTACTACTTGTAGTTAGCTAAAATATTGGTGGCTGTAGGAATCACATCATAGTAGTGTAAGTTGCTGCTCATGCCTCATGCTACTTCCCATGCTAATTAGCTCTCACTTCCTAATTGCACCCGCATGATTTACTACTTGACTTCCGTTGTCCAATGCTCTGTTCTATCATGCAAAACCTTGTTGCTACAGTATGCGGGTATTGTACGTGCAAGTGCTAGCTTCGATCGCTCAACCCCACCCAATCCCAATCCGTCTTCTTGCCATCGATCAGGATCTTGCCCCTAGTCTAATGTGTGAGTGCTTTGCATTTCGCATGAGTTGATGAATAGATGAGCAGAAAAGTACCCAAGGCTGAACTCAAAACCACTCCGGAGCTCAACCCCAATCTCGAGCCTAGAGGTGGGGCTCAAATCCTCTACAGGGTCTCCTCCAACCTCGCTCCCATCTTGCAAACCTCAAAGACCACAAGGCCTGATTCCCTCCAACGAGTATGGGACTACATGAAGGCTCACAAGGTCCAGAGTAGTACTGAGAAATCGAAAATCTTATGTGATCGTACCTTAAGAAGGCATGTGGACGAAACAATGGTAATGCTTGAGTACTTGAGTCCCACGTGTCAGCACATTCTTTTGTTGATGCTATCAGTCTGCTGGCGATGCAGACGACAGAGGGCAAAGAAATAGAACGAGTAAACGTCAAAGTGGACATGAGGGTAGAAAAGCATATGATGGTTATAATCCTCAAGTAATTAAGCCAGCAGCTTCATGAGTGCAGCTAGCTGCTTGTGCTTTTAGCAGAGTGTGTGACGGGATTAGTGACAGACAACGGATCAATGTCGAGGGAAAGGCGTATTTGGGGAATATTTGAATTTTCCACTAGTGCAAGTCATGGCCTGTCGAGCCTTTGGCTTCAATCACACTCCTCATCCATCTCTGTTGATAAATGAATGCGGGCTACATAATTACAAGTTTGGTTATCAGATGAAGCATGCAGACATAAATACTTACTTAGGACATACAGCATATAAGTCCAGGCCTGCCCAGCGAATCCGCAGGTAGCTTGAGGGTTCTTCTGTGCAAGTTGGTTGTGGTGACATCCCCTTGGATGGAATGCATCGAAAATTGTCGAGTGGAAATCACTGACAAAATAACACCGTCACACAAGAATTACAGTCTGCTCCAGTTATGTGAAGATGAAGCAAATTTATATGAATAAAATCTACGGAGGAGGAAGTTCGAGGAAGTATATCGTGGCAAGGAAAAAGCTCAGAACTAATTGAGAGCACTACTATGTAATCAAGGTATGTACGGGAGTAATGGGCTTGGCAATTATATGCAAGTATATATATGCATTTGGGTGTTTCTGGTTGATTTCACTGGAGCGCTAAGCTCGCCATCGTTGTGATAATGGTTCTGTAGGCATTCAAGGTTGAGCTTCATCTGTACTAGACAAACATGGACTGATCAATTCTCCTCTCTCTCTCTCTCTCTCTCTCTCTCTCTCTCAAAAAGAAGATCTTTGGAAGAGCGCGCGCCGGCACGCGCTCTTCCAGCGAGCTTCTTTTTTAGAGAGAGAGAGAGAGAGAGAGAGAGAGAGAGGAGAAGTGATCAGGTTTCTTTCGGTTGCTGGTGCGAAACACAGGAAAGAATGAGCAAGGGATAGCCGTTGTCATGCTCGCTAGCTCTTGCCTCTTTCTGAGCATATCTATGCTTGATTCTAAGCGCCGTCTTGAGGAGCTCTAGGAACAGTATCAGTCTGTCAAGTCAGAAAATGAGCAGCTTAGATCCACCCTCAAATCTCTCTCCAACATTGTCTACGAGGATGAAGCTACAGGTCTTGCAGCAGTGCCGCCTTCTGAAACGAAGAATTTCATGGTTTAAGAGCCTAAGATTTTTGAAGTAGGATGTACTCTCATTTCTTGTGGCAACTATGAGTTTTAGCTGGTTAATAGGAGTTTTGTAGATAGTATCCTGAAAAGTAATATATGAGGTCCTGTAAGAAAATGTTTCGTCTCTACACAGCCGATCCTAATCAAACAACCATTATTCACCAAAAAAAAAAGAGAGAGAGAGCGGGAGAGTGAGAGGTGAAGCAGGGGACGGCAATTAAGGTGCAAGATTTAAGGCCTGGCATATCCAGCCACAACGTCCCGGTGGTGAAGGTGTTGAGCGCCAAGCAGGTGATAGCGCCAAGCAGGTGATGCAGAAGATCCGCTTCGATGCCGACGATGAGACTGCCGTGATTGTTTTCCCTGCCCGTTATGAGCAACTGGATGTAACGCAGGAAGGTGACACGGTGATCCTAAACAATGCAAAGGTAGATATGTTTAGGGGATCCATGCGCCTTGCAAAATAAAGATTTAGACAATTAATCACCATGGTCCTCTAAATTCACACAATAATCACCATGCTCCTCTCTTACACACAAGCTGCACCTTAGATTTCCACGTCTGCACCTCCTTTGCATTCCCATTTACCTGACTCCTGCACGGGCATCCGCTTAATTAAGGCCAACTTGCCCGAGGCTTCTGCAATGATGCTTCCCAACATCCCTTAATGGTGGTAGCTCCTCTTCCCCTTCCCTCTCTCTGATGCTGTCTTATCTCGTCCACCAATGTCTTCCAGGATCTCGCGTTTGCAACATGCTATCGTATCACTTCAATCATTGCAAGGAGTAAGAGCACAAGCTCTATTTGTTTCAAGGCTTAGCTTTGGATCACAGGAGCTTGTAGTTCTCATTCAAGGTCAGCCTCTTTGTGCGCTGAGAGTTCTTTGATGAGCTTACAAGGGCTCGCAGTTAATTTTTGCAATATGTTTAACAAATTAAGACATTAATAAGGTTTACTTTTTGAGAATTACAAATTTTTATCATACGATTGGATCGGTTTTTGTAACGCTTAAATTTTTGTGTCAAGCGGTTCAAATTTTGGACACATCTAGTACAGTATGTTGGATCGAGAGAGAGAGAGAGAGAGAGAGAGAGAGAGATGGAGAGAGAGAGAGATGGAGAATAAGAAGAAGAAGAGAGTTTTAACGTCATAGGAACCTATCCCAAGAGACCTTAAAGATGTAGCCGACAAGGAGAGTTGAACTCAAGACCTGTTATTCAAGAGCGAAATGGCATAACCAATCTACCACATTTGGGTGATAAAAAGGTTATACCATTTTTCTCTTTTTATTAGCACACACACCCACACCCGCACACACACCCGAGAAGAAGAGAGTTTTAACGCCGTAAGAAACTATCCCAAGACACCTTAAAGATCTAGCCGATGATGAGAGTTGAACTGTAGACCTTTTATTCAAGAGGGAAATGGCATAACCAATCTACCACACTTGGGTGATAGAAAGGTTATACCATTTTCCTGTTTTTATTAGCATACACACCCACACCCTCACACACACACCCAAGAAGAAGAGAGTTTTTACGTCATAGGAAACTATATCCCAAGAGACCTTAAAGATCTAGCCGACGAGGAGAGTTGAAATCAAGACGTGTTATTCAAGAGAGTTTCTTTTTGAGAGAGAGAGAGAGAGAGAGAGAGAGAGAGAGAGAGAGAGAGAGAGAGAGAGAGAGAGAGAGAGAGAGAGAGAAGTGCGATTTAGTACTTGCACCTCTCCAAAGTCCGAAGGTCTCCTTTTGTTGCATCTACGTGTCCCCAACAAAAGTTCTGCACTCTTGCCTCACAGGCCGAGTGTGTGCTCTCCCTCCCCTTCCTTGTTTAGTCCAACAACCACCACGATTCTTCACACTGGATGCTTAATTGAGTTGGGAAAAACCTACTCAAGCCGCAACATAAAAAACAATGGTGTGGCAAGAGATAAGGTCGAGGACTACGTCAACATGCAGAAGCTCTCCTTGTGATAGAGTACAAGGTCGCATGATGCACATCAGCACATATATGTTGATCCTACAGCATGCACGATCTCCGCCTCCTGAGCCTCTTACTTTCCAGCCTTCCCTCAGCCATATACGATACCCTCTCTCTCTATCTCTCTCTCTCTCTCTCTCTCTCTCTCTCTCTCTCCCCTCCATGTCTCTCAATCTCTCTAAACAAAAAGTCCACGCCGGTGCAGGCTCTTTCAAAGACTTTTTTTAAAAAGAGATTGAGAGAGAGAGAGAGAGAGCGAGGAGAGAGAGGTTGAAGAAAAAACCTAGGTTCAAATTTGGAGATTTACCTCTAAATTTTAAATTTGAAAGTGAGAAAAGCTACAAAATTTAGAGAAACTTAGCGTCATTTGGTGTAAAAACCTTCAAATTTAGTCAGTTTACGACTAAAAATCTCATAGGTAGGTTTGCCAAGTTTTCAAAACAAAGTTTTTTTTTAGCACTGTTCCCTGCCCATGCGTGAAAGAGTCCACGTCTCTTTCAATGAGGGTTTGGTTTATACTATATTGTTGTTGAAAATGAGGACGGTTGAACTTGAGGACCTTCTTGCCTCGTCTATTGTGAGTTTCCTTGCCCAATTCCTTCAAAACCAAATTTGTCAATGATTACGGACCTTGAGATTTACCTTTCCTAGCCAACACAATTGTCTCAACGTGGCACAATGTTGCTTGTTGTAGCACAACCAACTTCCTAGTTACCCCTTTGAGTGGGTTACCTTATGGGGTGCTAAGGACCGAGGCCTGGGCAACATCATTCTACAAGATGACAAATGCAATGCTAGACTTCCATCCATTTGAATTGATATGAGGCATTGATGGACGTACTGTTGGAGCTATATATGGCTCACTCTACTGAACTTGGTCTCACCTATATATTTGTATCTTGTCCTCAATATGAATCAGTCTTTGGGAGCGTATATGGTGTGTCTCTTGTCTCGTATCTCTCTCTTTCTCTCTACATCTCAACATGGTATCAGAGCGGTAACGATCACGCGCCGATTCAATTCACGGTGACAGCAGTATGTGTATGCGATTCGCATGTAAGATTCAAAATTGTTACAAATTTTATTTTTGAGTGTTGATTCTTGTTAACTGTGGTTGTTTTGTGTTAAGAAGAATATGATTAGTGTTTTTTGTGGCGTTTATTTCTAATCAATCTAATCGTTGATTACGTTTTCTTGTTAATGAAACCCTGAACTTCATCTCAATTTTTCTTACTGTTCTGCTCAAAATTTGGAGAAACGGAAAAAGCTTGTTCGTCTCCTCGAGCTCTTCGATTTGAGTTCTAGGTTTGCGTCAATCAGAGTTCGCAGCAGAAAGTTATGCTGTTTTTACTGCAATTGAGCTTGATGCAGCTTTCTTCGTCCTACTTCTTCGTGAAGCGTCCGCAATCGTTTTTCTTATTTTGGCATTAACTTTTTCGAGAAGATTTAGCTTTTTGCTATTCGTATTGTGGCCGTCAATCATGCGTCTCACGCCACTCTATTTTGAGGACTCGTTTATTATTAACCTCTCCTTTACCCTGCCTTTTTTGGGTGACGTCTTTCACATCTTTGAACAGAACGCAGTACTCATATCTCTCTCGTTCTCAATTGCGGCCCTCACCATATATGGTGTGAAGATTTTGCGATCTTATCTTATACGTCTTCTCATAACAAGATATGGCTATGAATATTCTCGTCAACGGCTTTCCTTCTGGCCAGCGTTCTATTCCTCCTTTCCAAGGTCAAGGATTTCCAAGCTGGAAAGCAAAGATGTTAATTCTTGAAGGCGATGAACTCTCGATCCGATGTTGTTCTTGGAAATCGTGTTTGTTCGCCTCAGCTTGTTGATACGGATAATGATAACGTGCTTATCACTGAAGGACCTATATTTGAAGATTGGAATGTTGCCTATACGGATTGGCAACGACATGATAAAGCAGCTCGCTAGTATATTCTTTTTGCTCTTACTGATTCCCTTTTTCTTGATATGTATGAACTGCCTACTTCTCACGACATATGGAAGTACCTTATTGCAAACTTTCATAAGAAATATGTTACAGAAATACTTTATTTGAGAGGGTTCCTTAACAAGTTACAATATGAAGTTGGTACTGCTATGACGGGACATATTGAATCTTTCAAATCTATTATTAATCAACTTGTTGCTGCCGGTGATCCTGTTCCACAAAAGCAACTAATTATACTTCTCCTTGATATGGTGAAGGACTCTTCTTATGATAACGTTGTTACTATTCTCTCTAATAAAGATGGTCTTGATTTCGACCAAGCTTGCATGTCTTTAATTGAATACTCTCAACGTCAAGAACGTCGGAATGCTGGTCACGATACAACTATGATTTCACAAGAGGAGACTGAGTCACAACAGATGGAACGTGCTTTTTATGCTCGAAGGCATCCATTTCAACGAGGAAACCGCAAAGGTGACCGTTGTGGTAATATTTTCTCTCGTCTCAAATTTCCTAATAAGCAATGTTCTTACTGCAACAGAAATGGCCATACTAAAGATGATTGTTGGGCACGTCAATATGATGAAGAACACAATATTACCACAAAACAACCACGTTTATCTAGAGACTCTTCTTCTTCTTCTAGTGAATATTGTGGACGATCAGATCATCCCACTCATATGTGCTATAAGCGTCGATTCAACACAGATAGAAATAGAGCATATGCTATTGAACATCGAAACAACATTGTACCAGAAACAAGCTGCGTCCTATGTTCAGTTGCTCCAGACAGAATACTTCATGTACGTGATGGATCACTTTTTATTGTCGATTCTGGTGCTATAGGAAATATGACATATCAGTCTAAGTGGCTCCATAACTATCATCCACTACCAGTTCAACGTGTTGTTTATCTTGCTGATGATACTACTTGTCAAGTAAAGGGTATTGGAGACTTATATCTTGGTACCTTATGTTCTTCCACTCGAATTTTGCGAGGAGTATTACATGTACTAGATCTTCAACGTAATCTTCTTTCAGTTGCTAGACTTGTTGATCTTGGTCTGTTTGTTGGATTTGATCATACCAAATGCCGAATTGAGAAAGATGGACAGACTATAGCCACTGCTCCTCGAAACGGTAATTTGTTTGAACTCTCTCTCAACGATGCTGTAGCAAATATTGTCACTGCTCCAGGTGATCATGATTGCAAAGTATGGCATCATCGTTTTGTTCATGCTGATTTCTCAAAACTCCTTGATCTTCAACGTCGTGATCTTGTTCATGGCATGGATCTTAAATCCCATCCCCATATGGGAATTTGTGAATTTTGTGCTCTTGGGAAAGACAATCGTAAACCCTTTCCTCTTTCAAATACAACTCATTCTCATGACATATTGGATCTTGTTCATATTGATATATGTGGACCTCTACCTTCTTCGAGATCACAATATCGCTACTTCATTACTTTCATTGATGATTTCTCAAGGTATACGACTGTATTTCTACTTAGACAAAAATCTGAAGCCTTATCTATTTTCAAACAATTCCACAAGGCTGTGGAACTTCAAACTGGTTGTCGCCTTAAGAAGCTTTGTAGTGACAATGGAGGCAAATATGTTTCTCAAGAGTTTGTGAGTTACTGTGCTGACAGTGGAATTCAACATGAACACACTATTCCATATTCGCCTTAACAGAATGGTGTTGCTGAACGAAAGAATCGCACTATTCTCAATGTTGTAAGATGTATGCTGATTCATTCTGGCTTATCTCGTGTTTTCTGGGCTGAAGCTACTTTGACAGCAGCATTTATTCAGAATCATCTTCCTACTACTGCACCCTCTGGTAAGATACCCATCACAGCATGGACAGGTGACATTCCTTCTGTATCTCATTTTCGAAGCTTTGGATGTATTGCTTATATTCATGTTCCCAAAGAAACATGAACAAAGCTTGATGCTCCTGGTCTTAAAGTTATTTTTATTGGATATTCTGACACTTCCAAAGGCTACAAATTCTATGACCCTTTCTCCAAGAAATTAATTGTGAATCGTGATGCTACTTTTAACGAACAGCTTATGGGAGGCTCATGGTCCATGGATGATTCTGATGATACTAAATCATTGCTTCAGGCTTTTCCATTTCTTTCAGAAGATGAAAATCTTCCTATAAAGCAACTTTCCTCTTCACAACCATCCATTCCAAATGTTGCCAATGATGATATTGATATTTTTGTTGATCTGCCTATTGATTTTGAACATGGCTCATGTCATGTTTATGATGATGATATTGCTGATAATGCTTTTTCTACTTCTGAAGATCCCGTTACTTATGATGAAGCTGTCTCTTCACCACAAAAGGATCAATGGCAAGAGGCTATGGAAGTAGAGTACGATTCTCTTATCTCTAAAGGTACATGGATACTACCTGAATTACCTCATGGTCGCCGTACAGCTATTAAATGTAAGTGGGTGTATAAGACAAAAGTAAAAGCAAATGGATCTTTTGAAAAGTTCAAGGCGCGTTTAGTTGCAAAAGGTTACTCCCAAGTAGCTGGTGTTGATTATCAGGAGACTTTTTCACCAGTTGTTCGCATTACAAGTGTTCGAGTTTTATTGGCATTTGTTGTTCAATTTGATTTAGAAGCTCATCAAATGGATGTGGGAACTGCTTTTCTTAATGGTGACTTGGAAGAGGAAATTTATATGGAACAACCAAAAGGGTTTGTTATTCCAGGTAAACAAGACCTTGTTGCTCAACTCCATAAGGTACTATATGGTCTCAAACAAGCTTCGCGAGCCTAGTATACAAAATTTGATCTTTTTCTCACCTCTAAAGAATTCATCTCTTGCTCGTCAGACCCCAACTTATACATAAAACGCTAAGGTAGCAGTTTTGTGATTCTTGCTCTTTATGTGGATGATACCATCCTTGTTTCCAATGATTTGGGATTTCTTCAGCAAGTGAAAAATTTATTGTCTTCTGCATTCGATATGGTGGATCTTGGAGAGATTCACTCTTGTCTTGGCATTCAAATCCAACGAAACTGTACAAAAGCTATTTTATTCCTTCGACAGTCAAAGTTTATTGCAGATACTATTCAAAAATTTGGTATGGAATCTGCACATTCAGCCAACACACCTTGTCTTGCGAGCTCTACGAAGAATACTTCTGACAATGGCGGTCAACTTGTCACAAATCAACCTTATGCTAACTTGATTGGATGTCTTCAGTTTGTTGGCATGAACACTCGTCCTGATATTCTGTTTGCTGCTAATTATCTTGGACAACATCTTGCATGTCCTTCTCTTAAGCATTGGTCTGCTGCAAAGCGTGTATTGAAATACTTGAAAGGCACTATAGATTATGGTTTAGCTAGTCTATCAACGGCAACTCACATCGGATTCTATGCAATCTCTTTCTCTTTTGGGTTACACAGATGCAGACTAGGCAAGCTCACATTTATCTATGCGATCTACTAGTGAAAATTGCTTCTTTATAAATAGTTGTCTTGTTTCTTGGACCAGCAAGAAACAACGTTGTGTTGCAGTTTCTACGACTGAGTCAGAATATGTTGCAGCATCACTTGCAGCTCGTGAGTTGATTTGGATTCGACAAATGCTGGTTGATATTGGTCACTCTCCTCTTTCTAGCACACCCTTGCAGTGTGACAACCAAAGTGCTATTAGCCTTGCAAAAGACTATGTTCAACATAATAAGTCAAAGCACATTGCTGTCCATTATCATTATGTCAGGTATGAAGTACGCAAAGGAACCATTATGGTTGAACACTGTCCAAGTGACCAGATGATTGCAGTCATTTTGACCAAAGGCCTCAATGAGTCACGTTTCATCCTCTTGCGCTCGGAGCTTGGAGGTGCTTCGGCCTCACTCTTTCTAGATTAGCTTCTTTGCTATTGTAATAGCTTTGTACATATGACATTGTAATCTTTAAGGTACCATGCACTATGCACACTCCACATTTGCACCTTGTGATATCTAAGTCACTTGAATATTTGTACATAGATACACAATTCACTTTCACATAATCACCGCTGGTTCATTTTTCACATTGTATAGGGGCTTGGGTTTTTCCCTTGAACTCCCCAAGGGTTTTTTCATCCAAATCTAGAGACCTTTGTTTGAGTGGGGGTGTTGGAGCTATATATGGCTCACTCTACTGAACTTGGTCTCACCTATATATTTGTATCTTTTCCTCAATATGAATCAGTCTTTGGGAGCGTATATGGTGTGTCTCTTGTCTCGTCTCTCTCTCTTTCTCTCTACATCTCAACACGTAGAACTTCCAAATAGTAAATAGAGTACAAAAAAAAATGGAGGGCTAAGCCACATTAGAAAAAGCATTTCAAAGGACTACAATGACAATCATACACCATGGCTCTAAGAAGTGTATTCAGCATAGGGGCATAACACGTTGGGTGGCATGACGGACAACTCAGTAGACTAGGAACCCGGAGTAGTCTAGGAGCTTTGAGTTGTGCTCATATTAGCATGAAAAATTTAGGAGAAGGTTTTTACACCAAATTTCTCTAAATTTTGTAGGTATATTCACCTTCTACTTTGAATTTGAAGAGAAATCTCAAAATTTGTAGGTGGAATTACACTAAACCTAGGTTTCTATCGATATGGATAGGTGAAAGAAAACTAGCATCTAGAAAAAGTTTTCAGAAGAAAATTGTTCATAGCTTTATCAACCTTGCGTACTCTTCTATCAAAGCACTCTTTATAATCCCACACTGTTACCACCTCCCTTGACAAGTTTGTCGCCACCACTTTTGGCAACACCACTAACTCCCACTCCCCCCTGGTAGAAGGCTACCTATGATGGTGTGATTCAAACTTTAATATATACCATGATATGGATTTTCTCAAAAGAATAGCCTCATTGCAATACTAGAATTATTTTCAAGTTTCCTCCGTTTTCTCTAGAGTAACTTAAAATGCATAGTATGTTATTGTACATCAACCCACAATAACTTGAGGTAGAGAAACAGAGAAGAGAAGAAGAAGAAGAAGAAGTGAAGAGAAGCTCAAGCTCCTAGACTCTCCTTATTCATGAAATTTGTTTGAGTGGCAACAACCTTACTCTTTAATTTAGTGTAAGTCTGATGGTCCTACATGTAGGGAGGTAGGAATAGGAGATTTATAGGCTATTGGAATCATGGTGCCACTATTCCCAACAAAGATCAATGGTGGTAGAAATGAGCTTTTAATATCTGTGGGCAACTAGTTCCAAGAAGGCAATTGATTTGATGGACAAAGAAATCCAGGAGTTTGTTTTAGTTGCATTTGTAGATGAGGTTGAAGATGAAAGCGAAGGGCCTTATGAAGTGATTGAAGGGCTGATGCAAACCAAGGTCGAATTTTCGAAGAAGCAGGAATTGATGACACAAATGATTAGTAGAGACCTCTCAGCTATGGAGAAGGAGATATATTTGCACATGCCAGTCTATGCCAAAGTAATTGATGGTTTTCTTGATGCAAGATTGATATATGGCATCTCTACACGTTTTCCTTGGGAACCAGGTGGAATCTTGATTAAGTTTTTGATGTAGGGAATGCCAAGTGTTTTTGTGTGGGATCCAGATGGAATGAATATCTTTTTTTGTTGTTGATGCCCTAGCAGGCTAGGGGATGGGCAAATTATGTCACAAGTATTTTGGAAGAAGTGATTGCACATATGTATATACGTGCATGGTGCATCAAATAAAGGATTTCCCATTTCGAGAGCCAAGTGGTTATGTGGGGCCCACATGTGTACAGGTAGCTAGGGCAGCATGTACATAGTGCATCGATTTTCACTGTCAACATTACTAGTGTGTTTTTTCTATAATAATGAGGGGTTGGTAGGGTGTAAAAATTCTCGAGGAAGTTATCTGTGGGCCGACGACATGAGGTAATCATGTGCGTCATATGGCATCTAGTGGCGTCAGGAGGTCGAAAGGGGTTAATATTTGCACGTGGATAAGTACGGACACAACGTGGGTGTTTCCTTGTGATAATTATACAGAAAGGTCATCATGAGGACCGAGTTTTGGAGACACTTCACGTGGTTGCGGGATGCATTATTGGAAAAAGTTGAGTGCCAGGTGTGCGGATGATGCAAAAAGGTGACAATTATGCACTGCAAGGTCAGTTTTTGGCCTGTTCGGGGTCCGTTTGAGGTCAAATAAAAGGCCAAGGGTGACCAAGTAATAAAGCTAAGTGTGGTAACTGAAAAACCAGAGAGAAGACCAGAAAAAACGTGGAGAGAAGAGGAGGAATAGCCGCAACTATGTTTTTTCAGTTTTTGGAGCCTATTTTGGCCGTAAACTGCTCATCCGAGGTCGGATTTGAGCACTTTGACATTGTAGACTGGGGTTCTGGGCCATTTCCGACGCAATGACTCTGTCCATTTTTCCAAATTCCTCACTTTTTTAATGTTATTTTGGCTGTGTAAGTTTCTCCTATGAACAAAGCTTCTACTCCAATTTGTGATTGTATCTGGCATATTTTACCCATATTGTGTGAGCTATTTGCCCCATTGGTGTTGGCCTAAGATCATTTGTATCTTAACATCATAAATTATCCTCTTTTGAACTGAGTTTTTTTGGGTGTGTGCGTGTGTGTGTCTCTCTGTGTGGAGTGGGCAAATGGATAGTCTCTCCTCTCACTCCATCGGTGTGTTCCCTGCCTCGGCCAAGTGGGTTGTGTAAGCCGAGTGGTTCCCCATAGGGTGTGTGTGTATCATCCCAAGAGTGTGTGTTGGGTCATTATAGAGGCGTTGTGTGTGTTTCCATCCCGCTCACAACGTAAGCCTCTTCCTCATTGGTTGAGCGCCACTCTCTCTCTAGAACTAAAAGGCCCAAAATGTGTGTTGCTTACCATCTTGATATGTAGCAGAGTGACACATTATTGAGAGATTCACCTACAAAGTAACACATCATGTAGATGTTGCCATAGAGCCATATGTTCTTGTAGATACAAAACCACATTCCTCGATCATAGAGCGAGTAGATACGACTTGTGAGACATTTTCACATTAGGTTCCTATATACCACATTCATGATATGACAATAGAGGCCACACCATAGATATCAAAGCCATTGGAGCCTAGTTTGGTCTCTACACCCTAGTGTAGTGCTACTTTAGAAGGGCACACGAGGGATTCTAGCCATAGCTACTCATAGAGCTTACCATAGGACTGGATAGGTTTATGTTCCCCATACAAAGATTTATGATAGATGTTTGTCTCTTGATGACACACTTGTGTGGATAGCAAACTATAGAGCACATGATGATGCATCATAGGGATGGCTAGCTTCTAGATGATCACTAGAGGCATATGGATTTCATGAGGGACATAGACAGGTTTGGATTCCTAGAGGTCATGTAGTAGCACACCCATGATGAGTGCTCATATTTCTTTTACGCTTAGAGGTTTCCAATAGAGGAACCACAATAGTATAGAAAATGTTCATGATGACTATAGTGGCCATCGACTATGGGATAGTCTAGACCTAGAGTTTGATGAGCTAGGCATTCACGGCTACATGTGAGGAGAGCTTCACATACATTCGTTGGACCATGGACATTGAAGATCTGGCTACAGAAGAGACAACCACCTATCACACCACAAATTGACATTAGACATACCTCACTTGAGAATACTGCACTCAAAAGGAATCATCGAGGAACAAGCACTAGTGCTTGTTCCACCCTATGCTGAGCCTAGTCCATCTACAATAATGATGGAAGGAGACTGGTATATTTCACATCCAGTACCAATGGAAGAACTTGTGGCTTATGCTACACCAGAACTTGCACCTATGTACTATGTAGTTAATCAGGGTGTTAGACCTCCTATGGTAAGACCTATGATGAAGCCAAGAACGGAAAACTTTCATAACTGTGGTGTTGATGGTCATTGGAAAACGAATGCCCAGAGCCTGACAAGAACCTTAAGCCGGTTGAAGCTTATTGCACCTATGTACTATGTAATTAAGCAGGTTGTTAGACCTCCTATGGTAAGACCTATGATGAAGCCAAGAACGGAAAATTGTCATAACTGTGGTGCATATGGTCATTGGAAAAACGAATGCCCAGAGCCTGACAAGAATCTTAAGCCGGTTGAAGCTTATTGCATACAATGTGGCAAAAAAGGAGGACACTTCCGTGAAGATTGTCCAAAACATCCTTTAAACAAGGGTAAAACAGTCGTAAATGTAGTCCAAGTGATACCTAGTGGCTTGTGTGACAGTGAAACGATTATTCCAATCAAGGTAATCACTAGAGCCCAAGCTAAGACAAAGAAACGTACCTCCTCTGATGATTCCGAGAATACAAAAATTTCCATCCAAAAGACCAAAAGAAGCAGAAGAAAAAGGTATGAGATGAGAAAATAGAAACAAAGGGCTGAAATTGAGGAGAAAGCAAAGAAGTTAATCCAAGATAACGTAAAAGAAACTGGAGGTGCAACCAAGGAAACCACTGTAAAATTGGGAGGATCCATCTTGGTAGATAAAATTTTTGAGTCAATTATGCGGCCTTGGAAGCTTGCCAAGCAGGCCAAAACATGAAAAACAAATGGAAAAACTACCCTTCTCCAGACATGGAGGCAGCTAAACTTGAAGCTTATCAGAATTTGGTAAGAATAACTCAAGAGATGCTGGACAAACAAAAAGCCAAGCTCGAATGTATAGCAAAACCTGAGGAGCTTATGGTCAAAACAACTAAGGAGAAAAAAAATGTGATGATAGAACCTCACCTTGAAACCAAAGAACCAGAACTTATAGTACTAGACAGCGAAGACGCTTTATATGAAATTCCATTCGTAGAAGAAGATTGGCCAGCACAGTTATGGGAAAAAGTTAGAGAGATAAATGATGGGAGTCTAACTCTGAAGTCAGCTCCTATAGAGGAAGTTTGGTTAGATAAACTACCTCAGAACATGGACGCGGATGTACGATCCTTGTACGGGGACTGCGGCTCAGAAGCTTCAGAAATGTCTCAGCCATTGACTTTGAAAACATTACCCTAGCCTCTTACTTGGGAGATAGAGAAGATGAGTCCATAGTGTGTAAAACCACTCAGATAAAGAAAGCGAAACAAACCCTCAAGGCAGACAACATTCAGTCAATCATGTCTACACCTATTCCATGCACTCTTACTCTAGGAGAACTATTGAAAATCAGGCCATATTTATGGAATGATCTACAGAAAAATCTTGAGAAGGTGGGGATAACAGGGCTAGTCATAAATTTTTTGGAAAAAAGGAAACACGAAGTGGATAGCAAAGAGATTCGATCTGTTCCAATGAACAAATTCGAAGAATACTCTGAAGGAGAAGAAGGAAATACAACCCTTCTAGTGAGATACAATGATATAGTAACCATGGCAATACTAGATAGTGGGGCAGGAATAGCCATAGCCACAAAAGAAGTTTGGGAATACTAGATAGTGGGGCAGGAATAGCCATAGCCACAATACTAGATAGCCACAATGATATAGAAACCATGGCAATACTAAATAGTGGGGTAGGAATAGCCATAGCCACAAAAGAAGTTTGGGAATCGTGGGGAAAACAAGCCATTAGACAAACTCGAATGAAATTGCAGTTGGTTGACAAACACATTGAAAGACCCTTAGGACTGCTTGAAAAAGTGATAGTTAATTCTTGTGGGATTGAATATCAACACACTTTTGCCATAGTGGACTTTGGTAAGAAGCTAAACTACGAAATCATCTTGGGAAGACCTTTCATACGACAAGTATAACTCATCCAGGATTGGGGAAACAATTATTTGTACTGGAGGCAAGTGGGATCAATAACAAGGGTTAACCTAAAATATCACACTTATAGAGATGTCATGAAAACACCCATACAAGAATTTGATTCAATCTCTTCTGCTGAAACTAAGCTTCCATCTTGGTTGAACAAGGACACTCCTATTTGGATGTGCAAAGCCTCAGAAAAAGGGAGCTTAAAACGAGAAGAATGCATCTTATAAAGGGATTGCATAGACGAACCTTATGTACTTGAACCCTTTCTAGAGCATATGTTTGAGCCATTTGAATGGACTCAAATTTTAGCAACAATGGATGTATGCGTAAATGCATCTATGCCTACTCAATTTTGGAATGAGGATGGCTATAACATCATTCCCATACAAATGATTTTGACCCTTCACGTTGAAGAAGAAATTCAAGAATCCAAGGACTTAATGAAAGCTCAACAAATCTTTTCAGACCTTTATTATGATGCAACAGATGAGTTTGAAGAACATTCCATTACATCTGATGATTTAGGGTCCGAAAAAGAACATGTGAGAGCTAAATTACTCATAAAAGGAGGGGAGGAAACGTTTTTTGACTTTTCGAACCAAAAACCGAGCAGATAGAAATGGTATAGGAGAAAAAGAGATATGAGAAACTTGAAAGCTAGACCTATGCCATCAGTCTCCAGTAGAATGCAGTTTTTGATGCAGATAGATGCACATCTGTGTCAAGGACAAAATCACTAGAAGATATCCTCCAAATGGAACAAAGGAAAAATCACAAGCATTGAGGAAAACGAGAAAAGAAACTCAAGTGAAACCTAAATACGAGGACAGGGATTTGACCATGACACGAGTTGAACACAAAAAGAAGTATCAAGAGTTGAAAAAAGCTCTGAAGGAGATATATACGACAGAAATGGAAACCACTCAGGAAGAGGGGACCGATGTAATGAGTGTTTCATCCCATTACAAGAAATATACTCTCCAAGATCGCAAAATTGTAGTTGAACAACCTGTAAGGGAATTATGAAAATAGGGTGAGTCCTATGAAGGATCTGAAAATGCAAAAAAGATAGATTTGGCCGAACCAGGAGAAGAGCCTAGGACAACTTACATTGCAAATGACCTAACGGAAGAAGAAGAAGGGATTTTATTAAGCCTACTATGGGAATACCGGGATATTTTTGCTTGGTCTTATAAAGATCTCAAGGGAGTTGATCCAGAAATCTGTCAACATACCATACAAATGAGAGATGATGCGAAACCAAGCAGGCAAAGACCATACACATATAACGAAACCTTTGCCAGAAAGATCAAAGAAGAGATTTAAAAGGTAAAGGAAGCCGAATTCATTTATGAAATTGAACAGACACATTGGGTGTCTCCAATTGTGGTAGTACCTAAGAAAAATGGAAAATTATGAGTGTGTGTCAATCTCAAGAAAATGAATGCAGCTACCATTAGAGACAACTTTCCTCTTCCAACACGGAGCATGTTTTAAAACGAGTTGCAAGAAAGGGACCTTACAAATTTTTAGATGGCTTTTTGGGATATAATCAACTTTTGGTTGACCCCAAAGATCAGCACAAAACTGCCTTTGCAACTAAATGGGGTATTGTTTCCTATCGGTTATGCCTTTTGGGTTGACTATTGCCCCCGCCACCTTCCAAAGATTAATGAGTCATGCTTTTAAAGAATACCTTTGGAATTCCTTGGAAGTATATATGGATGATCTATGTGTACATTCATCGATACGGGCTGATCATTTTTGAGCACCTTAAAAAGGTATTCGAAAAATGTAGACTTTACAGGATTTGCCTAAATCTTGAAAAGTGCACATTCATGGGTAGATAGGGAAAAATTCTTGGGCATATAGTGTCAAAACATGGCATAACTACAGATATGGATAAAATTCATGTTATTGCTAACTTGCCTAGACCGACAACAGTCAAAGGGATTCAAGCCTTCATGCAACATTGTGGATATTACAAAAGGTTCATTTACATGTAAGCTATAATTGCAAAACCATGTACATCTTGATTACACATTTTGAATTGACTGATAAATGTGAGGAATCCTTCATGAAGCTTAAACAAGCTCTCACGTTGACAAGGAGAAAGCCAAGACGGGGCACCTCTATAGCTAGGCCTCTCTGTCAGTTCAGAATCACAAACATGTATACAGACCTGCAAGCCCTGAGCTTTAAATATAGATTGCTACCAAAGTCACCCTCATATTTCGATTGAACAATTAGATCAACGAAGTAAAAAGATTCAACAAGAGCTATTCTGGTCTTCTGTCACCCCTCAGTTGGGTGTTAAATGAAAAGAGAGAGAGAAAGAGAAACCCCCAACAAGCTGGCCGCCCTTCAAGCTCCAATCACTCCCCTCTGCTCTATCTTTGAATTGGGTACTTGCACGCCTCTCTAGCCTTGGTTGCTTACTGGCAAGCCCCGGCCCATACTATCCTCCTCCTTGCCTGCAGTAGTGGAGGGCATTCTCTCTCTCCTTAGCTTATGCAGCTCGTGCCCTGTAGCTCCCCTCTGTGCTCTCTTGATGGCTCCCCTGTTAGACCTTCTCTGAGATCCTCTTTTATTACACCCTAAGCCGGTTTTAGAGAGCTCCCTCCTGTAGTGCTCAGCCTTCAAAGGCCCATCTCCCTCCTTGCTCAAGTTGGCGGCCTCCAACCCTTAAAAAACCACCCGTCTCTCTATAGTCGGCCTCTCTCCTTTCGATTCCTAGCTGCAGATGAGGTCTTCCTTAGATTCTCTGGGCCGCCCTGCCTCAGAGAGTGGCTCCACTTCTCTCGTGTGCTCCCGGCTTCCTCTACTCCCTCTCTGCAGCTCTGAAGCTGTCCTTGACCACGAACCTGAGCCGTCCTCTTTCTTGAGCACTCCGGCCCTCCTTCTCTGATTTCACACGAGCTGAGCTCCTTCCTTGAGCATCCAGGTAGTTTCTCTCGGTTGCCGCCCCCTTGACCAGCTCTCATGAGCTCTTTTGCAATATGCACTCCTCATAGCAGGCACGGCTTCAGCTCAGCAATGTACCAGCCTGCGGCTCTGCTCTGTAGCTGCTCTAGAGACGTCAGTCCTCAGCCTTCAACACCTGCTATGCTTGACACCCCGTCTTCCACCCTCTGCAGGACCCTCGACGACGTAGCCCTCTCCTTCCTTCGTCTTTCATGCCATATGGAGAGTGGCCCCCCCTTCACCTGCTCTAATTCCAGGTGAGCTTGCCTTTTCCTACTCCACCCCCTCTGCACTGAGTAGCGGCCTCAGGCCCCTCTCTACCTGGTCGCCCATCGTTTTCATGCCCAGATGCACCTTCCCCCCTTTGCACTCTCTCCATGGCGGCGCCATGTGCAGTTCATGCTTGGAATGATTGCAGACGTTTTTTTTGTATTGTAACACTTCCTGATTATAACTCTTTAATTTCCTTTGAGCAAGAGCTAATTCCCACCAAAGCATTGTTATTATTTGATCCAATGCCTGAGCTCCTCGTCGTGGTTGCATCGGGCTTGGATATCACCATCCTTAACTCTTAACTTGACAAGTCATCGTGTTCACTTTACTAGCTCTACCCCAAGCAATACCCAATGCCTATGAAGCATCTAAATGTAGCCTCATTCACCACAGCTTAAATGATGCTCGACTCCCAATCACCTCTATCCAGACACGAACAATGGATAATGATATTGAGGTGAACATCTTTCTTTAGAGTTGTAGACCATAGCCAAGAGCACACATCCAAAATTGGCCTTGCCCAGCACTGTGCAAGCAACCATAGCACACTCAAAAATGGAAAGAGCGAGCACACCGTATTTACATGGGTCAGCAAACTTCAAACCAAAAAACTCCTATCATAGTTTGCCAACCCCCGTTTGCCAACCCCCCTAGCCTGCTGGACAATTCATGCTCATAAGCAACACTAGTAGATGCTCACTCCACCTGGATCCCACACAAAACAACTTGGTCTTCCATGCATCAAAAGCTTAATCAAACTTTCACCTGGCTCCCAAGGAAACCCGATAAAGATGCCACACACCAACCTTGCACCAAAAAAACCATCAATTACTTTGCCATAGACCTGCATGTGCATCAAATTTTCTTCTTTGTTATACCCTGCACAAAAACCTACATTTGGGCCAACATAGGTCATATGGCACTTGGAAGCCTTGGTAACATTTGTAGCATCACCATGAGTAACAAAAGTAGCCCTCAAGAGGCATTGAAAAGCATACATCCCTGCAAAGAGGCATACCAAGCCCCTAAACACATTGGAGACATCTACACAAGCATCATTTTTCCATGAAGCACCCATTATTTTCTCAATATGCATTTCTTCATCAAGAAGCGAGGAGGGATACACCATCACCTGCTTCATGCATGAGGCTATCAAAAAACCCAATATCATCAATTGCACCATCATACCAACCCTCAACCTGTACCACTTCATATACACTCTCATCATCACAAAAGCTCATAGCCTCTTGTGACTGAAGCATTCTCATTCTTCTCTACCACTGGTTGCACATACATCTCATGTGAGACAAGGCATTGCCTTCCCTCTTGCCGTGAGTTAAGATCCAAAGCATCTCTGTCACAAGTGCTCTCTGTCTCACTATCACTCTCTTCAAACTTGGCTTTGACTTCCAAGGATTCCAAATTGTGATGAACTACCCCCTTGTCTTTAAGCTGGACAAGGATAAAAGACCTTAATTTATCATCAGAGCTCTCCCCACCATCACTACATGAAGATGTTTCTTTGTCGCTCTGATAACCCTCCTCATCAGCTGTAACCATTTTCACTATGCAAATCAAAATCAAACCCAGCATGGGGCAAGCATACCTGAGATGTCGAGGTCTCCAAGCTCTCCCAATATAGTGTTTGAAGTTCTCTCCAAGGCTCGATGAGTTGAGAATCATTCTCAATGGTCCTAAACAACTCTGGAGGATCATAAAAAGCTAGAAAACGAGCCCTTTTCATGCTTTGCCAACTCCATTGTTCTTCCTCAGATAGCACGGAATAAAGGTAGTATGCATCACAAATAAGTCCTTGCCATGCATAATCAGCTTGCGACTCGTCATCATAAAGCTCCAATTGAGAAAACTCGTACTCCACAAGGCGAAACCATGCCACAATATCCTCATGTTGGCCACCTGTGAAGAACCTCCTTGTAGCCAAGTCCATATTGGATCACTTTTAGCATAAGACCATTATGAACTGAAGCTCTAGAGTTTGATCCTCAGTGGCGGGCACCAAAAACATGACAAGGAGAAAGCTGAGACAGGGCACCTCTATAGCTAGGCCTCTCTGTCAGTTCGGAATAACAAACATGTATACATACCCGCAAGCCCTGAGCTCTAAATATAGATTGCTATCAAAGTCACCCTCATATTTTGATTGACCAATTAGATCAACGAAGTAAAAAGATTCAAAAAGAGCTATTCTGGTCTGCTGTCACCCTTCAGTTGGGTGCTAAATGAAAAGTGAGAGAGAAAGAGAAACCCCCCAACAAGCTGGCCGTCCTTCAAGCTCCAATCACTCCCCTCTACTCTATCTTCAAATTGGGTACTTACACGCCTCCCTAGCCTCGGTTGCTTACTGGCGAGCCCCGGCCCTGACTATCCTCCTCCTTACCTACAGTAGTGGAGGGTATTCTCTCTCTCCTTGGCTTCTGCAGTCCGTGCCCTGTAGCTCCCTTCTGTGCTCTCTTGATGCCTCCCCTGTAAGACCTTCTTTGAGATCCTTTTTTATTACACCCTGAGCCAGTTTTAGAGAGCTCCCTCTTGTAGTGCTCAGCCCTCAAAGGCCCGCCTCCCTCCTTGCTCAAGTTGGCGGCCTCCAAGCCTTAAAAACCCACCCGTCTCTCTATAGCCGGCCTCTCTCCTTTCGATTCGTAATTGCAGATGAGGTCTCCCTTAGATTTCCTGGGCTACCCTGCCTTTGAGAGTGGCTCCCCTTCTCTCGTGTGCTCCCGGCCACCTCTACTCCCTCTCTGCAGCTCTGAGGCTGTCCTTGACCACGAACCTGAGGTGCCCTCTTTCTTGAGCACTCCAGACCTCCTTCTTTGATTTCAGGCGAGCTGAGCTTCTTCCTTGAGCATGGAGGCAGTTTCTCTCGGGTGCCTCCCCCTTGACCTTGGCATAGCTCTCACAAGATCTTTTGCAATACGCATTCCTCACAGCAGTCACCTCCCTCGGCCATGGCTTTAGCTCATCAATGTACCAGCCTGCGGCTTTGCTCTGTAGGCTGCACTAGAAACGTTGATAGACCGTTTTAAGGCGTGTACAAAGTAGCGTTTATATGCATGGTCATATTTACAAAAAGATGTAAATACATGCACTTGGGAGCTTTGCAAAGTGGTTTCAAGTTCAAAAAAAGGTGCAACGTGTGCACATTGTAAATATGCGTGCTTGCGTGTCGGCAGTCGAGTATACGTACATGCCTGAATAGGGTATCGGGGCTTTGGATATGGTTCTAAGTGGCTTATTTTGGCTCTATATAATGTGTTTGAGCTTTTTATAATGTGAATAATGCAAGTGACAAGTGTGGGTACTCTCATCCCGCTCGAGAAGTTTGACACATGCGATAACTGTCTATTTGCGGCGCCTGATCTGCGGTGATACGTGCATCGTCCTACAAGTGTTCAAAAATGGAATGTGGGGATGTGGAAATGTGCTTTGGGTATTGAGGATCAAGCGTGAAAAATTTGGTGAATTTTGGACTCCGTTTGGGGTTTTTCCTTCGAAAAATGGCCATCAGGGGTCAGAACTGGACCAAAAAAGGTGTGAAAAGGCATCAAAGTGCCACATTAGTGATGCTGCCGTGAGTGCTTGGGCTGAAGGAGCATTTGGGAAGCCAATTTTTGGCACTTTCACCTCTCTTTGTGGGAGAGGAAGCAGCATTCCTACAGGTGGTCTAGTGCAGTCCCGTTGCGTTCCCGTCCTGTTTTCGAGTGTATGGAGGAGTGAATGAGAGCTTTCTCTCTTCAATTTTGCACTTGGGAGAGTCTATGGAAGTTCTGAGGTTTCCATGGATGTGTGTGTGCAAGGAATTGATGGAAGAAGGTGCGGCTTTCTGCAAGACTATGTGACCTTGTATCGGTGCCATTAGGGTTGGCGCTACTCCAAAGAGTCCAACAGAGTGGAGTTTGGTGAAGGCTTTGCAATGGTTTGAGAGTGGTCTTTTGTGGCTGGAGTTTTTGGGTTTTTGATGGTTTTTCTTGTATATTTTGGTCACCATCAAGCGTGATTTCCAATGTTGATCACTTCGACTCACCATGTAGTGTCTCTGGGCAGGCAAGGGTTTGTAGGTCGAGGCGTTTGGAGTTTGAATTGAGGTTCTGGGTAGAATTTTCAGGGATCTTTTGAGTGGTGGTGAGTGAGGTGAGGAATTTAAGTAGATTCCTTGTATTGTGTTGAGTTTGCTGGGTGTGTGAGTGTGCACATGACATCTTTTGCTCCATTATCCTTTGGCGATCCCGCTGGGGACCGGAAATTTGCCGTTGTGCACCCAGGTGAAGCGGTTTTGCTGTGAAGTTCGAGCTTCATTGAAGAAAATTGGTGGTTTGGTTGAGGTGCAAGACTTCAACTTTTGTGGAGTTACTCACGCAAGGGAGAAGCGACTCCGAAGAGATGGCTTATAGTCGGCCAGTGTTCACAGGGAAGGAGGATGTGAAGGACTGGATTACGGATTTCGAGTGGCATATGCTTGGTATGCACATTGTGAATGACGAAGCCAAGCTTCATGTATTTCCTCTTGCGCTCAAAGGAGAAGCTCGGGAGTGGTTTGAAGGTTTAGAGGAAGAAAAAAAGCAAACATGGGAGCAGGTGAAGCTGGCAATTTTTGACAGGTTTGGAAAGAATTTAACCACAATAGAAGCAACAACGAAATTGAGAGGTTTGCAGCACTATGTTCATGCTAACTTTAAAGAGTTTTTGCAATACTTCAAAGGGCTTTGGGTTCAATTAGAGGCGGCATCCCAAGTACCTCTAGGGGATTTCTTTAGAGTATGTCAGTTTATAGATTGTCTCCATCCAAGTGTAAGGGAGAAGGTCGATCAAGATGAGCCTGCTACATTTGAAAGATTTGTGGAAATTGCCAAGGCCAAGAGCAAGAAGATCAAGAGAAGGTGGGAGCAAGGCCTGACACATACTGAGCTAGTTGTGGTGCAACCAATGGTCCCTGTGACAACGGATGATAGAGTGGAGCGAGTGGTTCAAGGTCCAGATCCTGCTACGGCCCGGGTTCTACATGATCTTGCCGGTGAGTTGCAAGAATTAAGAATTAACATAATAAATAGAAACCAAAGAGAAGAGAGGCTAGCTCGCGGAGGTAGGGGACGAAGGCTACAAGGAAGATGCTACAATTGCGATGAAGAGGGTCACTACGCCCCTGATTGTCCTAAACCACCAAGAGATAGAGGAGGGATATACCCCTTATATGGACATGGTCGAGGAAGAATAGAAGAAAATCATCAAGAGCGGGCACTAGAAGCACCGCCGCCACAACAACCACCACAACTATTGCCTGGAAATGGAGAAGGTAGAGCTATCAACACCATTACCCTTGAGCATGAAGATGTGGATGTTTT
The DNA here is from genome assembly GCF_014529385.1 of Adiantum capillus-veneris. Classification (NCBI taxonomy): domain Eukaryota; kingdom Viridiplantae; phylum Streptophyta; class Polypodiopsida; order Polypodiales; family Pteridaceae; genus Adiantum; species Adiantum capillus-veneris. The sequence goes on along the minus strand of NC_140944.1, from coordinate 48,339,962 downwards.
GGCCAATAAGAGAGCTAGGCATGATAGGGAGAAAGAGACAGAAGAAGAGAGGGAAACAAGAGCAAGAAAAGGAAAGGCTAAGGTAGAAGACAAACCAGAAAGTAGCAAGAGGCGGGGAAGAAGGAAAATTGGTCCAGAGGACTACCTCCTTGGCCAAGGTGTTGAAGACTATGATATTGTCGACGACATACGAAATCAAAAGGCAAATATATCTTTTGGTCAGTTGGTGGCTTTGAATGCTAAATTGAGGAGGCAGTGGACCAAGTGTGTGAGTACGTGGCTTCCTTCCAAGAAGGAAAAGCATCAAAGCATGGTGTCATCCTGGATGGTTGGTCACCCAGTGGATATGGTGCCAATAGTTGAAGCTATGCTGGGAAAGAAGACGGAAGTGCAAGCATATGTGGATGGTGGTGCCCAGGTGTGTGTCATGACGGAGGCTATCATGAAGGAAGCAAGCGTTAAGATGTCAGTGAATGCTTCGATCCGTATGAGGATGGCCAATCACAAAAAGTCAAGGTGTCTTGGAATAGCTGAAGATGTGAAGATAAAAGTCTTGGGGATTGAGTGCTTGGTTGATTGTTACGTGATGCAAGCAGGTGAGAATGCTTATCCGATCATTTTAGGGAGTCCATGGCTTATAACCCTTGGTGCTAAGCAGGATTGGGACACGGGCTTGATCACCATCCCCGACAAAGAGAAAGGAAGGACCATTGTCTACAACATGAAGACAAACGAGAGCCGTACACAGCCCCTATTGGAGATGCAAGATACAAATTCGACATAAACTACGTCATACGATAGTGATGTGTCGTCTACGACATCAGAAGAAAGTGTAGAGGAAGGATGGATGCAATTATGTTTTGATCTTTTTGGGATAAGTGCTGAAAAGGAAGCATCGATGCATGATGTGAATGTCAAGGAGAAGAAGGATAGTCCAAAAGCAATTGTAGAGCCTGCCAAAGTGAATATAAGGAGCATGCTAGGAGAGGACTTGACAGAAAAAGAAAAAATGGAGTATGAAGACATGTTCAAGGAATTTCCAAAGCTATTCGCCAGTGAATATACAGAGTTGCAAGGAGCTAAAGGAGTCGCGCATAGAATCAATATAAAAGAAGGTGCCAAGCCAAAGGTTCAAAAGCTTAGGAGGTTGGGGGTCATTCATGAGAAGGCACTTCATGAAGAGGTGACGAAGCTTTTGGAATCAGATTTCATCTTTCGAGTGGAGGAGTCCGAATGGGTCTCTCCAGCTGTTATTGTGCCCAAGAAGAACGGGAGATTTAGGATATGTGTCGATTTCAAACCTTTGAATGCTGTCACAAAAAGGAATCATTATCTACTACCCTTTTTAGATGAAATCCTCAATCAGGTTGCAGGTCATGAACATTATTCAATCATGGATGGATTTTCTGGCTAGTTTCAGATCTTGATAGTGATTGAAGATCGATTGAAGACGGCCTTCATTACTCCTTCGGGATGTTTTGCCTACAAAAGAATTCCTTTTGGGCTGGTTAATGCATATGCTACCTTCCAAGGATGGATGAATAGAGTGTTTGGTCCCTACTTGGGTAACTTCATTCGTGTTTTCATGGATGACATTGGGTGATATAGCTCAAGGGTCACACATTTGGAGAAGCTGAGGTTGAGTTTTGAAAGGCTTCAACAGGAGGGTGGGCAACTCAACCCAAAGAAGTGTAAATTTGCTCATGCTAGAGTCCATTTGCTAGGACATGTGGTTTCCCAAAATGAAATAGAAGATGACCCAGAGAAAGTTAAGGATTTGTTGCTTATGGATCCGCCCAACAACACAAAGGATTTAGCATCATTTGTGCATAAGCTCAGGTACTTGTCATGTTTTTTCTGGATTCTATGTCAGTATGTGTATCCTCTCCAGAAATTGAGTCCAAGAGTTCAAGGGTTTGAATGGAATGAAGACATGCAACAGGCTTTTGATGGCATCAAGGAGGTATTGTGTGATTTACCAACAGTGAGTCCTCCCGACTTGCAGTCTATTAGTGTGGGGTCAGTAGCTTTTGGGTCGGTTCTCTTACAAAAGCAAGGAAGGAACTTCAAGCCAATTTATTTTGAGAGAAAGATAAAGAATGTAAGCGATTTCTCATACACAGAAATGGAACAGTGGGTATTTGCCTTGGTTCTTGCTTGTCCAAGGTTCAAAACCTATTTGTTGCCCCAAAAGTTCTATGTGCTCACCACATCGAATCTGTTTCCTGATGTAGTACAACATTTGAAGCCTAGCAAGCGCAGCTTAAAGTGGAATTTGGAGCTTCAAGAGTATGAGTTTGAGTTTAAAGTGGATCATTCTGTTAAAGCTCAATTGGCAGACATAGTGGTACATAAGGGGGGGGAGCTTCCATCTTACCCAAGGGTTGACAAGGATGATCATGAAGAGGAAGTAGATATTACAGATGAGTATACAATGATGTTTGATGGTGCATACATGAAAGTTCTTCAAAAGGCAAGTGGTGCGGTAGTTATTAAGAACCCAAAAGGCTTACGATCTTGATGAAGCTGAAAGTAACAATGAGGTCGAGTACCTCACGCTTTTCCTTGGGCTGAAGCAATGTGTTGAGTTTGGACTGAAGAGGGTCATTGCAAAAGGGGATGCATTGCTAGTCATGAATCAGATACTTGGTTTGTGGAATGTTAAGAAAGACAATTTAAAGAAGTGGTTCGATGGCATCAAGAAGCTTTTGCATGAGTTTGAGAAGATACAATTTAAGCATGTTCCTTGTAAGAAAAATAAAGAAGCTGATGAGTTGGCTAGGGACAAGTTGGATGCCTTGGTAGCTCCTTTAAAGGTCAAGGAAGCCTTGTATGCAGGAAGGGAATCATTGCAAGATGTAGAAGTATTTCTTGGTAAAGGGAAATGTCCAGAGGGCATGTCAAAAGTTCGACGTCAGAGAATAGTTGCAAAAGCAAGAAACTACATATTGGTAGGTGAGGATCTCATGCTTTATGGCAAGGATAGCATTTTGAGAAAAGTGATGTACAAAGAAGAGATAGGCTTGATTTTGGAGCACTTCCATGAAGAAATAGACCATCAAGGCAAGGATCAGGTTGTCTTTCGTGTTTTAAGAGCAGGTTATTGTTGGCCCTCTATGATTAGAGATGCTTATTTTTGGTGCAAGTCATGTCATGAATGCCAAGTGTTTGCAAATCGGAAGCTTGTAGCTCAGCCTCAGAAATCTATAATGTCTTTTGATGCATTTGCAAAATGGGGAGTAGATGTAGTAGGTCCAATGCCGAGGACCAACAATCGTAAAAGGTATATCCTTGTGGCTGTGGACTATTTGACAAAATGGGTTGAGGCAAGAGCAGTAAAAGATGTAACAGCAGGAAGAGTAGCCTCTTTTTTATATGAATAGGTGTGTTACAAGTTTGGAGCTCCTATGGTTATCATTTCTGATCGTGGACCAGGGTTTAGGGGAACATCCTAAAGAGTGGGACATGGACTTGGAAAAGTGTTTGGGGGCTTATAGAACTGCCTATAGAGTGTCAACACAGTTTACACCATATGAACTTGTTTATGGAAAAGAAGCTCTTATGCCCATACAAGTGGAGATGGATGCCTTGAAGTTTTTGTGCAGAATGCAAGGTTAGCATAATGACAAGCTGCAAGAAAGAATTCTTTCTCTAGAGTGGCTGCGAATGAATAGAGAGAAAGCCAGTGAGTATTATCTTCAACAAGTAGAGACAAGGATGGAGAAAATGAATAAGAGGCTGCCAGAGAAAGAGATCAAAGAAGGAGATTTGGTGATGAAGTATGATTCTCGCTTGGATTTTACTTTTCAGAAGAAATTCAGGGACAAATGGTTGGGTCCATACAGAGTGAAGCATGTATTTTCTAATGGCACCTATGAGTTGGAAAAATTGTCTGGTGAACGTTTGCGCTACAGAATAAATGGTGATAGATTAAAGAAATATTTTGCGAGGGATGTGGTTCCAGATGCAAATAGTCTCTTGGTTGAGCATAAATGCTCTACCTAATGGGTGGGCAATGATGATAGACCGCTTTTGGCGTATACAAAGTAGCCTTTATATGCATGGTCATATGTACAAAAATATGTATATACATGCATTTGGGAGCTTTGCAAAGTGGTTTCAAGTTCAAAAAAAGGTGCAACGTGTGCACATTGTAAATATGCGTGCTTGCGTGTCGGCAGTCGAGCATATGTACATGCCTGAATAGGGTATCGGGGCCTTGCATATGGTTCTAGGTGGCTTATTTTGGCTATATATAATGTGTTTGAGCTTTCTATAATGTAAATAATGCAAGGGACAAGTGTGGGTACTCTCATCCCGCTCGAGAAGTTTGACACATGCGGTAACTGTCTATTTGCGGCGCTTGATCTGTGGTGATACGTGAATCACCCTAGAAGTGGTAAAAAAATGGAATGTGGGGATGTGGAAATGTGCTTTGGGTATCAAGGATCAAGCGTACAAAATTTGGTGAATTTTGCAGTCCGTTTGGGGTTTTTTCAGCAAAAAATGCCCGCCAGGGGTCAACACTGGCCAAAACTAGGCCAAAACAGGTAAAAAAAAGGTGTAAAAAAGGCATCAAAGTGCCAGATTAGAAACGCTGCCAAGAGTGCTTGGGATGAAGGATCATTTTGGAAGGCAAGTTTGGGCACTTTCACCTCTCTGTGTGGGGAAGGAAGCAGGGTTCCTACAGGTGGTCTAGTGCAGTCCCGTTGCGTTCCCGTCCTGTTTTCGAGTGTATGGAGGAGTGAGTGAGAGCTTTCTCTCTTCAATTTTGCACTTGGGAGAGTCTATGGAAGTTCTGAGGTTTCCATGGATGTGTGTGTGCAAGGAATTGAGGGAAGAAGGTGTGGCTTTCTAGAAGACTTTGTGACCCTGTATCGGTGCCATTAGGGTTGGCGCTACTCCAAAGAGTCCAACAGAGTGGAGTTGGGTGAAGGATTTGCAATGGTTTGAGAGTGGCCTTTTGTGGCTGGATTTTTTTGGTTTTTGATGGTTTTTCTTGTATATTTTTGTCACTATGAACCGTGATTTCCAATGTTGATCACCTCGACTCACCTTGTAGTGTCTGCGGGTAGGCAAGGGTTTGTAGGTCGAGTCGTTTGGAGTTTGAATTGCGCTTGTGGGTAGAACTTTTAGGGAGATTTTGAGTGGTGGTGAGTGAGGTGAGGAATTTAAGTAGATTCCTTGTATTGTGTTGAGTTTGCTGGGTGTGTGAGTGTGCGCACGACATGTTTTGCTCCATCAACGTTAGTCCTCATCCTTCAACACCTGCTATGCTTGACACCCCGTCTTTCATCCTCTGCAGGACCCTCGACGACATAGCCCTCTCCTTCCTTCGTCTGTCATGCCATATGGAGAGTGGCCCCCCCTTCACCTGCTCTAATTCCACGTGATCTTGTCTTTTCCTACTCCGCCCCCTCTTCACTGAGAAGTGGCCTCAGGCCCCTCTCTTCCTGGTCGCCCATCCCTTTCATGCCCAGATGCACCTTCCCCCCTTTGCACTCTCTCCATGGTGGAGCCATGTGCAGTCCATTCTTGTAATGATTGCATTTTTTTTAAAAATTGTAACACTTCCTAATTATAACTCTTTAATTTCCTTTGAGCAAGAGCTAATTACCACCCAAGAATTGTTATTGTTTGATCCGGTGCCTGAGCTCCTCGTCATGGCTGCATCAAGCTTGGATCTCACCATCCTTAGCTCTTAATTTGACAAGTCATCATGTTCACTTTACTGGCTCTACCCCAAGGAATACCCAATGGCTATGAAGCATCCTAATGTAGCCTCATTCACCACAGCTTAAATGATGCTCGACTCCCAATCACCTCTATCTAGACACAAACAATGGATAATGATATCGAGGTGAACATCTTTCTTTAGAGGTGTAGACCATAGCCAAGAGCACACATCCAAAATTGGCCCTGCCCAGCATTGTGCAAGCAACCATAGCACACTCAAAAATGGAAAGAGCGAGCACACCGTACTTACATGAGTCGGAAAACTTCAAACCAAAAAACTGCTATTAATGTCAGCTCCAATAGTTTGGAAAAAAAATATTTCACATACATGTAGATGCTTCCAATTTTTCCATCGATTGTATACTAGCTCAACCAGGAGACGGGAAAATTGATTTTCCTATTTCTTATGCTAATGGACAACTGAATATGGCAAAGAAAAACTACACCACCACCGAGAGGGAAGGATTAGGGATGATCTGTGCCGTAAAAAAGTATAGACATTACCTGCTAGCTAACAAATTCATGTTCTTCATGGATCACCAAGCTTTGTTATACTTGGTCAACAAGCCATGCAACAGAAGAAGAATAGTGAGATGGTTCATCATTCTTCTGGAATTTTATTTCACCGTAGTTGTGAAAAAGGGCACCACCCATCAAAGAGCGGATCATCTATCAAGGATTGTTTCAAGAGAACCACCTAAAGGAGTAGACGATGATCTACTAGATGCATATTTGTTTTCCATTGAAATGATACCTCGATGGGCGGAAAATTTAGTATCCTTGATGACCATAGCCCAAGTGGATTTGCAAATACCACTTTCAATTACAATGGGATTGATTGAGCAATCTGGTGGGTATCAATTACTAGCTGGACGGCTCTACAAAAGAAATCAAGATGGAATATTTCTCTTGTGCATTAATCCTGAAGAAAAAAACCAATACCTAAGTCAAGCACGATCACCAATATAGTGGGACTTCACTTTGCGGAAGATCAAACTATGCAACGAATCTTGAGACTTGGAGTATTTTGGCCAACCAAGAGGAATGATATTCATCATTTGTAAAAAATTGTCATCATTGCCAGAACCAAGCACCCATACCTCATGCAACGTTGTTCCAAATATCACTCATTCCTAATTAGAGTAACTATCTAGTTACTTACTTATCAAGCATAACATCTCCTAAGGACATGACTAAACACCGTCAAAGAGCATTTTAAATAGAAGCAAGAGACTATTCTCTCATTGGAAACCAATTGTATCGGAGAGTAAAAGATCAACATTTGAGTCTTTGCGCAAATGAAGATGAATATATTCCCATGCTAGAACAAGCACATGCCGGATTAGCTGGAGGTCACTTTTCTAGTGAAACCATTTCTAGAGAAATTCTAATGGCGGGCATATGGTGGCCCACACTTTTGAAGATGCCAAAGAAATTAAAAGGTGTCATGCATGTCAACGAGCGAAAATGCGAACTCGAGTAGATAGCATGCCATTGAGAACAATGATGGGAGCTAGAGATTTTGCAAAATGGGGCATAGATTTTGTCGGACCAATAAAACCACCTACGTATAGGATTCAAGCGCAATACATCATTGTAGCGACGGACTATTTGATAGTGGATAGAAGCCAAGGCAATGAGGAAGAATGATGCTAGAACCACAACCGCATTCCTATATGAGAACGTATTCACAAGATATGGACTTCTGATCAAAATTGTCAGTGATAGAGGAACTCATTTCCTCAATGAGGTAATTGAGTATCTGTTAAATGAATTTATGGTCATCCATAACAAGTCAGCTCCCTATCATCCACAAGCAAATGGACAAGCTAAGCACACAAATAAAATTCTTATCTCAGTATTGACTAATGTGGTTAGTTCAGGACGAACTGATTGGGAAATATATCTTCATGCAGCTCTATGGGCATATAGAGTTTCATTCAAGATAGCTCTAAATGCTACAGCCTTCAACCTGGTTTATGGTCTTGATGCCATACTACCAATAGAGTTTTTGTTGCCGCCGCTAATGGTGGCCAAAGATCTTGAGTGGACCGGACATGAACTGTCAAAAAGGCTCGAAGATTTAGAGAAACTTGTTGAGCAAAGGATGACAATTCTAACTCTCATTTATGCTCAAAAACGAAAACAAGAACAGTTTTTTGATTCCCATCTAGTTACGAAAATCTTCAAAAAGGGGGACTTGGTTTTAGTCTATTCCCTTAAGCAACATATTCCCGCGTTTAAGAAAAAGGGAAATGGACCGTTTGTCATTGAAGATGTCTCTCCAAGTGGGAAAGTTAAATTTTCCACTCTAGATGGTGAAAAAATGGCGAACTAGATTAATGGATGCCGCTTAAAGAAGTATAATTTGCCAATAACCAATGATTTGTTAGAGAAAATGCATGCAACTAAGCAAAGAAAGATGAAACAGTAGCAGGTCATTGATGAAGCCCAAGAGGAAGCTCCACTTTGGGTACTCAAAAGAAGAACTTCTCTCAAAACCAACAAATGCCTATTCCCATCAACATAGTAGACCAAAAATGGGAATTGCAGAAAGATGCGGTGTCTACAAATGATGAATTGTTATATGGAATGGACCTTCGCATCAATGTAAAACTAAATGATTATAGCACAAATGCATTGGTTGATACAGGAGCTTGAGTAAATGCAGTCAGTTATTCCACGTACAACAAAGAAACAAGTCAGTCTTTCACAGCGGGAATAGCGACAATTAAGGGATGCGACAAGAACCCAACACCAACATTGGGAATAGTCAATCTAAATGTGATGGTACATGTATGTTCATGCCCTCATCAATTTTTATGCTTACCAAACGAACACATGAATGAGACAATCATTTTGGGAATCTCATGGATGCGGACTTACAAGGCAGTGCCAGATTGGGATACCAATAAGCTCAAACTATCACCCAAAGGAGGACAACTCATTGTTCCAATTTCACTAAGCAAGGAGGAATGGAAAAAAGGTTACCAGCCAAGCAAAACACAAAGCAATCAATCTTCTGCATCAGATTGACAAGAAAATGCTACAAGTAGCAGGCAAGGAATAAAACATATGTGGGTACCAAAAGCACAACTACTGAACAAGCCGATTCAAATCTGGATACCCAAAACATCAGCTACTCCACTAAAGAAGGTTCAAAAGTTCAAAACACAAAAAGGACCATCTCAAAGAAGGGAACCTAGCATGAAATGGGTTTGGAAAGTGTTAACCCTCACGGCACACGGACACCCATCACCTATGACGGACGTGTATTATGTATTTGGTAGAGTCAGGTACCGGGCTTGTCGGTCCAATAGGGAAAGGTAGAGTGATCGTCGATGAGAGGCGCACTTTAACTTGGACATTCAAGGGATTAGTTGGTTAAGCATGGGCGCCCAAGTGTGAATGGGGTGAGCTCCTATAAAAGCCAACTAAACCTAATTTTTACTCATTCTCTCATTTGTGCAATTGAAGAGTGCTCTTGCTCCATCTCCATCTTCTTCTTCTTCTTCACCTCCTTGTGTGTGTGTGTGTGAGAGAGAGAGAGAGGGAGAGTGTGTGTGCGATCGAGCATTACGAAGGCACGACGGCGGCGAAGCGGTTGAGCGCGGCACGACTGCAGCTTCTTCTTCATCGCGGCGAGGAATCCACCACGAAGGCGAGCGTAGAGCGGTGAGTGACACACCCTTTGTTTTCTTGAGCTTGCTAGTTTAGGCTTGTTGTGTGCTTGGAGCCGTTTGTGGCTCGCACACGGTGTATTGGCAAGTCCCTTGCTTCGACAGTGCGGCAAGGAGCGCACATTTTTGGCGCCGCTGCCGGGGATATGCCCTACACTAAGCTCGGTTAGCACTTTACGCTTCCTTGTGGTGCAATTTGTATCATAGGAAAGGCAAGGAAGGGGTGTGTGGAGATTTCTGTTTTTTGCGTTTTCTACATTTGCTGTCAAGTTTCAATTTGTGCTATTGTCTGCGTTTTTCAATTTCTGCAATTTCAAATTCGGCGTTTTCAATTTCTGTCAAGTTCGTCAAGTTCTGCAATTTCTGCGTTTTTTCTGCATTTTCTGCGTTTTTCCTGCATTTTCTGCATTTTCAGCAATTTCTGTGCATTTTCTGCATTTTTTTGCGGTTTTTCTGCATTTTCTGCAATTTCTGCGTTTTTCTGTCAGTTTTCTGCAATTTCTGCTTTTTTGCGTTTTTCTGCATTTTTTTAATTGCTGCGTTTTTCTGCATCAAAAAAAAAAAACAAAAAAAAAAAAAGGAAAAAAAAGTTTTTTGAGGAAAAAAAAAAAAATTCGGAAATTAAAAACGCGAGCGAGCGGGCGGCGAAATTTTTCCGAAAATAAAAAACGTGACTCTTAAAACGGACGGTTTGGTTTGTATAAAAGATAGATCGGGATCGGGATCATTTTCCCAAGCCCAAGCCCAAGCCCAGGCCCAGGCCTCAGTCCTCAGTCCTCTGATATATACTAGACTCACTCTTATATATATACCCTACTCCCTCAAGAGAGAATGAGAGCATGTGGGACAAGTCCTCCACTCTCCTCCTTTCTCTTCCCACTTGCACCCTTAGACTTTCTAGTTTGGGCCTAGTTCCCTACTGGAAATTGACAGTTTTAGGGATTCCGAGGGCATAGAGTGACCAAACGGAGGGCTGTAAAGCACGGCACGACCCTCTGACCGATACGCTCGTTTTGAGCTATCACACGGCCCATTCCACGACACGCTCAAAAAAATCTAGCAAAAAAACAAACAAAAAACACGCTAAAAACTAGTCACAAGGCCTCCTAGAACAGCTTTTTGACACCTTAGGGTATCAAAAGCACATGCACTTACGCTCTGGGCGAGTGTTAGAACACGAGCATATTGAGGGTGCCTCTGTTCATACGGACACCCATTACCCATCCACGATAAGCTCTAGACCCTCAGCGGGGACACAAGGTAGCACCACCCAAGACCCTAAAATAGCCGCTAGTGATTCCTCCTCCGACTCAGAAATCATGGAAGCATACCCTACCCAAAACACTGAGAGAGAAGGCCATGCACCTCCCGGAGCTCCACAGCCTAGTACTAGTATGTTTAGCCGTTTCATGGAAACATTAGGTAGAGCTACTCGCTCAGAACCTGTTGCAAATGAAGCACACGAAGAGGATGGGTTGGACTCTGACACACCTCTACGATACCCCATTGAGTTAAATAGTGCCTATGGAAAAGTGCTATATAACGCCTTATTGGACACGGGTGCTAAATACAATCTGCTATCCTATGGGGTGTGGTGTCAGTTAGGGAAGCCACCTCTATCTGAGAGTATTATCCAAGTCAAGGGTGTCAACAAGAAAAAAACTGCGGTTTTTGGAATCTGGCACACTTCTGTCAGTTATGACAATGGGGTGGTAGCTCAAGACTTTTTGGTCATGCCTACTGGAACTATGGAGGGTAATATAAACCTAGGCCGCACGTGGATGATAGCCACCAAATGCACTATTGATTGGGGGACTGGGGGTGTTACAACGCAAAAACCAACTCTTAGCCCTACCACTCAAGCCATAGTCCCTGAGATATTGCCCAAGGAAATAAAACCCAAGACATTGCATGTCCAGGAGGTTGAACCATACGTCCCCATAGCCCGACTCTCTAGAGCTTCAACTGATGTAGTTGAAAGAAAGCTTGAGACACACAAGAACCATCCTAATATAACAGAGAAAACATACAAGTGGGTCCCTAAAACCTCTGTAGTGAGCATGGTTGATGCAAAAAAACGGAAACCTAGTAAGAACCGTACCACTCACTCCAAGAAAAGTAAGAAAATGTTGCGATGGATCCCTAAACGACTATTGGAAGCCCAAGGCTACTATCAAGGAAATGATCAAATCTGGGTGCCAAAACGTAAAGTGTACTCTTACCTGTCACCTGGCCCATGTAAACCCAATCCTGTGGCTCCAAAACAAATTGAAAATCGCGGAAAGGAAAAAATCATGGAATGTTACACACCCGTTCTAGAGCTAGTTTGGGTACCAAAGAAAGAACGATTTGTTCCACCTAGCTCAGGAAGGGGGGAGTCCCATGAAGATTCTAGCTCCTCATGTAATACATCCATAGAGGTAAAAGCTTCTACACAGCCTCCATCTATAGTAGTGGACCTCCATGAAGCTACAAAAGAATCCACACCTCCCAGTGTTCAAGAATCACCTGATGAACCACTTCAAGTTCGATCCTGGGAGAGTACCTTACAACCCTTGCAACTTGACAAGGCACCTAGGGTAATAGAAAACTACTGGAAAAAATCCTCACCTATTACCAACTGGAACAATTGGTTTCAAAGGGTGACAAGCTCATTTCAAACGGTATGATCTACCCAAGGAAGGGGGGAGTGTTTGCTGACAGTCATCATTCATTTGTTTCCCTCTCAACCTTTTTCCCTGACCTCTTAATCTCCAATCTTAGGGAATGTACATATAAAGCTTTATACTCACAAAAAAAAAAAAAAAGAGCAAGAGCAATTAGCAAACGAGTATGCACAATAAAAGTCAAAACATTGACTCAGACCTACACATGTCACATTTGGTACAGTGAACCAGAAACCTATGCCATGAAACACCTTTGATCCTCATCACTTGAGTGATGGAGGGTAGGTAAGATTAGTACGATAGGAGTGTTTCTGTTTTAGAGTTGAGAGATTAGCAAAGTTCTCTTTTCCCACTGATGTGCCTCCTGGAGGTATTCCTTTTGTTTCCTAGTGTGTACAGGAGCGTGTTGCTATTGATAGGATTTGGACCTTCATGGAACCTTTCTCTCGTTCACACTTCAAATCAAGCGCGACCATCAACACAAACAGGTGTTTTTTATCCATTAGCATTGCCTTTATCTTTTTGCATCTATGTTTGTCTGCTTTGATTGTGATTGGTAGCATAATATTCAGCGCATTGGCTTAGTATCAAACATTTAATTCAATGTAATGTTTTGTCATAATCACTTGTTTAGGTGTAAAAATCAAGCAGTCCGACTAAGCTAGTTTGACCAAGCTAGGTATTAGAAATCTTCTCTTAATACCATGGGGAATGCCTTCCTAATAAGCAATGGATACTTAGGTTCTTAATCCGATTTAGGCAGCATTGTATGAAATGTACTAGGGCTTTCTAGTGGGCTTAACCCTATTGACCTTTAGCTTAAGTATTATAAAGGGAGTTTACTAATGTGATGAGCCTGGGGAAGGTAACAGTGTTATATGACCCCCCAAAGTTACAAAATTAAAATGATGAAAATGAACAAACAAAAAATCAAAGTGCCACAATGTAAAATTTTAAGCTGGAAGAGAAATCTCAGCTTGATTTGGTACTTCACTCACATGTATCGCCTATGGTACTAGAGCCCTAGAGGTTCCCAGTGTGGGCGCTTTTCCTTGAAAAGCAAAAAACCCAAGGCATACAAAATAAGCACCCACTTCAAAATTGAATCAGTGTGAAAAGACCTTGGGGGGTCAAAGAAAAAGTAATCAGTCAGGCGATGATTTCATGAGAAATTCCTTTTATGGTAGCTTAACTACAAGGTTTTCTAGATATAGCCTCTAGTCAGCCCTTGAACATGAATACTTGGCTCTCGCGATTAAACAACTTAATTGACCACAGAAAATTAAGAAGCTTACCCATGGTATTAATATTCGATCTCTAGTGCTTTTCGACCGTCAAATTAGCGACCCCAGACTTGTTTAATTTTTTGCCTTTACATCTGTTTATGCATTTGATTACATTGCAATTTAATGTTCATTGCTAACAAATTGTTTGAAATTCTTTGACCAATCAATTTTTCTACCTAAAACTGCATATGCTTTTTACGAGAATGCAATTACTGTGCCAATGTTGTTTGATTTTGCAGTGACTGAAGAAGGCTAAGGACATTCATCTCAAATGCTCTTCCACCTCGACGAACCAGCTTCAACTCAATAGCTTCCGAGGACGGAATCTACATCAGGAAGGGGGGCATGTTAACCCTCACGGCACACGGACACCCATCACCTATGACGGACGTGTATTATGTATTTGGTAGAGTCAGGTACCGGGCTTGTCGGTCCAATAGGGAAAGGTAGAGTGATCGTCGATGAGAGGCGCACTTTAACTTGGACATTCAAGGGATTAGTTGGTTAAGCATGGGCGCCCAAGTGTGAATGGTGTGAGCTCCTATAAAAGCCAACTAAACCTAATTTTTACTCATTCTCTCATTTGTGCAATTGAAGAGTGCTCTTGCTCCATCTCCATCTTCTTCTTCTTCTTCACCTCCTTGTGTGTGTGTGTGTGAGAGAGAGAGAGAGGGAGAGTGTGTGTGCGATCGAGCATTACGAAGGCACGACGGCGGCGAAGCGGTTGAGCGCGGCACGACTGCAGCTTCTTCTTCATCGCGGCGAGGAATCCACCACGAAGGCGAGCGTAGAGCGGTGAGTGACACACCCTTTGTTTTCTTGAGCTTGCTAGTTTAGGCTTGTTGTGTGCTTGGAGCCGTTTGTGGCTCGCACACGGTGTATTGGCAAGTCCCTTGCTTCGACAGTGCGTCAAGGAGCGCACAAAAAGAAAAGAAGCAATCAACCTCTTTGCCAACTACAAAACCCGGCAAGGAATGGAGAGTAAAGACTCAACAGACTCAACCACAACATTGTGATCAAACAGGGCCGAGATACCAATGGTGGGTAAAAGCTAGACAATCATCTAAAATGATACCATCAACTCAATAAATCAACATGACAAAGCATCTTGATGGTACAATCAAGCAAAGACCACACAAGCTACAAGAATTGCTCTTTGGAAGACAGCCAATGGAAACCTCCATCGAAAACCCTTGAGTTAATTACTCAAGACCCATCTCTTGCACAACATACTTGTTAAACTTCATTGAATTTCACTACATGGTAGAGCCAACCACGGCTAACCATAGACACGATAGTTTAACCCATGCACACAGTCGTCACAGAGTACGCCATCTAGGAGGGGTAGAAAGGAACTAAGTAATAAAGGGCAGTGTTTGAAGAGAGAGGACAAGTTTGATGTCAATGTGTGATTTTTTGCAAAATCACCTAATAATGCCCTTACCAATCATCACAAGGGAAATCTAATCGAGAATATATCCCTTATGAGTGCAAATAGTGTATATACCATCATAAAATACATCAAAAAACAGCCATTTTTGCTTATTTTTGTCAATTTTTCTTCATATTAGAGCAATAAAATGGAGAAATCCACCAAAAAGTAATAAAAATTTGTTTTTGAATGGATTTTCTTAATTATTGGATTTCACTTTTCTTTTTTGTTGCATTTAGTTATTTCCTTTGATTTTTCCAATAAACAGGTCAGAAATTAATAATAAATAGCAAAGGAGCTCAGATGGAAAAACAAAGGATACGATTGATGATGAGAAGGAAAAGACGGATAGGCACAAAAAATTTCATTCAAATCGAAAGATGGAAATGGGAAGCCTATTTTGGACGGCCAAGCCCTGCTTTTGCAAAAGGCTTACAAAATGAGCTACAGGAATCTGATTGAGAGAATTTTTGAGTCTAACATAGATTGCATGGCCTAGTAGGACTAATAGGGGAGTTTGGGGAAAAATAGTATGGGGAGCCCGAGTATAGATATCCGAGGTAGACTAAAACCACCTCATTTCCACTCTTTGCGTTTGGAGAGAGAGCTTTCGACCTTCTTCGCGCGAGATTTTTGGCATCTACAGTTACCTGTTTTTACAGCGCCGTCTCACACGAGAGATGAGGCGTAAGTTCTATACTTATCAATGATCTATTTTGTATGGCTGGCAGTTAGTCTAAAGCCCTAGAAAAAACCCTAGAATTAGAGCAGTGCACGAAGTCCATAGCGGCCTGTCAGCCCAACCAAATCAGAAAAGACTTGAACTGTAGCATTCCCCTACATACAAGAGCACTTCTATATCATCAGTTGACCATTCCGCAGGGGTCAAGGGGGGTCCCAAGTAGAAAAGCTGGGTTTTTGCCAGATGCCAAAATTGCATTGTGACTCCACGAACATCTTCAAGACTGCTCCTATATACAATGTGTATGGCTGGTTTTATCAAAACACTCCAGGCAAACCCTCGCAAAGCAAAAAACATCTATAAGGCTACAAAGCGTCAAAATTGACATAATAAGTCAAAATGACTCCAAATGGGCTAAAAGTGGATGGGTAGCTTCACGACTATGTATTAGAAAAGTCCATAGCTCTAAACGTGACTAACCACCTCCATGGGCCATGTCATCACAAATATCTGTGATCTTGGAGTCGAGAGAGCATGAAGTGCAGCCGACAAGACCAAATTTCATCAAATTCAATTTAGAACTTGTTTTAGGTGTATTAAACATGTTTAGGTCAAAAAAATTTAAGTTTTGTAAGTAAAATTGAATGTAGTAAATAATCTTGATTTTTTACTTTTGCAACTTTTATGCTTGAAAGTGTCATCATCACCTCACCGGTCACTTGTAAACACTTGTTACATGCTAAAAATCCAATTTGGGTCCAAAAACTCAGTCAAAAAATGCAAAGAGGCCCATTCATTCCAAATTTTGAGTTATCTCTTACATTTTTGATCCAAATCACACCATAATTCATACATAGTGTCTACATCTTAGAACCAAGTGAACCCAAAAAATTATCATTTTGGTAAAAAAATTAATAATCACGATTATTTACTTTTTGGCCAAAATGGTGGGAAAATGTGATTTTCACCATATGGGACCAAAGCACATGATGTCCCAAGGCCAATGACCAAGTTTGAATCAATTTGGATCTCAAAATCCCAAAATCCCTTTATATCTACTGTTTTAGAGCCCACCAGCCTAAAACTGATACCATTTTCACCCTATGCACCCAAATGATCCCAACTTCATTTAGAGTATCATACTGCTATATACTTCAAGCCTATAAGGTCAAAAGTGCAAAAAGTTGAGAAAAATCTTCACCTAAAATAATCGTGATTATTTACTTTTGTGCAAATTTTAGCTAGAACTTTTGGATTTTGGTCTTTACTTGTTTTTATGCATCTATGCATGTTCAAAAATTGATTTGAAGCAAAATGAAGTCAATTTGACAACATTCTCACTCAAAGGCAAATCGGAGCAGAAACTACGAAAAAGTCTAACCTTTGCGCTTACATTCCTCAACAAGAGCAATGCAGGCTACGGAGAAGGCAAAAAAGAGGGTATCACATAAAGAAAGACTCAAAGAATTGCCGCCTTATGAATTGGATCGGAGTTCAATCAAAAACGCCAAAGCCACCTATCTATCAAAGGAACATCTTGAAGACGGAAGCACAACAGTCTTCGTCGGCATATTCAAGAGTGAAGAAGGACATCAAGTGGAGCTACAAATGCTACCGAAGGAGATATATGATGTTGCAACAAAGCCAGACACTCAAGAAGCCAATAGAAGACTGGGTCTAAAAGAGTTTTACGACCAAGAACCTTGGGGAGTGGACTACCAAAGAGCATACAAATTGTTGTCAACAATCAAAGAGGATGGCATAGCTCAAATCACTGACCAGCAGGGCCAGAAAGTGCAAGTTTCTATTACTAAAGACATTGTGGTAGAAGCTTTGAAGCTGTCCCCGAAGGAATTACAATGCGGGCCAGGGATAGAAAAACAACTGGCACTTGCACTAAATACACCGCGACCACAATATTTGCTAATCTTATCCAGAAGTAGGTGGAAGACCTAGCACGTTTATACCATCAACACTTCCATTTATTAGCAAAGAAACCACCGAGATACACTACACCTAACCATGCAGTGGCAACTACCTTCACACAAGTATTGAAGTCAACGGCCAGGCAACCTATTGATCATGCACAGTACATGCTGACCACACTCAAAAGCACAAAAAAAGAAGGGAAGATCACATATTTAGGTGCTCCTGAAGTGTTAACATGCATAGCATACCATGATATTGGTATGGTTGACCACCTACCGCCAGCCCCAGACCAGAACACTTGGATACTCACAGCTCCCCCTTCTCAAAGAACAACCGGGTCAGAAAAAAGAAAGCAAAAATCTGACGAAGAATCCTCTGACGCTCATAGTAGCGAGAGCTCTAAAAATGAAGAGACAAAAGCTAGAAGAGAAAGGATGAAGAAGAGAGCAATGGATGCCCATCAAGAAGACCCACAATAGAAGAAGGCAAGGTTCGATTCGAGAGTGGAGAACCGCTTGTGACAGAAACACAATCGCAGGCAAAAGATGTTGACCTGAAAGAGCCTGAAAAGCAACAAGAGGCCGTCTCAATAGTTCAAGAATCACCCGCAGCAGCAAAGGCAACTATACCGCCTCCAGGTGAAGTAGAACCCTGACCTCTACCACAAGCTACTGCCCCAATACAAGAAAAAGACCCACAAGCCGAAACGGCGGGAACTTCACGAATCATCCAAGCGGAGGCTGAAGATTGGGAAGCTACTGATGAGGTCATCTTACAAGTGAATGAATATGCCCAACAGATGTTGCAAATGATTGATAAAATGAGATCAACTGCGATTAGCCACAGTGCAAAGGCATGAGAATTAGAGCTTGTTATAGATGCTCTACAAGGGGAGTTGGATGATAGATTAACTACCATTTCAAAACCAAAAGAACAAATTTAGCAACTAAAGAATGAACGAAAACAACACCAGCTCTCCAAGGAGAAGCAGCAAAAGGAAATGGAAGAGCTAGGAGAGCTTCTCACCAAGCTCTCTGATGCCGGCAAGACAAAGGATGAGCAATTGACAAAAGTGTCAGATGATTTACTAATCACTACACAATCAATGCAAAATTAGTTGTTCATCAATGTCCTTGACACCAACAAGGAAAGTGTCCATCTGATCTTCTTCATGCATAATCTTCCACTCCAGCTCTTTATGCAGCAATGCAAATTTAGTCTCATTGCGACTTGCATAAAGACCAACTAGAATATCCCAATCCTGTTTTGTAGATTTTGTTGAACGGATGTGAGGAGTGATAGTATGCTTCACAAACAATGCAATCAATGCATGAGCCTGTGTCACAAACTAATGACCTGTCAAGCCACTGAATAACGGAGCCAACCTGCAGATCCAGGCCGAGGGAGGCCTAAACCCTAAGAAGAAGCCACAGAAGAATTGGAAGAGTTCCCACCAACTTATGGGACACCGTCCGATGGGGCCCATGTGACAAAGCCAGACCCACACACACATACAAACAAAAGCGTTAAAAAAAGTGATGACATGGCACCTGTACAGACATCCCGATTTTTACGTTGACATGATGACGTGGCAATTGTACGAACGCTCAGATTTCACATTGACATGCTATCGTGGCAGTCTTTACAGGATTCCAAAAATTGTGCTGCAAGCTGTTTGGACAAGATGCTTTTGGAAAAATTTCTTTTGAGTTTACTGATTTTCATGTAAATGCTTTTGAGGCCAAGGGCCTTAAAATTTGTGCAGGGGGCTCAATCTCTGGCACTCTTCCGGTTGAAGGTGCACAGCGCAAGTAGCGGCATTGTACTGAGTTCAAGAAATATTATAAAGAAATACCAACAGGGGCACCAAGGTTTGGGGCCAATGCTCTCTGGGGTAGAATTCCACCACTCCCCGTGTCGTGCATCTCTTTATTCAGCTATATTTGAAGTGCTAAAAGTCTGTTCTTTTCTGTTAAAAAAGTGATGATGTGGCACCTGTACGGACGTCCCAGTTTGTACGGACGCTCGAATTTTGCGCTGACATGCTGACATGGCAGCCTGTACGGATTTCCAAAAATTGTGCTGCCAGCTTTTTGGACAAGATGCTTTTGGAACAATTTCTTTTGAGTTTACTGATTTTCACGTAACTGCTTTTGAGACCAAGGGCCTTTAAATTTGTGCAGAGGGCTCAGTCTCTGGCACTCTTCCGGGTGAAGGTGCAGAGCGCGAGTACCGGCATTGTATTGGGTTCAAGCAATATAAAGAAATACCAAAAGGGGCGCCAAGGTTTGGGGCCAATGCTCTCAAGGGTAGAATTCCACCACTCCCCGTGTCGTGTGCGCATCTCTCTATTCAGTTGTATTTGAAGTGCTAAAAGTCTGTTCAGTCTATTATTTTTCATTAGAAAAAGTGATGATGTGGCACCTATACGGACGTCTCGGTTTTTACGCTGACATGCTGATGCGGTAGTTGTATGGACGCCCGAATTTCGCACTGACATGCTAATGTGGCAGCCTGTACGGATTTCCAAAAATTGCACTGCCAACTTTTTGGACAAGATGCTTTTGAACAATTGCTTTTGAGTTTACTAATTTTCATGTATTGCTTTTGAGGCCAAGGGCCTTTAAATTTGTGTAGAGGGCTCAGTCTCTAGCACTCTTCCGGGTGAAGGTGCAGAGCACGAGTACCGGCATTGTACTGAGTTCAAGAAATATAAAGAAATACCGAAAGGGGCGTCAAGGTTTGGGGCCAATGCTCTCTAGGGTGGAATTTCGTCACTCCCCGTGTCGTGCATCTCTCTCTATTTAGTTGTATTTGAAGTGCTAAAAGTCTATTCAGTCTGTTCTTTTCCATTGGCACATGGTGCCCGTTTTGTGACAGCCTGCGCATCTCGTACATCCCAACGAGCCTGCTCAGCTCTAGACAAAAGAGCTCTAACAGCAGCAGCCCTGGCAGCAAAAAACTAGAGCATCCACAGTACCAGGACATACATCAATACTCTGCACAATGTTCCAAACACTCTTTGACACAAGGACATGTTGCATCATGTCAGCCCACATAGGGTAATTTCCCCATCCCATCTATCCTCAGCAGCAAACTTCTTGAACACGTCTATGTTGTTGTCAACCGTGGGGAATATCTGCACCTGATGTGAAAATTGCCCGAAATGAGGAAAAACCGAGTGAGATCAGCACACACTATATAGCACAACCCACAATAGACTGTAAGTGACCTGTTATGCAAAAATCCACACTAACAAAAAATTTGCACAAAATGTCGAAATTGCTTGCGCAGACCTGCCTACAGTGTAAACGGAGGTCAAAATGAGCCCGAATCAAAATTCTGAGCAGACTGAGCTTAACAAGCCTTCTCAAAATATTTGTCGACTTGCTGACACTCTCCAAAGATTGTAGAAATATGAGAAAACGAGTAGGAGTGTGTTGGCGACACTGGAGACTAAGCCCGGGAGGACGTTACCTGCTCTGACACCTATTGTTGGAATTAGGGTTGTAGGTAAACGCACATAGCTTGGAGAAGACGAAGGAAGATCAAGGCACACAACAAAGAGTATATTACTTAGTGTGCAATGGAAAGATAGATAGCCGTAGAGTGATGGGCATATATACAATGCACGGTTGAAACAACCTCCTAATGAGGGAAAAATGGCCCTGGCAGTCCTACTGTATTCACACACATCACAACCACATGTATATGGTAGCATATGCGACAACTTGTGTTGCATGTAAGAGTGGGCTATCACATTATGAAGAAAGATTGGTATTCATTGACCCTTCCCTGAAGAAAAATCTAAACCCTCGCTCCTCTACCCAAGATATCCCACAACCAAGAGAAAGTAGAGTTTCCAACACTCCTACTCAAAGGCTCACTTCTAAAGAGATTGTATAGTACCAATCAGAAGGTAGATGTTACAAATGTGACCTTCACGCGATCACACAACATGAAACTGCCCAAAAAAACCCAATAGCAAAAGACTCTCTACGTATGAAAGCACAGGAAATAAGAAGTTTCAACCTTTAGTTGGATTGATTTCTGACTTGATAGGAGTTCCCACCATCAATGCATCCAATGAACCATGCAGAGCTATGGGAAATGTCAAAGATCAAGATGCCTTTATCCTCTTAAACTCAGGCTCTATTCCAAATTTCATCTCCCATGAATTAGCTGCAAGATTAGGTATTGAAGAATATGCCAAAGGGACACAAATGGCTCATGGAACCCACATATCATCATCACCGTTGATCGGATCACTTCAACTACAAGTTCAGACATTCACAAATCCAGTCAAATTCTTCATTATGGATTTGGGAGGATGTGATGTTCTATATTCATAATTAATAAAGATTAATATTATGATTATGATTAAGATCTTCGATGTGAATAACATTTAAGTAAGATCCAATGTTCTTTTATAGACATTGGCTAAGATCTTGGGTGTTATCATGACACAAAAATCCATGATTGAATGGCTCTTTGTCAAATTTTAAGTGCATGAATGTTAGAAGTATGAACATTCTTGTATCGTGAAATCAAGGACGATTGCTTTGATTTTAGAAGGTGGTACGTGACGGGTTTTAGGGTTAGGGTTTTTGCATTGAGGTCATAGACGATCTAATCCACACGTTCCTTTGGCCAGTCAGTTCTCTATGGTATTTCCATCCGTGATCATCTGCGTGGCAATAGTACATCTGCGTGACCTTCCAGTTGTGGGCTTATTTGACTTTGTTTTGCAAATAAGATGAGTTTTTTTGCACATGTCATCGAGGACGGTTACTCTTCTTTAAGAGAGGAGTATGTGACAAGATGATGATGTGGCACATTGTACAAAATTCTGTGATTTGCGTTGAAGTGATGACATGGCACCTGTACGAAATTCCACATTGCACTGAAGTGATGAAGCGGCACCGATACAGAATTTCCACTTTTTGCACTCGTTGAAATTGGCAGCTTTTAGCGCAAGCTTTTAGGGAGCAGATGCTTTTGGGATAAGATGCTTTTAGAACTTATTCTTTTGGGGCTCTGCTTTTGGCAACCCTTGTATTCTAAAGAAGTGCCCCAAGGCATCTGGACGCAAAGTTTTAAGGGTCTGACTGATCGGGAGTGATTACATCATTGCTTGTTCACATTTCTCACTCAGTTCGCTAACTATGGAATTTTCCTTTCGATGAACCCATCACCCACCCTCTTATGCATCAGGAATACCCATCACTTAGTCCTTTGTCACCAAACTTATGGAACAACTTCTTTGCAATGCTCTATGTTGCCCATCCCATGACGCATCAGAGATGTCCATTCCAGATGGTTGGAAAATTCTTCTTCATGCTCTCTATCACCCATCTGATGTGAAGCATCAAAAGTACCCATTCTCGGTGGCCCTAGAAATATTCCGGTTCACAATGCTCCCATCGTTTCTCTAAATGACACACTAGAAATATCTGTGCTCGGATGTCTCCAGCGAGAAAACCTTCTCACTTCTAAATTCAATAATTTATTTAGAATTATATTTCCTTTAGATAAAGGTAATTTAGAAACATTTTCCCTTCAATTTTATATTAATAGTGCTTTCTTTGCCTTTTTCATTCTTCAATGTGGCCTTTCTTGCCCAGTAGTCGACCACAAGTGTTATCGGGGAACGCGTTTCTAGAGGCCTGGAATGCCAAAACAGCGTTCCGACCGAGCATGGTGATGTGGAATGGCCCAGAACATATGGGAGTTCCGGATGGGAGGTTGGTACCGGAATGGATGGCCGGGGAACGGCACCAAGGGGCTGAACGGCTCCAACTCCTCCAACGGGAAGATGCCAGAAACGGACAATTTTTTGAAGTTTAAAGTTTTAAACATGGGAGCCTTGGAGGGGAGCAAAGCTTATATAAAATGCACCGCAATGGACTCATGGAGAGAGAGAGCTTGAGAGCTTTGGTTGAGCTTGAGAGCTTTGGTTGAGCTTGAGACTTGAGTGAAGGAAAGGGGTGAGGGGCCTCAAGCTCTCTCTCCCTTGCTCTCAAGGAGTGAAGCCTCTCTCTCAATCTCTCAAGGAGTCAAGACTCAAGAGTCTCTCTTGAGTCTCAAGCTCTCTCTCTCTCAAACCCTCAAGGCTCAAGCTCGCTCTCTTTCTTGGATAATCTATCATCCATGGCCTCTTCTTCTTGTAAAACCACCTCCGTTCATGCGGCAACACTTAAACACTACAAATCATGAGCTTTGCGCGTATTAGAGTCAAAGGACTCTAACACTACTTGTATTCAAAACACATAACATCCCATTCCCCTGTTCCATGGGGAGGCCTGTCGCCGTTTTCGTTCTGCGTTCCAGGTAACTTTGGACCACATGTGGTTCTTGCAGTACCAAGGTAACCCCAAAAGAATGTCACACCCCTGCATGGTGTAGAAGTCCAGGTGCCCTAAATACCCCTATCAATGCAATGGAAAATTGCCTATGACAGGAGTAATGGAGACATCTTTCCCTGGTGCCGCTAAAACTGCCTCAATCAACGGTCCCATTTCTTTAAGCATTACTCCAAGTCGAGCCGTCGATTCCTTGGCTCCTCCAACAAAGAAGATAAGGACTTTCTCATCGAGTACTTTGCTCGCCGCTTTGTAGAGCTCCGTACTCTCTTCAATACGCTTCGGACCAGCTGTTCCCTTGTCTTCACTTTGTTTACACCCTCATATGCCGCTTTGGAATTCTCTCGCTTACTCGCAGTTTGCTCCTCTGGTACTTTGTTAGGATAATTTGAAAGAATGTGCCGTTTGTATCAGGAGGGCACCATGTGCCAATGGAAAAGAACAGACTGAACTGAATTTGGACGCTTCAAAACAACTAAATTGAAAGAGAAACATTACACATGAGAAATGGACTGGCAGAGTTTCACCCCAAGAGAGCATTGGCTCCAAACAATGGCGCCCCTTTTGATTTATTCTTTTTATATTGCTTCTACTCAGTACAATGCCAGCACCATTTCTGTTCACAGGAAAGCATGCAAAAAAAGTGAGTCCTTGGCACAAATTTTGAAGGCCCCTTGGCCATAAAAAGTAGTTTACATGAAAAGAATCTGATCGAAAAGCTAGTGTGCCAGTGCAATATCCGGAAATCTGTACTAAAAAGCATTTGGTCCAAAATCTAGTGTCTAAAACACAGGCGTGCCACCTCACCAGTCTATCAGCACATTTTACGAGACATCTGTACAGTAGCGATCCAATCATATTTTACACAAGATTTGGGTGTGTGGGGTGGTGCATGTTGCTCTTGATATTCTAGCATAGCAAAATTAGCCATCACATCCACACCATGTTGATCTGTAACGGGCGTCTGGATACACTAGAATTACATACTCAAGAAATCTCACTCAATTAGGAATACTCATTGGTTGACACATCACAAAGCAACACAGATACTCACATATGCATGTTACAAGACACAACAAACACCGCCATTGAGCACTGCTCTAAGATGGATGGTCTTAGGCATTAAGCTACTCAATGACTACCTCCTCACACCCCCTGCAAATAACCTTAAAAGGTCCATGCCATGAGATTAGAGGATTGATACAACAAAACGCTCCCTAGACCGCAGCTTGTGTCGCTTGGAGGTTTTGAGCAAACAACTAAACGTTCCCCAGACACCCGATCTAAGTCTTTCTGAGGTTTTTCCAGCATACAACCAAACGCTCGTCAAACACCTGGAAAAAGTCATTCAAAGGCTCACAACAAACATGAACACTCCTCCCAAGAAAGCCCGAGATGAAGATATTTACACATTATGAAGCACCAATTTTCTCTCGATAACTCCTCCCGAGAGTAAAGCACAATTCATTGAAACAACCAGTATTAAACCACAATCAAACAATTCTAAAAGTGGCACAACACAGATTTAAAACAGATAACATCCATTTCAAACACATTCCAAACAAAATTCTCAAACAATCCTCAAACAAATTCTATAACAAACTTCAAAAACGTGTCTAAATTAAACTTAAAAATCATTCTGTGTGTATCTTGGTTAGTCGAGCTTGAACAGACAACTAGCTAAGTCCTACACCAAAATTAAGGTTAGGATCCTTCCATAAGGTTGTAGGCAACCGGAGCATGGTCCATAAGCTCTTGAATGGCCAAAACTAGCTTGGACAAAGAGTGTTCCCATAGCACTGATGGCAGCCCAATAATATAGCTATCACGTCAAGGAGAGATACCTCACGAAAGATGTCTAGAAATTTCAAGTTGTAATTTGTTAGGGTTTCCGTGGCAAGCATTTCAGGATACCCTAATCTGCCAAAAGCTGCACTTCGAAAAGAAAATGTCAAATGTCATGTGACTTCAGAAAAAAAAATCTTGAGAGCTTGCCAAGAAATGGGAGTGTGCGTCTTGGTAGCTATATGGCAAAGTCGACGATGCCGAAGTGTAGAGACCAAGGGGAGAAATCACGAGAGAGAAAGAGAGTCTCCTGAACCAATTAACTTTGGAAATGAGTAACTGATAAAATACAATGGGGGCTAAGGGTTGCTTATATAGTCACCTCAGTAAATTGCCCTACCTAGACTTTGATAAATAAGTAAAATAGATCCCTAAAAGCCAAAATAAATAATGGGATCACGTTGGGCAATTCAATCGAGATGGTAAAACTCTAACACCCTCTCTACAACTCATACTGGACATAAATAGTGAGACCAAGTCATTGAAGAAGCTACCATGGACACCTATCATCTGCAGACTACTGGATACACCTCGGATTTGGTACCGTGAACTTTGTTCCTTATGTCACAAATTGATGATGTGGAAGACTACTTGGACACATGGCTGATAGTACCGATCTCCATGAATTGTGTTGATTGTTGACGTGGCAGACAGTACAAAAAAATCCGGATTTGGCGCTGACATGAAACCGTGGAAGACTGTACAGACAATCCCGCTGTTTTGTGTTGACAGCTGTATAGATTTTGTTATTTGTGCTGATGCTTTTTCCGGCAGTTTTTGGACCAAGTTGCATTTGGAATTCATTGCTTTTGATTTTAACTACTTTTGGGGCTCTGATTTTGGCATCCCTTGTAAAAATAAACAAGGCCTTGGGCTCTCACTTCTCAAAGCATCTGGACGCAGAGTCTGAGAGCAAAGAGGCCCTCAACAGTTGTACTTTGCTCAAAGATTAATAATAAAGAAATACCAAAAGGGGGGCCAATCTCTCTGGGCAAGGAACTACGTGGGGCCGTATCGGCTAAAGTTAGTTGTGATTTTAAAGTTGTGGAATAATTTAAGTGATTCTCCCATATGTTGTGCCAGAATATGGCTGGGTTCAGTGTAACATTTAATGGCCTAAAATCTTTTGTGTAGCGGAATTTAGCATGAACTTAGTGGGCATTTCATTAGAGTTGATTCCTAATGAGAATTACAAGAGTGCTTGGGTGGAGAGAGCAACAAAAAGCATAACACCTAGTTAGATAGCATCGACAATACTTCCAAAAGAGAGAGCAATTAAGCTATTGACAACAGTTGAGGACCGGATTTGCATGGAGCCGGTCCCCCCTCCAAAAGGCTTTGTATTATGGTTTCTCCCATCAAGAGAGACATTGTACAATACAATTCTTTGTGTTCCTTCAAGACTAGCTAGTGCAATGAAGATGGAAGCTTCATACACCAAGCAAAACACTTAATCAAACACAACTTGAATTATCCCCGTTCTCAGACCCAAGACCTCACACACCTTCGAAGATGGTGAGAGTTAGCAGGGTATGAGAGTAGATTGAGAGGAAAAAGAAGTATCTTACGAGAAAGAAGTACATCTCCTCACATAATCACTCATATTAGCATAGCTTAGCTTAGTAATTAGCTTGGTAGAGAAGATGAGCATGCATTGAAGCTTGGCTCTTGGTTGGATTTGCATCCACATGCCAAGAGAGTGTTGATGTAGGCTTCTATCTCACAAGCTTGGAGTAGGTGATGAGCTCTCCATTAAAGCTTGGGAGGAGATAGAGTATTTTCCCGTCACACATGGTCAAGTGTGAGAGTGTGTGTGTGAATGCCAAGCAAAAATCAGCCCCCTCTCTCTCTTGGGCGAGCCCTAGCTGCTATGTTAGTCTGGCTTTTGCCTCATTGGACCTCCCCAGGTCAAGCCAATAGGGATTAAGCAGCATAAGTGATAGCCTTCTGACATGTGTCCCCCTTTCCCCTTTTGTGAGAGCTTTAGGTAATTAAATAATTAAACTAAACTCTCATTGGACCCCTTTGCCTCCTGGCCAATAGGAATCAGGCAAGCCATGGGACTCATGAATGCTCATTGGACCCCTTGGGAGACTGCCCAATAGTCTTCTAGGACACTTAATTCTTATTGGTTTCTTTTATTAAATGTTTTTAAATTAATTAAACTAGATTTACTCTAGCCTAATTCTCATTGGTCCACTTCAAGGGTCTTCCAATAGGAATTGGGCATACCTTGTGGGCATCTGGCCTAGGGAGCTGACATGTGTCCCTCATTCCCTTTGTGTAAAGGGAGCCTGTGTGTGTGTGTGTGGCTTTCTCTCTCATCCCCTAGCTTTGGGGCTCGCCCCCTCCCATGTAGGGATGTAGAAAGACTTTTTGGACACACACTAAGGATCCAATTTTCCCTAAGGTTGACCTTTGGACACAACCTTTGAATTTTGGAACCTTAGCATTTTGGAAGTCTTAATGGGCTGAACCTTAGGGTCTTTTTAGCCCGTTGTTTCACATGGCTCTTTTGCAGATGGCCCCCCCTTTGGATCCCTATTTTCCCTCCTTTGGATCCCTACTGTGGCCGGTCTGCTAACTTAACCAATATTCTAGCTTTTTCTCTCTTGGCACTTCCCCACATTAAATGATCAGTTTAATATGAGAAAATCATTTAGGAGAATTAGATATTGATTATTATGACATTACCTCTCTCTTGAAATCATAGTCGTCCTCGACTATGGTGTAGAGAAGATAAAGCATATGCATGAGTCCTTTTCTTAGCGGGTAGAGGATCCCTATGTTACCCTACGACATCATTCCATAATGGATGACTAGTCCATTTGGCACTTGAGAGCCTGAGGCTGCCGCAAGCATGTCTGCACATTAGTCCTATCAGTCTTCCATAATAGAGTGACAAGCTCTACTTGGTGTTTGGGAGACGTCGTCTCCACAAACTTGATCTAAGCATGCATACTACTTCATTTTTGTGCACAAATCAAGAAAAAGAGAGTCTTATAAGACAAAAATTTTTGTTCATTTTTAACATTTTGTACATTTGCTTACTCTTGGGAAGCATTGTAAGCATTGACAAGGTTTAGGTTATCCTTTAATTGTATGCCTTGCATCCATCTAGCATCTTCAAAAGGATAATTCTTAAACTTAATAAGATATCGTCTGATAGTCTTACCGCCTCTTAATACCTTGTCTTCATGTCGGAGAATGGACTCGGGCTGCAGCACCTCCTCGTGGTCCTCGATCTCCGGTGGGTCTTCAATAGTTGGTTCTTGAGGTGGCTCTCCTTTGTAAGGCTTTAAGAGGCTCACATGAAAAGCATTGTGTATGAGCCAATGATTGGGCAACTTAAGTTGATAGGCCATCTCATTGATTGGCCTAAGAATCTGGAAGGGACCATAGTACCTTTTTGCTAGTTTAGCATAGTACTTTTGGTGGCCCGTAGGATTCTTGCCCGTCGTGTGCCTTAATCGAGCCTTGGGAAACTTTAACAAGACCCAATCGTTTTCTTTAAAGGCTTGGGCTCTTCTGTGCTTGTCAGCAGCAGCCTTTTGCCTTTGCTGTGAGATAGAGATAGCATCCTTAATTTTTTGGAAAGATTCTTGTAGGTCTCGGCTATACTCATCTGCAGCGAAGATCTTCCCATGTACCTTAAGTAGCAAGGGACTTTTTGATCTTCCCTCAATTACCTCGAAAGGTGCTTTTCCTGTAGAAGTATGTACAGTGTTATTGTAAGCATACTCTACTAGGGGTAAGTACTTCTCCCATTGGGATCTTTGATCTACTTCCGTTACATAGGCTTTTAGTAGATCGAGAATAGTTAGGTTAGCTATTTCACTTTGGCCATCAGTTTGTGGATGATAGGCCGAAGAGAAGTTTAGCCTTGTTCCTAAATTCTCAAAGAGACCCTTCCAGAAATTACTGGTCATTCTAGGATCTCTATCCGACACTATGGACATTGGCAAGCCATGGTACTTGAAAATTTGTGAAATGAAGAGGGTTGCCATTTGATGGGCTTTGATAGTCTTTTTGACAGGTATAAAATGAGCTTGTTTACTGAACCTGTCTACTATCGTCCATATTCCCGTATTCCCATGGATAGACTTAGGCAATCCAAAGATAAAATCCATGGATATGCTCTCCCAAGGTGAATTAGGGATTGGCAAGGGTTGAAGCAATCCAAGTTGCTTCCCTCTATCAAATTTTGTCTTTTGACATACCACACATTTGGAAACATACTCATGTATGTTCACTTTCATGGTAGGCCAATAGAAATATGTTTCAATTCCCTTTAGGGTAGACTGAATCCCTCTATGCCCCGCATATGGGGGAGCATGAGATTCATACATTACTTTCTCACGTAGTGAGTTAGTAACGCATAGTCTATTGCCATAGAGAAGATAACCATCTTGTAAAGTAAATGGTTCTTCTTTCTTCCCTAATGCAAGGGCTGAAATCACATCTCTAAAATCGGGATCAATAGCATACTCATCTATCATTAAAGATAGATCATTGTGAGTTGCTATGGAAACCGCATTCACTCTCGGTCGTCTTGAGAGTGCATCGGCTACTTGATTATGCTTGCCAGCAATGTGAGCAATATGAAAATGAAATTGCGAAAGGAAATTTGCCCACCTCATTTGTTTGTCGGAGAGCTTGGTCTGCGTCATGAAGTACTTAAGACTTTGGTGATCCGTTCGCAGAATGAAAGGAGTCCCCAATAAATAGTGCTTCCATGAGTCTAAGGCATGTAGAACTGCAAGGAGTTCTTTTTCGTATATGCCTAGAGCTTGCTCAACAGGGTCGAGCCTTCGACTTTCATAGCCTATGGCGTGCCCTTCTTGGAGCAAAACAGCCCCAAGGCAATCACCACAAGCATCACATTGGACCTCAAATGCTTTTGAGAGATCCGGTAGTGTAAGCACAGGTTGAGAGATAAGCTTTTCTTTAAGCTTTTTGAAAGCATTGTTCTCTTTAGCATACCACGTATACCTAACATTTTTCTTTGTTAGGTCATGTAATGGTCCCGCAATTTGTGAGAACTTTTCTATGAAGCGTCTATAGTATGCACACATACCTATAAAGCTTCTTAGTTCATGAAGATTCCTTGGTTTAGGCCATCCTTTTATTACCTCTAACTTGGATGGATCCATTTGGATTCCATCTTGAGAGATAATGTGACCTAAATATTGAATCTCTTGCAAGAAAAATTCACTTTTCTTTCGATTAACATAAAGTTTATTCTCTCTTAAAACTTGAAATATTACCTGGAGGTGTTGCTTGTGTTCCTCCAATGAATTAGAGTAGATGATAATATCATCAAAGAACACTCCAGTGAAGGTTCGATGAGGCCTGAACAGCTTCTCCATCAAGCGGTTAAATGTGGCTGGTGCATTAGTCAAGCCAAAAGGCATGACAATGTATTCGTAAAGACCAAATGTAGTACGAAATGCGGTCTTTACAATGTCTTGATCAACTATCCTTATTTGATGATAGCCACTTTTTAGGTCAATCCTACTGAAGTAGGTCGATCCTTGTAGCTTATCAAATAGGTCTTCTACCCGTGGAACGGGAAACCTATTCTTGATAGTGATCCTATTTAGTGCTCTATAGTCGACACACATACGATATGTGCCGTCTTTCTTTTGCACTAATAGCACAGGTGAGCAAAATGGAGACGAGCTAGGCCTAACCATGCCCTTCTCAATTAACTCATGCACTTGCCGCATAATCTCCTCTTGTTGAGCTTGAGAAACTCTATAAGGAGGTTTGTTAGGCGGTGAACTTCCTGGAAGAAGTTCAATTGCATGGTCGTCATTACCTCGTTTAGGAGGTAGCTCACAAGGGATGTCGTCAATAAAGACATCTTGAAACCCCTTGAGAAAATTGGATAACTCTAATTCCTTTTGGTTGCTTTTATTTTCTTTTGCTAAAGCATTAGGTTCATTTTGAGAATCTTTAACAAAAATCATGTACACGGAAATAGAGCTCTTTATTGACTTGTTGAAAGCTGGTGTATGTACAATGGGGATGGTGTTACCCATCTCCCTAGCATCTATATACATGTCCTTTTCCCTGAACTTAAAGGAGATTCTCCTTTCAGGAAATTTAACATGGGCAGCCAAACGGTCAAACCATGGTGCCCCTAGGATTACATCCTCATGCTTGAGAGGAGAGATAAAGAAGTCCTCTTTGTCCACATAGCCTTGGACATGAAGCCTCAATTTACCGATTAAGGGAGTGACTGAACCTCCTTGCCCCTTGAAGGCACTGTCTGCGGGTAGGATATCTCCCATCTCGTAGGATTGTATGCCTAGCTTGGTGGCTAACTCCATAGATATAAAATTATGAGTAGAACTAGGGTCAAAGAGAATAAAAGCATCATGTTCTCTTACCTTTCCCCAAGCATGGCATAGAGGAGATCCTTTGTGGTGAGTTTGGTGAATCTCCTCCTCTTGGATTTCAACCAAAGAAGCTCTAGGAGGATCTTGGTGGTTGTTCTTTTGGGGACAAGCGCGGTACGCATGCCCTTGTTCGCCGCACTTGAAACACCGGTTATCTTTACGATAACGCTCAAGCTCTTCAGGAGAGAGTTTATTCTTTCCTTTGTAAACTCCCTTCTCTTTAGCTTTGTTGGAATTGCCCTTAGGAGACTTTTGGACATTGTCCTTCCCCTTAGGCTCATTGGAACCTTTGTTTTCCGGGGGCTTATTATTTCTTTTACCCCCCGTTTGGAAATTGATTCGCGAGGCCACCATAGTATGGTGTATTACCGCCGATATGGTACGTGGCCTTTGGGAGTTGACATACTCCGCCATTTCTTCGGTTAAGCCCGCACAAAATTGTTGCTTTTGCTCTCCAAAATCCAACTTTTTGAAGACAGTGGCTTTGAGTTGTAGGTCCCAAAACTTGTCTACATATTTGTGGATGGATTCATTGGGAGAGAGCTTTAAACTTCGCCATTCGGTGAGTACTTTGTCTTTGGCATCGGTGGCCAAAAACTGCTTCATAATGGAAGCTCTTAAAGCCTTCCATGTTCGTGGAGCTTCACCGTTGGCTCGTAGGCTAGACCACCATTGTCTGGCGGACTTTTGAAAGTGCATAGCTACATGGCGTAGCTTAGAGGACTCCGTGAAGCCCTCATCTCCAAACGCCGCATCGAATTGCTGGATAAAGGCCAAAACTTTATCTGTAGCACCGAAGGTGCCATCATAGGTAAGGAAAGAGATGCTCTTCCCTCCCTCTTTGAATTTCTTCAGCTTGGACGACCTCTTCCATGCGGCATAGGATTTTCTATGGCCTCTTCTTTTTGATGGTTCAAAAGTTGCACCATCACTTTCTTCAGAAGATGAAGAATTTGAAGAAGGTGGAGAAGAGGGTGACCTCTTTCTCGCCTTTTTCTTGTCTTGATCTTTGTCGTCTTCACCATAGCTTTCATAAGATGCAGAGGATGAAGAAGATGGAGAAGAGGGTGTCCTCTTTCTCGCCTTTTTCTTCTCTTGCTTTTTATCATCCCTCTTTGAATTATGGCGTGGAGAAGAATGTAATGGTCTTCTCCGCTTTGGTGGTGATGGAGAGCGTTTAGCCCGCCGTCTTCGTGGAGCCATCTCCGCCGAGGTGGCGGGAGACTCGCTTCTTTCTCGTTCCTTCGGTGGAGGCTCTTGAGTTCTCCTTTGGGAAGGAGATGCATCATCAAGAAGTAAGTTCTTGAGCCCTTCATATGGATTCTCTTCTTCTTCCCGAATCGGAGAGAGACCTCTTTTGGTAGTCTCACAAGGAGGCTTCCTAGGTGTTCTCTCGTCATGGTGATGAGCTTGGAGAATCCCGTGAGCACGGAGCCGCCGTTGCACTTCACTTTGGAGAGATGGATTGCCCATGGCTTGTTGAAGCCTAGAAACAAGATAATTAACAAGCATTGAAGCATCATTAGTAGCTTGCTCATGAGCAAAATCAAAGTTATCAACATTAATTTCACTCTCTTTAATATTGTCAGCCATTCTAACAACTTTTAGGTGTAAACTTTTTAGGTGTACTTTGGCACTTCAAGCCCTAGTTGCTACTCCTCTTTACCCCTTTAGAAAAAGCACTCAAGCTACTGTACCCGCGGCTCGAATACCATTAATTGCAAGGAATAGAAGAGAGGGTCTTTCGACACCAAAACAGCACCGGCTCCTGTCAAGCTTCTAATAGCTCAATAGTGGTTAAGCCGTAGGCAAGCCCCGTAGGACTCCACTATTAAGACCATAGCTCTCGACGGTGATGCCCCATTAACTGCACAAAGGCAGGCGCACTGCAAGGCTGAAAAATCCCTATTCTACTTACTCACAGGCAATTAATAATACCAACCATTTGTAGCTAGCTTGAGGACCTCCCTTCTTGAGCAAGAAAAGAGAAACCTTGAGCTCTGATACCAATGTAACATTTAATGGCCTAAAATCTTTTGTGTAGCGGAATTTAGCATGAACTTAGTGGGCATTTCATTAGAGTTGATTCCTAATGAGAATTACAAGAGTGCTTGGGTGGAGAGAGCAACAAAAAGCATAACACCTAGTTAGATAGCATCGACAATACTTCCAAAAGAGAGAGCAATTAAGCTATTGACAACAGTTGAGGACCGGATTTGCATGGAGCCGGTCCCCCCTCCAAAAGGCTTTGTATTATGGTTTCTCCCATCAAGAGAGACATTGTACAATACAATTCTTTGTGTTCCTTCAAGACTAGCTAGTGCAATGAAGATGGAAGCTTCATACACCAAGCAAAACACTTAATCAAACACAACTTGAATTATCCCCGTTCTCAGACCCAAGACCTCACACACCTTCGAAGATGGTGAGAGTTAGCAGGGTATGAGAGTAGATTGAGAGGAAAAAGAAGTATCTTATGAGAAATAAGTACATCTCCTCACATAATCACTCATATTAGCATAGCTTAGCTTAGTAATTAGCTTGGTAGAGAAGATGAGCATGCATTGAATCTTGGCTCTTGGTTGGATTTGCATCCACATGCCAAGAGAGTGTTGATGTAGGCTTCTATCTCACAAGCTTGGAGTAGGTGATGAGCTCTCCATTAAAGCTTGGAAGGAGATAGAGTATTTTCCCGTCACACATGGTCAAGTGTGAGAGTGTGTGTGTGAATGCCAAGCAAAAATCAGCCCCCTCTCTCTCTTGGGCGAGCCCTAGCTGCTATGTTAGTCTGGCTTTTGCCTCATTGGACCTCCCCAGGTCAAGCCAATAGGGATTAAGCAGCATAAGTGATAGCCTTCTGACATGTGTCCCCCTTTCCCCTTTTGTGAGAGCTTTAGGTAATTAAATAATTAAACTAAACTCTCATTGGACCCCTTTGCCTCCTGGCCAATAGGAATCAGGCAAGCCATGGGACTCCTGAATGCTCATTGGACCCCTTGGGAGACTGCCCAATAGTCTTCTAGGACACTTAATTCTTATTGGTTTCTTTTATTAAATGTTTTTAAATTAATTAAAATAGATTTACTCTAGCCTAATTCTCATTGGTCCACTTCAAGGGTCTTCCAATAGGAATTGGGCATACCTTGTGGGCATCTGGCCTAGGGAGCTGACATGTGTCCCTCATTCCCTTTGTGTAAAGGGAGCCTGTGTGTGTGTGTGTGGCTTTCTCTCTCATCCCCTAGCTTTGGGGCTCGCCCCCTCCCATGTAGGGATGTAGAAAGACTTTTTGGACACACACTAAGCATCCAATTTTCCCTAAGGTTGACCTTTGGACACAACCTTTGAATTTTGGAACCTTAGCATTTTGGAAGTCTTAATGGGCTGAACCTTAGGGTCTTTTTAGCCCGTTGTTTCACATGGCTCTTTTGCAGATGGCCCCCCCTTTGGATCCCTATTTTCCCTCCTTTGGATCCCTACTGTGGCCGGTCTGCTAACTTAACCAATATTCTAGCTTTTTCTCCCTTGGCACTTCCCCACATTAAATGATCAGTTTAATATGAGAAAATCATTTAGGAGAATTAGATATTGATTATTATGACATTCAGGGTGGCAGAGATTGTGACAGTGGTATTAGAGCCCTTGAGGCATGTGATTTTCTCAAAGCATACCGGTCCTACCAAGGAGCAGTCCAAGACCAGACTTATTAACCACTCCCATCCTTCTTACTTCATCAAGCATCGGGCGCGCTCCCGTCTTCATCGCTCTGTCTTATAGGGCATAAGCCATTACCAATTTCTGATTACTCATGGGTTCTTTTGGAGAATCTGAGCAGAGATAACACCACTGGATGGTCAGGCAAAAGAAAAGTTGAAATCCGGCGCGGGAGCCAGAGGAAAGAATAAAGATTTGGACGAGTGCAAAAAAGCGGAACCTGTGATTGTAGGGCCTCTTGAACAAAAGATGAACCAGAGGACCACCAGAAAATGAGCCACAAAGTTTCAAAGCATCAGCCTAACATAGAAAAGGAAAGATGAATGTAAAACTGGTACCGGATTGTGTAGAGACTGACCCAAATCGCATGGACAAAAGTACATAACTTTTCCGTGTATTGGGCAAAGTGAAAGACCAGGAAGCCCTTATCTTCTTTCATGGAGGGGCAAAGGTCAACTTCATTTCACCTGAATTGGTGGCTCGCTTGGGAATTACATTCGATAGGCTAGGGCCAGAGGCCGAGGTTATTCTAGCAGCACCCGGAAGGGACATCTCCATTACACTTTCCATTGGCAACCTTTGTTTTCATTGTCAGGGGTATTTGGGGCAAGAGGATTTTTATATCAAGCCTTTGGAAGGGTGTGATGTCCTGCTAGGAATCCCTCGTACCATAACAACAACATCATGGTTGACTATCGGACAAAGAAAGTGACTAAGAAGGGCAGGAAGATTGTGCTGGACTTGAACTGAAAGGAAATTTTGTCTCTATTGAATCAACATCGATTTTTTTTGTTTATTCAAAATTGAATGATGATCAAAGGTCAAATATGTATGACTTGGACAAAGAATGAAATGAATTTCTGCAAGCTCAGGCTGATTGTTTCCCTGAAGGCTTACCAAGAGAGTTACCTCTCCAAAAATATCATAACGATTGATTTGATTCCGGGTAATACACCACCAAATTGAACACCGAACCAAGTAAGCCAAGCCCAAAAGGAAGAGGTAATGAACCAGATAAAAGAACTTCTAGGAAAGGATCTTGTTCAACCGAGCACTTCTCTGTGCTGCTAAGAACCATGGATCTTGGAGAATGTTCAATTGACTATAGTGCTCTCAATAAAATAACCATCAATTTCCCTATACGAAGGATCGATGATATACTCGACACATTTCAAGGATCTACTTGTTTTTAACTGAATCAATCTAAAGAGTGGATATCATCAGGTCCACATTGCTTTTGAAGACATCTACAAGACAGTTTTCAAGACGACTTTTGGCTTGTATGAATATTTGGTGATGCCTTTTGGCCTTACGACTGCATTGGCTACATTCCACCATATGATGGACAAAAAATTCAGAGGGTACTGATCATTATTGGGCGTGTGTCCTAGTGCAAGAAGGACATGTGAAGTTAAACTTTTCCACTACCCCTTGGCAAATTGAGGACTTCTTTCCTTCAAAGTACACCTGTGAATAGATCAGTCAATGACCATCAACACTTATGGAGTAATTTGGCATTATCTGGGTCATACCCCTAGAAATGCCACAAGGAGTGTTATAAATTAAACAATATATCCTCTCAAGTTGGAATCTTATTCACAATTATATCTTGAAATAGTCATCTCTCTATGAACATAAGAGAAAGATTCCCACCAACACTCAAAAGAATGTAGTCATACTAGTTTTTCTTTGATGTTTTCAAGAACAAGAGATTACCTGCTTGGAGGCTGTCTTAGTTGATTCATGTCATCCCATGAATTATTTTCTTAATAGCAAGGGCAAGCCCACTTTCCATCCATAGAAAGTATCATCCATAGTGGTTGCACCTTGTGCATAGACCCAATTATGTAAAGTGACTGCTATTATAGACATATACAACGATCACTAGCAAATCTAATACCTCAATGCTTCCTAAACAGAGTAGCTGATGTTATAGCAAAAGAATAATTTAGTAATTCAATGGAATGAATCCCATTGTGCTAGCACACCATGCATGCATAGCTATAGATCTGTTATTTGTTTATCTATTATTGAATTATAAATCTTAGTGCAAATTAGAGACTGTTATCTGTTATTGTATTAGTCAAGATTTATCTGTTTGTCATTTGTGTTAATGATGTGTGGTTAAGTGTTAATTAGTCTTTAACTATTGCTTCCCACTCTCATTTCTCTTATTAAGCTCACTTGTTTTGTGAGCTTAATAAGCTTTTGATCTATGTATCTGAGTGATTGATGAGACTGTGCGCCATTGTCCATTTGATTTGTGAGATTAGAGTAGATTAGAGAGTAGGCATTGAGTAGAACTCTCTACTAGCATTGCATTCCCTTTTTCTTCTCTCTCTTGATTAGGATCCTCTTCTTGCACATTATTTTGACTCCATGCTATGCTACACCCTCCAACATTGGCACCGTGTTAGGGATGATCGCCTAAGCTAGCGGAGTTATTATTGTGTAGAAGTGTCATTAATCACTAATCAAAGTAATTTAAGTTTTGCATTAGGTGTTGGTGATGGTGAATGGTTGATTTGTGATGAGATTTGGTTAAAAAATTGTGTGTATTTTCATGTTTTCCCCTTGTTTTCACTAATTGATCCACTAATTTGTGACTAATTTACTAACAATTTGTTTGCTAAACATGGGTGTATGCCTAATTAGAGGCTTGGGCATCACTTTTTTGAAAGAAAATTTCTAAAAATTCATGTGGATTTGAGTGATTTTTAGTGTGTAATGAAGGGATTTTCCATTGATTATCCTCTCTAACTACTCACTACTAGCTTGTGATTCTAATGTTAGGAATAGATAAATCAAGCATTGGAGGTATACTCATTGATAAAATGTGTTTAATTTCCATGGATTTAATGCTACACATAAGTCTTTGGGGTGGTGATTGGTTGTTTCTAGGTGAAATGCGGTTAAGTGGTTGCTAAGTACAAACACATTTGTGTAGGTGAATTGAGGTTAAGCGATTGCGGAGTACACACATGTATGTGTAGGCATCATTGGAGTTGGAATTCAATGCAAATATTGATGCAATTGTGAGTACACTAACTCACTCATTTGTTGATTTATGTGCACGTTTTATTT
This sequence comes from Adiantum capillus-veneris, assembly GCF_014529385.1. Lineage (NCBI taxonomy): Eukaryota > Viridiplantae > Streptophyta > Polypodiopsida > Polypodiales > Pteridaceae > Adiantum > Adiantum capillus-veneris. The sequence goes on along the minus strand of NC_140944.1, from coordinate 48,301,145 downwards.
GAAGATTGGGTGTATCAAAATTGGTGCAATTTCATGTGCATTAGTGTGTGCCTATGTGTAGGCAAAGTGCACACGTTTGAGTGTAAATGTATGGCAATGTTGATCCTAATCAATTGATGCAAAGCAATTGGATGTTTGTGGTTGCTGAATTGATTATGATATATGGTTTTGAGTATTCGAATTGCCCCGTTATTCCGTCGACATTGAGCTAGAATTATGTGCGTGTAAGCTTGTTAAGTGTGTGCTAATTTGCATATTTACACAATTGGAGATTGATTTGAATGAATGAATTAGTGTGAAAATGAAATGTTTCAAACGTTGATTTGATTGTGAGTATTTGACCAATGTGCAAAAATTCTTTAATTAAACCACTAGTTAGACAAATTTTTGGGTCAAAATTGATTAAAAAGTGATAAAAACCGATCCAAGACACTTCAATTTTGAATTAATAATTTGATGCATGGTTGAATGAATGGTGTATTTGCATTGTTAAGTGTTGTAAATTGACTTTTGGTCATTTTTCACGTTGACTACCGTTGCAGATGTCTCTCTCTTCCCCCTGTTTGCGTCGAGCTAGCCCTATTCCCTCCTTGTTTTCCTCCACCCTCTGCTCGCTCTGACAACCCTGCCTCAATTAGCACTCACTGCCAGCCTGCTTGCGATGCAATTGACTTATTTTTTATTATTTTTTTCTTTTTTCTTTTTAATGCGTTACCTTTTAAATTTTCAAAGTTTATCTCACCTTTTTTTCTTTTACAATTGTTTTCATTTCATTTCATTTCAAATTTTAATTTGTTTATAATTTTATTTTTCATTCATTTAGTTTTATTTTTTATTTAATAGAAAATCCCTAACAGCAAATTTCAAAAATCAAAGTTTTTTTAGAAAAGAAAATAAAAAATTAAATAATTTAAAAAACAGAAAGATAAATAAACAGAAAAAGAAAAAGATTTACATATTTTTTTAAAAATCCATGAAATACAAAAATCTAAAAAGGGCAAAAAATAAGAATGAAAAAATCAAAGAAAAAGTCAAAAAAAGAAAATAAAAATTAAAAAAAACACTAAAAGTCTCAAAAAAATAAAAATTCAAATAAAAAGCATAAATTCATAAAAGGCAACAAGAAAACCTTAATAAAATAGAAAAAAACTAAAAATGATTTTTTTTAAAATAAAACAAAAAGGAAAACTCTAAAAATAATTTAAAAATGCATTTGTTTTTCTTTCTTTTTCTTTTGAGTAATTTTTTCTTTTTCTTTTTAGTTTTTATTTTATTCATTTTCTTTTTACTTTGCATTTCTTTGTTTGTTTTTCTTTGTATAATTTTTCATTTTATTAAAAAAATCCAAAAATTGAAAAATGATTATTCTGTTTTAATTTCTTCCTCCCGACCCGTCTCCTTGCTTCCCACATGCATCACACATCCCATACACAGCCAACTCATGTGCATTTATGCACGATTAGACACATTTTAGAGTAGATGTGTCTGGAGAGTTGGATTTTGTCACATTTTGTCCGGTTATGCTCGATTTGACTAGGTTTGCATCATATAGCACACATAGACCCTGTTATTACACGGTTTTTGATTTGGATCTACATTCAATCAGCTCACAAGCTTTAGAGACGATTCATGTGCATTATTTCATTTTGACTTGATTTGACAACAAATTCCATGCTTGACCATCTTTGACCTTTGATTTGCTATAGAGATTCATTTGTGGCCTTGATATTGACTAGGTTGCGCTAGTTAGAGCCCATTTGCATTGGAGATCTTGATTGGCTTGATTTTAGCCGTTCATCACATGCTTACACACGATTAGAGCCCGATTTGATCTGTCGATTGATTTTTGATTGAGACTTGGGTCCATAGATGATTCTTAGAGCTTGTTCACACATAGTGACTCAAATTAGCGTTTGGATAGCCTTTGATTGCCAAAGTTTTGCACCATAGCTAGTGCACTTGCTTATTGACCTAGATCAATAGATTTTGGTGATCATAGATCTTGAGGCCATGTTTGATAGGTTATTGTGCATTTATGGTGACCTAGATGGATTGCCTATATACACACACATAGACACCCATCATAGGTATATTCAATTTCAACTCACGAACCATCAGACGCCTAGTTTCCAAGTGCTTAACACTAGGTTGGTAACCTAACAGGACATAAAAGTGTCCTTTCACGGTTTTGAAAAAAACCTCCAAAACCATAGTAGATCCACTCATTTTGTAAAATCCTTTCATGAGGTTATAGTTCAAGGCCTACTATACATGGAAAAAATAAGAAACTTGTAAAATTTCTCATCTTTTGGTCACACCAAGCCTCCAAAGTTGATGGATCATTACATTTTCATCAAAACAGTCATTTCTTACGTTTTGTTGCATAAAAATAAGATTAGGGATTTTTGTAGGACTTGAGATAAATTCCCTAGTTAACTTCAATGGGTTGGTATACATTTCTTACCAAGGGGAATCTTGGGGACAAAGATGAAGTGCTAAATACAGCAAACATGAAAAAACTGGGTTCAACATTATGAGTTGTAGAATCCCATAAAAACTATTCAATATCTAGCCAAATTTGATCCTTATGACTAGATATGGTTACTACCTACAAAATGCATGTAGTTGTCACAAGAAACTAACAATATTGAAAAAGCTATACTTGATATACTAGAATATTTCGTTTTCTTCTATAATTGAAAAAATCAACCATCGTTGTCTACTATGCAAAATAGGGTATCAGGTGCCCCAAAACTCAAGGAATATTAGCTTTATGTTACAATATGTGACATAGAAAATCAAAACTGCATTTGGATATCATGAAAGCCACCAAAAAAATCATAGAAGAGCTAAAATTGGCTAAAAACCAGGATTTGACAAATTTTGTAATTTGGTCATAACTTACAACTTTAACATTTATTTTTTCCTAGAAGCATTAGGACATGTTGAGGGCTACTAAAGATAGTTCTCTAGCATTATAGACCTCACAAACATGAATTCTAGAGTGGTATAGTTGTAGAAAGCTGAAAAAAGCCAAAAACAGGACCCGTTTTTTCACACAGTTTAGGTTGTGAAATGTTGTGCAAGGACAAGGTTAAAGATGGAATTGCTATTCCAAAAAAATGTCGAGTTTTTTTCAGCTCATGAGACAACTTTTTAGACAGATAGCACCTCAAAATCCATTTTGAAACTCTTGACATAGTTCAAGGAAAATGGTCACTTAACAGCACATAAAAGTGTCCCAGGACATAAAAGTGTCCCATTACCAACCTAGTGTTAAAGCCCGAGTACACCCAACCTTGCCAAATCACATTCTTGACGGCCTTGGTACATCATATAGACACATGATAGAGGATATTCTGGGGAGTTTCATGCTAGTCCTTCATGAGGATCGCCCAGACACACTGAGCTTCCACAAACTGTATCAATGTACTTGTTTGACGGTGGACCCTTTTATGCTCATGAGCATCGAAAGATGTACATGAGTACTAGAGCCAGATTTAGAGAGTAAACTACCTCCAATATAGTCAATGCTATCCCACTAGGCTCCTTATGACGTACCTATAAGAGCACTTACAATGGGGCTACATATACGTTTTTATGTGGACGACTCTATTTCAGTTCTTCGTGTAGTACAATTGAGCCTACATTAGACCCTATGACCACACCGTTGTCAGCAGTTTTTTGGAGCAAGGGATTGCGTATATGTACATACACATGCATGGTGCATAAAATAAAGGATTTCCCAATTTCCAGAGCCAGGTGGTTACGTGGGGCCCACATGTGTACATGTAGGACAAGATATACATAGTGCGTAGATTTTCACTATTACCAGTACCAATGTGTTTTCTATATAATAATGAGGAGTTGGTAGAGCGTAAAACTTCTCGAGGAAGCTATCCGCGGGCCGACGACATGAGGTAAGCAGGTGCGTCAGATGGCATCTAGTGGCATGAGGAGGGCGAACGGGGTCAATATTTGCACGCCGATGAGGACGGACACAACGTGGGTGTTTTCTTGTGAGAGTTATGCAGAAAGGTCATCATTAGGACCACTTTTTGGGGCCACTTCACGTGGTTGCGAGACGCATTATTGAAAAGAAATGAGTGCCAGGTGTGCGGATGATGCAAAAAGGTGACAACTATGCATTGCAAGGTCAGTTTTTGGCTTGTTCGGGGTTCGTTTGAGGTCATCTAAAAGGCCAAGGGTGCCGAACTAATAAAGCTAAGTGTGGGAACTGAAAAAACAGAGAGAAGACTAGAAAAAACATGGAGAAGAGAGGAGGAATAGCCGTAGGTGTGTTTTTGGGGTTTTTGGAGCCTGTTTTGGCCGTAAACTGCTCATCCGAGGTCGGATTTGAGCACTTTGACATTGTAGACTGGGGTTTTGGGCCATTCCGGACGCGATGGCGCCGTCCATTTTGACAAATTCCTCACTCTTTTTATGTTTTTTTTGCTGTGTAAGCTTCTCCTATGAGCGAAGCTTCCGCTCCAATTTGTGATTGTATCTGGTATCTTTTACCCATATTGTGTGAGCTGTTTGCCCCATTGGTGTTGGCCCAAGCTCATTTGTATCTAAACATCAAAAATTCTCCTCTTTTGCGCTGAATTTTTGGGTGTGTGTGTGTATGTGTGTGTCTCTATGAGGAGTGGGCAAGTGGATAATCTCTCTCCTCTCACTCCATAGGTGTGTTCCCTGTCTCGGCCAGGGGTATTGTGTAATCCGAGTGGTGCCCCATAGTGTGTGTGTGTGTATCTTCCCAAGAGTGTGTGTCGGGTCGTTATAGAGGCGCTGTGTGTGTTTTCATCCCGCTCACATTCTTTTGGCGCCCCCACGGAGGATCTTCTTTGAGTACCTTCTGCTTCGAGCTTCGAGCTTCGAGCTTCGAGATTCAGGATTACACGCTGCAGATTACAGATTACAGGTTACATGTTACAGGGACAGGTACAGGTACAGGTGATTCACACAGGTACAGGTAGCTGGAGTACAGTGATATACTAGCATTGGTGTCACTTGCAGTTGTTGTGGGTCTGTATCACTTGGCGCCTGTTCGAGCGCATTGTCTATTGGATTGTACGTTACTTGTGGAAAATCCCATTGTGCGCCTTTGTGAAACCATACTTGGTTTTATTTGGCAGTCCAAGCCATTTCCGAGACTTGGTCTGGAAGATAGTCATTTCTGAGACTTGACTATACGCGATTTGCATAAGCCTTCGTGTGAGGGTCGATAGCGTGAGGTTTTATTGAGCTGGGGGATTCTCAAATGTGGAGATCCTTTCGGTGATACAGGTAGCTAGAGCACCCTTTTTGTGACCTCGCCATAGGCTATGTACTAGTGAGTCCTACTTGATGCTCGGGTTCTATTGTTGACAGTTTATGCATACATATACACTCTATATTTTGGGTTCCTACTGCTCTATTTCTGGGGAAACTCTGCTAGAATTTTTCCAAGTTATGATGGTTGGTTTTTTGGTCTTTTGAGCCATTTATGCTGTTATGCTGCTGAAATTTTGGCAAAATCAGAGGTTAAGTCAGGTGTGCCTTCTTGGGAGCTTCATGGTTGGCTTTAATGGATGATCAAAATGGCCCTCAATTCACTCCATTTCATTTAACTCAAAGAATCTAGATAAATGTTCATTTGTCCAGGAAGATTTTTTTCCAGCAGCACATAGTCTTTATGTTCGGGCCAAGAAGATTACGAGAGATCTTGGAATGTCCTTTGCCTGTTGTAATTCCGATGATCAACTATGAAAACTCATTTGATGTGCATGTGTTTGTCCTTATCTAAAACTAAGCTCCATTGAAGTTTCTGGGGATTGGGTAGTGAATTTTTGAGTTCTTGCACGTGTGTTCAAAGGGGTTCTCAAAACATTGAAACTTGGGTAGCCATGGCTTTCTCTTATCCGGAGTTTCATGGAAGAAGTGATGAAGATGTAGAAGAATTTTTGGAAAAGATGGAGGTTGCCTGCATTAGCAACCAGATTCATGACCCTACGCAGATGTTACGCCTTCTCCAAATTTATTTGAAGAGTGATGCACGAGTTTGGTCTAAAGCATTTGAAGAGGAGTTGCATGTGGCTGATCCACCTGTAAGGTTGAGTTGGGACAATCTACGACATGGGTTGGAAGTGGAGTTTGTGAAGATAGAAGATCCTGACAAAGTGTGGCAAGAAGTACAGGCTTTGGTGCAAAAGAAAGGTGAGCCAATAGATGCGTACATACGTAAGTTTTCATTGGCATGGGAGCGAATGTGCAAGGCCTTAGCACCACAGGTACCCCCACCTGACATGATGAAGAAGGATAAGTTCTTATCTGGTCTTTGGGAGAATATACGTTGGAGAGTGGAGCTAAAGAAGCCTAGGACATATGAAGATGCACTAGAGGTATCAAGGAACAAAGAGTGGAAGTTGAGGAAAATGAGCCAGTTAGGGGTGGAGTCTTTGCCCATGAGGTCTGAATTTCAGCCTATAGAGTCTTTACAAGGTCGCATGTCAGGGGTTCATCACGAACCAGTGGTTCCTGTTACTACTCAGGTTATGCCAGCAGTGGTCACTACAGCAGTGAAAGATGATGGGCTAAGGCAAGACATGAGGCAAATGGTAGATTTGATGAAGAATCTCAGCCTAAACATGCTAGGTCAAGTGGGAAATAATCGAGGTCGAGGGAGGTTTGCAAATCAGCCAGGAGGTGAAGAAAGGCCTAGGAATGGTGTTGGACAAAGCAATGGTACGTTTTGGAGGCAGACGCCCACATGTTATAATTGTGGAGAGCTGGGTCACATCAGCCCGCAATGTGATAAGCCACCAAGGATGGGGGGAGACATGTATCTATTGCCAAGACAGGTGCTAACTAGGTCAAATGATTATGGCATCGAAATTAAGGGAGACGAAGGAACCAGTGGACTGACCCAGGAGGAAAAGGGAAAGACAAAAGTGCTAAGTGTAGTCACATTGGAGAAGGCATCAAAGCTAGAGGATACATTAGTGATGCCTATTGGGAAGAGGACCACAGAGGATACGGAAGGAAGAAGTGCCCCAGGTCCTAGTAAGAAGAAAGGAAAGAGCCATGAAGGCGAGGATGTCAAGGCCAAGAGGAAAAGGAGAGCTCGTCGAAAGTTTCATGTTTCAGATTTTCCACTAGGGGATGGGCAATTAATCTATGACTTGAAGGAGTATCTGACGAGCAGGAAGGCATATGTTACTTTTGGGTAGCTTATAGAGATGGTGCCTAAGCTAAAGCGACAGTGGAAGAGGATGGTTAACCCAATGGAGAAAGAGCCAGAGAGAGGTTCAGTAAAGGTGTTGGCAATGGATGAGCTACCAGACATTTGTCCAATAGTAGATGTGTGGCATAAAAGGAAAAATTTGGGACAAGGTTATGTGGATGGCGGAGCCCAAATATGTGTCATAACACACTCATGCGTTGAGAAGATGGGTCTCACAGTGGCTGGGGTGTCAGGTTTTCGGATCAGATTGGTAAACCATCAAAAAGTAAAATGCTTGGGTGTTGTAAAGAGCTTAGAAGTGGAGGCATATGATGCAAAGGCAGTGGTTGATTTTCATGTGATGCCAGCAGGATTGGGAGCATATCCTATTATACTGGGCAGACCATGGTTACGTGCAGTGGGAGCTGTTCAAGATTGGCGACATGGTACGATTAGCCTCTATGGAAAGACAGGTACCAAGAAGCTTTATAATATGGACACAAGGAAACGATTAGAGGGGCTTTATGAAGATGAGGATAAGTCTAGTGATGAAGAATCTTCCACGGTGACAAATGAGGACAGTGATAGCACTACCAGTAGTAATGAGGTTGCTGATGTTGCATTTCTTTTGATGGCAAAGAAATCTAGCAGTTTGGTTTAGTTGCATTTGCGAATGAGGTTGAAGATGAAAGTGAAGGGCCTTATGAAGTGATTGAAGGGTTGATGCAAACCAAGGTTGAGTTGTCAAAGAAGCAGGAATTGATGACACAAATGATCAGTGGAGACCTCTCAGCTATGGAGAAGGATATATATATGCACATGCTGGCTAGTTTTCCTGATTTGTTCATTACTTCATATGAAGAGATCAGAGGGTTCAAGGGTGAAGAGATGCATATAGAGCTGAAAGAAGGTGCTAAGCCAGTGCGGAAAAGGCTAAGAAGGATGGGTCAAAAGCAAATGGAAGCCGTGCGAGAAGAGGTGGACAAGTTGTTGAAGGCAGGGTTCATAGTCCCTGTGGAGACCACAGAATGGGTGAGTCCAATTGTAGTCAGTCCAAAGAAGGATGGGAAGTGGAGAATTTGTGTAGATTTTAAGCCCTTAAACGCAGCCACTAAGAAGAACCCATATCCTCTTCCATTCATCGATCAGATCTTGGATTCAGTGGTAGGTTATGAGAGGTACAGTGTGTGTGATGGTTTTTCAGGCTATTTTCAATTGAAGATTGCTCTTAAAGACCGCACAAAGACCACTTTTATTATGCCATGGGGCTGCTATTGCTACACAGTATTGCCATTTGGGTTTTCAAATGGACCAACCTTCTATCAAGAGAGAGCAAATTGGGTGTTGGAACCATTCATTGGTAGTTGTGTTAAAGCTTTTATGGATGAATTCTGTGTTTATAGCAGTAGGGCTGAACACCATGAGAAGATGCAGATGGTATTCGCTCGATATGATGAATGTGGAGGACAACTAAATCCAAAGAAATGTCATCTAGCACAGCCAAGGGTGAAGTTATTGGGCCATATGGTGTCAGAAAATGGCATTGAGGCTGATCCAGATAAGGTTAAGTCTATTATTCTTCTTCCATCACCTACGAGTCCAAAGCAATTGGCAACCTTTATACACAAAGTGAAGTACATGGCAAGGTTTATTCCATTGTCTTCTCAGATTCTTTATCCATTACAACAAGTGGCAAAGCATGATCCATTGCAATGGGATGACAAGTGTGAAGAAGTGTTTCAAGAGGTGAAAGAGGTGTTAGGGGGTTTGTCAGCCATGTAGGCTCCTGATTGGGAGAAAGTTTTTATTTAAATCCCTTGGTAGGGGATGATTCCATTGGAGCCATTCTATTGCAAAAGGGGAAGGGCAGCCATTATATGAGGCCAGTGTATTGTGCAAGCCGAGTGAAGTTGGCAGCGGAGAGAAAGTTCTCGAAAGTAGAGCTAGTGATGGCCAGTGTAATATTTGCTTGTCGACAATTTCGTCATTACTTGCTACCACGGCCTTTTGTTTTCTTGACGAGTTATGCCTTTTTGCCACAGTTACTTAATGGTACTAACATGTCAAATGTGGTAAAGAAATGGGTAATTGAGCTGCAAGAGTTTGAGTTCTCTTTTCTAGTAGAAGATAGTACAAGGGCTACCCTAGCTGATTTGTTGACCTACAAGGAGAATCCCCTTATTGTTAAGGAAGAGGTGGTGATAAAGGTAGTTGAAGAAGTGCCACAGATCAGCAATGCACATGTGTTGTTCTTTGATGGTTCATACACAAAGAGCCATGATGCAGCTTCAGGGGGTATAGCACTTTCTGATCCAGAGGGGAAGCTAGTATGCAAGAGAGGGTTCAAATTGGATGTTCATAGTAACAATGAGGCTGAATATGCTACTCTGGAAGCCGGATTACACATTTGTTTGAAGCATGGGGTTCGAAGGTTGAGCATAAAACGTGATGCCTTGTTAGTGGTGAAGCAAGTGCTGGGTGTGTGGAAGAGCAAGAACACCTCATTGAAGGAAATGTGCTTAAGAATTAAAGGACTGTTAAAAAAGTTCGAAGCATGGAGCATCAGACACATTGAACGTGCTCTAAATGGAGAGGCACATGAAGCAGCTCAAGGCATGATTGGGGAGCTATTTGTGTTGAGGACCACTTTACCTCTTTATCATGGCCGGGAAAGTTTAGCTCAAGAAGAGGAGTTTTTGCTAACAGGAATCATTCCAAAGGAGATTCAGAAGTCTAAGAAGTATGGCTTTGTGCGTAGAGCATACAGGTACAAATTGATTGGTGATGTCTTATACATGAAAGGGACTGATCTCGTGTTGAGACGTGTACCTTGGTGGGAGGAGCTTTACAGAGTGTTGGAAGAGAATCATGAAGGCGCATGTGGTGGCCATTTTGCTCTAAAGATCACCTTGCATAAGATTTTGCAAGAAGGGTGTGTATGGCCTAGTTTGCACAAGGATGTTCACCATTGGTGTAGGTCTTGCAATAGGTGTCAAGCATTTGGGAAGAGAGTGTTGAAGCCAGAGCTACGAAAAACCATTATGGCGTTTGACGTGTTTGAAAAGTGGGGGATTGATGCAATAGGCCTGTTACCTATCACAAGCAGGGGCACAAGCTATATCTTGACGGCAGTGGACTATCTCTCTAGATGGGCAGAGGCTATAGCAGTAAAACAGATCACTGCAAAGGATGTGGCAAAATTTGTGTATAATGAAATATGTTGCAAGTTTGGGGTGCCAATAGAGCTACTTTCAGATAAGGGGCCAGGATTTAGAGCTAAACTGCTAGACTTCTTATGCACAAAGATGAAGATTAGGCACCAGCATACCACTCCTTATTCCCTGCAGTGTAATGGCTTAAATGAAAGATTCAATGGTGAGTTGGTACAAATTCTTTCTAAAGTGACAGAGCACCAAGGAAAGAATTGGGATTTGCAATTGCCTAGTGCATTATGGGCTTACCGTACTTCGGTGAAGACAGGTACAGGGTTTACTCCATTTCATTTGGTGTATGGAAAGGAAGCACTATTGCCTGTGGAGGTAGAGTTGCCTGCGGTCAAGATGTTAGAGAAGTTGCTTGGGCCGCCTAGTGATGCATTCAAAGAGAGGCTCTTGCAGTTACAAGAGGTCCAGTTGGATAGGATGAGCGCATTGGAGCATTATGGGCAGATACAGGATAAGGCTTTGGCAAAGATAAATGAAAAGGTCAAAAGTAAGGGTATCAAGAAACATGACTTGGTTTTGCGCTACAACAGTAAGCTGGACAACACCTTCCAAAAGAAGTTTCAAATTAAGTGGGAAGGCCCTTTCAAGGTAGTGGAGTGTTTTCCAAATGGCACATATCAGCTGGCTAACCTGGATGGTGTTCTACATAAGTCAAGGGTAAATGGATTGCGTCTTAAATTGTATCATGCTAGATTGATGATGGTGGAGCAAGATGAGTTGTCTGTGGATAAAGCAGTGTTGGTGAGAGATGAGGAGACCTGTGATGCGGCGAGTCTCATATCTCTCTTTGCTACTGCTGATCATGAACGATCTAGCAGGAAAGGGGAGGGGCAAATTATGTCAGGAGATTTTTGGAGCAAGGGGTTGTGCATATGTACATACACATGCATGGTGCATCAAGTAAAGGATTGCCCAATTTCCAAAGCCAGGTGGTTACGTGGGGCCCACATGTGTACATGTAGGACAGGATGTACATAGTGCGTAGATTTTCACTATTACCAGTACCAATGTGTTTTCTATATAATAATGAGGAGTTGGTAGAGCGTAAAACTTCTCGAGGACGCTATCCACGGGCCGACGACATGAGGTAAGCAGGTGCGTCAGATGGCATCTAGTGGCGTGAGGAGGGCGAACGGGGTCAATATTTGCACGCGGATGAGGACGGACACAACGTGGGTGTTTTCTTGTGAGAGTTATGCAGAAAGTTCATCATTAGGACCACTTTTTGGGGCCACTTCACGTGGTTGCGAGACGCATTATTGAAAAGAAATGAGTGCCAGGTGTGCGGATGATGCAAAAAGGTGACAACTATGCATTGCAAGGTCAGTTTTTGGCCTGTTCGGGGTTCGTTTGAGGTCATCTAAAAGGCCAAGGGTGCCCAAATAATAAAGCTAAGTGTGGGAACTGAAAAAACAGAGAGAAGACTAGAAAAAACGTGGAGAAGAGAGGAGGAATAGCCGTAGGTGTGTTTTTGGGGTTTTTGGAGCATGTTTTGGCCGTAAACTGCTCATCCGAGGTCGGATTTGAGCACTTTGACATTGTAGACTGGGGTTTTGGGCCGTTCCGGAGGCGATGGCGCCGTCCATTTTGACAAATTCCTCACTCTTTTTATGTTGTTTTTGCTGTGTAAGTTTCTCCTAAGAGCGAAGCTTCCACTCCAATTTGTGATTGTATTTGGTATCTTTTACCCATATTGTGTGAGTTGTTTGCCCCATTGGTGTTGGCCCAAGCTCATTTGTATCTAAACATCAGAAATTCTCCTCTTTTGTGCTGAATTTTTGGGTGTGTGTGTGTATGTGTGTGTCTCTGTGTGGAGTGGGCAAGTGGATAATCTCTCTCCTCTCACTCCATAGGTGTGTTCCCTGTCTCGGCCAGGGGTATTGTGTAAGCCGAGTGGTGCCCCATAGTGTGTGTGTGTGTATCTTCCCAAGAGTGTGTGTCGGGTCGTTATAGAGGCGCTGTGTGTGTTTTCATCCCGCTCACACCGTCTACACAGCCGACACAACTTAGATCACCTCCACCTCATCCACATCATCTAGGAGATAGACATCCATTGAGAGCATGGCAGAGGCGAGGGCAGATATGGAGCATAAGAGCTAGAGCATTACCAGTGCATCGCAAGAGTTACCATGCACAAAGACAACCACATCATGTTCCTGACTACTACAAGTACACATGCTAGAGAGGCTAGAGAGACTGTACCACATATAATGAGCACACAGGCCACTGAGCTTGCTAGATCACATACATTGGATGTGCTGATGAGATATAGATCACCATCGAGAGACACCACACAAGTACCACTTGATGATAGAATTTCCATGACAAGCAAAGAGTACCATATTGAGCTTATGCTACATTTCTTAGGATATAGAGGAGTCATGCCTTGGTTTGTTGACCTTGATAAACATTCTTACACTAGAGGCACCTTCTTGGAAAACATTGACCCTTCGATACTATGACAAGTAGTCATAATTCAGAGATGTCATTATGGTTTGAATGAGTTCTTTATTGATGAGCTGAAGGGCACATACATGTCCCTAACGATCAGCTTATACTATGTTGTGGAGAGAGCACATCTCGATGATTGTTTAGACACCTAGATACATCTTAGGATAGTGCAACTACATATAATGGAGCACACATTGACCTATGTTGATGATTGTGAATGCAGATATCAACGAGAGAAAACCACATGATGTTTTGAGCCAATCATGAGCATTATGGTATATCCTGTTGGAGATCCTCACGATAGGATTTATAGGGACATAGATGGTACCCGCTATTCCTTGACAATTGAATAGCCCTATTATCCATGGCATGGCCAGGATGTTGTAGTGATGACCGTTGAATAGACTTGAGTAGACACAGACATATGTTGATGATAGTGGATGTAGGTACACATGAGAGTCTAGCACATTTGGTGAGTTACTTTTGAGGGAGAGTGCCATGCTTATATTGGGCTTTGGATCCATCAATAACCATAGAGGACCCAGGATACTTCAGCGTGCAATCCAAAAACAAAATTCAAATGGTAGAATCATTTCAGGTATACTTAGTTCACTCTATAATAACAAAAATATTGCATATTTGGTTCTTGATTTTGTGTTCTCATTTTCCATTGTAGGTTGATAAGGAAAATTCTGAAATCCTCAATTGGATTTCTAGACAAAACAAAACTCCTTCTATCATTAGTGAACAAAGAAATGGAGGCATGCTTTCAATGGAAGGATTTGGTGATTATATAGGCGAGTGGCACATGGTGAGTGACTAAAAGACTCTTAAGTGCATGCACAACATAACACACGGTGCAGCTGTGGAAAATCCATGCTTATACTGCATGGCTAATGCACAATATCTTGAGCGTGTGCAATGGAGTAGAGCTCCCAATAGACATCTTCAAGATAAATCTTTTAGGTTAGTGCTTGATATTCCTTTGAGTAGACTACACTTCATACACTTTGCAAAATATTGAGAATGTGGTTCATTTGTACATATGTTTTTCATGGACCTTAAAGCCAAAGAATCAGTCAAAAAGAGTCAACAAAGCATTAGAGGGAGTTCTCTTAGACATTGGTTTGCATGGAGGCAATGTCAAAATTGAACAGGACCCTAAGATGTCTCAAAGTCGTTACAAGGTATCTAGGAAAGCATCGATAGGCAGCATGAAGGCCAAAAGGTTTCTTGGGTCAAAGACTCTGATAGCGAGGATAGGAGAAACCTATTCAATAAATGGAAATAGTTACAGAGAGTGGTTAAAGGAAATGTTGGTGGGGGGGGCAAGTCAAAATCACAAGGAAAACATGTGGAAATCACTTGATAAAAATTTCCACTACATTGAGTATCATTCTTGGGACAAATTTAAGCTCAACTCATTTCAAGCATCCTTGTTGGATTGGAAGAAGGCATACCTAGTAGGGTGGGGTGGACAACATATAACTCATTACATGGTGAGTTAGGATGCTCCATATGCAACCAATATTTAAAACTCTACTCTACTCACCATTTTGTTTTATTACAATGTAGCACATACTGTTCAACCATGGTCCATATTTTTCCAAGACATACGGCTCATTGTCAATATGGTCCACACAAAGCATGGAAAAGACTCACTACATGGCAAGAACAGGTTACTTTAAGCACACGAGATGTTGGGGAGGAAAAGATAAAGCTAATAGCCAATTAGAGTTACACCAATGGACTTATAGACGACTTATTCATGGAGAAAGGCCAGAAGGAGCTTCTTTAGAATTCAAAAATTACACGTTCTTTTCAGCACATCCACAAAGAAAAAAAGCAAAGGGCCTGGGAAAACTCAAATGCTGGGGAGATTCATGCGAGCTGGCCACAATCATGATTTCAGAGCAGCAGAAGGTGGTCCTGAGCCTATCATTTTTATCCTCTTCGTTGCACCTTCTTCTTCCTTACTATGTACCTCTTTGATATGCAAGTCCCGTAGACGAACTCTTTCCCTTGTTGATGGTAGCATCCTTGCAGGTATCAAGCATTTTCTTTCCCTCAAAAATAGTCGTTGTTGTATTGATCGAAGCTCCTCAGGTCTTCAACTCCTCCCGCCAGAGCCTGATATTTGTAGGACATGAAATAGGGGTCTCTGAGTGCTTGGCACCCATACCCGATGCCAAAGACGCATAGAGAAAATTATTTCTCTATCAAAATTAGCCTTTCTACGTTCAGTGGCAGGGGATACCCACCACACAATCTTGTTATAACTTTCATTGCAAACAGAGGGAACTTTACATTTTCCTCAGAGTATTCCTTGTGGTATATTATGACCTACAAAACAATATTAAAACATTCATGATACATAAGTGAGATGCGTACAATAGAGTCAAGTACTTGAAAATTTTCTATAAACCTTTTTGTGGTTGAAACATCAAATGTACTGAGACACCGTTGCATCCTTGCCTCATACTCCAGTGACAAGCCCTTGCCTTGTGCCTCTTTCTCTTCTAAGGAAACTATCATCATACACAAGCATCTGTCAAGAAGAAGATTGATCTCAATATTGTATCATTGGGCCATCTCTAGAACCCTCACTACAAGAGGCTCTTCACATTTGCGACGCTCACACAGCGACGCTCCAAAAAAAAATTCCCGGCGTCGCTATAAGCGTCGCTATGAGCGTCGCAAATTTCTTTGTAAATTTGCGACGCTCATAGCGACGCTCATAGCGACGCTCATAGCGACGCCAGCTGGGGTAAAAAAAATAACCGAGCGCGCCCAAAAACTCAGATCTCAGATCTGAGTTTTTCGGCGCCCTCAAGCAAAGAGCAGGTAACGCTCTCCCTCACTCTCTCTCTCTCTCTCTCTCTTTTTCTTTTACACACACACACACACACACACACACACACACACGCACGAGGAGAGGAAGGAGAGACAGGTATGCTCCTTCCCTCTCCTCATTCTCATGTTCCCTTCCTTTCTTTCTCTCTCCCTCGCTCTCTCTCTCACACACACACACATACACACACACATATAGTGTTTTTGAGAGAGAGAGAGAGAGAGAGAGAGAGAGAGTGCAAAAACGCACACACATACATAAACAAAGAATGCACACACACATTGAGAGAGAAAAAGAGAGAGAGAGCATGCATAAACAAAAAACGCACGCATTGAGAGAGGAAAAGAGAGAGAGAACATGCATAAACAAAAAACGCACACATTGAGAGAGGAAAAGAGAAAGAAAACATGCATACGATCCAAAAAAACGCACACACATTGAAAGAGAAAGAAAGAGAAACTAAGGGAGCGTCGTAGGAAACTAATTAAAATTAAAAGACCTAAAGATCTAGCCGACGAGGAGTTGAACTGAAGACCTATTATTCAAGAGAGAAATGGCATAATCAATCTATCATACTTGGCATGGGTGATAGAAAGGTTATACCATTTATCTCTTTTTATTGGCACACACATCCACACACGCGCACACACACAGGAAGAAGAGAGTTATAACGTCGTAGGAAACTATTTTAAAAGACGTTAAAGATTAGGTTATATGTAGACTTACATTAAATTAGATTTAGGTTTATTTTTAACTAGATTTACATTTATTTAAGCTAGATTTAGATTTATGTTATATTAGATTAGATGCGGGTCTCCATAGACTGCGATGCCTGCATGAAGCGGGTGAAGAAAGCCCTCAATGGAATATAGGGTATTGCTGCCTTCTCTCATAGTGGGCTCCGTCGATCCAAAAGTACTGGTGAAATGTCTTCAGAAGATAGGGAAGAAGGTGGATCTTCAGGGCGGCAAGAGTCACTACATCCCCGACACAATGACCATCTAGACAACCTCTAGTCATTAGACTTACGTTAAATTAGATTTAGCTTTATTTTTAGTTAGATTTACGTTTATTTAGATTTACGCTTATTTACGTTAGATCGAGTCCACGCAAAAATTACTTACGGTTTAGGGTTTAGAGTTAGACGAACAGTGAAAAGATCTACTGTGAAAAGATGTTAAGATGAAGTGAAGTGCTACAGCTAGAGAAGAGGCAAAGGGATTTTGTCCACTACATGCAGTATCATGTAGACGTGGGTGTCTAGATTTCTTGTACCCACAAATATAGGTATTGACCAATAAAGACGAGATTATAACCCGGTGGTTCTGATCTCCGTGCACCTCTAGACCGAGGTGTGCGGGGATTGGACATGACTAGAGAATGTGAGGTAAAGAGAGAGAGAGAGAGAGAGAGAGAGAGAGAGAGAGAGAGAGAGAGATAAGACGAAGAATGCCAATAGAATATTAAATTTGTTGTCTAGGTTATAAGTTTTTTATCCTCATTATGAGTAGCGACGAAGATGTGGGACCGTCCAACCGAAACACCTATCTCTCAACGAGGGTCTTATGTCCTTGTAATCAATGCAAGCATGCTGTGCGACGGACAAGACGTGTTTCTTTGCAGCACGTTCGTGAATTTGGCGAGTTCGATCCATCTATTATAGATCGAGTTGTTGCCAATTATAACTCGTCGGACTCTGACGCTGGCCAACAAGCAGCAATCTTGCAACCCAATAGACGTATTCGCAGGCGCTTTGGTCAAGCAGCATATGTGAGGCCACAAGATGTAGCCTCTGACAGCTCGGGGGATGATCATGCAGAGCACATTCCCAACGAGGCAATGTTTGAGCCCGAGATTGATGAAATGATCGAGACGATCATGGATTCAGAAAGGCTTATCTATGATGATATGAAAAGTGAAGCCGATACATCATTGTATAATGGAGCACGTATGTCTAGATTGAAAGCACTCCTGGTTCTTCTCAACATGCAGGCAAAGTTTGGATGGAGTGACACTAGCGTCACAGCGCTTTTCAGGTGATCTATTACAATTAGTTTACTTTAATAGAACTCATGGTGTATAATGATCTGATAGATTTTTACACGACTGTATCATATTTTTATGTTGTGTAGATTGCTGAAAGAGCACATTCTACCAGCTGACAATGTGATGCCAGATTCCCGAGATGAAGCAAGAAAGATTTTGCGAAACTTGGGGATGGATTACAATTCTATCCACGCTTGTCCTAATGACTGCATTCTTTTCAGAGGGGAATACACAGACATGGAGAAGTGTCCGAAATGTGATTCCGAAAGATATCGAGTAGATCTCCACGGGACAAAAATTCCACAAAAGGTTTTGCGACATTTTCCTTTGCTTCCTCGCATCAAGCATTTCTTCGAATGTAAGTCCATGGCCGCCCTAGCATCATGGCATGAGGAGAATAAATCTTCGGATGGTGTGCTACGAATTCCTGCAGATTGCGCAGCCTGGAAACATATAGATGGAACATGGTCGGATTTTGCCAGGGAAGCTCGAAATTTGCGCTTAGGCCTGGCTATGGATGGCGTAAATCCATTTGGTCAAAGATCAACATCTTACAGTGTATGGCCCGTTGTCATCGTCAACTACAACATTCCCCCGTGGTTGACTACGAAGAAGGGGCACCTATGGCTAAGCTTGATTGTGCCAGGGCGATATAAAGTGGGGAATATGGATGTGTATCTTCGTCCACTATTGGAAGAGCTACAACAATTGTGGATTGGCATAGAGGTGGTGGATATGAGCCGACACACAGGACGACGGAATGCTTTGATCAGAGGTATTCTAATGTGGACCATGCATGACTATCCCGGGCTAACAGAATGCTCAGGTGATCTATTGACACTCCTCTCTCAGACACTGTAAATCTGGTTTTTCCCCATAGTTGATCTATTATCATGTGTATACATGCAGGGCTTCAAACAAGCGGATACAGAGCATGTGTCACATGTGGACCTAGACTGAATGCACGTAGGGCACCCTCACTGAAGAAGCAAATCTACGAAGGTCATCAAGCGTATCTTCCGGAGAATCATGTGTTACGCGACGGCTTTTTGGGAAGAGAGCCACCAAGGATGTCTGCACAAGCATGGTTAGAGCAGAAGGAGATGTGCGATGACGGATTGCCTCCAGGGATGAAGAGACTATCTCTATGGTACGAGTTACCATACTGGCCTCGACTCGTGATCAATCACTTGCTCGATCCAATGCACATATTCAAGAATGTGGGTAATCTACTATGGGACCATTTGACCGGCAAGAAAGATACTTTGGGAGCCAGAGTTGACCTTAGAAATGTGGATCGTATGGAGCAATATTGGCCGCAAACAGCGTCTGATGGATCGATAAAACTTCCTAAAGCACCATGGATTTTCACAGGAGCCCAAGAACGCAAAGTAAAAGAGGCCATTCGATCTTTGCGGACCCCCACTGGCGTAATGCACTCGCTCCGAACGTGTTTTACTAAAGAAGGAAAGCTTACCGGTTTGAAGTCACACGATTGGCATAAAATGTGTCAGGTACGTTCATAGTGGACTTTAATATCATTGCATAAAATGTGGACTTTAATATCATTGCTGCACATACTTTACAGTTTATTTTACCGGTTGCCATTGAGGGATGTTTGTCTCTCGACATCCGTAACACAATCTACAAACTTGCAAAGCTGGTGCAATGGATCTCACAAAAGGAGATCGACGTAGACTCCATACCATTCGCCAAACTAAATGCTGCGGAGCTTGTGTGCATGTTTGAGAAACATTTTCCTACTACAATGCTAACCATTCAGGTGCATCTTCTTATTCACATAGTTGATGAGGTGGAAATAGCTGGCACAGTTCATTCCAGATGGATGTTCTTCTTAGAGCGTTTCATGAAAACGCTTAAGGGATATGTGCGTCAAAAGGCACGTCCGGAGGGTAGCATGGCAGAAGGTTGGTTGGTATCAGAGTCCCTAGTGTACATTGGAGAGTGGCTAGACGGATTTGATAAATCCCGGGACACGCTATGGCGAACCATAGATGATGAGCGCATATCTGGGATTGTCATGTGCAATCTCGGTGTTGAGAAGAAGATGACGGAAGATCTAGAGGCTAAAATCAACCGATTTTGCATGCTTCACAATCCAGTACAATATGGTTGATGGGTGGCAGGCATTCAATGTCCTGCCACCAAAAAAATATTCTCTCAGGCGTCGCTATATGCGTCGCTATTTATGGCTCTGTAGCGTCGCTATATGCGTCGCTATACTCTTCTGTGAGAGCGTCGCTATAAGCGTCGCTATAGGCGTCGCTATGAGCGTCGCTATATAGCGACGTCTATAGCGACGCCTATAGCGACGCCTATAGCGACGCATATAGCGACGCTCTCGTAGCGACGCTTTTAGCGACGCTTATAGCGACGCCGGGGGTTATAAAAACCCAGTGTATTTCCGTCGCTAAGAGCGTCACAAGAACACATAACCTCTTGTAGTGCCTCTGAATGCCTTAAAGAACTTACCATCTAGTTATCGTCAATTTATAGCATGGACCTTCCCCATAAGTGAAAGACTGACTATTTGCTACGTGGGATGTAGGTGGTACAGAGATACCCATGTTTTCCAAGCCAAGTTGTCTTGTGGTTGACTGGAATTGCTCATCTATTGGAAATTTGGTTTCTTTGATATTTGCTTCATCGAATGTATCTTTGATCAGTTGCCCCCCTAAAGTGAACCATGTGTCGTGGATAGTTGTGTCAGCAAGGAGATGTTGGTCCACTCCATCATCATCCACTAGTCCCATGGACCTGTCTCACAAAAATTTACAATTGCAGCTAGGTAGTAGTCCTCTCGTATATTCAGCTCATGCATGATATCCGTGAGTAGAATGTAGTGAATGTTGCTTTCCATAGCAAAGCTGGGAGAACAATTCATAGGCAAAGACCTCTCCTCATTTGGGCTTTCTTCGTTGCCCCCGAATGCTACATTCACAAGGGAAGCAAGAGTGAAGCCTACATCAAATGTCTCCCTTAATAACTCTACTTGCTCTTCTTCTGGGTCAGATTGTACCTGCACATCCTCCACCTCTTCCTTCGGTGCCAATGGGAAACTACCAAATGTTGAAGATGGGGAAGTATCTGACTCACCATTCGTTAACAAGTACAATTAAAAGAATTCCACTACACGACACTTTCTAGAGTGCCTAAGACATCTGTCTTGGACAAGCACTGCATTCAAGGGACACTTCTCTAGACAACAATTTAGTCTCCTTATCGCACGCTTCTCAGGGTCAAGATCGGTTGGGTGCACATATCTCCTGCCATCACTTGTCAAGGAATTGTCACAAATAATTGCTTCATACTGTTGCAAATGCGTTCGTAGGTACTCAACTAAGCAATCAATGATTTGCTCAATAGAAAACTATGCATTGAACATTCCTGATAGATTTGGTACACGATGATGAGCACGGGCGTTGTACAAGAATGTGTACAGTTTTTCCTCACATGTATCCTCCCCTACATCGTCAGTCTCCAAGACTTTGATCCCCATGTCTGAAAGAAAAAGAAAAAAATACTATTATATATTGAACGGAATAGCGGTTTAGGACCAAGCAAATAAAGAGCCCAAAGAATCCCTCAAGGTCTCTATTTGTCTGGTTTTGACTTGTGTGTTGAGGTCAAAATAGGTCACATCATGGGAGTCACTACCATGAAAATAGGCGCGTCAAGATCATTCATGAAACCTATGTGCCTGGTTTTGACCCAAGTGATAATGCTAGTAGATATTAACTACTATTGTATACTTAACGATATCACAGGTCAAAACCAAGAAAATATTGAGCTTGGAAATCCCTCAGGGACTCTATTCGCTTGGTTCAGACCTGTGTGTTGATATCAAAATAGATCACTTCATGAGAGTCAGAACCAAGCAAATAGTAGCGTTAAGAATCACCCATGGCCCTTATTCGCCTGGTTTTGACCAAAGTGATGACGTTAGTAGAATTCAACCTTCTACTATATATTGAACGGAATCACGGGTCAGAAACCAAGCAACTAGTGAGCCCTGCAAATCCCTCAGGGTCTCTATTTGCTTTGTTCTAGCCCGTGTGATGAGATCAAAATAGGTCACGTGATGAGATTCAGTACCAGGCAAATAGGCACGTCAAGAATCACCCACGACCCTTATTTGCCTGGTTATGACCCAAGTGATAATGTTAGTAGAATTCAACTACTATTATATATTGAACGGAATTACGGGTCATAACCAAGCAAATGATGCGCCCCGCAAATCCCTCAAGGTCTCTATTTTCTTGATTCTTACGTATGGGATTATGTCAATACAATTCACAGTGTATTGATGTGCTTCAAAGACACGTCATGTGATGAGAGTCACAACCTGGTGAATAAGGTCTTGAGGAGCCCCCCAAGGCCCCTATTTGCTTGGTTTTGGCCTAGATGATAACAATAGTAGAATTCAGGTTGTATCCATGTCCATTCGGCAGAGATGGGTCAGAGCATAGCATTAAATGTTATCAGTAATAGATATATAGGTACACTCTCTCACTATACCATAGAATAGCATGAAATGAACAACCATATCCTTGCACGGTCACATCAAGAGCTATTATTTTAACTATGCCTTGAACCTCACAAATTTGCACGGAGAATCTCAGCTAATTTGTACGATTTGTAACTATGCCAATTTTGGTGTTGTGATCCTGCAAACGACTACTATCGGCCCTTGAAGTGTTGTTCCCTTGGTGTTGTAGTGGCTTTGATGCACACAGAGGTGAAGAAACGCACCGTTAGAGAGAGAGAGAGAGAGAGAGAGAGAGAGAGAGAGAGAGAGAGAGAGAGAGAGAGAGAGAGAGAGAGAGAGAGAGAGAGAGAGAGAGAGAGAGAGAGAGCCTGTCTTTGCAATATCCAATGGCACCAAGGTGGATGGTGATGTGGCAGGTAATAGCCTCAAAGCTTTGGAGGTCGTTGAAAAAAAGAAAGTGAGAGGTGGCTAAGAGCAAGATCACAAAAAGGAAAAGTCCGGTTTGATGCGGAAATAAAAGACTCACAACTTTGGTGGTCGCTCAATGCAAGATCATGAGAGGTGGTAAGGGAGGAAGAGCACAGAAAAGTCAAAATCAAGGGCGATTGCTCCTATTTGGAGATGGAGATGGCGACTGCAATGGTGGCTGGTTTTTGACACCAAACGGTAACTCAAAAAAGGCACTTCTGTTGTGCTCACAAGGACAACTACTTTGGGAGCAATAAACGATCTCCCATTCCCATGCAGTACGATCAACCAACCACAATCAAATTAGTAATGATGCTCATTAAAGAGGCACGTGCTCCTAAGTTTAGAGGTAGTTACCCACCACCGAACATTTTAACTCTACCCCCCACATTAAAAGCACAAGTGCTCTTTTGCCTCATTTAACATCTTGTTCTTCCTCTATAGTGAGCAAACCATCCCTCTTAATCTCCCAACCCACTTTTTGCATCCTCTTTTGCCTCTGTAGTGCTCCCATACCTCTTTCTGCATCATGTTTTGCAACGCTTTGTTGAGGAGATCTATACACACAATGCAAAACTATGCTGCTAAACTTTTGTGTAGTTCTATTTTGTGAGGTCATTACCAAGCAAATAGGGACAAGGAATCTCTGCTCGATGCTCCTCTTCACTTGGTACTGACCATCTTGGCTTGGATCCCCTTCTGTGTAATGAACATTCGCTCACAAAATGTTATGCGTCTCTTATTTGTGTTGTTTGTAGAGATGGCTCGTGAAAATTCAAGGCCTAGAAGAGAAACATGTGACTCGTTGCATGCTCAAGCAAGAATACATCAATACGAGGGGCACATATGTATCCCAGAAGAGCTACGAACGATCAAAAGACACATGCAACCGGCAATCCCACGGCTTCCATTTCAAGGACGAGTAGTGCAAGAGATTTGCGAGAATTGTAGATTGGACATGCAATGGGCTAGCAGTTATGCCACGAGATTTTGACACACTTCGGAGGTTACATTTCCACTACAATGGGCCACTTCAACTAGTACCTATCCGCAACACTAGAACCATGGATATTTTTAATATACCCCCTCTCCATCCTAGTCTGCGATAGACAAAGCCTTCAAGGGTTAAAAGCATCAAAAGAATCGTTTCATGGGTTGAGAGGAATGATCAATCCTCAATCCCCGAGACTGAGGGTGTACTCGAGCAATGTAAAACTCCACTCCAGCAGCCTAAGCCAATCAGGGAGGAGCCAAAGTCTGCAAGGGAGTTTCTTGAGCCAAATAGGAAGGCCTAGGAGCAAGTTAGGGAGGTGCCATAGGAGGTCAAGGAGGAGACTGAGAATATCAGGGTGAAGCCTGAGCCAATGACAACTCAAGAAAGGAAAGAGGTAGCCTCTTCAAGAGAGAGACATCCAACATAGAGCAAGAGCCTTTGGTAGAGGATTGTAGTATTGTAGAGCAGATCAATGATGAAAATGAAGAGGCACTATAAATTCTACTCAATTCAACGCCTCTATGTGCACAAATTCATTTGTCTAGAAGGTCAAACAATTTTTACATTTTTTACCTTGATAACCAAGATTTTCTATACATGAGCGATTTTGACAACGCCAACGCAACAAATTCAGCTGTCAACATTGCTATGTGGTACATCTCAAGTTCATTATGAGTCAGGTTGCTTTGGTCAGAACCAAGCGAACAAGGGTCATTGTAAATTTTGGATAGCCCGATTTTCTTGGTAGTGACCCATGCCTTTGTGACAGCGAGGGTCATAACCAAGCGAATGGGGTATCTATTTAATCCTTTAAGGACCCAATCTGCTTGGTATTGACCCATGTCCTTGAGTTTGTGAGGGTCCTATTGAATTTCTCGTGGCCCGTATTTTCTTGGTACCAACCCATGTCTTTGCGTTTGTGAGGGTCATAAATAAACAAGAAAATTGGGACCTTGTTGAATTTTCCAAGTCCCCTATTTGCTTGGTATTGACCCACGTCTTTGCGGAAATCTAATCGCTAGCATGTATTCATGCTAGGCATGCTATCTTGCTTTTGTCACCAGAGGTTCAAGAAAAAATATACATAATAGATCCGCTTATCTCGCTTATGATTTGGAATAATGGAGTTTCCTTTTTGGCATTGATGGGATGGCTCAACAAACTAAATTGGGATCTAGCATACTTTTTGGTCATTGCATACAATCAACCATGAGTTTTTTCTCAAAAAGTAAAAACTGTGTTGGATTTAGGATCTTCTTTTTCCACATCTTCTTTTTGTGTAGTGAACATTGGAGTCTGTTCTTTTTCAACATTGAAGCTAAGACTGTCTACTACAAAAACTCTAGGCAAAGCAAGGGATTTGCATGTAAAGCGCAAGGTACATCTTTATGTTGTTTCTAGTAGTATCTGTTTGTAATGCCCTATTGAAGCAAGCAGTTATGCATGTAGTGCCACAAGAAAAATTGTATTCTATGTAGAGCACAATTTGTTAGAACATGATCTAGGGTCTCCCACTCAGCACCAACAAGTCAACGTACCCACACAGATTGATGACTATTGTTGTGGATGGCGTGTGTGTATGAATGATATGCTCCTTGTCAGCCAAATTTTGGATGTACCAATCGTAAGTATGCATGTTGTATCAATTCTTGTATTACTGCAATGTTTGTATTAAACGAAGTAAATTATTTACTTACTTTCTTATTATCATGCTTCTACAAGACCTTCAATTACATAACTACAGCCCCTACGATGTGCACAAATTTTCTGTAATGGCCATTCAACATATCATAATCTTGGTGCACATAGTCAAGAGAGGACAATGCTCGAGAGTTAGAACATGCTTGCATTGACAAAACGACGCAGTGACAACAACAGCGGGGTTCAAAATATGCAAGAAGCAATCAATCAATATTATGCAGACACCACAAAAGTAGAGGATTGTGTTACACATCAATGGTAAAAATGAGAATAGATGGAAGCATCATAGGTGCAAGGTACATGGGAATCCATGGAGGAGGCCCATGAATTTGAACGACATGAAAGGGTACCCAAGACCAGTATCCCATGAGGGAGGAGGAGCAGCAATCGGGCGAGAGGCTAGGGGAGTAGTGAAGGCAATTAGGGGAGAGGGCAGAGGAACAGTGGTAGTAATCGAGGGAGGGGATAGGGGAGCAGTAGCATTTTGAAAGAAACAATACAATTTGTATAGTTTTGAAACAAGGAAAAGTGTACATTTTTGAAACACTATTTGAGCGGCCCAAATTTCTTTATATTAGTAATTTTGGAGTGTACATCTTGGATATCATGGCATTAAAACTCGTTGTATGCACAATGTACGTAACCTAGCTTCCGGTGGAAGCAATAAAGTGAATTGTATTTGAGAGGGACTCCTTGCACAATGTTGTTTTCTCCCTGCATCTTGAAGTCTAAAAAAAAGAAAGAGTTAGTATCTACATCTTAATGAATTAAAAACAAATGAAATTTATCCACTTAGTAAGTATCTTTCTATTGTTCATACTAAATGCATACACTTCTAGCAGAAGTGGAAGGTCTTCATATGTAAGATCTACCCTGAGTTGTGCAAGAGTTGTACTTGACATTGTTTCCAACACAGTAAGTATGCTCTCTCGAAAGTAGAACTCCATTGCTAAAGGTTTATTCTCAGAGTTTGACTCTATATCCTGGTTGAGTGGAATAAGTTGCCCACTAAGAAGATGATATCTAAAATAGTAAAATGAAACAATGAAATTGTGAGAGCTTATAATGTACTTGCAAATTATGGGCTTCTTTCGCAAAATACAAGTTCTTCCTTGTGACTCTTCCCTATCCCAATTATCATCTAAAAAGTCCAAACATCTCTCAGACTTTCAAATGAACATTGTTGTGGTAGTTCTTATTTGCTTATCAAAGAAGAAATCTACAAACACTTCAATAGACATAAATAGAGTGAGCCTAACAATCTTTGTAGTAATTGAATACTTGAGGGACTTCTGTATATCCTGAAATAGCTTATTCGTGAAGCTTCCACTAGTTTGGAAAGGTGGCAAAGACCTGTCCTTGCTGTCAAAGGATGGAAGTGGCAAAGGAGTTACACGACCCAAGCCATAGGATATTTTGGGTTCCAAATATGACATATCATAAAATAATATTCCGTTATCCACAAGCTCCTTGTGCTATCTACCTCGGTACATTTGCTCACCAATAAATGCATGGAAAACATAAAAAATCCCAACTATGCTCTCAACTAGTTACCAATTCGTCCTATTAGATGGATAAATATATGCAACATACCAAACATGATATCAACCCTAAATCTGTGAACATAATCATTCACTAAATGATATTTTCTCAAAATAACTTACCTCTAGGGTCAATGCCGTGGAAATCTAGGAGGAGATGTTTGCAACCTCAAGTCTGCGTGTTGAAAAGCATGTTGTATGAAGACCTCTTTCACCCGCTTTCTTTGTGCACACACTTTAAACTCTTTAACTTTTTCCTTGAAAGCCTCCACAAAATCATTGCGTTGCCTTCTCTTCCTCCTTTCCTCTGCAATAGTACCCAACTTTCGTCTCGACAGTTATTCTAGATGGTATCCATGCCTGATCATCTGTAGTATAACTATTAAAAATGCTAACAGAGTCAATGGTAGTGCTAGGCCTTTTAGAGGTGGTCATGGTGTGCACTAGAACACACAGTAGAGTTAGTGAAAATATGAAAAAGGGAAGACAATTTTGAGAGGGAAGTAGAGCTACTCAAAGCAAGATTTGGGCGGGAACATAGATACTAGAGTCTTCAATGCAACTGAATTTGTCGGTACAAAGTTAGTATGAATTATAGCATTTATGATTTGAAAGTGTGACATTTGTATAATTTGAAGAACAAAAGTATTATTTTCTCCATTTTTTAAAAGGCCTTTGGCTCCAAAATGTCGATTTTCAACATAACGTTGATAGATCGCTTTTGGCGTGTACAAAGTAGCGTTTATATGCATGGTCATATGTATAAAAAGATGTAAATACATGCATTTGGGAGCTTTGAAAAGTGGTTTTAAGTTCAAAAAAAGGTGCAATGTGTGCACATTGTAAATATGCATGCTTCCGTGTCGGCAGTCGAGCATACGTACATGTCTGGATAGGGTATCGAGGCCGTGGATATGGTTCTAGGTGGCTTATTTTGGCTCTATATAATGTGTTTGAGCTTTCTAGAATGTAAATAATGCAATTGACAAGTGCGGGTACTCTCATCCCGCTCGAGAAGTTTGACACATGCGGTAACTATCTATTTGCGGCGCCTAATCTGCGGTGATACGTGCATCACCCTAGAAGTGATCAAAAATGAAATGTGGGGATGTGGAAATGCGCTTTGGTTATTGAGGATCAAGAGTGCAAAATTTGGTGAATTTTGAAGTCCGTTTGGGGTTTTTTTTGCAAAAAATGGCCCCCGGGGGTCAAAACTGGCCAAAACTGGGCCAAAAAAGGTCAAAAAAGGTGTGAAAAGGCATCAAAGTGCCACACCAGTGACGCTTCCGTGAGTTCTTGGTCTGAAGGAGCATTTTGGAAGCCAAGCTTGGGCACTTTCACCTCTCTGTGTGAGGAAGGAAGCAAGGTTCCTACAGGTGGTCTAGTGAAGTCTCGTTGCATTCCCATCCTATTTTCGAGTGTATGGAGGAAATTTTGCACTTGGGAGAGTCTATGGAAGTTCTGAGGTTTCCATGTATGTGTGTGTGCAAGGAATTGAGGGAAGAAGGTGCGGCTTTCTGCAAGACTATGTGACCCTGTATCGGTGCCATTAGGGTTGGCGCTACTCGAAAGAGTCCAACAGAGTGGAGTTTGGTGAAGGCTTTGCAATGGTTTGAGAGTGGCCTTTTGTGGCTGGAGTTTTTGGGTTTTTGATGGTTTTTCTTGTATATTTTGGTCACCATCAAGTGTAATTTCCAATGTTGATCACTTCGACTCACCTTGTAGTGTCTGCGGGCAGGTACGGGTTTGTAGGTCAAGGCGTTTGGAGTTTGAATTGAGCTTGTGGGTAGAATTTCTAGGGATCTTTTGAGTGGTGGTGACTGAGGTGATGAATTTAAGTAGATTCCTTGTATTGTGTTGAGTTTGTTGGGTGTGTGAGTGTGCGCACGAAATCTTTTGCTCCATCATCCTTTGGTGATCCCGCTGGGGAGCGGAAATTTGTCGGCTGTGCACCCAGGTGAAGCGGTTTTGGTGTGAAGTTCGAGCTTCATTGAAGAAAAGTGGTGGTTTGGTTGAGGTGCAAGACTTCAAATTTTGTGGAGTTACTCATGCAAGGGAGAAGCGACTCCGAAGAGATGGCTTATAGTCGGCCAGTGTTCACAGGGAAGGAGGATGTGAAGGACTGGATTGCGGATTTCGAGTGGCATACGCTTGGTATGCACATTGTGAATGACGAAGCCAAGCTTCATGTATTTCATCTTCCCACTCAAAGGAGAAGCTCGGGAGTGGTTTGAAGGTTTAGAGGAAGAAAAAAAGAAAACATGGAAGCAGGTGAAGCTGGCAATTTTTGACAGGTTTGGAAAGAAACTAACCGCAACAGAAGCAACAACGAAATTTAGAGGTTGCCAGCAAGATGTTCATGCTAACGAGTTTCTGAAACTCTTCAAAGGGCTTTGGGTTCAATTAGAGACGGCATCCCAAGTACCTCTAGTGGATTTCTTTAAAGTACGTCAGTTTATGGATTGTCTTCATCCAAGTGTAAGGGAGAAGGTCGAGCAAGATGAGCCTGCTACATTTGAAAGAGCTGTGGAAATTGCCGAGGCCAAGAGCAATAAGATCAAGAGAAGGTGGGAGAAAGACCTGACACATACTGAGCCAGTTGTGGTGCAACCAATGGTCCCTGTGACAACGGATGATAGAGTGGATGGAGCGGTTCAAGGTCCAGTTCCTGTTATGTCACAGGAACAGAATAATAGAGATAGGTCGCAAAAGATAGAGAAAGAGATCTTTGTATTGATGGATTTTTGTAGAGTTTTGATACAACAGAGGAGCAATAAAATATATGGACGCACTCCGTTGTACGGAGCTCAAACCTCCCGACCACCCCCGAGCTTCAGTTCGCTTGCATGCAGCGTCTCACTTGCACTCACACTCGCAGAAGAGGAAATCTGTGAATGATCCCCGAACGCACCACCCGTCGTGCTTTTATCCTTCTTTTTCTCGAAAAGCCTGCGCGATTTTTTCACCAAGTATACCTGCGAGAATAAGATAAGAACGTGATCGTTGAGCGATCCGTGAAGGTTATATTTTTATCATGAAACTTTGCACAGATCTTGTTTCACACACTGATTTCTGCATCGCCTACAAAATAGCCAAAAGAACATACTCGTGCAACCAATTCAACATGATAATCAAAGTAAAAAAACATAATTATATACCTTCATAATCTCAATTGCAATATTCTACCATGAAGAAACAATCCACTTCTTGGTTGATAGCAAGGAAAGTTGTACGATGTTGTATGTCTGTCTGTCCCTGTGCATACGATACTGCTGCTACCTTCTATTTGTTTTGATCATAACTTTTACAAACGAATTCAGAACAGAGCAATCTAGGTACTCAAAACGACGGGAATAGGTCTGGTCTACAAGGCATCGCGAACAGAATTGTGAAAAACGTCTATGTTTGGCTAAAAACGCAACTTTTAGGTCGCGACTCATAAAAGATCTATTTTTGGATCTCCACTACTTTTTCAACTTATTTTAAGCGTACACATGCATTTTAAGCTAAAACACATAAATATAAAACATTGATATTAATAAAAATTCTAATTTTAACTACGTTTTTATTATACTCTTCATAGACAGACTATCTGTTATTCATTAATCTTTATGAAATATATCTTTAGTGTAATATTAAAGAAATATATATATATTATCTCTTATTATCTCAAACTCATTCATATAAGCTCTATTTAATAGACTATTCAACAATCTTTCAAATCGTGCTAAATGGAAGATATGCCCTAGCTACTACATTCTTTTCGACTTTAAGAATTTCAAAGATTAGTCCTATTACATTCTCCCCTTATCAAAATTAACTCTGTCCTCAAAGTTGGAAAGAGAGGGAAATTCTCTTTGCAAAACGCTAAGATCAACCCATGATGCATCGTCTACTGGATAGTTCTACCACTTAACCAAAACTTCCACAATGTCTCTAGCTATCTTCTTCGGTAATTGATCCTGGCATTCTCATATCTAGATTTCTCAGATGTTTAACATGCCTATCTAGCACTTAGAGTTGTCGTGTAAAACATGATGCACATCAGAAACATACTTTTTCAATAAACTCACATGAAATACAGGATGCACTTTAACATGAGAAGGCAATTCCAATTTGTAGGCTAATGAACCAATGCGCTTCAAAATTTTAAACGGCCCAACAAATCGTGGAGACGATCTTCTATCCTTTTCAAGAATCAAATGAGACTTCTCAGGAATAACCTTTAAAAAAACCATATCACCAGTTTCATACTCCATAACACGATGTTTCTTGTCATAATACAATTTATGTCTCTTTTGAGCGTCTCTAATATTCCCCCTGATTTTGGCCAACTCGTTATCCATTTTCTCAAGCATCTCATGTGACAGTTCTACCTTGTTCCTTGAGTTAAGAAAATTAATAGATATGGAAAAGTTGTAGCCATGCATTGCCTCAAACGGAGTCATCCTAATAGATCTATGATATGACTGTTATATGCAAATTCAACCAAAGGCAGTTATTCATTCCAATTAGATTGGTTTTCATTGACATACATTCGTAACATATCTTCTAAAATACAATTCACTCTCTCTGTTTCCCCATCTGTTTGAGGATGAAAAGAGTAGACATGCGTAACTGGGTACCTATAGAGTCAAAAGTCGCTCTCCAGAAACGAGAAGTGAACTTAGAATCTCTGTCAGACACTATGCTCTTGGCATGCCATGCAAACGAAATATCTCTTTCACAAACAAGCATGCAATGGTCAATGAATTATCAGTTATTTTTACAGGAATGAAGTGAGCTTGTTTTGTGAGTCTATCTACCACCACAAAGATCGAATCATACCCTCCACGAGTAGTAGGAAGTCTAATGATAAAGTCCATGGATATAGACTCCCACTTCTATAAAGGAATGTCTAAGGGTTGAAGGTCACCAAGCATCCTCTTATGTTCAAACTTAACTTGTTGACATTGAAAGAATTCACGCACATAATTGTTATCATCCAATTTCATACGCAGCCAAAAGAATGAACTTTTAATCTTTTCATATGTCTTATTCAATCTAGGATGACCCGAAAAAGGTGAATTATGACACTCATGCAGAATTTGACTCTTAAAAGCAAAATTTGCAGGAATACACAAGCGGTCATAATAATACAGATTTCCCTTATACAAGTGATATCTGTTCTCATACATCTCACCAATATTTTCAGGCAAGAATTTCAAAATAGGCATATAAAAAGAATCATTTTCAACTTCAGCATGTATATCATCAATCAAATTAGACCGCACAACAGTCAACATATTACACATGGGCCTATGACTCAATGCATTTGTAACTTTATTTTCTTTTTCACACAAATACTTCAAATCAAATTCATACTCAGCCAGCAATTCAATCCATCTTCTTTGTCTGTTATTTAACAATGGCTGAGTGAAAATATACTTCAAGCTTTGATGATCAGTACGCAATTCAAATTTTACACTAAGAAAAAGATGACACCAATGCTTCAATGCGTGAACAACAGCAAGCAATTCTAGATCATGTATTGCATAGTTCAATTCATGTCGTCTTAATTTCCTAAACTCATATGCAACCACTCTTCCTTCTTGTGTCAAAACACAACCTAATTGTTCACCACTAGCGTCACAGGACACAACAAATGGTTTGCCCATCTCAGGAACTTTTAAAACACAATTTTCTGCTATTTTAGCCTTCAGGGTCTCAAAAGCAATCTCACAGCTAGAAGTCCACACAAAACTCTTGTCTTTCTTGGTCAATTCGGTCAAAGGATTTGCTATCTTAGAGAAATCTTTAATGTGTGCTCTCTCATATTGTGCTAGACCCATAAAGCTTCTCACATCCCTTAATGACTTAGGTGTTGACCGCTCCACAATAGTCTTAACTTTATCAAGATCAATGTGGATCCCCTCTTTAGAAATCACTCTTCCCAAATACACAATCTGATCCTTTGCAAAAGAACACTTACTTGCTTTGGCATATAATTTATGTTCATGCAAAACTTCAAATGTTTTCTTTAAATGCAATGCATGATCTTCTTCATTCTTAGAATACACAAAAATATCATCCAAGAATACCAGAATGAAGTCATCAATGCATAACCTATATGTACCATCCTTTTTCTTTTGGAATAACACAGGACTACCCCAAGGAGATACACTAGGTTTAATGAAACCCTTTTTCAAAAGATCATCAAGTTGTATCTTGAGCTCTTTAAGCTCATCAATGCTGAACCTGTATGGAGACCTTGAATAAGGTGTTGCTCCTTGATATAGATCTATGGTGTGGTCTACCGCTCTAGGCGGAGGCATACCAGGAAGATCATCTGGAAACACATTCTTAAATTCATGTAAGAGATTCTCTACAAATTTTGGATTTGTCTCTTTCTGTTTACCCCCAGATTCTTCTTTAATCTCATTAGCAAACACAAGCAACGTCTCACACTCTTATCTAAGTCACCTTACAATTCCATGGCCAAAACTCGATTTAGAATCTCTTTCTTTCAACAAAGAGTGTGACTTATCATCATCAAATGATTAAAGATATATTTTTCTTTCTTAACAATCAATCAAAATATGATTTTTAATCATCTAATTGATACCAATGATAACATCATGCATATCAATGTTTATGATATAGAAATCATATTTATGCTTCCGACTGGTCAAAGAAGAAAAAAACAAATTTTCTACTAACTCTTTCATGAAGCTATTATTACCACTAGTTAAGTCTAGAAGTCTTTTAACTTCTGAATTTAATTTCAAGTTTAATTTCTCAATCAATTTAGACAATAAGCAATGAATACTATCCAAATCAATTAAGAAATTCAAATTTACATCTCAACTTTTGTGCATAAATTCGATCACAGAAGCTTTCAAAGGACGTATCAAAGACATAAAACATCACAAAGAAGGGGTAGATGACTTACCTTTATCGTACGCATCGCCAAAAATCTCCAATTGAGCCATCTTGGTATGTATTGTTTTATCGGTCACCTTGCTCGAGCATTCAAAAGTCTGGTGGTCGTGTTCTCGATATTGAAAGTATAATCCAAATCTTTGAGTTCTTCAATCCACGCTTCTAAATCTTCACATATCTTTCTTATTCCATCAAAATCATTCAGCTTAGCCTTCGTTAAGAATGGTTTGGTTGTAGCTTCTTCCATATCGTTATCGTTTCTTTTTCGCGTTGATGACCTCTACGTCCACCACCACCGTTCCCACCATAACCACTTCAACCATCACCACTATCACCACCGCCAAGTGTCCCAGCGTCGCCACAATGATTATTATTTCCTAGTGGAGTAGCATGGTTTTCGTATTCATGTTGGCTATCAAGGTCCACATAGATATCAGGCTCTCGTCCTGCTTTGCCTCGCAGAGCCTCAGCACGCTCCCGATTTTCTTGTTCCAGACCTTCTTGTAGTTGCCGAATCAGGTCTTCTTGCTCCTTCATCCTCCTCACGTATCCTTCCATGTCCGGAATCAACCGCCTCGCTCTGATACCACTTGTCACAGAAACAGAATAATAGAGATAGGCAGCAAAAGATAGAGAAAGAGATCTTTGTATTGATGGAGTTTTGTAGAGTTTTGATACAATAGAAGAGCAATAAAATATATGGGCGCACTCCGTTGTACGGAGCTCGAATCTCCCGACCACATCTGAGCTTCAGTTCGCTTGCATGCAGCGTCTCACTCGCACTCACACTCGCAGAAGAGGAAATCTATGAATGATCCCCAAACGCACAACCCGTCGTGCTTTCATCCTTCTTTTTCTCGAAAAGACTGCGCGATTTTCGCACCAAGTATACCTACGAGAATAAGATAAGAACGTGATCGCTAAGCGATCCGTGAAGGTTAGATTTTTATCATGAAACTTTGCACAGATCCTGTTTCACATACTGATTTTTGCATCGCCTAAAAAATAGCCAAAAGAACATACTCGTGCAACCAATTCAACATGATAATCAAAGTAAAAAAACATAATTATATACCTTCATAATCTCAATTGCAATACTCTACCATGAAGAAACAATCCACTTCTTGGTTGATAGCAAGGAGAGTTGTACGATGTTGTATGTATGTCTGTCCCTGTGTATACTACACTGCTGCTACCTTCTGTTTGTTTTGATCATAACTTTTACAAACAAATTCAGAACAGAGCAATCCATGTACTCAAAACGACGGGAATAGGTCTGGTCTACCAGGCATCGTGAACAAAATTGTGAAAAACGTCTATGTTTGGCTAAAAACGCAACTTTTAGGTCACGACTCATAAAAGCTCTATTTTTGGATCTCCACTACTTTTTCAACTTATTTTAAGCCTACCCATGCATTTTAAGCTAAAACACATAAATATAAAACATTGATATTAATAAAAATTCTAATTTTAACTACGTTTTTATTATACTCTTCATAAACAGACTATCTGTTATTCATTAATCTTTATGAAATATATATTTAGTGTAATATGAAAAAATATATATATATTCTCTCTTAATATCTCAAACTCATTCATATAAGCTCTATTTAATAGACTATTCAACAATCTTTCAAATCGTGCTAAATGGAAGATATGCCCTACTACATTCTTTTCGACTTTAAGAATTTCAAAGATTAGTCCTATTACATGTCACGGCCCGGGTTCTACATGATCTTGCTGGTCAGTTGGAAGGAAAATTGGTCCAAAGGACTACCTCCTTGGCCAAGGTGTTGAAGACTATGATATTGTCGACGACATACGAAATCAAAAGGCAAATATATCTTTTGGTCAGTTGGTGGCTTTGAATGCTAAATTGAGGAGGCAGTGGACCAAGTGTGTGAGTACGCGGCTTCCTTCCAAGAAGGAAAATCATCAAAGCATGGTGTCATCCTTGAGGGTTGGTCACCCAATGGATATGGTGCCAATAGTTGAAGCTATGCTGGGAAAGAAGACGGAAGTGCAAGCATATGTGGATGGTGGTGCCCAGGTGTGTGTCATGACCGAGGCTATCATGAAGGAAGCAAGCGTTAAGATGTCAGTGAATGCTTCGATCCGTATGAGAATGGCCAACCACAAAAAGGCAAGGTGTCTTGGAATAGTTGAAGATGTGAAGATAAAAGTCTTGGGGATTGAGTGCTTGGTTGATTTCTACATGATGCAAGCGGGTGAGAATGCTTATCCGATCATTTTAGGGAGGCCATGGCTTATAACCCTTGGTGCTAAGCAGGATTGGGGCACGGGCTTGATCACCATCCTCGACAAAGAGAAAGGAAGGACCATTGTCTACAACATGAAGACACACAAGAGCCGTACACAGCCCCTATTGGAGATGCAAGATACAGATTCAACAGAAACTACGTCATACGATAGTGATGCGTCGTCTACGACATCAGAAAGAAAGTGTAGAGGAAGGATTGATGCAATTATGTCCTGATCTTTTTGGGATAAGTGTTGAAAAGAAAGCATCGATGCATGATGTGAATGTCAAGGAGAAGAAGGATAGTCCAAAAGCAATTGTAGAGCCTGCCAAAGTGAATGTAAGGAGCATGCTAGGAGAGGACTTGACAGAAAAAGAAAAAATGGAGTATGAAGACATGTTCAAGGAATTTCCAAAGCTATTCGCCACTGAATATACAGAGTTGCAAGGAGCTAAAGGAGTCGAGCATAGAATCAATCTAAAAGAAGGTGCCAAGCCAAAGGTTCAAAAGCTTAGGAGGTTGGGGGTCATTCATGAGAAGGAACTTCATGAAGAGGTGACAAAGCTTTTGGAAGCAGATTTCATCTTTCGAGTGGAGGAGTCCAAATGAGCCCAAGAAGAACGGAAGATTTAGGATACGTGTCGATTTCAAACCTTTGAATGCTGCCACAAAAAGGAATCATTATCCATTACCTTTTTTAGATGAAATCCTCAATCAGGTTGCAGGTCATGAACGTTACTCAATCATGGATGGATTTTTTGGCTACTTTCAAATCTTGATAGCGATTGAAGATCGATTGAAGATGACCTTCATTACTCCTTGGGGTTGTTTTGACTACAAAAGAATTCCTTTTGGGCTGGTTAATGCATATGCTACCTTCCAAGGATGGATGAATAGAGTGTTTGGTCCCTACTTGGGTAAGTTCATTTGTGTTTTCATGGATGACATTGGGTGTTATAGCTCAAGGGTCACACATTTGGAGAAGCTGAGGTTGAGTTTTGAAAGGCTCCAACAAGAGGGTGGGCAACTCAACCCAAAGAAGTGTAAATTTGCTCATGCCAGAGTCCATTTTCCAGGACATGTGGTTTCCCAAAATGGAATAGAATTTGACCCAGAGAAAGTTAAGGCTTTGTTGCTTATGGATCCGCCCAACAACACAAAGGATTTAGCATCATTTGTGCATAAGCTTAGGTACTTGTCACGTTTTTTCTAGATGCTATGTCAGTATGTGTATCCTCTCCAGAAATTGAGTCAAAGAGTTCAAGGGTTTGAATGGAATGAAGACATGCAAAAGGCTTTTGATGGCATCAAGGAGGTATTGTGTGCTTTACCAACAGTGAGTCCTCCCGACTTGCAGTCGATTTAACCTATTTGTTTCCCCAAAAGTTCTATGTGCTCACCACATCAAATCTTTTGCCTGATGTAGTACAACATTTGAATCCTAGCAAGCGCATCTTAAAGTGGACTTTGGAGCTTCAAGAGTATGAGTTTGAGTTTAAAGTGGATCATTCTGTTAAAGCTCACTTGGCAGACATAGTGGTACATAAGGGGGGGGAGCTTCCATCTTACCCAAGGGTTGACAAGGATGATCATGAAGAGGAAGTAGATATTACAGATGCGTATACAATGATGTTTGATGGTGCATACAGGAAAGTTTTTCAAAAGGCAAGTGGTGGGGTAGTTATTAAGAACCCAAAAGGTGATGTAATCTTTTCTAGAGCTTACGATCTTGATGAAGCTGAAAGTAACAATGAGGCCGAGTACCTCACGCTTCTCCTTGGGTTGAAGCAGTGTGTTGAGTTTGGACTGAAGAGGGTCATTGCAAAAGGGGATGCATTGCTAGTCATTAATCAATTGCTTGGTTTGTGGAATGTTACGAAAGACAATTTGAAGAAGTGGTTCTATGGCATCAAGAAGCTTTTGCATGAGTTTGAGAAGATACAGGTTAAGCATGCTCCTCGTGAGCAGAATAAAGAAGTTGATGAGTTGGCCAGGGACAAGCCCGGGGTGGTTACTTTTGAGAATGTGTATGATATCACGTGAGTTAACCGGAGAGGATCATTAAAACACCAAAATGTATACATGCAGAGGGGGGTGGGGGTTTTTTAAATAGGCTCACAGTGTAAGTATAGTATGTATATTGGGGTATTATTAATTACCTCTTGAATGCACGTGATATAGGGGTGTTTTGATAAGTGACTGCCCCGGGGGGACAAGTTGGATGCCTTGGTAGCTCCATTAAAGGTCAAGGAAGCCTTGTATGCAGGAAGGGAATCATTGCAAGATGTAGAAGTATTTCTTGGTAAAGGGCAATGTCCAGAGGGCATGTCAAAAGTTCGGCGTCAGAGAATAGTTGCAAAAGCAAGAACCTACATATTGGTAGGTAAGGATCTCATGCTTTATGGCAAGGATAGCATTTTCAGAAAAGTGTCGTACAAAGAAGAGACAGGCTTGATTTTGGAGCACTTCCATGAAGAAACACGCCATCAAGGCAAGGATCAGGTTGTCTTTCGTGTTTTAAGAGTAGGTTACTGTTGGCCCTCTATGATGAGAGATGCTTATTTTTGGTGCAAGTCATGCCATGAATGCCAAGTGTTTGCAAATCGGAAGCTTTTGGCTAAGCCTCAGAAAGCTATAATTTCTTTTGATGCATTTGCAAAATGGGGAGTAGATACATAAGGTCCAATGCCGAGGACCAACAATGGCAAAAGGTATATCCTTGTGGCTGTAGACTATTTGACAAAATGGGTTGAGGCAAGAGGAGTAAAAGATGTAACAGTAGGAAGAGTCGCCTCTTTTTTATATGAACAGGTGTGTTGCAGGTTTGGAGCTCCTATGGTTATCGTTTCTGATTGTGGACCAGGGTTTAAGAGAAAACTTGTTGCTGCTCTCATGGAGAAATTGAAAATTCAGCAAAGGCATTCTTCTCCTTACTACCCACAATGCAATGGATTGATTGAGAACTTCAATGGTCAAATTGTAAAGATGCTATCAAAGTATGCTAGAGAGCATCCTAAAGAGTGGGACTTGGACTTGGAAAAGTGTTTGTGGGCTTATAGAACTGCCTATAGAGTGTCAACACAGTTTACACCATATGAACTTGTTTATGGAAAAGAAGCTCTTATGCCCATACAACTGCAGTTGGATGCCTTGAAGTTTTTGTGCAGAATGCAAGGTGAGAATAATGACAAGCTGCAAGAAATAATTCTTTCTCTATAGATGCTGCGAATGAATAGAGAGAAATCCAGTGATTATTATCTTCAGCAAGCAAAGACAAGGATGGAGAAAATGAATAAGAGGCTACCAGAGAAAGAGATCAAAGAAGGAGATTTGGTGATGCAGTATAATTCTCGCTTGGATTTTACTTTTCAGAAGAAATTGAGGGACAAATGGTTGGGTCCATACACAGTGAAGCATGTATTTTCTAATGTCAACTATGAGTTGGAAAAATTGTTTGGTGAACGTTTGCGCTACAGAATAAATGGTTATAGATTGAAGAAATATTTTGCGAGGGATGTGGTTCCAGATGCAAATAGTCTCTTGGTTGAGCATAAATGCTCTACCTAGAGGGTGGGCAATGATGATAGACCACTTTTGGCATCTACAAAGTAGTGTTTCTATGCACGGTCATATGTACAAAAAGATGTAAATACATGCATTTGTGAGCTTTGCAAAGTGGTTTCAAGTTCAAAAAAAGGTGCAATGTGTGCACATTGTAAATATGTGTGCTTGCGTGTCGGCAGTCGAGCATACGTACATGCCTGGATAGGGCATCGGGGCCTTGGCTATGGTTCTAGGTGGCTTATTTTGGCTCTATATAATGTGTTTGAGCTTTCTAGAATGTAAATATTGCAAGTCACAAGTGTGGGTAATCTCATCCCGCTTGAGAAGTTTGACACATGCAGTAACTGTCTATTTGCGGTGCCTGATCTGCGGTGATACATGCATCGCCCTAGAAGTGGTCAAAAATAGAATGTGGGGATGTGGAAATGTTCTTTGGGTATCAAGGATCAAGCGTGAAAAATTTGATGAATTTTGGAGTCCGTTTGAGGTTTTTCCTTCAAAAAATGCTCGCCAGGGGTCAAAACTGGCCAAAACTGGGCCAAAAAGATCAAAAAAAGGTGTGAAAAGGCATCAAAGTGCCACATCAGTGACGCTGCCGTGAGTGCTTGGGGTGAAGCAGAATTTTGGAAGGCAAGTTTGGGCACTTTCACCTCTCTATGTGGGGGAGGAAGCAGGGTTCCTACAGGTGGTCTAGTGCAGTCCCGTTGCGTTCCCGTCCTATTTTCGAGTGTATGGAGGAGTGAATGAGAGCTTTCTCTCTTCAATTTTGCACTTGGGAGAGTCTATGGAAGTTCTGAGGTTTCCATGGATGTGTGTCTGCAAGGAATTGAGGGAAGAAGGTGCGGCTTTCTGCAAGACTACGTGACCCTGTATTGGTGCCATTAGGGTTGGCGCTACTCCAAAGAGTCCAACAGAGTAGAGTTTGGTGAAGGCTTTGCAATGGTTTGAGAGTGGCCTTTTGTGGCTGGATTTTTTGGGTTTTTCTTGTATATATTGGTCACCATCAAGCGTGATTTCCAATGTTGATCACCTCGACTCACCTTGTAGTGTCTGCGGGCAGGCAAGGGTTTGTAGGTAGAGGCGTTTGAAGTTTGAATTGAGCTTGTGGGTAGAATTTCTAGGGACTTTTGAGTGGTGGTGAGTGAGGTGAGTAATTTAAGTAGAGTCCTTGTATTGTGTTGAGTTTGCTAGGTGTGTGAGTGTGCGCATGACATCTTTTGCTCCATCAACGTTGTCAGGAGTTTTTTGGAAGAAGTGATTGCGCATAAGTATATACCCATGCATGGTGCATCAAATAAAGGATTGCCCATTTTTCAAAGCCAGGTGGTTACGTGGGGCCCACATGTGTACAGGTAGGGTAGCATGTACATAGTGCATCGATTTTCACGGTCACTAGTACCAATGTGTTTTTTCTATAATAATGAGGGGTTGGTAGTGCGTAAAACTTCTCGAGGAAGCTATTTGCGGGCTGATGACATGAGGTAAGCAGGTGCAGCATATGGCATCTAGTGGCGTCAGGAGGTCGAAAGGGGTCATTATTTTCACATGGAGAAGTACGGACACAACGTGGGTGTTTCCTTGTGATAGTTATGTAGAAAGGTTATCTTGAGGACCATGTTTTGGAGCCACTTCACGTGGCTGGAGGATGCATTATTGGAAAAAGCTGAGTGCCAGGTTTGCGGATGATGCAAAAAGGTGACAACTATGTACTGCAAGGTCAGTTTTTGGCCAGTTCGGGGCCCATTTGAGGTCAACTAAAAGGCGCCCAAGTAATAAAGCTAAGTGTGGAAATTGAAAAACCAGAGAGAAGACCAGAAAAAACATGGAGAGAAGAGAAGGAACAGCCGCAACTATGTTTTTTCTGTTTTTGGAGCCTGTTTTGGACCTAAACTGCTCATCCGAGGTTGGATTTGAGCACTTTGACATTGTAGACTGGGGTTTTGGGCCGTTCCGGAGGCGATGGCATTGTCCATTTTGCCAAATATCTCACTGTTTTTCTGTTGTTTTGGCTGTGTAATTTTCTCCTATGAACGAAGCTTATGCTCCAATTTGTGATTGTATCTGGCATATTTTACCCATATTGTGTGAGCTATTTGCCCCATTGGTGTTGGACTAAGCTCATTTGTATCTTAACATAAAAAATTCTTCTCTTTTGAGCTGAGTTTTTTTTGGGTGTGTGCATGTGTGTGTCTGTGTAGAGTGGGCAAGTGGATAGTCTCTCCTCTCACCTTATCGATGTGCTCCTTGTCTCGGCCAGGTGGGTTGTGTAAGCCAAGTGGTGCCCCATAGTGTCTGTGTGTTGTTTGTGGGTCGCCGCGACGGACGTCCATAGCATAGATCTCAAGCATCAACATAAAATTATCGATACAGGAGAAGTGACTCGGATGAGACATGGAAACTCACTAAGGTGTCAATCCTAATGAAGTGAACTCAAAGAGATGCAACTACTAACTCTACAAGAAAATTGATCGCACTAAAGACAAGTAATCTGCCTATGTCCTTCTACACAGCTCTACAGTCATCACGCCCGTTCACCATGCAAATCATATCGGAATTGCATGAAACTTGAAGGGAAGCTACAGGGGACTATCAGGAACATATCCTATCACTGTCACAGCATTCTAAGAAGGTACAACAATCGCGATCGTTCATCCCACAGTAAATGAATGATCCTAAAGGGTCATGTTTAGGTCTCTAAAGCCTCTCCTAGGGTCAAGACAACATGAAATACGCATATAAACACTCAAAACAACGATTTAAGGCCTAAACGGATGCGTCTAAAACCTTCACCGAATATTTGAATGCTTACACTTGAATGGAAGAGCAGAGTAAGAGGAACACAATGAAAGAAACAAAACTGAATTTGGATTACCGTATCCATAGAAGTGATGATTACAAGTTGGAGCAAAGAGATAGCTCTCTGTGCGTAACTCAATAGTCCCTTATCTTCAAAAATAGATCTCCTTTTCGCACTAGCCTTAGTGTATTATATACCTAGGGCTTTCTAAAGTGGCCGGCGGACAACTTCTCATGGACCTTTACATACATCACTGGAAATTACATCTTTGACTCAGACTTGACATAGACAATTGACATTAGGCTTTTACAGGGTTTGATGTATTAAACATCGGAAAATAATGTGACCACATCAAAACTTTGGCCGGATGACTCAACGGTGCCTTGGCTAGGTGGGCACTTGTATGTTGTTATCACCTCCAAACACTCCCCCTTCCTAGCTTGTGTCGTCCCTTGACACGACCTTGTGCAGTCTTGTCATAGGGTTGTCTTCAGCTTTGTCTTCAAGGTTGATCTTCATCTTGGGAAGCGCGTCGTCGTTGATGACGCTCCCCCCTTCCTTGAGTGAGGCATAGCTGTCATGTTGTTGATACATGATTTGAGCTTTGATTATCGAGGCAACGGTTTCTTCTTGTTGTGCATTCGCCTCTTGGTTGTCAATCTTAGCCGCCGTAAAGATTGATCTTGAAGTGTTTGATCATGTAGAACTGATCCTCCTTATCGCGTGGACTTTATGATAGATATTCTCTCAAGGTCCACTGCAATTTGAGTTGTCTGCAATAGGTCACCAATGTTGAAGCATTGTGTGAGCTATTTTTGGTTGTTGTGGATAGCTCGCTTGCTAAATTTCTCATTGCTTGATGTTGTAGTCCATTCTTTGACTTGCCATTGTTGGATGGAGCTTGGTTGTCACCCTTGAAGATAAAAGATGCTCTTGATAAGCATATGGAGACCTGCTATTTTTGCTCCAAGTTGTTGTTGATTGATTTGGGTAGCCCTTTCCTTATTGTTGAAACTTGATGTAGAAGGAATATATACAAGAAGTTGATGATGAGGTCTAGATTAGGGTCTTAAAACCTGGATGACCAAAGGAAAAAACCCGATGGGAAAAATTTTCCTTTGGTATACGCTCTTATTGTGGTTGAACACTTGGAAGTTGAGTACCTGCTCATGCAAGGTGAGTGCTTGGGGGAAATAAAGTAAGAGTGCGTAATGCAAGTGCCAATTATGGGACACTCTATATGCTTATGAGAAGTTTTCAAACAAAAGCATGTAGTGTAAAAGATGGAGTTGATGGGTGCTTCAAGGAACAAATGTAGCACATGTGACATCAAAGGACGTCT
Organism: Adiantum capillus-veneris; assembly: GCF_014529385.1. Lineage (NCBI taxonomy): Eukaryota > Viridiplantae > Streptophyta > Polypodiopsida > Polypodiales > Pteridaceae > Adiantum > Adiantum capillus-veneris. Next base: position 48,257,270 of record NC_140944.1, on the reverse strand, counting down.
CAATAGCTTGCACGTTTCTAAGAAGGGTTTTTGATGTAGAAGCTTCTCCACTCATTCCTCACTATGCGTAGTGTGTGAGTGTCTTTTGGACTCTCTTCTTCACTTTACCAAACTTAAAATACATAGACTTGGACTCTTATGCTCACCTATACCAGCATGAGCGACACAACATAAATGTGCTCAACTCCTCCACCTTGAGCAGTACCTAGAATAGCTAAGACTCTTAGACCACAGAGAATATTACTTGAAGCTTTGGGACTATTGCCTTGCTCATTTAGTGGCTCAGTTGCCCGGCTCTTGACTTTTATGCCATGTATTCTTAATGGCGACTTGGACTTACCTATTCATGGCCTGAAACCCAATGCCATAAGTTCTTGAGATTAAGGCCTCTATCATTGTTTTGGTCTTTGGATGCCACCATCTTTTAAAGTAAGTTGGTATACTTCGACTCCTCTAGCTTCTTTTGGTGCATGGGATGTTCCGTAAGGAGGCCGCATTGTTGTACCTTTACTTTTTCTTCTTTATGAGGAGCCTAAGTTTTCAACTGTGTTTTTGGGACCCATTTTGTTCTTGCTTCACGAGTTGCTCCCTTGACTTGATGGACACTAGGCTTTTGTATCCATACTTGGCTATTACCATTGTAAAAGCCTTGCTTTTGTAGTATAAGATGAGGGATCCATTTTGAGGTTGTTTCTCCCTTGGTTGTGTTTATTCTCCATTGGCTCTTTGTTGTTGTTGATTGTCTTTGTGTGGAGTCCTTTGCTACTTGGTTGGTCTTAGTGGCTGTAGGTTGTGCAACTACTTTGGGTAACCATATTTGGGTGTTACCTTCATAGAATCCTTGTGCTTCAAGTAGCTTCACTGGAATCATCCGCTGATTCACCTGTTTGTGTTGGGTATCTTTGTTGAATTCTGATTTCGGTACCCAAACTTTTCGCGTTGCCCGCTTGGAAGGTATTTTTGTTTGCCTTTTGTTGGTGTTCTTTCGCTTCCCTGCGTATTTTGTATTCCGTTGATAGCACATCTTGTTCCTTGTAGAACTCGTTGGTTGAGGTGGGTAGGTCCAGGCTATTACTTTAGGATTTTTGGCCCAAACATTAGTGTTTCCTTGGAAGTAGCCTTGAGCAGTGATTGACTCGTTTGATGCTATCCACCTTGTCACCTTTTGTTGTTGTGGTTGAACCCATGTTTCATGTATCCAAACTGGGTCTTTGACTTGGATGTGCTCTTTGGATATTAACACCTGCTCGACATTCTTCGGCTTCTTCTGGATGCTTTTTTTGTGATGGAAACTTTGGTTGATAGACTTTTTGCTTTGGTTTCCATTGCATTGTTGATGGTGTGGCTCTTCATGTAGAGGCTTCGTGGGAAATTTGATGGAAGCTTGTTGAAGGTAAAGTCGTCTGGCAAGGTTGATATACTTCAATGTTTACATTTGCTTTACCTTTTTCCACGATGGTTGGCGATTTCTTCTCTGCATGGATTTGAGAAGCTTCATGGAGTCTTACCGTTGTTGTTGTTGAAGCTTTTGATTGTTGTCGAAAGAAGATGTTCCTTCAGCTTTCTGTCAGGACCAGACTCTCTTTGATATGATGGGAGTTGATTATGTGGAAAGTATCTTTATACTTCCCGGTACTCAATTTGAGTACAGCTTTTGTCACTCCAAAGCTAGGAATCGGCATTTTTGGCCTTGTGTAAACTGTTTCTTCTAGCTCATTGATTGGTGGCTTTCCCATCATGATCCACGTTCCATAAGTCATTAGATTCTTTGTTGCTTTTGGATCTATTGCGGCCGAACATGTAACCTTGAGCCATGTTTGTCCGCATCAATTGAATTTGATCATCGTAGGAGATAGTCCATCTTCTTCCTTGTCCCTGTTCTTCTTTTGATCTTGCGTTTGTTAAAGATTTGTCGTTGAACTTGGAAGCTTTTCTCCTTCATCTACTTTCATTTGCACTTTTTCTAGAGTCTGCTTCTTTAAAATAGCTTTTGTCGATTCTTCAGGTATGTCAATGATGACATATTCTCATTGTTGCTCTGCTTTCTTCATGTGCACTTTGGCATCATGCTCCATGACGTAGCTATCTGTTTCACCTTTTTTGCCTTCACACTCACAAATCTCGTTAGCTTCCTTCAACGCCTTTATCATAAATACGGGAGTTATATCATACCCTTCCTTATCACAAAATTTAGTCGGGGTCACCTCATTCACACACACATCAAGAGTCGCCAGTATTTGGTCCCATCCAAAGGGTTCAAATAATTTCTCTGGAAAGGGTTCCGGTATGTAAGCTTCATCGTTCATTGATCTTCCTAAGATGCAATCCTCCTTCACTCATCTTCCACACTTCGAAGCACCACACATCCAAAGTTCTTGTTTGTTTTGTAGCCACGCAGGTATCTTTTTCCCATTGACTATAGAAGAGTCAATTTCTTCTAATGGAGTTCTATTCACATCTCTATAGCTATGGTCTTTTATGCTTATTTTTGTGGTGATCTTTTTATGTCTCAAGTAGATATAGTCATAGCCCCAATCTTGAACCATCTTAAGTTGACGCATGAAAGGCCTTCCTAGAATGATATCAAAATTGTTCCCTTTTCCAAAATCTACTATTGCAAACGTATGTTCATATTCAATTCCACAAGAAGTCACAATAATTTGCTCTAGGATACCCAGAGCTTTTTTCGTGTATCCATCTGCAAGTTGCAGCTTCATTCTAGTTTTTCTAAGCGCTGATCTACCCCATTTTTTCCAAATGTCTTTTGTGGCTATAGCTACTCCAGCCCCACTATCAAGTATAGCCAATGTTTTAACTCCTTTGTATTCCAAAGGTAAGGTGGTGTTTCCTTCTTCTCCTTCGCAATATTCCCCCACCTTGTTTATTGGCACAGGTTTAGCGTTTGCACTTTCTTGTTGAGTTTTGTTTGATTGTTCATTTGAGGGTAGATCTTGAAGAGGTATCTTTAATCCCATCTTCCCCAAATTGTTGCCTAGTTCATCCCATACATGTGGTCTAATCTTAAGCAGTTCAGATAGAGTAATGGTGCACTGTGTTGGAGCTGACATCAACTCTTTCATACTCTTTGTATCCATCATCTTGGATATGGCTCTCCTCTGAGATGGCACCACTCTAGTCTCTGAGACTGCCTCATGTTCTCCTATGTATGAGGGTAAGGTCTTCAAGGACTCTGGTTTGCTTTCAATTGAAACTTCCGTCCCTGCATCTCCATTTAGAGATTGAATGTCTCCCTGTTAGACTTCATTCCCTGTATTGACCTCAATTATGGGTGCAGATTGGAATGTCGCACTTCCATCTTTTGCCCTTCTAATTGCTTCCCACAATTCATTTGGCCATGGCTCATCTATGTCTGGGATAGGTGCCATAAATTGTGATCTTGACCTTGCATCATTAGTGGTGTTGGCCACTACTTGATCGTCTAGTTGAATTTCTAGGTTGTTGGTTTCTTGTGTTGCAGTGTTTGCTTGCACATCCTTTGGTGATTCTAGCTCAATGTTTCTTTGAGTTGATGTTTTAACAACCTTTTCCTTAGGCATTTCAAATCAAACACTTTTCGGTTTTGTTTCTGGAGGTGGAATTGGTGCTTCAGGCTCCATCATTGTCTGTGTAGTTTTTACCAATTACTTACACATTTCAACCTCTCAGTCTCTACCTCTGCATGAGGATATTTCATCCCTCGTTGCTCTAGGGTTTGGTTGGGTTTCAATCTAGCCTCATATGCTTCCAATGTAGCATCTAATGGCTCTAGGAATTTGTCTACCAACACAGATCCTCCCGAAGACTCCTTCCTTGGTTTCTTATCACTCATCACCGTTTTGTTTTCCCGTTCTTGTTTTAACTTCTCCTTTGTCTCTTGTAATTCTGTTTGTAGTGCAGTTTGATTTGTAATTGTTTTTGCTTTAATTCTGCCTCTTTTGGCTTTCCAGGATTTCCTCCCAGTCATCACTGACACACTAGTTGTTTCCCCTTGTTTGGGTTGTTGATCTTTCTCCTCATTAGCTTGGTCCTCAGCATTTTCTTTTGCTTGGGCTCTCGTCACTACCTTCATAGGAATTTTGGGTTCTGCCTTTGATCCACTTGGAGAGGGTAACACTCCCACAATATTCATTGTTGTTTTCCCTTGTTTGTTTGGGTGTTTTGGACAATTTGGAACAACATGTGTAATGGCACACTCAAAACAATATCCAATTATCTCTACACGAGAACAATTATTGGCCCAATGATTACATCCACACTTGTAGCATGGTCCACCTTGTTGAGTCATTGGTGGTGCATTTGATGGTTGTTCTTGCTTAGCCAGAATGGTCTCTGGTCTACGCTCTTGATTGGCTATGAACATCAGAGTGTCCTCATTCAATGAATAGAGTTTTCTCATAGGTTCTTGCCCTAGCCTAGGTTGTGATACCTCAGCTCTTTGTAAAGCCCTTGATACAAGCCTATTTTGAAATAATGGACGATTTGGTAATGGCATTTGTTTTTCTATTTGACATCCAAATAGTATCCCCCTCGTGTAGGTTTGATTATAGTAGCACTCACTCATCTCATGATTAGTCCATTTTTCCTCAATTGCACACCATTTTATTCGTTGTGCTACTTGAGCTGCTAGCTCATCTAGGTTGGTCATTAATTGAGACATAACCAATTGCCTTGTATTGGTTTCACCAGATGCTAAAGGATCATTATCCATAGTGATCTTTGTATCACCAATTTCCTCGCCATAGGATTTACAATTGTCAACTAGGTATAACGCTTCTCTCGTGACTTGTTCAAAGGAAGTGCATCCTTTTAAGTGCAAATATTTCTTGAGAGTTTCATTTTTCAAACCCTCTATGAAGAGAATTGATAATCTTTCATCCTGCGGTAACTCGCGTTCCGGCCATCTCTCTATATATTGTTTGAAGCGTAGCGATGCTTCCTTCACTCTCTCATCTTCTTTTCGCTTGAATGAATAGATTTGGGGCACTGTGTTATGCTTGATTCCCCTTTTAGAGAACTCCACAACAAATTCTTGCAACAGTTGTTCAACATTTGAGAAGGCATTTTTGTCCAATGGTTGGAACCAATTCAATGCTATCCCTTCCAAGGTTAAGCCAAATCCCTCACACTATGTATGAAAATAAAATACTTGTTTGGCTCTTAACACTAGGTTGGTAATGGGACACTTTTATGTCCTGGGACACTTTTATGTCCTGTGAAGTGACCATTTTCCTTGAATTATGTCAAGAGTTTCAAAATGGATTTGGAGGTGCTATATTTCTAGAAAGTTGTCTCATGAGCTGAAAAAAACTTGACATTTTTTTGGAATATCAATTCCATCTTTAACCTTGTCCTTGCACAATATTTCACAACCTAAACTGTGTGAAAAAACGGGTCCTGTTTTTGGCTTTTTTCAACTTTTTGCAACTATACCACTCTAGAATTCATGTTTGTGAGGTCTATAATGCTAGAGAACTATCTTTAGTAGTCCTCAACATGTCCTGATGCTTCTAGGGAGAAATAAATGTTAAAGTTGTAAGTAATGACCAAATTACAAAAATTGTCAAATCCTGTTTTTTAGCTCTTCTATGATTTTTTTGGTGGCTTTCATGATATCCAAATGCAGTTTTGATTCTCTATCTCGCATATTGTAACTTAAAGCTAATATTCCTTGAGTTTTGGGGCACCTAATACCCTATTTTGCATAGTAGACAACGATGGTTGATTTTTTCAATTATAGAAGAAAACGAAACATTCTAGTATATCAAGTATAGCTTTTTTAATATTGTTAGTTTCTTGTGACAACTACATGCATTTTGTAGGTAGTAACCATATCTAGTCATAAGGATCAAATTTGGCTGGATATTGAATAGTTTCTATGGGATTCTACAACTCATAATGTTGAACCCAATTTTTTCATGTTTGCTGTATTTAGCACTTCATCTTTGTCCCCAAGATTCCCCTTGGTAAGAGATGTATTATTCTTTTGACATGCTCCATGGCTCCTTATGAACCTAAAGGACAATAGGGAACTAAGAAAACATGCATATATTATTTGTATTGAGTGTGGCTATAGAAACTTTGATGATGGGTTTGCAGAATGGTAAAAATTCAACTTTTTTGTACCTAATTCTTTTGGCAAAACAAAAAATAGTGAGTGAGAAGCAAGCGTATGTTCTAATCACCAACCCATTGAAGTTAACTAGGGAATTTATCTCAAGTCCTACAAAAATCCCTAATCTTATTTTTATGCAAAAAAACGTAAGAAATGACTGTTTTGATGAAAATGTATTGGTCCATCAACTTTGAAGGCTTGGTGTGACCAAAAGATGAGAAATTTTACAAGTTTCTTATTTTTTCCATGTGTAGTAGGCCTTGAACTATAACCTCATGAAAGGATTTTACAAAATGAGTGGATCTACTATGGTTTTGAAGGTTTTTTTCAAAACCCTGAAAGGACACTTTTATGTCTTGTTAGGTTACCAACCTAGTGCTAACACTTGTTTGAACAAGGATGCATGTACGTATGGATCCCTTAACCCATCATACTTCTTCTTGACACATTTGGCCAATTGATATGGTCTCATTGGTAGCGTGTTGGGGTCTGTCACAAGGACATCTCTCGTTCCTTCTTCTCTTCTTAGAGCAAATCCTGGTGGAATCCCGTTTGAGACATGTTTTGGAAATGGTGATGGATTTATAAGTCTAATTGGTGGTCTCTTGGTTCCAATCAATGAGGTAGGAGCTACACTCCTGTGAATAGCTATTCTGGATGTTTGAGGTCCATTTGATTCCATAGTTTCAATGTTAGCTTCTTGCAAATCAGTCTCCAAAAACCTTGGTACGCTTACACTCGGTTGAAAGCAGTAAGCAGAGACTGGAGTACCCATGTATGTATATCTTTCTAGTTCAATTGGGCTGATAAGTTTGTACTCTCGTCCATACTTATCTACCATTAGAACTTGCACTCCCTGGTCATCTGTGTATGTGAAGGCATAGAGGTTCTTGTAGTCTGTCAACTCTTCAATGATGGTATTTAAACATCTATAGAAGTTGTTTTGATCCCCAATAGGTAACCTATAAAGGCCATCATAAGTGTAATCCATTAGAACTCTCGTGGCTTCATTGGTTTTGATGAACCTCACGTTGGGTTTGTTGATTAGAGGATGCTTCTCCTCTAAGTCTCTAGCAATTTCCACTTTTGCTCTTTCAAACTCCCGCATTTTAGTTGATTGGTTTGGCTTCCAGTGAGCTACATCATCACTTGACAAATATCCATAAGCCATGCCTTGAGGTTTGGCTTGATATGATTGATAAGCCTCATGGTCTTGTCTCAACCCTCTTGTTATAGGTGTTGCAGTATTTCTGGCAGTTTGTGTAGGTGGCATAGCTCTGAGTTGAGTGGGAAACCCTAATGATGGATGAGTTGTCATGATTAAGTTTCACTCAATACTCTCAAGATGTTCCTTGATAAGAACACCTTGTCTTAGTGCACACAATCCCTTTTTGCTCCTGGTCAAGTCTCTAAAAAGTCAGGAATTTGTGACTTTTTTGGTCTCTGGACACTGGTTTTGGGATACCCTAAAAGTTTGGAATTAGGAAACCTAGAAAAATTCAGCTTTTTTGACCTTGCTCCTTTTGGAAAATATGTTGCACTAGATGTCAGCTACCTACTCATAAATTTTCAATCCAAAATGTCACTGGGGTACACCGATTGTGATTGTAGCTCCAGCTCCTTTTTGCATGAAATTTTAGGAGTTGATAGACATGGGTATGATTAGTCTATTCCCAGACCCACTTTGCATTTGGATCACAAAAACTTGAATTTTCTCAAAATTTTGGTTTGAAGGATCAGTGATCAGTGTTTGCCCTATCTGACAATTGTCTTTTGGTTTTTTTACCATGGTTCTTTTGAGAAAGTTGTTTGTCTAGTTATCAGCTACCTACTCACCAAGTCTCAACTCAAAATGTCACTGAGGTACATCGATCGCGATTGTACTTTTGAGCCCAAATTGGATGAAACTTGTGGATATGGTAGACAATGATGTGTACAGTCTACTCTCCAAATCTTTTTGAATTTGGACAAGAAAAAGTCATGTTTTCACCAGATCTTGGTTTGCTGCAGTGGTTTTCTGTCTGTCTACTATTTTTGGCTATTTTGGTCACTTTTTTGAATTTTGAAAACTCATGCTATCTTATATAACCTAGGTGTATGTGTGGGTAAAGTCTGGTCAAAATCTGGCACTGAGGTACACCGATCGCGATCGTACTTTGGAGCCCAAATTGGATGAAACTTCATCAGCTTGTTCGCTAGGCTATTTTAAGACTATCTGCCAAATCATTTTGAATTTGGACTCAAAAAAGTCAAGTTTCTACCATTTCTTGGTTGGAAGTGCCTGTTTTCCCAATTTGATGAGTTTGACTTGATTTTGGTATTTGTTTTGGGAAATGAAAGCTATTTGGGATTGTCCTCTGTATAGGCTATCCCTCTGTATGCTTTCTTCTCAGTTTTGATGTGTTTTGGTCTTCTAAAAGTCAATTTCTATGCCAGTTTAGCAATTTTTGACTTGGATATGTATTCAGTGGTTTTGATCTGTTTTTTGTGGTTTTTGACCCTAGGTCCTTTAGACTTTTATGTTTGTATACACTTGAGGATCCCACAGATGAAATCTCGTCAAAATCAGAGAGTGAGGTACATCGATCGCGATCGTACTTTGGAGCCCAAATTGGACCAAATTTGGCATGCTTGTAGACACTGATGTTTTAAGGCTATCCCCAAAGTCTTTTTGCATTTGGATCACCAAAAGTCAAAATTTTACAGTTTCTGGGTCTGTCAGGATACTTTTACCCAAGTGTCCTGATTTCCTTGATTTTTGATGTTTTTGGGTGCGGTTGTTTTAGACAAACTTGTTCAGAATACTATCAGGAAGACACATGTCAAATCTTGTACAATTCTGGCACAGAGGTACATCGATCGCGATCATAGTACCAGAGCCAAATTTGATGAATTTTTTTTTGCTCCCTCTAACAAGTGTTTCCCAGTGTTTGGTGCTACCACTTTGTGATTTGAATCAATTTCAGCTCTGTTTGGTCAGATTTTCTAATTTTAGAGTCTTATGGCCCTTTTTGCCAAAGTTATGGTTTTCTGGTTTCTCGACTTTAACTTTTATCCCAAATCTGACTGGAATGTGATTTACTTATCCTACTCCTAAGTACAGAAATGAAAGAACATAAGAAAATGAATCAAACAAAACAAACACGATAAAAAACGGATGATGGATCAGTACTCAATCAATACAAAGAAATTTGAAGAGAAAAAATGCTTAAAGCAACCTCACTCACAACTCCCTATATCTCTCAACAGTAGATCTAGCTAGTCCACCGACCCTAGACTCCACTAAGCACTAAACCCCTGTCTAGATGCTTCAGTGAAATGTAAATGGAATGGAAATTATCTTTTGGAACAATAAGAAAACTCTGAATACGCACTCGGTCACTCATCACCTAAGATTCATTCTCCGGAAGCGGCGCCAATGTTTGGGGGTCGCCGCGACGGACGTCCATAGCATAGCTCTCAAGCATCAACATAAAATTATTGATACAGGGGAAGCGACTCGGATGAGGCATGGAAACTGAGTAGGGTGTCAATCCTAATGAGGTGAACTCGAAGATATTCAACTATTAACTCTACAAGAAAATCGATCGCACTAAAGCCAAGTAATCTACCTATGTCCTTCTACACAGCTCTACAGTCATCATGCCCGTTCACCATGCAAATCATATCGAAATCGCACGAAACTTGAAGGGAAGCTACAGGGGACTATCAGGAACATATCCTATCACTGTTATAGCATTCTCGGAAGGTACAACGATCGCGATCGTTAATCCCACAATCCGCAAAAACAGTAAACGAATGATCCTAAAGGGTCGTTTTTAGGTCCCTAAAGCCTCTCCTAGGGTCAAAACAACATAAAATACGCATATAAACACTCAAAACAACGATTTAAGGCCTAAACGGATGCGTCTGAAACCTTCACCGAATCTTGAATGCTTACACTTGAATGGAAGAGCAGAGTAAGAGGAACACAATGCAAGAAACAAAACTGAATTTGGATTACCGTAGCCACAGAAGCGATGATTACAAGTTGGAGCAAAGAGGTAGCTCTCTGTGCGTAACTCAATAGTCCCTTATCTTCAAAAAATGATCTCCTTTTCCCACTAGCCTTAGTGTATTATATACCTAGGGCTTTCTAAAGTGGCCGGCGGCCAACTTCTCATGGACCTTTACATACATCACTGGAAAATTACATCTTTGACTCAGACTTGACATAGACGATTGACATTAGGCTTTTACAGGGTTTGATGTATTAAACATCGGAAAAATAATGTTACCACATCAAAACTTTGGCCGGATGACTCAACGGCGCCTTGGCTAGGTGGGCACTTGTATGTTCTTATCACCTCCAAACACATCCCAAGAGTGTGTGTCGGGTCATTATAGAGGCGTTGTGTGTGTTTCCATCCCGTTCACATTCTTCCGGCGCCCCCACTGAGGATCTTCTTTGAGTACCTTTAGCTTTGGGATTACAGGTTGCAAGTTGCAGGTTACAGGTTACAGGCTACAGGTTATAGGGACAGGTACAAGTAGAGGTGATTCACACAGGTACAGGTAGCTGGAGTAGAGTGTTACACTGACAGTGGGAGTCACTTACAGTTGTCGTGGGTATGCATCATTTGGTGCCTGTTTGAACGCATTGTCTGTTGGTATTGTACGTTACTTGTGGAAACTGCCATTGTACGTCTTTATGGAGCCATACTTGGTTTTATTTTGCAGTCCCAGCCATTTCTGAGACTTAGTCTGGAAGATAGTCATTTCTGAGACTTGACTATACGCGATTTGCATTAGCCTTCATGAGAGGGTCGATAGTGTGAGGTTTTATTGAGCTAGGGGATTCTGAAATGTGGAGACCCTTTCGGTGATACAGGTAGCTGGAGCACCCTTTTCTTGACCTCACCATAGGCTATGTACTAGTGATTCCTAATTGATGCTCGGGCTCTATTGTTGACAGTTTATGCATACATATACAATCTATATTTTGGGTTCTCACTGCTCTACTTCTGGGGAAATTTTGTCAAAATTTTTCCAAGTTATGATGGTTGGTATTTTGTTCTGTTAAGACATTTATGTTGTTATGCTGCTGAAAATCTGGCAAAATCAGAGGATAAGTCAGGTGTGCTTTCTTGGGAGCTGCATGGTTGGCTTTAATGGATCATCAAAATGGCCCCCAATTCACTCCTTTTCATTTAACTCAAAGAATCCAGATAAATGTTCATGTGTCTAGGAAGATTTTTTTCGAGCAACGCATAGTCTTTATGTTCGGGCCAAGAAGATTAAGAGAGATACTGGAATGTCCTTTGCCTGTTGTAATTCCAATGATTAACTATGAAAACTCATTTGATGTGCATGTGTTTATCCTTATTTAAAGACAAGCTTCATTGAAGTTTTTGGTGATTGAGTCAGTCAAAAGTTTTCGGTTCTTGCATGTTAGAAGGGATTCTCAAAGCATCATAACTTGGGTAGCCATCGCTTTCTCTTATCCGGAGTTTCATGGAAGAAGTGATGAAGATACGGAAGACTTTTTGGAAAAGATGGAGGTTGCCTGCATTACCAACCAGATCCATGACCTGGCGCAAATGTTACGTCTTCTCCAAATTTGTTTGAAGAGTAATGCACGAGTTTGGTCCAAAGCATTTAAAGAGGAGTTGCGTGTGGCTGATCCACCTATAAGATTAAGTTGGGACAATCTAAGGCATGGATTGGAAGTGGATTTTTTGAAGACAGAAAATCCTGACAAAGTGTGGCAAGAAGTACAGGCTTTAGTGCAAAAGGAAGGTGAGCCAGTAGATGCGTACATACGAAAGTTTTCATTGGCATGGGAGCGGATGTGCAAGGCCTTAGCACCACAAGTACCCCCACCTAACATGATGAAGAAGGAAAGATTCTTGGCTGGTCTTTGGGAGAATATACGTTGGAGAGTGGAGCTAAAGAATCCTAGAACATATGAAGATGCATTGGAGGTGGCAAGGAACAAAGAGTGGAAGCTGAGAAAAATAAGCCAGTTAGGGGTGGAGTCTTGGCCCATGATGTCTAAATTTCAGCCTATGGACTCTTTACAAGGTCGCATGCTAGGGGTTCATCATGAACCAGTGGTTTTTGTTACTCGTCAAGTTATGTGAGCAGTGATCACTACAGCAGTGCAAGATGATGGGCTAAGGAAAGACATGAGGCAAGTGGTAGATTTAATGAATAATCTCAGCCTCAACCTGCTAGGGCAAGTGGGAAATAATCGAGGTCGAGGGAGGTTTGCAAATCAGCCACTAGGAGGTGAAGAAAGACCTAGGAATGGTGTTGGACAAAGCAATGGTAGGTTCTGGAGGCAGACGCCGACATGTTATAATTGCGGAGAGTTGGGTCACATCAGCCCGCAATGTGATAAGCCAATAAGGATGGGTGGAGACATGTATCCATTGCCAAGACAATTGCTAACTAGGTCAAATGATTATGGCATCGAAATTAAAGGAGAAGAAGGAAGTAGTGGATTAACCCAGAAGGAAAAGGGAAAGACAAAAGTGATAAGTGTGGTCACCTTGGAGAAGGCATCAAAGCTAGAGGATACATTAGTGATGCCTATTGGGAAGAGGACCACAGAGGAAAAGGAAAGAAGAAGTGCCCCAGGTCCTAGTAAGAAGAAGGGAAAGAGCCATAAAGGCGAGGATGTCAAGACCAAGATGAAAAGGAGGGCTCGTCGCAAGTTTCATGTTTCAGAATTTCCACTAGGGAATGGGCGATTAATCTATGACTTGAAGGAGTATCTGACGAGGAGGAAGGCAGACGTTACTTTTGGGCAGCTTATAGAGATGGTGCCTAAGCTAAAGCGACAGTGGAAGAGGATGGTTAACCCAATGGAGAAAGAGCCAGAGAGAGGTTCAGTAAAGGTGTTGGCGATGGATGAGCTACCAGACATTTGTCCAATAGTAGATGTGTGGCACAAAAGAAAAAATTTGGGGCAAGGTTATGTTGATGGTGGAGCCCAAATATGTGTCATAACACACACATGCATTGAGAAGATGGGTCTTACAGTGACTGGGGTGTCAAGCTTCCAGATTAGATTGGCAAACAATCAGAAAGTAAAATGTTTGGGTGTTGTAAAGAGCTTAGAAGTGGAGGCGTATGATGCAAAGGTGGTGGTTGATTTTCATGTGATACCAGCGGGGTTGGGAGCATATCCTATTATACGAGTCTTACCATGCATCGAGCAAGTTTTTCCGAGCAAAGACAAACCCGAGCAAGTGTTTGTATGCAATATAGTAAATTTTATTATCAACAAAATATTTATTGTTTGTTATATATTGACGCACTACAACAAAAAGAGTTTTCAATGAATAGACTACATCCTAAATTCAAAAAGATCAAAGTTTACTTTTAAAAAAAGTAGCACAATATTTGAAAATATTATCTTCTGGCTCAATCTCTATTTATCTAACTGTAATCTCCCCTGCCTCTACTCTTCTTTGTCTCGGATTTTTCTCACTTGGTCTTCACATGTTTGAGCATGAAGTAAGATTGATAGACTAATAAGAGCTTTAGACCTATACTTAATGCTCAAGTCATCCTATGTTTCCTTTTGTAAGGTAAGTGCTCCCTTCTCTAGTACTTTGGTTCTTGATTGTCAGAGCATGTACATCCTTCCTCCTCGTAGACACATCAATTTGATAGCAATTTATTGCACCTCATTAGTTCATTTATACACCAATCGTCCCTTCCATGTGGTCTTGCCCCGCCCATACTACAAGGTTGTGATCTTCATACAAGGGCACCATTTTTACATGACACATGTTCGACAAACACCATTAATTATAAAAGACTTATTTTGTTACAATAAAATCATGTGTTTCTTTAATTGACCAACATATGCCTTTTTTAATTAGTTTACAATAACAACAATCAAAATTAATAGAGTTTTATGTCTAGAATTTTCTAGAAAGACATCATCATAATTGAAATAAGCTAGTTGGAAACAAATAATATAATGAGGATATTTTTACCATATAATGTGACAAATTCAAAGCTTCAATTGGACAACTTCTTTCACAAAGATTGAAGATGCTGCTTTGTTCCATTTTGAATCAATATTTGAAAAAATATGGCAGATGTCAGGAAGGCCATAGCATCCACCACACGATGGGCACATCACCGTCGGAATATGCTTTACATATTTGGTCAGGTGGAATATTCATGACACCACCAATTATAAGAGGTGAATTTGGCTCCAATCTATGAAGATCAAAGCTATGCCGTACCGTAAAAGGTGGTACTAGAGCCTTCTTTAACACTAGGTTGGTAATGGGACACTTTTATGTCCAGGGACACTTTTATGTCCTGTTAAGTGACCATTTTCCTTGAATTATGTCAAGAGTTTCAAAATGGATTTTCAGGTGTTATCTATCTAGAAAGTTGTCTCATGAGCTGAAAAAAACTCGACATTTTTTTGGAATATCAATTCCATCTTTAACCTTGTCCTTGCACAACATTTCACAACCTAAACTGTGTGAAAAAACGGGTCCTGTTTTTGGCTTTTTTCAACTTTTTGCAACTATACCACTCTCGAATTCATGTTTGTGGGGTCTATAATGCTAGAGAACTATCTTTAGTAGTCCTCAACATGTCCTGATGCTTCTAGGGAGAAATAAATGTTAAAGTTGTAAGTTATGACCAAATTACAAAAATTGTCAAATCCTGTTTTTTAGCCAATTTGAGCTCTTCTATGATTTTTTTGGCGGCCTTCATAATATCCAAATGCAGTTTTGATTTTCTATGTCGCATATTGTAACATTAAGTTTGTATCCTTGAGTTTTGGGGCACCTAATACCCTATTTTGCATAGTAGACAACGATGGTTGATTTTTTCAATTATAGAAGAAAACGAAACATTCTAGTATATCAAGTGTAGCTTTTTCAATATTGCTAGTTTCTTGTGATAACTACATGCATTTTGTAGGTAGTAACCATATCTAGTTATAAGGATCAAAGTTGGCTAGATATTGAATAGTTTCTATGGGATTCTACAACTCATAATGTTGAACCCAGTTTTTTCATGTTTGCTGTATTTAGCACTTCATCTTTGTCCCCAAGATTCCCCTTGGTAAGAGATGTATTATTCTTTTGACATGCTCCATGGCTCCTTATGAACCTAAGCGACAATAGGGAACTAAGAAAACATGCATATATTATTTGTATTGAGCGTTGCTATAGAAACTTTGATGATAGGTTTGCAGAATGGTAAAAATTCAACTTTTTTGTACCTATTTCTTTTGACAAAACAAAAAATAGTGAGTGAGAAGAAATCATATGTTCAGATCACCAACCCAGTGAAGTTAACTAGGGAATTTATCTCAAGTCCTACAAAAATCCCTAATCTTATTTTTATGCAACAAAACGTAAGAAATGACTGTTTTGATAAAAATGTAATGGTCCATCAACTTTGGAGGCTTAATGTGACCAAAAGATGAGAAATTTTACAAGTTTCTTATTTTTTCCATGTGTAGTAGGCCTTGAACTATAACCTCATGAAACGATTTTACAAAATGAGTGGATCTACTATGGTTTTGGAGGTTTTTTTCAAAACCGTGAAAGGACACTTTTATGTCCTGTTAGGTTACCAACCTAGTGTTAAATCTGGAACGATAGTTTGAACAAGAGGGAAGGTCGCTCCAATGACTTTGCATACTAATTTGTTTGCAACAAATTTAGTCTATTTTCAACTTGTGTCTGCTCGAGATAAGGTGGTATCCATCAAAAATAACAGTGCTAAGTGAGAGAAATGCTTAGATCTCTCTCTCTCTCTCTCTCTCTCTCTCTCTCTCTCTCTCTCTCTCTCTCTCTCTCTAAAATAGGAAACAATATTACTATCATTGGCAAAAACTTCATTAAAAACCTGGCCTTATAAAGTGTATTTTTAAGGGCCAAAATCAAAAATTCCAGGCTAGTTTTGAGGGTGTCATTGAAGGAAATTGGCTAAATTTGGAGGAATTTAGTGTAAAACTCGATAAAAATCCAAAATTTTTTTGTTAAGATATTCAATGTTCTTTTTTCCATTGGTTCCTACAAAAGGTTTTGGTGAACACTTCCTTGTGGGATTCTCTCTCTCTCTCTCTCTCTCTCTCTCTCTCTCTCTTAGTCAAGAGGATATAGAATCCTTGGAACACCATTACTTTTCAAGTCATAACCAAAACTCCTAGTAACTATTGGAGTATCTAGACCTCCACTTACAATTTCAATTGGTCTGGATCTTCCAATCATTCAAATTGCCTTGCTAGAAAGTGGATATTTATAGCATGACTCCATCAATGTTGATGACTAGTCTGTCATACAGACATGGCACATAAAAAATAAGTTGAACTATAAACTATCAGATAATGGATCGACCAAAAACACCAGTTAGCAGGCAGCATGGGCATGTTTTTCCCCCCAACGCACCAATTTAAGTCTTCTAGTGAAAACTGGCTTAGACAAAGCAGACAGCCCCATCAGACCAGACTTTTAACATGGTTAATAATCGAGCCACTTGCAAGACATTGAGACAAGCCCTAAAATTCTCCTTTGCATGTACATCATTCCTCACGGTTGCATTGGTATGATCAACACACTTTTAGAGGCACATTTGCTTCATAGAGCCATGTATGTCTATGGCAGTGAGTTTTTCCTACTGCATAAGATCTTTAACAAGACAATTCAAGGCATTAGATGAGATAGCATAGAGAAAAGGAAAAACTGGACACCCTTGTCTCATGGATTTATGCAATGGAATAACATCTGTAAGAGTACCATTAACTGAAATTTTGGATGGCGCTTCCCAAAACTATTGTGAAAAAGAATATGTCCAAACCAATATCATATAGACTTTGAAGTATGAACTCCCATTCAATTCTATCATAGGCCTTATCATACGCTATGTGGCTGATTGTTTGTGAGAATATCTTTTAGAAAAGAGTTTTTTGTAATTTTGCAGTAAAATGATCAACATCATATCTAATAAGCAATGAATTATTATGATCTTCGAATGTTGTGCACCGGTGCTAGTACTACTACTTGTAGTCAGCTAAAATATTGGTGGATGTAGGAATCACATCATAGTAGTGTAAGTTGCTACTCGTGCCTCCTGCTACTTCCCATGCTAATTAGCTCTCGCTTCCTAATTGCACCCGCATGATTTACTACTCGACTTCCGTCGTCCAATGCTCTATTCTATCATGCAACCTTGTTGCTACAGTATGCGGGTATTGTACGTGCAAGTGCTATCTTCGATCGCTCAACCCCACCCAATCCCAATCCGTCTTCTTGCCATCGATCAGGATCTTGCCCCTAGTCTAATGTGTGAGTGCTTTGCATTTCGCATGAGTTGATGAATAGATGAGCAGAAAAGTACCCAAGGCTGAACTCAAAACCACTCCCAAGCTCGACCCCAATCTCGAGCCTAGAGGTGGCGCTCAAATCCTCTACAGGGTCTCCTCCAACCACGCTCCCATCTTGCAAACCTCAAAGACCACAAGGCCCGATTCCCTCCAACGAGTATGGGACTACATCAAGGCTCACAAGCTCCAGAGTAGTACTGAGAAATCGCAAATCTTATGTGATCGTCCCTTAAGAAGGCATGTGGACGAAACAATGGTAGTGCTCGAGTACTTGAGTCGCACGTGTCAGCACATTCTTTTGTTGATGCTATCAGGCTGCTGGCGATGCAGACGACAGAGGGCAAAGAAATAGAACGAGTAAACGTCAAAGTGGACATGAGGGTAGAAAAGCATATGATGGTTATAATCCTCAAGTAATTAAGCCAGTGGCTTCATGAGTGCAGCTAGCTGCTTGTGCTTTTAGCAGAGTGTGTGACGGGATTAGTGGCAGACAACTGATCAATGTCGAGGGAAAGGCGTATTTGGGGAATATTGAAATTTGCCACTAGTGCAAGTCATGGCCTGTTGAGCCTTTGGCTTCAGTCACACTCCTCGTCCATCTCTGTTGATAAATGAATGCGGGCTACATAATTACAAGTTTGGTTATCAGATGAAGCATGCAGACTTGAAAATACTTACTCAGGACATGCAGCATATAAGTCGAGGCCTGCCTGGCGAATCCGCAGCCAGCTTGAGGGTTCTTCTGTGCAAGTTGGCTGTGGTGAGATCCCCTTGGATGGAATGCATCGATAATTATCGAGTGGAAATCACTGACAAAATAACACCGTCACACAAGAATTACAGTCTGCTCCAGTTATGTGAAGATGAAGCAAATTTATATGAAGAAAATCTATCGAGGAGGAAGTTCGAGGAAGTATATGGTGGCAAGCAACAAGCTCAGAATTAATTGAGAGCACCACTATGTAATCAGGGTATGTACGAGAGTAAGGGGCTTGTCAATTATATGCAAGTATATGTATGCATTCGGGTGTTTCTGGTTGATTTCACTAGAGCGCTAAGCTCGCCATCGTTGTGATAATGGTACTGTAGGCATTCAAGGCTGAGCTTCTGTACTAGACAAACATGGACTGATCAATTCTCCTCTCTCTCTCTCTCTCTCTCTCTCAAAAAGAAGCTCTCTGGAAGCGCTCTCTCTCTCTCTCTCTCTCTCTCTCTCAAAAAGAAGCTCTCTGGAAGCGCGCGCGTCGGTGCGCGCGCTTCCAGAGAGCTTCTTTTTGAGAGAGAGAGAGAGAGAGAGAGGCTCTCTGGAAGCGCGCGTGCCGGTGCGCGCGCTTTCAGAGAGCTTCTTTTTGAGAGAGAGAGAGAGAGAGAGAGAGAGAGAGGGATAGAGGAGGCGTGATGAGGTTTCTTTCGGTTACTGGTGCGAAACACATGAAAGAATGAGCAAGGGATAGCTGTTGTCATGCTCGCTAGCTCTTGCCTCTTTCTGAGCATATCTATGCTTGATTCTAAGCGCCGTCTTGAGGAGCTCTGGGAACGGTATCAGTCTGTCAAGTCAGAAAATGAGCAACTTAGATCCACCCTCAAATCTCTCTCCAACATTGTCAACGAGGATGAAGCTATAGGTCTTGCAGCGGTGCCGCCTTCTGAAACGAAGAATTTCATGGTTTAAGAGCCTAAGAGTTTTTAAGTAGGATGTACTCTCATTTCTTGTGGCATCTATGAGTTTTAGCTGGTTAATAGGAGTTTTATAGATAGTATCCTGAAAACTAATATATGAGGTCCTGTAAGAAAATGTTTCGTCTCTACACAGCCAATCCTAATCAAATAACGATTATTCACCACAAAAAAAAAGAGAGAGAGAGTGGGAGAGTGAGGGGGGAAGCAGGGGACGGCAACTAAGGTGCAAGATTTAAGGCCCGGCATATCCAGCCACAACCCGGTGGTGAAGGTGTTGAGCGCCAAGCAGGTGCTGCAGAAGATCCGCTTCGATGCCGATGATGAGACTGCTGTGATCGTTTTCCCTGCCCGTTATGAGCAACTGGATGTAGCGCAGGAAGGTGACACGGTGATCCTAAACAATGCAAAGGTAGATATGTTTAGGGGATCCATGCACCTTGAAAAATAAAGATTCAGGCAATTAATCACCATGGTCCTATAAATTCACACAATAATCACCATGCTCCTCTCTTGCACACAAGCTGCACCTTCCATTTCCACGTCTGCACCTCCTCTGCATTCTCATTTACCTGACTCCTGCACGGGCATTCGCTTAATTAAGGCCAACTTGCCTGAGGCTTCTGCAATGATGCTTCCCAACATCCCTTAATGGTGGTAGCTCCTCTTCCCCTTCCCTCTCTCTGATGCTGTCTTCTCTCATCCGCCAATGTCTTCCTTCTCGCGTTTGCAACATGATATCGTATCACTTCAATCATTGCAAGGAGTAAGAGCACAAGCTCTATTTGTTTCAAGGCTTAGCTTTGGATCACACGAGCTTGTAGTTCTCATTCAAGGTCAGCCTCTTTGTGCGCTGAGAGTTCTTTCATGAGCTTACAAGGGCTCGCAGTTAATTTTTGCAATATGTTTAACAAATTAAGACATTAATAAGGTTTACTTTTTGAGAATTACAAATTTTTATCATACGATTGGATCGGTTTTTGTAACGCTTAAATTTTTGTGTCAAGCGGTTCAAATTTTGGACACATCTAGTACAGCATGTTGGAGAGAGAGAGAGAGAGAGAGAGAGAGAGAGAGATGGAGAGAGAGATGGAGAAGAAGAAGAAGAAGAGAGTTTTAACGTCATAGGAACCTATCCCAAGAGACCTTAAAGATGTAGCTGACAAGGAGAGTTGAACTCAAGACCTGTTATTCAAGAGGGAAATGGCATAACCAATTACCACATTTGGGTGATAAAAAGGTTATACCATTTTTCTCTTTTTATTAGCACACACACCCACACCCGTACACACACCCGAGAAGAAGAGAGTTTTAACGCCGTAAGAAACTATCCCAAGAGACCTTAAAGATCTAGCCGATGATGAGAGTTGAACTCAAGACCTTTTATTCAAGAGGAAAATGGCATAACCAATCTACCACACTTGGGTGATAGAAAGGTTATACCATTTTCCTGTTTTTATTAGCATACACACCCACACCCTCACACACACAACCAAGACGAAGAGAGTTTTTACGTCATAGGAAACTATATCCCAAGAGACCTTAAAGATCTAGCCGACGAGGAGAGTTGAAATGAAGACCTGTTATTCAAGAGAGTTTCTTTTTGAGAGAGAGAGAGAGAGAGAGAGAGAGAGAGAGAGAGAGAGAGAAGTGTGATTTAGTAGTTGCACCTCTCTAGAGTGCGAAGGTCTCCTTTTGTTGCATCTACGTGTCCCCAAAAAAAAAATTGAACTCTTGCCTCACAGGCCGAGCGTGTGCTCTCCCTCCCCTTCCTCGCTTAGTCCAAAAACCACCACGATTCTTCACACTGGATGCTTAATTGAGCTGGGAAAAACCTACTCAAGCCGCAACATAAACAACAATGGTGTGGCAAGATATTAGGTCGAGGACTACGTCAACATGCAGAAGCTCTCCGTGTGATAGAGTACAAGGTCGCATGATGCACATCAGCACATATATGTTGATCCTACAGCATGCACGATCTCCGCCTCCTGAGCCTCTTACTCTCCAGCCTTCCCTCACCCATATACGATACCCTCTCTCCCTCTCTCTCTCTCTCTCTCTCTCTCTCTCCCCCCTCCGTGTCTCTCAATCTCTCTAAACAAAAAGTCCACGCCGGCGCAGGCTCTAGAGGTTGAAGAAAAAACCTAGGTTCAAATTTGGAGATTTACCTCGAAATTTTAAATTTGAAAGTGAGAAAAGCTACAAAATTTAGAGAAACTTAGCGTCATTTGGTGTAAAAACCTTCAAATTTAGTCAGTTTACGACTAAACATCTCATAGGTAGGTTTGCCAAGTTTTCAAAACAAAGTTTTTTTCGAGCACTGTTCCCTGCCCGTGCGTGAAAGAGTCCGCGTCTCTTTCAATGAGGGTTTTGTTTATACTATATTGTTGTTGAAAATGACGATGGTTGAACTTGAGGACCTTCTTGCCTCGTCTATTGTGAGTTTCCTTGCCCAATTCCTTCAAAACCAAATTTGGCAATGATTACGAGCCTTGAGATTTACCTTTCCTAGCCAACACAACTGTCTCAACGTGGCACAATGTTGTTTGTTGTAGCACAACCAACCTCCCAGTTACCCCTTTGAGTGGGTTACCTTATGGGGTGCTAAGCACCGAGGCCTGGGCAACATCATTCTACAAGATGACAGATGCAATGCTAGACTACCATCCATTTGAATTGATATGAGGCATTGATGGACGTACTGTTGGAGCTATATATGGCTCACTCTACTGAACTTGGTCTCACCTATATATTTGTATCTTGTCCTCAATATGAATCAGTCTTTGGGAGCGTATATGGTGTGTCTCTTGTCTCGTATCTCTCTCTTTCTCTCTACATCTCAACATGGTATCACAGCGGTAACGATCATGCGCCGATTCAATCCATGGTGACAACAGTATGTGTATGCGATTTGCATGTAAGATTCAAAATTGTTACAAATTTTATTTTTGAGCGTTGATTCTTGTTAACTGTGGTTGTTTTGTGTTAAGAAGAATATGATTAGTGTTTTTTGTAGCGTTTATTTCTAATCAATCTAATCGTTGATTATGTTTTCTTGTTAATGACACCCTGAACTTCATCTCAATTTTTCTTGCTGTTCTGCTCAAAATTTGGAGAAACGGGAAAAGCTTGTTCGTCTTCTCGAGCTCTTCGATTTGAGTTCTAGTGAGGGCGAGCTTTTTGAAATGGGGCCTCTAAACCCAAACCAATGGGCCTACCCTCACAAAATGTTCGTAAAGAGGTACGCACACTACTTGGGGCACCACCTTCTTTTGGGAGTGGAGAAGGAAACCAATCAAAATGACACTTGCACTCACCCACTCAAGCAACACACTTTGAAAACCCCCTTACTCTATATACACTTTGGACACTTGAACACCATCAACTATTATGCAACCCAATGCCGTGCATCAAAATGAAATATGCAATTTGTGGAATAGCATTCACCTTCTCCCCATAAGAATACCCATAATACATCCAAACTCTTCCTCTCTCAAGCACTCATCAAAAAAATCATGCACACAAGACTTGCCTCTCAAACACACAAGAGAATCACTTACATCAAACTAACACACTTTGCATAGAGAGCTCATCTCCATCTATTCAATGCCGTGACACAAATAAAATCACCATGAGAGGTAGCCACATGCATATGTAATGAAGCAAAAGAGAGTTGGAGTGAGAAATTTATTTAGACCAATTGAATAAGTGTGGAGAAACAAACCAACGGTAAATTGAGAATAGAACACTTACTTGATTTCTCGCACACCTTTTAAGGGGAGGACCGACGCTTGCTAACCATCACGAATTGCGACACTTGAAAGTTTTGAAGATGATTTCATGATCATTAACATAACCATGAGAGAGATCATGATGTATTTACAAGTTATTGAGGTGCTACAAATGATTTATTGGGTTGATGGAGTAAGAGATTGTAGAATGGAAAGAGTGGAGAATAGAGTTGCACTTCCTCCAAAGAGGAAGGTTAGGAGGGAGGATGTGAAAGAGGGAGAGTTGGGGTTTTCTCTACTATTGATCAAGAAACAACATGAAGTTGAAAATATAGGTGTGTGTCCTTGAGTCTCTCCAAGGGGGGCTATTTATAATTGTGTAGGAGGGGGATTATGCTACACTTAATTAGAGTAAGTGATTAGACCTAATTAAGTGTCCTTTGACCACTCATTGAATATTGGACATAAAAAGGACTATTTATTCATAAAAAATATCATTTTAGACCGTGAAGGCTCCATAGGGGTGCATAATGTAGGTGGGCCCCACCATGAGGCCCTACGGGTGGCTCCTGCGGGGTATCTCAACTTGTCTGTCTTGGCATTTAGAAAGCATCTTTAGGTTGGTCCCATCACATGCAAGTGACCTTGAACACTCATTGCTCTTCTAGAAGATGAGTAGGGGAAAAATAAGATCTCACCCTCTTGATTTACTTGATTTACAGTTCCCTTTTGCTGCGAATCTGTCAGATTTACACTATTTTAACCATAACTTTTTACCTGTAGCTCGGAATGACATGCTTCAAAAGGAAAAATTGACCTTCTTAATATGTTTGATATGAATTTGGACTATTCTTCACACCCATGCACCAAGGAATTCGGTTTGGGAGGTCCACACTAGGCTAGGGAACCTTTTGCTTCCAAGTCTTCTTGTATGGGCCCTTTGCTTGTATGCATCCAAGGGGAATCATGCTTTTTCAAAAGGCTATGATGCTTAAACAAATAAAGGAGGGCCCAATATTATTTTCTTGTGAAAAGAATATACAATTGGAGTCTTTTTGAAATGAGAAAAACTATATGTATATTCTTAAGAGATATTGGGCCACCTATGTAGGGGGCATAGAAGACTTGCAGAGAGGGACCATAATCTTTGGTAAAGACAAGTGGAGAGTTGATTTCCATGGGAATTTATCTATATGGGGTGGAAGATGGATATATTATTTTTCTACTACTAATTCAAAAGAGGTAAGAAAGTTTGGGGGTATATAGTTGGTTATTGTATGCTTATTCTATTTACAAAGCAAAAAAGAAAAGGGTGGTAATATAAATATATAACTAAGGTGACATTTTTTAGAAGAGTATAATGTATGTGTCGCCACAAAAGTTAAACGAAGAGGGGGAATTTACTCTAGATAACTTAATAGCGTAGAAAAATATATACACATATGAGGAAGAGGACGTTGAGTAGGCTGACAAATGTTGCAAAAAGATGGTTACCATTTTATGCCACTCACTAGGTTTGCGTCAATCGGAGTTCGCAGCAGAAAGTTATGCTGTTTTTACTGCAATTGAGCTTGACGCAGCTTTCTTCGTCCTACTTCTTCGTGAAGCATCCGCGATCGTTTTTCTTATTTTGGCGTTAACTTTTTCGAGAAGATTTTGCTTTTTGCTATTCGTATTGTGGCCGTCAATCTTACGTCTCATGCCACTCTATTTTGAGGACTCGTTTATTATTAACTTCTCCTTTACCCTGCCTTTTTTGGGTGACGTCTCTCACATCTTTGGACGTTCCTTGAGCATCCTTCTTACGTTTATCGTTGACAGAACGCAATACTCATATCTCTCTCATTCTCAATTGCGGCCCTCACCATATATGGTGTGCAGATTTTGCGATCTTATCTTATACGTCTTCTCGTAACAAGATATGGCTATGAATATTCTCGTCAACGGCTTTCCTTCTAGCCAGCGTTCAATTCCTCCTTTCCAAGGTCAAGGATTTCCAGGCTGGAAAGCAAAGATGTTAATTCTTGAAGGCGATGAACTCTCCGATGTTGTTCTTGGAAATCGTGTTTGTCCGTCTC
Organism: Adiantum capillus-veneris; assembly: GCF_014529385.1. Classification (NCBI taxonomy): domain Eukaryota; kingdom Viridiplantae; phylum Streptophyta; class Polypodiopsida; order Polypodiales; family Pteridaceae; genus Adiantum; species Adiantum capillus-veneris. The sequence goes on along the minus strand of NC_140944.1, from coordinate 48,232,313 downwards.
AGCCTATTGATACGGATAATGATAACGTGCTTATCACTGAAGGACCTATATTTGAATATTGGAATGTTGCCTATACGGATTGGCAACAACGTGATAAAGCATCTCGCCGGTATATTCTTTCTGCTCTTACTGATTCCCTTTTACTTGATATGTATGAACTGCCTACTTCTCACAACGTATGGAAGTACCTTATTGCAAACTTTCAGAAGAAATCTGTTACAGAAATACTTTATTTGAGAGGGTTGCTTAACAAGTTACAATATGAAGTTGGTACTGCCATGACGGGACATATTGAATCTTTCAAATCTATTATTAATCAACTTGTTGTTGTCGCTGATCCTGTTCCACAAAAGCAACTGATTACACTTCTCCTTGATAAGGTGAAGGAATCTTCTTATGATAACATTGTTACTATTCTCTCTAATAAAGATGGTTTTGATTTCGACCAAGCTTGCATGTCTTTAATTGAATACTCTCAACATCAAGAACGTCGGAATGCTGGTCACGATACAGCTATGATTTCACAAGAGGAGACTGAGTCACAACAGATGGAACGTGCTTTTTATGCTCGAAGGCGTCCATTTCAACGAGGAAACCGCAGAGGTGGCCGTCGCGGTAATATTTTCTCTTGTCTCAAATTTCCTAATAAGCAATGTTCTTACTGCAACAGAAATGGCCATACTGAAGATGATTGTTGGGCACGTGAATATGATGAAGAACACAATATTACCACAAAACAACGACGTTTATCTAGAGACTACTCTTCTTCTTCTTGTGAATATTGTGGACGATCTGATCATCCCACTCATATGTGCTATAAGCGTCGATTCGACACAGATCAAAATAGAGCATATGCTATTGAACATCGAAACAACATTGTACCAGAAACAAGCTGCGTCATATGTTCAGTTGCTCCAGACAGAATACTTCATGTACGTGATGGATCACTTTTTATTGTCGATTCTGGTGCTATAGGAAAAATGACATATCAATCTAAGTGGCTCCATAACTATCATCCACTGCCAGTTCAACGTGTTGTTTATCTTGATGATGATACTACTTGTCAAGTAAAGGGTATTGGAGACTTATATCTTGGTACCTTATGTTCTTCCACTCGAATTTTGCGAGGAGTATTACATGTACCAGATCTTCAACGTAATCTTCTTTCAGTTGCTAGACTTGTTGATCTTGGTATGTTTGTTGGATTTGATCATACCAAATGCCGAATTGAGAAAGATGGACAGACTATAGCCACTGCTCCTCGAAACGGTAATTTGTTTGAACTCTCTCTCAACGATGCTGTAGCAAATATTGTCACTACTCCAGGTGATCATGATTGCAAAGTATGGCATCACCGTTTTGTTCATGCTGATTTCTCAAAACTCCTTGATCTTCAACGTCGTGATCTTGTTCATGGCATGGATCTTAAAGCCCATCCCCAAATGGGAATTTGTGAATTTTGTGCTCTTGGGAAACACAATCGTAAACCCTTTCCTCTTTCAAATACAACTCATTCTCATGACATATTGGATCTTGTTCATACTGATATATGTGGACCTCTACCTTCTTCGAGATCACAATATCGCTACTTCATTACTTTCATTGATGATTTCTCAAGGTATACGACTGTATTTCTACTTAGACAAAAATCTGAAGCCTTATCTATTTTCAAACAATTCCACAAGGTTGCGGAACTTCAAACTGGTCGTCACCTTAAGAAGCTTCGTAGTGACAATGGAGGCGAATATATTTCTCGAGAGTTTGTGAGTTACTGTGTTGATAGTGGAACTCATCATGAACACACTCTTCCATATTTGCCTTAACAGAATGGTGTTGCTGAATGAAAGAATCGCACTATTCTCAATGCTGTAAGATGTATACTGATTCATTCTGGCTTATCTCGTGTTTTCTGGGCTGAAGCTACTTTGACAGCAGTATTTATTCAGAATCATCTTCCTACTACTGCACCCTCTAGTAAGATACCCATCACAGCATGGACAGGTGACATTCCTTCTGTATCTCATTTTCAAAGCTTTGGATGTATTGCTTATATTCATGTTCCCAAAGAAACACGAACAAAGCTTGATGCTCCTGGTTTTAAAGTTATTTTTATTGGATATTCTGATCAGCACTTCCAAAGGCTACAAATTCTATGACCCTTTCTCCAAGAAAGTAATTGTGAATCGTGATGCTACTTTTAACGAACATCTTATGGGAGGCTCATGGTCCATGGATGATTCTAATGATACTAAATCATTGCTTCAGGCTTTTCCATTTCTTTCAGAAGATGAAAATCTTTCTATAGAGCAACTTTCCTCTTCACAACCATCCATTCCAAATGTTGCCAATGATGATATTGATATTTTTATTGATCTACCTATTGATTTTGAACATGGCTCATGTCATGTTTATGATGACGATATTGCTGATAATGCTTTTTCTACTTCTGAAGATCCCGTTACTTATGATGAAGCTATCTCTTCACCACAAAAGGATCAATGGCAAGAGGCTATGGAAGCAGAGTACGATTCTCTTATCTCTAAAGGTACATGGATACTACCTGAATTACCTCCTGGTCGCGGTACAACTATTAAATGTAAGTGGGTATATAAGACAAAAGTAAAAGCAGATGGAGCTTTTGACAAGTTCAAGGCGCGTTTAGTTGCAAAAGGTTACTCCCAAGTAGCTGGTGTTGATTATCAAGAGACTTTTTCACCAGTTGTTCGGATTACAAGTGTTTGAGTTTTATTGGCATTTGCTATTCAATTTGATTTAGAAGCTCATCAAATGGATGTGCGAACTGCTTTTCTTAATGGTGACTTGGAAGAGGAAATTTATATGGAACAACTAGAAGGGTTTGTTATTCCAGGTAAAGAAGACCTTGTTGCTCAACTCCATAAGGAACTATATGGTCTCAAACAAGCTTCGCGAGCTTGGTATACAAAATTTGATCTTTTTCTCACCTCTAAAGGATTCATCTCTTGCTCGTCAGACCCCAACTTATACATAAAACGCCAAGGTAGCAGTTTTGTGATTCTTGCTCTTTATGTGGATAATACCATCCTTGTTTCCAATGATTTGGGATTTCTTCAGCAAGTGAAAAAGTTATTGTCTTCTGCATTCGATATGGTGGATCTTGGAGAGATTCACTCTTGTCTTCGCATTCAAATCCAACGAAACCGTACAAAAGGTATTTTATTCCTTTGACAGTCAAAGTTTATTGCAGATACTATTCAAAAATTTGGTATGAAATCTGCACATTCAGCCAACACACCTTGTCTTGCGAGCTCTACGAAGAATACTTCTGACAATGGCGGTCAACTTGTCACAAATCAACCTTATGCTAACTTGATTGGATGTCTTCGGTTTGTTAGCATTGACACTCGTCGTGATATTCTGTTTGCTGCTAATTATCTTGGACAACATCTTGCATGTCCTTCTCTTAAGCATTGGTCTGCTGCAAAGCGTGTATTGAAATACTTGAAAGGCACTACAGATTTTTGTTTAGTCTATTGACGGAAACTCACATCGGATTCTATGCAATCTCTTTCTCTTTTGGGTTACACAGATGCAGACTAGGCAAGCTCACATTTATCTATGCGATCTACTAGTGGAAATTGCTTCTTTATAAACAATTGTCTTGTTTCTTGGACCAGCAAGAAACAACGTTGTGTTGCAGTTTCTACGACTGAGTCAGAATATGTTGCGGCATCACTTGCAGCTCGTGAGTTGATTTGGCTTTGACAAATGCTGGTTGATATTGGTCACTCTCCGCTTTCTAGCACACCCTTGCAGTGTGACAACCAAAGTGCTATTAGCCTTGCAAAAGACTATGTTCAATATAATAAGTCAAAGCACATTGATGTCCATTATCATATGTCAGGTATGAAGTACGCAAAGGAACCATTATGGTTGAACACTGTCCAAGTGACCAGATGATTGCAGTCATTTTGACCAAAGGCCTCAATGAGTCACGTTTCATCCTCTTGCGCTCGGAGCTTGGAGTTTCTTCGGCCTCACTCTTTCTAGATTAGCTTCTTTGCTATTGTAATAGCTTTGTACATATGACATTGTAATCTTTTAGGTACCATGCACTATGCACACTCCACATTTGCACCTTGTGATATCTAAGTCACTTGAATATTTGTACATAGATACACAATTCACTTTCACATCATCATCGCTGGTTCATTTTTCACATTGTATAGGGGCTTGGGTTTTTCCCTTGAACTCCCCAAGGGTTTTTTCATGCAAAGCTAGAGACCTTTGTTTGAGTGGGGGTGTTGGAGCTATATATGGCTCACTCTACTGAACTTGGTCTCACCTATATATTTGTATCTTTTCCTCAATATGAATCAGTCTTTGGGAGCGTATATGGTGTGTCTCTTGTCTCGTCTCTCTCTCTTTCTCTCTACATCTCAACACGTACAACCTCCAAATAGTAAATAGAGTACAAACAGAAATGGAGGGCTAAGCCACATTAGTAAAAGCATTTCAAAGGACTACAATGAAAATCATACACCATGGCTCTAAGAAGTGTATTCAGCATAGGGGCATAACACGTTGGGTGAGTAATCTGGGTTGAGGCATGACGGACAACTCAGTAGACTAGGAACCCCGAGTAGTCTAGGAGCTTTGAGTTGTGCTCATATTAGCATGAAAAATTTAGGAGAAGGTTTTTACACTAAATTTCTCTAAAATTTGTAGGTATATTCACCTTCTACTTTGAATTTGAAGAGAAATCTCAAAATTTGTAGGTGGAATTACACTAAACCTAGGTTTCTATCGATATGGGTAGGTGAAAGAAAACTAGCATCTAGACAAAGTTTTCAGAAGAAAATTGTTCATAGCTTTATCAACCTTGCGTACTCTTCTATCAAAGCACTCTTTATAATCCCACACCGTTACCACCTCCCTTGACACGTTTGTCGCCACCACTTTTGGCAACACCACTAACTCCCACTCCCCCCCGGTAGAAGGCTACCTATGATGGTGTGATCCAAACTTTAATATATACCATGATGTGGATTTTCTCAAAATAATAGCCTCATTGCAATACTAGAATTATTTTCAAGTTTCCTCCGTTTTCTCTAGAGTAACTTAAAATGCATAGTATGTTATCGTACATCAACCCACAATAACTTGAGGTAGAGAAACAGAGAAGAGAAGAAGAAGTGAAGAGAAGCTCGAGCTCCTAGACTCTCCTTATTCATGAAATTTTTTTGAGTGGCAACAACCTTACTCTTTAATTTAGTGTAAGTCTGATGGTCCTACATGTAGGGAGGTAGGAATAGGAGATTTATAGGCCATTGGAATCATGGTGCCACTATTCCCAACAAAGATCAATGGTGGTAGAAATGAGCTTTTAATATCTGTGGGCAACTAGTTCCAAGAAGGCAACTGATTTGATGGACAAAGAAATCCAGGAGTTTGTTTTAGTTGCATTTTCAAATGAGGTTGAAGATGAAAGCGAAGGGCCTTAGAAGTGATTGAAGGGCTGATGCAAACCAAGGTCGAATTGTCGAAGAAGGAGGAATTGATGACACAAATGATTAGTAGAGACCTCTCAGCTATGGAGAAGGAGATATATTTGCACATGCCGGTCTATGCCAAAGTAATTGATGGTTTTCTTGATGCAAGGTTGATATATGGCATCTCTACACCTTTTCCTTGGGAACCAGGTGGAATCTTGATTAAGCTTTTGATGTAGGGAATGCCAAGTGTTTTTGTGTGGGATCCAGGTGGAATGAATATCTTTTTTTGTTGTTGATGCCCTAGCAGGCTAGGGGATGGGCAAATTATGTCACCAGTTTTTTGGAAGAAGTGATTGCACATATGTATATACCTGCATGGTGCATCAAATAAAGGATTGCCCATTTTCGAGAGCCAAGTGGTTACGTGGGGCCCACATGTGTACAGGTAGGGCAGCATGTACATAGTGCATCGATTTTCACTGTCAACATTACTAGTGTGTTTTTTCTATAATAATGAGGGGTTGGTAGCGTGTAAAACTTCTCGAGGAAGTTATCTGCGGGCCGACGACATGAGGTAAGCAGGTGCGTCATATGGCATCTAGTGGCGTCAGGAGGTCGGAAGGGGTCAATATTTGCACGTGGATAAGTACGGACACAACGTGGGTGTTTCCTTGTGATGGAGCCACTTCACGTGGTTGCGGGATGCATTATTGGAAAAAGTTGAGTGCCAGGTGTGCGGATGACGCAAAAAGGTGACAATTATGCACTGCAAGGTCAGCTTTTGGCCTGTTCGAGGTCCGTTTGAGGTCAACTTAAAGGCCAAGGGTGCCCAAGTAATAAAGTTAAGTGTGGTAACTGAAAAACCAGAGAGAAGACCAGAAAAAACGTGGAGAGAAGAGGAGGAATAGCCGCAACTATGTTTTTTCAGTTTTTGGAGCCTATTTTGGCCGTAAACTGCTCATCCGAGGTCGGATTTGAGCACTTTGACATTGTAGACTGGGGTTTTGGGCCATTTCGGACGCAACGACGCTGTCCATTTTTCCAAATTCCTCATTTTTTTTCTAATATTTTGGCTGTGTAAGTTTCTCCTATGAACGAAGCTTCTACTCCAATTTGTGATTGTATCTGGCATATTTTACCCATGTTGTGTGAGCTATTTTCCCCATTGGTGTTGGCCTAAGATCATTTGTATCTTAACATCAGAAATTATCCTCTTTTGAACTGAGTTTTTTTGGGTGTGTGCGTGTGTGTGTCTCTCTGTGTGGAGTGGGCAAGTGGATAGTCTCTCCTCTCACTCCATCAGTGTGTTCCCTGTCTCGGCCAAGTGGGTTGTGTAAGCCGAGTGGTGCCCCATAGGGTGTGTGTGTATCATCCCCCGAGTGTGTGTCGGGTCATTATAGAGGTGTTGTGTGTGTTTCCATCCCGCTCACAACGTAAGCCTCTTCCTCATTGGTTGAGCGCCACTCTCTCTCTAGAACTAAAAGGCCCAAAATGTGTGTTTCTTACCATCTTGATAAGTAGCATAGTGACACATTATTGAGAGATTCACCTACAAAGCAACCACATCATATAGATGTTGCCATAGAGCCATATGTTCTTGTAGAGACACAACCACATTCCTCGATCATAGAGCGAGTAGATACGACTTGTGAGACATTTTCACATTAGGTTCCTATAAACCACATTCATGATATGACAATAGAGGCCACACCATAGATATCAAAGCCATTGGAGCCTAGTTTGGTCTCTACACCCTAGTCCCCTTTTGCAATAGCATGGCTCCAATGGCATCATCCTCTACTGATGGATTTACATAAAAAACTTTCTCCCAATCAGGAGCCTGCATGGCTGACAACCCCCCTAACACCTCTTTCACCTCTTGAAACACTTCTTCACACTTGTCATCCCATTGCAATGGATCATGCTTTGCCACTTGCTGTAATGGATAAAGAAGCTGCGAAGACAATGGAATAAACCGTGCCATGTACTTCACTTTGTGTATAAAGGTTGCCAATTGCTTCGTACTCGTAGGTGATGGAAGAAGAATAATAGACTTAACCTTGTCTGGATCAGCCTCAATGCCATTTTCTGACACCATGTGGCCCAATAACTTCACCCTTGGCTGTGCTAGATGACATTTCTTTGGATTTAGTTGTCCTCCACATTCATCATATCGAGCCAATACCGTCTGCAGCTTCTCATGGTGATCAGCCCTCCTGCTATAGACACAGAAGTCATCCATAAAAGCTTTAACACAACTACCAATGAATGGTTCCAACACCCAATTTGCTCTCTCTTGATAGAAGGAAGGTCCATTTGACAACCCAAATGGCAATACTGTCTAGCAATAGTAGCCCCATGGCGTAATAAAAGTTGTCTTTGTGCGGTCTTTAAGAGCAATCTTCAATTGAAAATAGCCTGAAAAACCATCACACACACTGTACCTCTCATAACCTGCCACTGAATCCAAGATCTGATCAATGAATGGAAGAGGATATGGGTTCTTCTTAGTGGCTGCATTTAAGGGTTTAAAATCTACACAAATTCTCCACTTCCCATCCTTCTTTGGACTGACTACAACTGGACTCACCCATTCTGTGGTCTCCACAGGGACTATGAACCCTGCCTTCAATAACTTGTCCACCTCTTCTCGCAAGGCTTCCATTTGCTCTTGACCCATCCTTCTTAGCCTTTTCCGCACTCGCTTAGCTCCTTCTTTCATCTCTATATGCATCTCTTTGCCCTTGAACCCTCTGATCTCTTCATATGAAGTAATGAACAAATCAGGAAAACTAGCCTGCATGTGCAAATATATATCCTTCTCCATAGTTGAGAGGTCTACACTGATCATTTGTGTCATCAATTCCTACTTCTTTGACAACTCAACCTTGGTTTTCATCAGCCCTTCAATCACTTCATAAGGCCCTTCACTTTCATCTTCAACCTCATTCGCAAATGCAACTAAACCAAACTCCTGGATTTCTTTGTCCATCAAAAGAAATGCAACATCAGCATCCTCATCACTGCTGGTAGTGCTATCACTATCCTCATATGTCACCGTGGAAGAGTCTTCATCACTAGACTCATCCTCATCTTCATAAAGCTCCTCTAATCATTTCCTTGTGTCCATATTATAAAGCTTCTTGGTACCTGTCTTTCCATAGAGGCTAATCGTACCATGTCGCCAATCTTGAACAACTCCCACTGCACATAACCATGGTCTGCCCAGTATAATAGGATATGCTCCCAACCCTGCTGGCATCACATGAAAATCAACCACTGCCTTTGCATCATATGCCTCCACTTCTAAGCTCTTTACAACACCCAAGCATTTTACTTTTTGATGGTTTGCCAAACTGATCCGAAACCCTGACACCCCAGCCACTGTGAGACCCATCTTCTCAACGCATGAGTGTGCTATGACGCATATTTGGGCTCCGCCATCCACATAACCTTGTCCCAAATTTTTCCTTTTATGCCACACATCTACTATTGGACAAATGTCTGGTAGCTTGTCCATTGCCAACACTTTCACTGAACCTCTCTCTGGCTCTTTCTCCATTGGGTTAACCATCCTCTTCCACTGTCGTTTTAGCTTAGGCACCATCTCTATAAGCTGCCCAAAAGTAACATCTGCCTTCCTGCTCGTCAGATCCTCCTTCAAGTCATAGCTTAATTTCCCATCCCCTAGTGGAAAATCTGAAACATGAAACTTTCGAGGAGCTCTCCTTTTCCTCTTGGCCTTGACATCCTCGCCTTCATGGCTCTTTCCTTTCTTCTTACTAGGACCTGGGGCACTTCTTCCTTCCTTTTCCTCTGTGGTCCTCTTCCCAATAGGCATCACTAATGTATCCTCTAGCTTTGATGCCTTCTCCAAGGTGACTACACTTAGCACTTTTGTCTTTCCTTTTTCCTCCTGGGTCAGTCCACTGGTTCCTTCATCTCCCTTAATTTCGATGCCATAATCATTTGACCTAGTTAGCACCTGTCTTGGCAATGGATACATGTCTCCCCCCATCCTTGGTGGCTTATCACATTGCGGGATGAAGTGACCCAACTCTCCACAATTATAACATGTGGGCGTCTGCCTCCAAAACCTACCATTGCTTTGTCCAACACCATTCCTAGGCCTTTCTTCACCTCTTGGCTGATTTGCAAACCTCCCTCGACCTCGATTATTTCCCACTTGACCTAGCATGTTTAGGCTGAGATTCTTCATCAAATCTACCATTTGCCTCATGTCTTGCCTTAGCCCATCATCTTGCACTGTTGTAGTGACCACTGCTGGCATAACCTAAGTAGTAACAGGAACCACTGGATCATGATGAACCCCTGACATGCGCCCTTGTAGAGACTCTATAGGCTGAAATTCAGACCTCATTGGCAAAGACTCCACCCCTAACTGGCTCATTTTCCTCAGCTTCCACTCTTTGTTCCTTGCTACCTGCAGTGCATCCTCATATGTCCTAGGCTTCTTTAGCTCCACTCTCCAACGTATATTCTCCCAAAGACCAGCCAAGAACCTGTCCTTCTTCATCATGTCAGGCGGGGGTACCTGTGGTGCTAAAGCCTTGCACATTCGCTCCCATGCCAATGAAAACTTACGTATGTACGCATCTACTGGCTCACCTTCCTTCTGCACCAAACCTTGTACTTCTTGCCACACTTTGTCAGGATCTTCTATCTTCACAAACTCCACTTCCAATCCATGCCTTAGATTGTCCCAACTCAACCTTACAGGAGGATCAGCCACACGCAACTCCTCTTCAAATGCTTTAGACCAAACTCGTGCATCACTCTTCAAACAAATTTGGAGAAGGCGTAACATCTGCGCACGGTCATGAATCTGGTTGCTAATGCAGGCAACCTCCATCTTTTCCAAAAATTCTTCCACATCTTCATCACTTCTTCCATGAAACTCCGGATAAGAGAAAGCCATGGCTACCCAAGTTACAATGCTTTGAGAACCCCTTTGAACACACGTGCAAGAACCCAAAACTTTTGACTACCGAATCCCCAAAACTTCAATGGAACTCAACTTTAGATAAGGACAAACACATGCACATCAAATGAGTTTTCATAGTTGATCATCGGAATGACAACAGGCAAAGGACATTCCAGGATCTCTCTCAATCTTCTTGACCCAAACATAAAGACTATACGCTGCTGGAAAAAGATCTTCCTGGACACATGAACATTAATCTGGATTCTTTGAGTTAAATGAAAAGGAGTGAAATGAGGGCCATTTTGATCATCCATTAAAGCCAACCATGAAGCTCCCAAGAAGGCACACCTGACTTATCCTCTGATTTTTGCCCAAATTTCAGCAGCATAATAGCATAAATGGCTCAAAATACCAAAAAAGCATCCATCATAACTTGGGAAAATTTCGACAGAGTTTCCCCAGAAGTAGAGCAGTAGGAACCCAAAATATAGACTGTCTATGTATGCATAAACTGTCAACAATAGAACCCGAGCATCAAGTAGGACTCACTAGTACATAGCCTATGGCGAGGTCACAAAAAGGGTGCTCCAGCTACCTGTATCACCGAAAGGATCTCTACATTTGAGAATCCCCCAGCTCAATAAAAACCTCACGCTATCGACCCTCACACGAAGGCTAATGCAAATCGCATATAGTCAAGTCTCAGAAATGACTATCTTCCAGACCAAGTCTCAGAAATGGCTGGGACTGCCAAATACAACCAAGTATGGCTCCACAAATGCGTACAATGGCAGTTTCCACAAGTAACGTACAATCCAGCAGACAATGCGCTCAAACAAGCGCCAAGTGATGCATACCCACAACAACTGCAAGTGACATCACTGCTAGTATATCACTGTACTCCAGCTACCTGTACCTGTGTGAATCACCTGTACCGGTACCTGTACCTGTACCTGTAACCTGTAACCTGTAATCTGCACCCTGCAACCTATAATCCCGAATCTCGAAGCAGAAGGTACTCGAAGAAGATCCTCCGTGGGGGCGCCAAAAGAATTTGAGTGCGATAAAAACACACACAGAGCCTCTATAATGACCCGACACACACGCTTGGAAAGATACACACACACACTATGGGGCACCACTCGGCTTAGACAACACACCTGGCCGAGACAGGGAACACACCTCTGGAGTGAGAGGAGAGAGACTATCCACTTGCCCACTCCACACAGACACACACACACACACACACACACACCCAAAAAACTCAGCTCAAAAGAGGAGAATTTCTGATGTTTAGATACACTTGATCTTGGGCCAACACCAATGGGGCAAATAGCTCACACAATATGGGTAAAATAAGCCAGATACAATCACAAACTAGAGCAGAAACTTCGCTCATAGGAGAAACTTACACAGAAAAACAGCAGAAAAATAGTGAGGAATTTGGCAAAATGGAGAGTTCCATCACGTCCGGAACGGACCAAAACCCCAGTCTACAATGTCAAAGTGCTCAAATCCGACCTCGGATGAGCAGTTTACGGCCAAAACAGGCTCCAAAACCCCAAAAACACACCTGCGGCTGTTCCTCCTCTCTTCTCCATGTTTTTTCTGTTCTTCTCTCTGTTTTTTCAGTTCCCACACTTAGATTTTTTAGTTGGGCACCCTTAGCCTTTTAGATGACCTCAAACGGACCCCGAACAGGCCAAAAACTGACCTCGCAGTGCATAGTTGTCACCTTTTTGCATCATTCGCACAGCGGGCACTCAGTTTTTTTCCAATAATGCATCTCGCCACCACGTGAAGTGGCCCCAAAAAGTGGTCCTAATGATGACCTTTCTGCATAACTCTCACAAGAAAACACCCACGTTGTGTCCGTCCTCATCCGCGTGCAAATATTGACCTCGTTCGCCCTCCTAACGCCACTAGATGCCATCTGACGCACCTGCTGACCTCACGTCGTCAGCCCGTGGATAGCTTCCTCGAGAAGTTTTACGCGCTACCAACTCCTCCTTATTGTAGAAAAAACACACTAGTATTGATAATAGTGAAAATCGTTGCACTATGTACATGTTGTCCTACCTGTACACATGTGGGCCCCACGTAACCACCTGGCTATGGAAATTGGGTAATCCTTTATTCGATGCACCATGCATGTGTATGTACATATGTGCAATCCCTTTCTCAAAAAAAACTCCTGACAGTGGCTTCCTTCCAAGAAGGAAAAGCATCAAAGCATGGTGTCATCCTTGACGGTTGGTCACCTAGTGGATATGGTGCCAATAGTTGAAGCTATGCTGGGAAAGAAGACGGAAGTGCAAGCATATGTGGGTGGTGGTGCCCAGGTGTGTGTCATGACCGAGGCTATCATGAAGGAAGCAAGCGTTAAGATGTCAGTGAATGCTTCGATCCGTATGAGGATGGCCAATCACAAAAAGTCAAGGTGTCTTGGAATAGCTGAAGATGTGAAGATAAAAGTCTTGGGGATTGAGTGCTTGGTTGATTGTTACGTGATGCAAGCAGGTGAGAATGCTTATCCGATCATCATAGGGAGGCCATGGCTTATAACCCTTGGTGCTAAGCAGGATTTGGGCACGGGCTTGATCACCATCCCCAACAAAGAGAAAGGAAGGACCATTGTCTACAACATGAAGACAAACGAGAGCCGTACACAGCCCCTATTGGAGATGCAAGATACAAATTCGACATAAACTACGTCATACGATAGTGATGTGTCGTCTACGACATCAAAAGAAAGTGTAGAGGAAGGATTGATGCAATTATGTCCTGATCTTTTTGGGATAAGTGTTGAAAAGGAAGCATCGATGCATGATGTGAATGTCAAGGAGAAGAAGGATAGTCCAAAAGGAATTGTAGAGCCTGCCAAAGTGAATATAAGGAGCATGCTAGGAGAGGACCTGACAGAAAAATAAAAAATGGAGTATGAAGACATGTTCAAGGAATTTCCAAAGCTATTCACCACTGAATATACAGAGTTGCAAGGAGCTAAAGGAGTCGCACATAGAATCAATCTAAAAGAAGGTGCCAAGCCAAAGGTTCAAAAGCTTAGGAGGTTGGGGGTCATTCATGAGAAGTCACTTCATGAAGAGGTGACGAAGCTTTTGGAAGCAGATTTCATCTTTCGAGTGGAGGAGTCCGAATGGGTCTCTCCAGCTGTTATTGTGCCCAAGAAGAATGGAAGATTTAGGATATGTGTCGATTTCAAACCTTTGAATGCTACCACAAAAAGGAATCATTATCTACTACCCTTTTTAGATGAAATCCTCAATCAGGTTGCAGGTCATGAACATTATTCAATCATGGATGGATTCTTTGGCTAGTTTCAGATCTTGATAGTGATTGAAGATCGATTGAAGACGGCCTTCATTACTCCTTGGGGTTGTTTTGCCTACAAAAGAATGCCTTTTGGGCTGGTTAATGCATATGCTACCTTCCAAGGATGGATGAATAGAGTGTTTGGTCCCTACTTGGGTAACTTCATTCGTGTTTTCATGGATGACATTGGGTGTTATAGCTCAAGAGTCACACATTTGGAGAAGCTGAGGTTGAGTTTTGAAAGGCTTCAACAAGAGGGTGGGCAACTCAACCCAAAGAAGTGTAAATTTGCTCATGCTAGAGTCCATTTGCTAGGACATGTGGTTTCCCAAAATGGAATAGAAGCTGACCCAGAGAAAGTTAAGGATTTGTTGCTTATGGATCCGCCCAACAACACAAAGGATTTAGCATCATTTGTGCATAAGCTCATGTACTTGTCACGTTTTTTCTGGATTCTATGTTAGTATGTGTATCCTCTCCAGAAATTGAGTCCAAGAGTTCAATGGTTTGAATGGAATGAAGACATGCAACAGGCTTTTGATGGCATCAAGGAGGTATTGTGTGCTTTACCAACAGTGAGTCCTCCCGACTTGCAGTCTATTAGTGTGGGGTCAGTAGCTTTTGGGTCGGTTCTCTTACAAAAGCAAGGAAGGAACTTCAAGCCAATTTATTTTGAGAGCAAGATGAAGAATGTAAGCGAGTTCTCCTACACAAAAATGGAACAGTGGGTATTTGCCTTGGTTCTTGCTTGTCGAAGGTTCAAAATCTATTTGTTGCCCCAAAAGTTCTATGTGCTCACCACATCGAATCTGTTGCCTAATGTAGTACAAAATTTGAAGCCTAGCAAGCACATCTTAAAGTGGACTTTGGAGCTTCAAGAGTATGAGGTTGAGTTTAAAGTGGATCATTCTGTTAAAGCTCAATTGGCAGACATAGTGGTACACAAGGGGGGGGAGCTTCCATCTTACCCAAGGGTTGACAAGGATGATCATGAAGAGGAAGTAGATATTACAGATGAGTATACAATGATGTTTGATGGTGCATACATGAAAGTTATTCAAAAGGCAAGTGGTGGGGTAGTTATTGAGAACCCAAAAGGCTTACGATCTTGATGAAGCTGAAAGTAACAATGAGGCCGAGTACCTCACGCTTTTCCTTGGGTTGAAGCAGTGTGTTGAGTTTGGACTGAAGAGGGTCATTGCAAAAGGGGATGCATTGCTAGTCATGAATCAGATACTTGGTTTGTGGAATGTTAAGAAAGACAATTTGAAGAAGTGGTTCGATGGCATCAATAAGCTTTTGCATGAGTTTGAGAAGATACAGTTTAAGCATGTTCCTCATAAGCAGAATAAAGAAGCTGATGAGTTGGCTAGGGACAAGTTGGATGCCTTGGTAGCTCCTTTAAAGGTCAAGGAAGCCTTGTATGCAGGAAGGGAATCATTGCAAGATGTAGAAGTATTTCTTGGTAAAGGGCAATGTCCAGAGGGCATGCCAAAAGTTTGGCGTCAGAGAATAGTTGCAAAAGCAAGAAACTACATATTGGTAGGTGAGGATCTCATGCTTTATGGCAAGGATAGCATTTTGAGAAAAGTGCCGTACAAAGAAGAGATAGGCTTGATTTTGGAGCACTTCCATGAAGAAATAGGCCATCAAGGCAAGGATTAGGTTGTCTTTCGTGTTTTAAGAGCAGGTTACTGTTGGCCCTCTATGATGAGAGATGCTTATTTTTGGTGCAAGTCATGTCATGAATACCAAGTATTTGCAAGTCGGAAGATTTTAGC
Source organism: Adiantum capillus-veneris (assembly GCF_014529385.1). Lineage (NCBI taxonomy): Eukaryota > Viridiplantae > Streptophyta > Polypodiopsida > Polypodiales > Pteridaceae > Adiantum > Adiantum capillus-veneris. Next base: position 48,216,780 of record NC_140944.1, on the reverse strand, counting down.
TGAGCCTCAGAAATCTATAATGTCTTTTGATGCATTTGCAAAATGGGGAGTAGATGCATTAGGTCCAATGCCGAGGACCAACAATCGTAAAAGGTATATCCTTGTGGCTGTGGACTATTTGACAAAATGGGTTGGGGCAAGAGCAGTAAAAGATGTTACAGCAGGAAGAGTGGCCTCTTTTTTATATGAACAGGTGTGTTGCAGGTTTGGAGCTCCTATGGTTATCATTTTTGATCGTGGACCAGGGTTTAGGGGAACATCCTAAAGAGTGGGACTTGGACTTGGAAAAGTGTTTGGGGGCTTATAGAACTGCCTATAGAGTGTCAACACAGTTTACACCATATGAACTTGTTTATGGAAAAGAAGCTCTTATGCCAATACAAGTGGAGATGGATGCCTTGAAGTTTTTGTGCAGAATGCAAGGTTAGCATAATGACAAGCTGCAAGAAAGAATTCTTTCTCTAGAGTGGCTGCGAATGAATAGAGAGAAAGCCAGTGAGTATTATCTTCAACAAGCAGAGACAAGGATGGAGAAAATGAATAAGAGGCTACCAGAGAAAGAGATCAAAGAAGGAGATTTGGTGATTAAGTATGATTCTCGCTTGGATTTTACTTTTCAGAAGAAATTTAGGAACAAATGGTTGTGTCCATACAGAGTGAAGCATGTATTTTCTAATGGCACCTATGAGTTGGAAAAATCGTCTGGTGAACGTTTGCACTACAGAATAAATGGTTATAGATTGAAGAAATATTTTGCGAGGGATATGGTTCCAGATGCAAATAGTCTCTTGGTTGAGCATAAATGCTCTACCTAATGGGTGGGCAATGATGATAGACCACTTTTGGCGTGTACAAAGTAGCCTTTATATGCATGTTCATATGTACAAAAATATGTAAATACATGCATTAGGGAGCTTTTCAAAGTGGTTTCAAGTTCAAAAAAAGGTGCAACGTGTGCACATTGTAAATATGTGTGCTTGCGTGTCGGCAGTCGAGCATACGTACATGCCTCGATAGGGTATCGGGGCCTTGGATATGGTTCTAGGTGGCTTATTTTGGCTATATATAATGTGTTTGAGCTTTCTATAATGTAAATAATGCAAGTGACAAGTGTGCCTACTCTCATCCCGCTCGAGAAGTTTGACACATGCGGTAACTGTCTATTTGCGGCGCCTGATCTGTGGTGATACGTGAATCACCCTAGAAGTGGTAAAAAAATGGAATGTGGGGATGTGGAAATGTGCTTTGGTTATCAAGGATCAAGCGTACAAAATTTGGTGAATTTTGGAGTCCGTTTGGGGTTTTTCCAGCGAAAAATGCCCGCCGGGGGTCAAAACTTGCCAAAACTAGGCCAAAAAAAGTAAAAAAAAGGTGTAAAAAAGGCATCAAAGTGCCAGATTAGTGACGCTGCCATGAGTGCTTGGGATGAAGGATCATTTTGGAAGTAAATTTTGGGCACTTTCACCTCTCTGTGTGGGGAAGGAAGCAGGGTTCCTACAGGTGGTCTAGTGCAGTTCCGTTGCGTTCCCGTCCTGTTTTCGAGTGTATGGAGGAGTGAATGAGAGCTTTCTCTCTTCAATTTTGCACTTGGGAGAGTCTACGTAAGTTCTGAGGTTTCCATGGATGTGTGTGTGCAAGGAATTGAGGGAAGAAGGTGCGGCTTTCTGCAAGACTATGTGACCCTGTATCGGTGCCATTAGGGTTGGCGCTACTCCAAAGAGTCCAACAGAGTGGAGTTGGGTGAAGGCTTTGAAATGGTTTGAGAGTGCCCTTTTGTGACTGGATTTTTTGGGTTTCTGATGGTTTTTCTTGTATATTTTGGTCACTATGAAGCGTGATTTCCAAATTTGATCACCTCGACTCACCTTGTAGTGTCTGTGGGCAGGCAAGGGTTTGTAGGTCGAGTCGTTTGGAGTTTGAATTGCGCTTGTGGGTAGAATTTTTAGGGAGATTTTGAGTGGTGGTGAGTGAGGTGAGGAATTTAAGTAGATTCCTTGTATTGTGTTGAGTTTGTTGGGTGTGTGAGTGTGCGCACGACATCTTTTTCTCCATCAACGTCAGTCCTCATCCTTCAACACCTGCTATGCTTGACACCCCATCTTTCATCCTCTGCAGGACCCTCCACGACATAGCCCTCTCCTTTCTTCGTCTGTTATGCCATATGGAGAGTGGCCCCCCCTTCACCTGCTCTAATTCCACGTGATCTTGGCTTTTCCTACTCCGCCCCCTCTTCACTGAGAAGTGGCCTCAGGCCCCTCTCTACCTGGTCGCCCATCCCTTTCATGCCCAGATGCACCTTCCCCCCTTTGCACTCTCTCCATGGTGGAGCCATGTGCAGTCCATGCTTGTAATGATTGCATATGTTTTTTTTGTATTGTAACACTTCCTAATTATAACTCTTTAATTTCAATTGAGCAAGAGCTAATTACCACCCAAGCATTGTTATTGTTTGATCCGGTGCCTGAGCTCCTCGTCATGGCTGCATCAAGCTTGGATCTCACCATCCTTAGCTCTTAACTTGACAAGTCATCGTGTTCACTTTACTGGCTCTACCCCAAGGAATACCCAATGCCTATGAAGCATCCTAATGTAGCCTCATTCACCACAGCTTAAATGATGCTCGACTCCCAATCACCTCTATCTAGACACAAACAATGGATAATGGTATCAAGGTGAACATCTTTCTTTAGAGGTGTAGACCATAGCCAAGAGCACACATCCAAAATTGGCCTTGCCCAGCATTGTGCAAGCAACCATAGCACACTCAAAAATGGAAAGAGCGAGCACACCGTACTTACATGAGTCGGCAAACTTCAAACCAAAAAACTGCTATTAATGTCAGCTCCAATAGTTTGGAAAAAAAATATTTCACATACATGTAGATGCTTCCAATTATGCCATCGATTGTATACTAGCTCAACCAGGAGATGGGAAAATTGATTTTCCTATTTCTTATGCTAATCCACAACTGAATATGGCAAAGAAAAACTACACCACCACCGAGAGGGAAGGATTAGGGATGATCTATGCCGTAAAAAAGTATAGACATTACCTGCTAGCTAACAAATTCCTGTTCTTCATGGATCACCAAGCTTTGTTATGCTTGGTCAACAAGCCATGCAACAGAAGTAGAATAGTGAGATGGTTCATCATTCTTCTGGAATTTTATTTCACCGTAGTTGTGAAAAATGGCACCACCCATCAAAGAGCGGATCATCTATCAAGGATTGTTTCATGAGAACCACCTAAAGGAGTAGACGATGATCTACTAGATGCATATTTGTTTTCTGTTGAAATGATACCTCGATGGGCGGAAAATTTGGTATCCTTGATGACCATAGCCCAAATGGATTTGTAAATACCACTTTCAATTACAATGGGATTGATTGAGCAATATGGTGGGTATCAATTACTAGCAGGACGGCTCTACAAAAGAAATCAAGATGGAATATTTCTCTTGTGAATTAATCCTGAAGAAAAAAACCAATACCTAAGTCAAGCACGATCACCATAGTGGGACTTCACTTTGCGGAAGATCAAACTATGCAACGAATCTTGAGACTTGGAGTATTTTGGCCAACCAAGAGGAATGATATTCATCATTTGTAAAAAAATGTCATCATTGCCAGAACCAAGCACCCATACCTCATGCAACATTGTTCCAAATATCACTCATTCCTAAGTAGAGTAACTATCTAGTTACTTACTTATCAAGCATAACATCTCCTAAGGACATGAGTAAACCTTGTCAAAGAGCATTCGAAACAGAAGCAAGAGACTATGCTCTCATTGGAAACCAATTGTATCGGAGAGTAAACTATCAACATTTGAGTCTTTGCGCAAATGAAGATGAATATATTCCCATGCTAGAACAAGCACATGCCGGATTAGCTCGAGGTCACTTTTCTAGTGAAACCATTGCCAGAGAAATTCTAATGGCAGGCATATGGTGGCCCACACTTTTGAAGATGCCAAAGAAATTAAAAGGTGTGATGCATGTCAACGAGCAAAAATGAAAACTCGAGTAGATAGCATGCCATTGAGAACAATGATGGGAGCTAGAGATTTTGCAAAATGGGGCATAGATTTTGTCGGACCAATAAAACCACCTGCATATAGGATTCAAGCGCAATACATCATTGTAGCGACAGACTATTTGATAGTGGATAGAAGCCAAGGCAATGAGGAATAATGATGCTAGAACCACAGCCGCATTCCTATATGAGAACGTATTCACAAGATATGGACTTCTGATCAAAATTGTCAGTGATAGAGGAACTCATTTCCTCAATGACGTAATTGAGTATCTGTTAAACGAATTTATGGTCATCCATAACAAGTGAGCTCCCTATCATCCACAAGCAAATGGACAAGCTAAGCACACAAATAAAATTCTTAGCTAAGTATTGACTAATGTGGTTATTTCAGGACGAGCTGATTGGGAAATATATCTTCATGCAGCTCTATGGGCATATAGAGTTTCATTCAAGATAGCTCTAAATGCTACAGCCTTCAACCTGGTTTATGGTCTTGATGCCATACTACCAATAGAGTTTTTGTTGCCGCCGCTAATGGTGGCCAAAGATCTTGAGTGGACTGGACATGAACTGTCAAAAAGGCTCGAAGATTTAGAGAAACTTGTTGAGCAAAGGATGACAATTCTAACTCTCATTTATGCTCAAAAACGAAAACAAGAACAGTTTTTTGATTCCCATCTATTTACGAAAATCTTCAAAAAGGGGGACTTGGTTTTAGTCTATTCCCTTAAGCAACATATTCCCGCGTTTAAGAAAAAGGGAAATGGACCGTTTGTCATTGAAGATGTCTCTCCAAGTGGGGAAGTTAAATTGTCCACTCTAGATGGTGAAAAAATGGCTAACTAGATTAATGGATGCCGCTTAAAGAAGTATAATTTGCCAATAACCAATGATTTGTTAGAGAAAATGCATGCAAATAAGCAAAGAAAGATGAAACGACAGCAGGTCATTGATGAAGCCCAAAAGGAAGCTCCACTTTGGGTACTCAAAAGAAGAACTTCTCTCAAAACCAACAAATGCCTATTCCCATCAACATAGTAGACCGAAAATGGGAATTGCAGAAAGATGCGGTGTCTACAGATGATGAATTGTTATATGGAATGGACCTTCGCATCAATGTAAAACTAAATGATTATAGCACAAATGCATTGGTTGATACAGGAGCTTGAGTAAATGCAATCAGTTATTCCACGTACAACAAAGCAATAAGTCAGTCTTTCACAGCGGGAATAGCGACAATTAAGGGATGCAACAAGAACCCAACACCAACATTGGGAATAGTCAACCTAAATATGATGGTACATGGATGTTCATGCCCTCATCAATTTGTATGCTTACCAGACGAACACATGAATGAGAAAATGATTATGGGAATCTCATGGATGCGGACTTACAAGGCAGTGCCGGATTGTGATACAAATCAGCTCAAACTATCACCCAAAGGAGGACAACTCATTGTTCCAATTTCACTAAGCAAGGAGGAATGGAAAACAGGTTACCAGCCAAGCAAAACACAAAGCAATCAATCTTCTGCATCAGATTGACAAGAAAATGCTACAAGTAGCAGGCAAGGAATAAAACATATGTGGGTACCAAAAGCACAACTACAGAACAAGACGATTCAAATATGGATACCCAAAACATCAGCTACTGCACTAAAGACGGTTTAAAAGTTCAAAACACAAAAAGGACCATCTCAAAGAAGGTAACCTAACATGAAATGGGTTTGGAAAGAAAAGAAGCAATCAACCTCTTTGCCAACTACGAAACCCAGCAAGGAATGGAGAGTAAAGACTCAACAGACTCAACATTGTGATCAAACAGGGCCGAGATACCAATGGTGGGTAAAAGCTAGACAATCATCTAAAATGATACCATCAACTCAATAAATCAACATGCCAAAGCATCTTGATGGTACAATCAAGCAAAGAGCACACAAGCTACAAGAATTGCTCTTTGGAAGACAGCCAATGGAAACCTCCATCGAAAACCCTTGAGTTAATTACTCAAGACCCATGTCTTGCACAGCATACTTGTTAAACTTCATTGAATTTTACTACATGGTAGAGCCAATTATGGCTAACCATAGACACGATAGTTTAACCCATGCACACAGTCGTCATAGAGTACGCCATCTAGGAGGGGTAGAAAGGAACTAAGTAATAAAGGGCAGTGTTTGAAGAGAGAGGACAAGTTTGATGTTAATGTGTGATTTTTTGCAAAATCACCTAATAATGCCCTTACCAATCATCACAAGGGAAATCTAATCGAGAATATCTTCCTCATGAGTGCAAATAGTGTATATACCATCATAAAATACATCAAAAAACAGTCATTTTTGCTTATTTTTGACAATTTTTCTTCATATTAGAGCTTAAAAATGGAGAAATCCACCAAAAAGTAATAAAACTTTGTTTTTGAATGGATTTTCTTAATTATTGGATTTCACTTTTCTTTTTTGTCGCATTTAGTTATTTCCTTTGATTTTTCCAATAAACAGGTCAGAAATTAATAATAAATAGCAAAGGAGCTCAGATGGAAAAACAAAGGATACGATTGATGATGAGAAGGACAAGACGGATAGGCACAAAAAATGTCATTCAAATCGAAAGATGGAAATAAGAAGCCTAATTTGGACGGCCAAGCCTTGCTTTTGCAAAAGGCTTACAGAATGAGCTACAGGAATCTGATTGAGAGAATTTTTGAGTCTAACATAGATTGCATGGCCTAGTAGGACTAACAGGGGAGTTTGGGGAAAAATAGTATGGGGAGCCTGAGTATAGATATCCGAGGTAGACTAAAACCACCTCATTTCCACTCTTTGCGTTTGGAGAGAGAGCTTTCGACCTTCTTCGCGCGAGATTTTTGGCATCTACAGTTACCTGTTTTTACAGCGCCGTCTCACGCGAGACATGAGGGGTAAGTTCTATACTTATCAATGATCTAATTTGTATGGCTGGCAGTTAGTCTAAAGCCCTAGAAAAAACCCTAGAATTAGAGCAATGCACGAAGTCCTACGACCCAAAAATGACCATAGCGGCCTGTCAGCCCAACCAAATCAGAAAATACTTGAACTGTAGCATGCCCCTACATACAAGAACACTTCTATATCATCAGTTGACCATTCCGCAGGGGTCAAGGGGGGTCCCAAGTAGAAAATCTAGGTTTTTGTCAGATGCCAAAATTGCATTGTGACTCCACGAACATCTTCAAGATTGGGCCTATATACAATGTGTATGGCTGGTTTTATCAAAACACTCCAGGCAAGCCCTCGCAAAGCAAAAAATAGCTCGAAGGCTACAAAGCGTCAAAATTGACATAATAAGTCAAAATGACTCCAAATGGGCCAAAAGTGGATGGGTAGCTTCAGGACTATGTATCAGACAAGTCCATAGCTCTAAACGTGACTAACCACCTCCATGGGCCATGTCATCACAAATATCTGTGATCTCGGAGTCGAGAGAGCATGAAGTGCAGCCGACAAGACCAAATTTCATCAAATTCAATTTAGAACTTGTTTTAGGTGTATTAAACATGTTTAAGTCACAAACATTAAAGTTTTGCAAGTAAAATTGAATGTAGTAAATAATCGTGATTATTTACTTTTGCAATTTTTATGCTTGAAAGTGTCATCATCACCTCACCTGTCACTTGTAAACACTTGTTACATGCTAAAAATCCAATTTGGGTCCAAAAACTCAGTAATAACTTGAGATTTTGTCAAAAAATGCAAAGAAGCCCATTCATTCCAAATTTTGAGTTATCTCTTACATTTTTGATCCAAATCACACCATAATTCATACATAGTGTCTACATCTTAGAACCAAGTGAACCCAAAAAATTATCATTTTGGTAAAAAAGTTAATAATCGCGATTATTTACTTTTTGGCCAAAATGGTGGGAAAATGTGATTTTCACCATATGGGACCAAAGCACATGATGTCCCAAGGCCAATGACCAAGTTTGAATCAATTTGGATCTCAAAATCCCAAAATCCCTTTATATCTACTGTTTTAGAGCCCACCAGCCTAAAACTGATACCATTTTCACCCTATGCACCCAAATGATCCCAACTTCATTTAGAGTATCATACTGCTATATACTTCAAGCCTAAAAGGTCAAAAGTGCAAAAAGTTGAGAAAAATCTTCACCTAAAATAATCGTGATTATTTACTTTTGTGCAAATTTTAGCTAGAACTTTTGGATTTTGGTCTTTACTTGTTTTTATGCATCTATGCATGTTCAAAAATTGATTTGAAGCAAAATGAAGTCAATTTGACAACATTCTCACTCAAAGGAAAATCGGAGCAGAAACTACGAAAAAGTCTAACCTTTGCGCTTACATTCCTCAACAAGAGCAATGCAGGCTACGGAGAAGGCAAAAAAGAGGGTGTCACATAAAGGAAGACTCAAAGAATTGCCGCCTTATGAATTGGATCCGAGTTCAATCAAAAACGCCAAAGCCACCTATCTATCAAAGGAACAGCTTGAAGACGGCAGCACAACAGTCTTCGTCGGCATATTCAAGAGTGAAGAAGGACATCAAGTGGAGCTACAAATGCTACCGAAGGAGATATATGATGTTGCAACAAAGCCAGACACTCAAGAAGCCAATAGAAGACTGGGTCTAAAAGAGTTTTACGACCAAGAACCTTGGGGAGTGGACTACCAAAGAGCATACAAATTGTTGTCAACAATCAAAGAGGATGGCATAGCTCAAATCACTGACCAGCAGGGCCAGAAATTGCAAGTGTCCATTACTAAAGACATTGTGGTAGAAGCTTTGAAGCTGTCACCGAAGGAATTACAATGCGGGCCAGGGATAGAAAAACAACTGGGACTTTCACTAAAGACATCGCGACCGCAATATTTGTTGATCTTATCCAGAGACAGGTGGAAGACCTAGCACGTTTATACCATCAACACTTCCATTTATTAGCAAAGAAACCACCGAGATACACTACACCTAACCATGCAGTGGCAACTACCTTCACACAAGTATTGAAGTCAACGGCCAGGCAACCTATTGATCATGCACAGTACATGCTGACCACACTCAAAAGCACAAAAAAAGAAGGGAAGATCACATATTTAGGTGCTCCTGAAGTGTTAACATGCATAGCATACCATGATATTGGTATGGATGACAACCTACCGCCAGCCCCAGACCAGAACACTTGGATACTCAAAGCTCCCCCTTCTCAAAGAACAACCAGGTCAGAAAAAAGAAAGCAAAAAACTGACGAAGAATCCTCTGACGCTCATAGTAGCGAGAGCTCTAAAAATGAAGAGACAAAAGCTAGAAGAGAAAGGATGAAGAAGAGAGAAATGGCTGCCCATCAAGAAGAGCCACAATAGAAGAAGGCGAGGTTCAAGAGGGGAGAACCGCTTGTGACACAAACACAACCGCAGGCAAAAGATGTTGACCTGAAAGAGCCTGAAAAGCAATAAGAGGCCGTCTCAATAGTTCAAAAATCACCCGCACCAGCAAAGGCAACTACAACGCCTCCAGGTGAAGTAGAACCCCGACCTCTACCACAAGCTACTGCCCCAATACAAGAAAAAGACCCACAAGCCAAAACGGCGGGAACTTCATGAATCATCCAAGCGGAGGCTAAAGATTGGGAAGCTACTGACGAGGTCATCTTACAAGTGAATGAATATGCCCAGTAGATGTTGCAAATGATTGATAAAATGAGATCAGCTACGATTAGCCACAGTGCAAAGGCACGAGAATTAGAGCTTGTTATAGATGCTCTACAAGGGGAGTTGGATGATAGATTAACTACCATTTCAAAACTAAAAGAACAAATTTAGCAACTAAAGAATGAAGGAAAACAACACCAGCTCTCCAAGGAGAAGCAGCAAAAGGAAATGGAAGAGCTAGGAGAGCTTCTCACCAAGCTCTCTGATGCCGGCAAGACAAAGGATGAGCAATTGACAAAAGTGTCAGATGATTTACTAATCACTACACAATCAATGCAAAAGCTTCAGGTACAGTGGGACGTAGCAAATGCTTCCTTGCAATATTCTGAACAAAGGATTAATGATCAGGTAGCATTTCTAAGACAAATTCGGAAAAATCCAGCTGTAGCATCACTCAAGGGAACTAACGACATCTACAAAGCCTTGGAAAAGAGGAATAAAGACCTTGAGCTTGAGCTAAAGTTAGAACAATCATAGAGGCTTGATCTTGCTTTGATGCAGGTCCAAAAAGAAATAGCTGATCTGAAGCGACAAAATCAACTCGTAAGGGACAGACATCCGGAAGCTCAAGAAGAGGCAGGTACATCTGAACAACCTCCTCTGGATCTGCCGCCAATCTCCTTTACAGAAAGAGAAACACAACCAGTCGAAGAGCTCGAGGAAGAGTCGTACTTCCAAGTGCCCATCCCTATAGAACAACAAGCACCAACTGTAAATTTTTTTAAGGCTGAAGAGGAGCCATTAAAAGAAAAGATGGTCAGCAAGGTGGATGAAGAGTGGAAAGCAGCCATGGATTGGGAGTTGAGAGGTATCCATTTTGTCAACGTCACTCAACTCAATCCCAACCAAATAAATGCACAATGGAATCAACAATCACTGCCATACCCTTTGATCAAAGTAGAGCTGCTATCTACAGGTGAAAGAGAGACTACTTAAAGAGATGCAAAAAGAAGGTGCAGACGAAGACCACCCAAAGTGGCGGAAGAGCTGGTTGAACAAGAATCCAAGGTATGTAATTCTGTTCATAAGAGCACCTGCAAACCTTCAAAAAGACCCTTATTCTTGTCATGTACCAAGAGTAAGGACTTGGCAAGCCCATGAATTCCTAACAAAGAAAAGAGCAACTTGGCTAAACTACCCCAAACTGCCAGTACCAGAACAGGGTCAAGTCAGCACAGAGGAGTACATGGTCAAAACCCTCACGGGAGCCATGAAATTTTTCAAGAGTCTACCATACCTCTCCTATGCCATGCTGTATAAAATTTGCAAGATGCTTCTCAAATGTATTGAAGCATTTCATGAGCCGGAGCACGCGGGAGCACCATGGATGTCATTTCTCGAAGTCAACAAGGGCCTCTATTATGATTTGAGCGGACAACCTTCAGAGGAGGTTCTCTACGGCTTCTACACAAGATGTATGTTTCTGGATGCATGAATAGATGGACCAAAAACCTTGTCCCGGATAGAGGTTTTATAACCGGTACATAAAACCATCTCTATTAGTTCCATTCGATATATTCTTTTGAACATATTTTTAATTAAATATAGAATTTCCTCAGCTTTTTGTTAAATATAGAAGACGGCTCTGTACCTGTTAAGTATGCACGTCAGCCAGCTCTTTGTCTTCCCACTCTCTCGTTTTCCTGTCTCTCTCTAACTCTTTGTGTAGGAGCACAGATTGCTGTTTTACTTTGTAGGCCTATCACACATCTATTGCTGTCATATACTGCTCTTGCTCTCTGTAGGCCTATCACCTCGCTCAATCTCTCCCTCTCTAGCATGGAGCAAGAATCTCACACTGTATGTGACTACTCTCAGCCTCACTGTGAACTGTGTGCTAGGTATGCTGTTGATGCGGTCAATGAATATCATGCTAGGACAAAGAGGGAGCAGCGTGCTAAGAACAAGCTTGATCAGGTAGCATGTGAGGAAGATAATGATCAAAATGGTGCTGATGATGCAAAGCGTCAAAGAATTTGCAATGACCCTGTTATGCTCTTCAATCGGCGTACAAAGGCCCTCGATGTTGCATCACGCTCAGATATTTTGACAAATTATTTTGTGCAAGTTTGTCAATCATCCTTCTCTTGGAGACCTTGAAATGCCCAAGGCACAAACAACCTTCGTTGAATCCATAGGCAACACAATAGATGCAATCAAATTACCCAAGAGCGGACAGGAGCTCTTTCTTAAAAGGTTCATAACCACAATGCTTATGAATGTTGAGTGTACATCTACCTCAAAAGTGAATGTTTCAGCTGCATCTAAGTTGCTAAATTTGCACAAGAGGAACTTCATAGCTGCAAAGAATCGGTTGAGGGTAGCAGGTGATGGCAATTTGTCAATCTCTTTGTGTGCTCGACAGCCCATGGATAGTGGCTTCATAACACCTAATGAGAAAGAGTTGATCTTCTCTTTTTGGATGTCTAACACTCGTGTTTCACCCAATAAGAAGGATGTGTGCAGAAAGCGTATTGGAAGAAATTCATATATCAAACATCCTGTGCATCTTCTTGAACAATCTCAGGTAATAACTTGCTTCACTATATCCATTTTCGTTTTCTAATATTTACATTCATGACCTATATTCTCTATAAATGGGTTGATAAGAGTAGATATGAAATCGGATATGAAGGAAGTTATAAATGGAAATAAGGGGAATCTGTATTTGGTCCTAGACTAAGAGTAGATAAATATTGGATGTGAAGGAGAATATAAATGGAAACATAGTTTTTATCATATGTGTATGTTTGTTGAAACATACGTTTGCAGACGCATACTTTCACACGCGTATGATATGTATAAACTGGTTAGGTAAAAAATTGGTTTACATAACCAGTAAAAATCTTTTAACACCTATTTCTCACTGGTATACATAGTGGTTAAGTGTTCACATGTACCGTTTGTCATGTCAGATAGGTAAAAACATATCTGTTTGAAAGGAAAATAGTGGTTTACATATCCAGTAATTTTTTTTGTACACTTATTTCTCATTGGTATGCATCGTGATTAAGTCCTCACATGTACTGGTTAGGTAAATAACATACCGGTTTTAAACGAAAAGACTGGTTTACATTAGCAGTCACAACATTTGAACTGGTTGACACTTATATACCACTGGAACGTACCAAGGACATGTGTTCATTTTTTTTAACACATCTTTCTCACTGGTATACATCGTGGTTAAGTGCTTACATGTACTGGTTAGTAAATAACATAGCGGTTTTAAATGAAAAGACTGGTTTACATCAGCAGTAAGAATATTTGAACAAGTTGACACTTATATACCACTGGTATGTACCAAGGACATGTGTTAATTTCTTTTTACACTAATTTCTCACTGGTATACATCGTGGTTAAGTGCTCACTTGTACTGGTTAGGTAAATAACATACCGGTTTTAAATGAAAAGACAGGTTTACATCAGTAGTAAGAACATTTGCACTGGTTGACACTTATATACCACTAGAACGTACCAAGGACATGTGTTCATTTTTTTAACCCTTATTTTTCACTGGTACACATCATGGGTAAGTGCTCACATGTACTGGTTAGGTAAATAACATACCGGTTTTAAATCAAAAGACTGGGTTACATCAACAGTAAGAACATTTGCACTGGTTGACACTTATATACCACTAGTACGTACCAATGACATGTGTTCATTTTCTTTAACACTTATTTCTCACTGGTATACATCGTGGTTAAGTGCTCACATGTACTGATTAGGTAAATAACATACCGGTTTTAAATGAAAAGACTGGTTTACATCAGCAGTCAGAACATTTGAACTGGTTGACACTTATATACCACTTGTACGTACCAAGGACATGTGTTCATTTTTTTAACCCTTATTTTTCACTAGTACACATCATGGGTAAGTGCTCACATGTACTGGTTAGGTAAATAACATACCGAATTTAAATGAAAAAACTAGTTCACATCGGCAGTAAGAACATTTGAACTGGTTGACACTTATATACCACTGTTACGTACCAAGGGCATGTGTTCATTCTTTTTAACACTTATTTATCACTGTTATACATCATGGTTAAGTGCTCACTTGGACTGGTTAGGTAAATAACATACCGGTTATAAATGAAAAGACTGGTTTACATCAGCAGTAAGAACATTTGCACTGGTTGACACTTATATACCACTGGTACGTACCAAGGACATGTGTTCATATATACTGGTTTACCAATTAAGTGAAAAAACATAGTGGTTTGAAATAAAAATACTGGTTTATAGTAATCTAACAGGTTTTTTCAAAACCAGCAGTTTTCTTCAATGTTCTTTAACCATATATGTCTTTCATTGTAGGTGGAGCTCTTTCTCAACTTCAAAGAACAATACCCTGAAATTGTAATAAGGCAGCGGGCGTTTGAGTACATGAAGCCATATTTTGTGCGGAAATTGAGAGACCGATATACTTGCTGCTGCATTTCACATGTTCAAATGCCCTTCCTAAAAGATGCCATAAATCACATGCGAAGTTCTGTATTCGGTCTGCATGGAAAAGCTTGCCATTGTGAATGCAACATATGCAAAGACAATGGCGGATGCAAGGCACCAAAAAACCCTATCAAGAGTGTAACAGCCTTATTGGACTCTATACTGTGTCCTAAATCAGATACATCCACCTTCCATGCCCTTTCCTGCTTGAGTGGTCAATGTAAAATGTGTGGCACGGATAAGTTAGACTTTTGTGCTGCAGAGGCTGCATTTATTGCTAAAAACATTGTGGTGAAGATTTTTGAGGACCTAGAAGTAGGAACTGCGCGTGACGGTCTGAAGAAGAAAAGGAAATTCTTGTCTCACAAGGAAATATCATGCCAGGATCTCTCAGTCATGTTCAAAGACCATCTTAAGAAATACATAATGCATAATTTTGTGTATAGATGGCATGCAGAACAATATAAGGAATGTATACAAAGCTTTCTAGAAGATGTTGTTGTGTCAGTTGTTGACTTTGCTGAAAATTATAGTTTCAAAGAACAAAATGAGATTCAGTCCATGCACTGGTATTCAAATCAAGTAACTATTTTTGTGCACATAACATATTGATGGGGGCTTTTCACAAGCCAAGCTCCCATACCCCTCTTCTCTCGTCCCCACCCCATGAAAACCCCCTCTTAGGGAGGGAGTGATAAAAGGCATTGTAAAAAGTAAGAAAAAAATAAAGTATGATTATGTAAATATATAAGAAAGGTAAAATTGGCCACCGCATGCCTACGGGAAAGCCCATCCCCACCTTGCCTTCTTTTTCTTCACTGTTTCTCCGTCGGGTGTCCCTTTTCCTCTCCTCCACTCAAAAGGTCAACTCCCCTCTCTCTTCCCCTTGTCCTTTCTCCTTTCTCTCTCCCCTCAAGCTACCCCACCTCACACCAATAATTCATTATAACTCACCAATAATGAAACCTAACTCACATGCAACTTACCCTATCTTCCAAAATAGTATACCCCAGCCCCTCTTTCTCTCTCCTATCATATCCCATGACCCAAATACCCCCCCCCTCTCTCTAAAGGGCGCCATGTCTCTTGTCTTGTAGCTAAAAAACCTCCCCCACACTCACACACACTCAGTTTCACTAAAAAAGGTGCCCACAGACCCATCCCCACCCAGTGGTTACCTGAATTTTCTTGTGTTCATACACATCTGCACACAGATTCACCTCTGAACACACTCCCCTCTCTCCCCTCTTGTAATTACTTTATTCTCCATGTCACCTCTCACTTTTTTTTCATCAACCCATCTCTCTCTCTTAGTCTCTCTCTCATGAGACTGCTGTTCTGGCACATATACAAACAGCCAGACAAGTGGGGCCCACAGTCACATGGCCTATGTAGATAATGATTTCTTCATTTCTAAATTCTAGAATTTCTCTCCCCTCCTCCCCTATATAAAGAGGGGTCACCATCACACTAAGGACGCACACCATCACCAAAGAGTACACTATGCACTTTGTGTGCCTAGTGCACACACACACACCCACACCATCGCCATCACCGCAATCACCATGCTCGTCTTAAGCATGACCTCTACACCCTTGGGCTATGGAAGATGAAGGGAAACTAAATGAAGGATGATGGCCGTAACCCTCGTGCGAGTCTTCGCCATCAACTCCCACCTATCCGCCATGTGCTCTACCACGCTCTCGATTCTCATTCCCCTACCCTATGCTCCCCATTATATCGCCTTATTCTCTAAATAAAGCTTGAGGTTTTGTGAGTATGTTTTATTGCAATGTTTTTCCCATGTGAGGTGTGCGGAATCGCCACCTAGTCTTGTGTTTGGAGTGAGCTTGTGTATGTGTGAAGGGTGTGCAGATTCACCATCCTTTTGTGGTGCCTAAGTACTAAGCCGCTATACCCCCTCCCTCTCTCTCTCTCTCTCTCTCTCTCTCTCTCTCACTTGATCTCATTTCCTTTCCTCTTCATCATTGCTCCCAAGCATCCATCTCTCTTGGATGAAAACTTTGTTATGGTGGTGTGTTGTTTGCGTCCTAGCCGCTGAAGCTAGGTGGTGCCCCCTGTTTGCTTTACCATGACAGGCTTGAGGCGCGCCATTCGGTCCCCGTTGTTTTAGAGGCCGTCGGGGTTCGGGGTTTGCTTTGCTCCCGTCATTAGGTGTCCCCACTGAGGATCTTTTCATGAAACCCTTCAGTTTACAAGACTGAAACCCCTAAACTATTGTGAATGGATGAATGGCTAGCAGGATTTGCTAATTGGACGACAGAAGAAGAAGAGCTCCAAGCACAACTAGACGAACTCCGCATCTCCATCGAAGCTCGAGTGCCAGGCATAACGGTAATCGATTTGCAGTGGGAGAGTCAACCAACACGCCAAACCCAGTGGATATACATAGGCCAAGTGCCAAGAAGAAGAAGGAGAAGGTCGAAACCATGTCCGCAACCTACAACCAACCCACAACAACAAAATGGAAGGAGCTCTACACAATAGAGAATCAACACTATTCTACTTTGAGAATCGGGTAACTCCAGTCACTGAGGTAATTATCACAGTCAGTTTTCAAGTCGCACCTGATACTGCAGCAGAGATAACGGAATCACTGGCTCACACTCTCACTAGAGAAACTAGGGATCTACTGAGTTTGTTTCAGAAAAGAACACCACCCTCTCCCACAAGCTTGGACAGTGACTAAGCACCTCTAAGCTTCACATGAATCAGTACAACCTACCTCAAGACAGATCACACATACCAACACGTGTACGCTCAATTTGAAGGCTCACTACCAGCACGTCATTTACACCATGCTGGGTGGGGAGCGATTTTTTGAGGTTCTGGCATCAGATCAACCATTTGTCCTAGTATAAGAGGGTATACACGCCTCCTTGTAAAGAAGAAAAAAACTTTTGCAAGTTAAGCAGTGTGTCTTTCTAGCTCTCTCTCAGTAATCATGGCAAGTGTATCATTTCCAACATTTAAAGGAAAGAAGGGGGAGGATTTGGTAGCAAACTTCCTAGATGACTTTGAAGTAGCATGTGTAGTGAGCAACAAAGATACGGATGAATCCCGGGTTAGAATCTTTAAGCATCTCATGAAGCTAGAAGCTAGATCATGGTACAATGCACTTCCACAAGCAACCAAGGATGACTAGGAACCCTTAAAAACAACTTTTAAGAGGCGCTTTGGGGGAGGTACCACTTCAGAAAAGTTGTGGGACAAGTTGAGAGACTTGAAGCAGGAGGGTCTTTTAGAATATGCCACCTATGAGTCCAAATTTGTGGATTTGTGGGAACGGTGGGTTGAGTCACTGGCAAGGGGGGAAGCCGCACCCGATTTCCTAAAAAAAATCGGTTCACGCATGGCTTATGGCCGCTTCTCAAGGAGAAGGTGAAAGGTAGATTCCCGGCTACGTACGAGTTAGCCGTTGAGATTGCTCGCCTTAAGGACAAGAAGTTGCGAATGAAAGCCAAAGAAACCGAGTCATCAGAAACAGCAACATCACGTCGACCAACAACTACGACAACCACCATTCCACCACCACCACCGGCTCTTGGGGTAAGAGATGACCAACAAGATATGTTGGCCCATATTACTGACCAACTGCAGAATTTGTATGTCCACTTAATACAACAAGGGAGGAGTCAAGAAAGAGATCAAGACCCTGGAAGAGCACGACGACAAAACAGGGAGTATCATTGCTACAACTACGGAGAAGACGGTCACGGTATGTACTGTGTCCCAAACCACGACAAAACTATAATAGAGGAGGTAGGAGTAACCAATTGTCACCCCCTAGAGAAAGAACACCCCCACCCCGAGCACCACCCCCACCAACACAAATTCTACGTCCACCCCAGACACCACTACAAGCATCCATCCCACCTCTTCCACTAGCCCCACCACTTGATCGCCCTGTAAACATCATAAGGCTAGAAGAGAAAGGAAAAGCCGTAGTAGTGGATCCACCCAGAGCAAAGGAGAGGGACAAGGGTAAGGAGAAGGTAACCTTTTTAGAACCACTTGAAGCCATGACTGTGAAAAGAGCTAGGAGGGAGAAAGCTACACAATCAGATGATGAGAGAAGCATGAGAGGAGAAACTAGCAAGAGGCCATCCAGGACACGACGAAAATTGGGCATCACCGACTTCCAGGTATGGAAAAGTTCTAAGCCCTATGATCTAACATTGGATGTGGCAGAGCAAGGACCGAAGATTTCATGGCCACAGTTGCTACATCTTGTACCTAAAGTAAGGCGACAATGGTCTAAAATGGTAAGTACAAGACGCTCCAAAACAAAGGTAGCCGGAGAAATTTCGGGATGCAACATGGATGACATCCTTCCAATTGTCGACGTAAACATAAAAGGAAAGAGGTTTGGAAACACCTGCATTGATGGAGGTGCACAAATCTGTGTAATGAGCGAAGCTATGATGCTTCAATTAGGGCTCGAGGTTGACAAGCCTTCTCCATGCAAGGCAAAGATGGCAAACAACACAAAAGTAAAGTGTGTGGGTGCGGTAAGTGTCGTGAAAATAAAAGCTTTCAACACTGAGGTAGAGGTAGATGTTTTTGTAATGCCTACTAAGGGGGAGGGCTATCCACTAATTTTGGGAAGGCCATGGTTGATGGACATGAAGGCAAAACAGGACTGGGGTACTGGCCTTCTACGCATGACCGGTAAGAAAGGGGAGACAATCTACTACGACATGAGGATTGGCAAGCAGAAGCAAATGAATCTGGAAACATCGGCAGATGAAACCACTAGCGAATCTTCCAATTCTGAGGAGGATACCACATCCACCGACGAAAGTGACAGTTCCATTGATGTGATGGGTATCATTATGAAGGATCCACAAAGGGTAAGCATAACCGGTGATCCATCACCAAAAGGGAAACCCAATGAAGAGGAGAGAAAATCACCTGGCCTAGGAGGAAGTAGGTTGAAGGGTATGTTGTCTACGGAATTAACACTTGAGGAGAAAGATAGTTTTTTGCAAATGTTGATGGGATTTCCTAACCTGTTTATTGACAAATATGAAAGAATCACAGGCATTACAGTGGTGGAACATCATATTAAGCTGAAGGAAGGGGTAAAACAAGTTGTGCAAAAGCTACGACGACTGGGGGTCATACAAGAAAAGGCACTCTTGGCCGAGGTAAGGAAACTGCTCGAGGCGGGATTCATCTATCCTGTAGAAAACTCAGAATGGGTGTCACCCGTAGTGGTGACGCCTAAAAAGAATGGTAAGTGGAGGGTCTGTGTTGACTACAAACCACTAAATGCAGCTACAAAGAGAGACCACTTTCCTCTCCCTTTCTTGGATGAAATTCTGAATGAAGTAGCGGGTTTTGAATGCTATACCGTCTGTGATGGTTATTCAGGATACTTTCAAATATGCATAGCCTTGGAAGATCAACTAAAAACCACTTTTATCACGCCATGGGGTTGTTTGGCATACAGGGTTATGCCATTTGGTCTCACAAATGCACCTGCCACATTCCAATGATATGTCACATATGTTTTTCAACCGTTCTTTGGAACATCCATAAGAGTGTTCATTGATGATTTTGGTATATATAGCTCCCGTATTTCACATTTAGAAAAGGTAACTGAAGGTTTGGCCAGGTTGCAGAGCCTAGGTGGGAAACTTAATGTGGATAAATGTCACATTGGGGAGAGTAAAGTCATTCTACTAGGCCATGAAAATGATTTCAGCAAGAGGTATCAACGCCGACCCAAGTAAGGTGTCCGCACTCATAGCCCTACCTTCACCAACGATCGCACGTCAACTGGTCTCTTTTCTACAAAAGTTGAGGTACTTAAGTAGATTCATACATCTACTATCACAACTTGTTCTACCACTGCAACAACTCACTCAAAGATCAACTTTCACTTGGGACGAGGAAAGCGAACATCACTACAAAAAGGTAAAGGAGGTCTTAGCCACTTTGCCAACTATCTCACCACCTAAGTGGGATGAAAAATTCTATGTCACCTCAAGTGTTGGTGATGACTCATTGGGGGCTGTGCTACTCCAAAAGGATACGACGACATCTTTCATGAGGCCAATCTACTTCTCTAATCGAATGATGACAGCAGGAGAGAAAGGTTTCACCCATGTGGAACACTTAGTCCTAGCTCTTAGATTTGTAACTACAAAGTTTAGGTCATATTTGATGCCTAAGCAATTTGTGATTCTAACCACGGATGAAATATTTCCCTATGTTGTACAACACATGGATGTGTCTGCTAGAATTACTAAATGGCTAGTTCATCTGCAAGAGTTTGACTACACGGTACAGGTAGAAAGCACGACAAGGGCAAGTTTGGGGGGACTCATGACCTACCAAGTCTTTGAAGGGAAGGAGAAGCAATCTAAGGAAGGAGAAGTCCGATTACCTCCAGTACCACCGATGGTAGAAGGAGCATACTCTCTCTACTTTGATGGAGCCTACAAGCGAGCGTCCGACAAAGCAGTTGCAGGCATAGTGGTCTTTGATGACAAAAGGACAAAGGTATTTTCGTTGGTCCAATTGTTAGATTCACATTCTAACAATGAAGCTGAGTATGCAGCACTAACCAAGGGTCTACAATGGTGTGTCTCGCAAGGTGTACAATGCCTTAATGTATTTAGGGATGCTCTACTTCTGGTAGGGCAAGTAAATGGAGCATGGACATGCAAGAATCCTAGTTTAAGGACTCACTTAAGTGGTGTAAAAACCTTGTTGGGTAAGTTTGAAGAAGTTCAAATACACCATATCCCAAGGGCTGAAAACCAAGAAGCAGATGCCCTAGCAAGTGAAAGACTACAGGAAGTGGTGGTTGGAGCAATAAAACTAAAGCTCCCTCTATTTCAAGGAAGTGATGCTTTGCCTGACATCATGCATTTTTTGGAAACAGGGGAATGCCCATCAGATTTAACAAAGGGACAGAAGCAATGGCTGACGCGGAAGGCCACAAGGTATCGACTCATCAATGATGGTTTGTACTGTAAGGGTAAGGACCAAATACTCAGGAAGGTCCCTCTCTCTCACGAAATCACGGGAGTAATTGCTAGTTGTCACGATGGGGTTTTTGGTGGTCACTTTGCCCTAGACATAACAAGTAGGAAAATCTTGCAGGCAGGCTTCATATGGCCTAGCCTCAACCGTGATGTACAACATTGGTGAAAAACATGTAAGTTGTGTCAAAAGGCCGGCACTAGGTCACTTATGCCTGAACCACAGACACCTATTCTCTCATATGGCCCATTTGAAAAATGGGGTATCGATGCCATTGGGCCATTACCTAGGGCCAAATCAAGAAAATTCTACATTATCATGGGGGTCGACTACATGACTAGATGGGCAGAGGCTACAGCCACCACTAGAATCACAGTGATAGAGGTAGCTAAATTTATCTACGAGCACATATGTTGTAGGTTTGGCACACCTTTAGAGATCATCTCTGATAGAGGGCCAGGTTTTAGAGCATACTTGGTAGGAGAATTAATGCAGAAACTGGGCATTACAAGGAGGCACTCTTCACCATATTACCCTCAATGTAATGGCCTAGTTGAAAAGGTAAATGGAATGGTTTCTAAAATTATTACCAAGTAGGTAAACAATCATCCCGGAGACTGGGATAAGTATCTACTACGAGCTTTATGGGCCTACGAACTTCATTTCGTACATCCTTGGGATTCACACCGTATCATCTAGTATTTGGTAAGGAAGCAATCTTGCCCATTGAAGCGCAACTACAAAGTCTCAGAGTAATGGCAAGAGCCAACTTCAACAACCCAACATGCATTTGAGAGATCACATCATCAACTTGGAAAGACTGCAGCTGGACAGAGAAGAAGCAATAAATTATTATGCAGCACAAGCAGAGCATAGACGGCTTAGCTTTAAAGAGCATCTCCAAAAAAAAGAATTGAAGAAAGGAATGTTGGTGCTCCGCTACGACAATCGCTTCAACACGCGCAAGGATAAGAAACTCCTGCTCCGATAGGAAGGCCCTTTCATCATCAGGAAAAAGTATGCCAATGGAAGATACCAGCTTATGGAGGCTGATGGAAAACTTCATAAAACCAGGGTAAATGGTTGGCGACTTAAACCTTATTTTCTTCGATTTGACCAGGCTCCACCAATTGACATTCCAGATGAGGACACACCATCAGCCGCCACCTCTGACGATAATGATCAAACCGATGAGCTAGAGACATGAATACCTCTAGCCAAAAGGGGAGGGCTAATGATGGGGGGTTTTCACAAGCCAAGCTCCCATACCCCTCTTCTCTCCTCCCCACCCCATGAAAACCCCCTCTTAGGGAGGGAGTGATAAAAGGCATTGGAAAAATTAAGAAAAAAATAAAGTATGATTATGTAAATATATAAGAAAGGTAAAATTGGCCACCTCATGCCTGCGAGGTAGCCCATCCCCACCTTGCCTCCTTTTTCTTCACTCTTGCCCCGCCGGGTGTCCCTTTTCCTCTCCTCCACTCAAAAGGTCAACTCCCCTCTCTCTTCCCCTTGTCCTTTCTCCTTTCTCTCTCCCCTCAAGCTACCCCACCTCTCACCAATAATGCATTATAACTCACCAATAATGCACCCTAACTCACATGCAACTTACCCTATCTTCCAAAATAGTATACCCCACCCCCTCTTTCTCTCTCCTATCATATCCCATGACCCAAATACCCCCCTCTCTCTCTAAAGGGCACCATGTCTCTTGTCTTGTAGCTAAATAACCTCCCCTACACTCACACACACTCAGTTTCACTAAAAAAGGTGCCCACAGATCCATCCCCACCCAGTGGTTACCTGATTTTTCTTGTGTTCACACACATCTGCACATAGATTCACCTCTGAACACACTCCCCTCTAGTAATTACTTTATTCTCCATGTCACCTCTCACTTTTTTTCATCAACCCATCTCTCTCTCTTAGTCTCTCTCTCATGAGACTGCTGTTCTGGCACATATACAAACAGCCAGACAAGTGGGGCCCACAGTCACATGGCCTATGTAGATAATGATTTCTTCATTTCTAAATTCTAGAATTTCTCCCCCCTCCTCCCCTATATAAAGAGGGTTCACCATCACACTAAGGACACACACCATCACTAAAGAGTACACTATGCACTTTGTGTGCCTAGTGCACACACACACACCCACACCATCACCATCACCGCAATCACCATGCTCGTCTTAAGCATGACCTCTACACCCTTGGGCTATGGAAGATGAAGGGAAACTAAATGAAGGATGATGGCCGTAACCCTCGTGCGAGTCTTCGCCATCAACTCCCACCTATCCGCCATGTGCTCTACCACGCTCTCCCTTCTCATTCCCCTACCCTATGCTCCCCATTATATCGCCTTATTCTCTAAATAAAGCTTGAGGTTTTGTGAGTATGTTTTCTTGCAATGTTTTGCCCGTGTGAGGTGTGCGGAATCTCCACCTAGTTTTGTGTTTGGAGTGAGCTTGTGTATGTGTGAAGGGTGTGCGGATTCGCCATCCTTTTGTGGTGCCTAAGTACTAAGCCACTATACCCCCTCTCTCTCTCTCTCTCTCTCTCTCTCTCTCTCTCTCTCTCACTTGATCTCATTTCCTTTCCTCTTCATCATTTCTCCCAAGCATCCATCTCTCTTGGATGAAAACTTTGTTATGGTGGTGAGTTGTTTGCGTCCTAGCCGCTGAAGCTAGGTGGTGACCCCTATTTGCTTTACCATAAAGGGCTCGAGGCACGTCATTCGGTCCCCGGTGTTTTAGAGGCCGTCGGGGTTCGGGGTTCGCTTTGCTCCCGTCAATATTTCCGAATTGTAGGTAACGACATCACCCTAGATCAGTATTATTTCTTTTGTATTAATCTTTCAATAATTTCTGGTTTTTATATTATGCAGGTGACATCCACAAGACAATTCACTTCTTTATTTCAGATGACAAGCAACATGACACACATTTTGTTCAACACTGTTTTCTGAAACATGCGGAATGGCTAAAGCAATTTGGTCTAAATATAAAACGTCATTGGGTATGGTCTGATGGAGCAGCTTCACAATTCAAAGCAAGAAGACCATTCTATTTCCTTGCCAGGTATACCATGTTCTAACAAACATTATCTGAAGGTGGTTTTAATATAGAGACCTATAATAGTGGCATTAAAGTTGTAATAAAATGCTTGTCTAGCATCAGTAATATTATAATACGTGTTTTTTTTGGTAATTTTATCGTGCCAAGAGTATATTAATCTTCTTCTATCCATTGAATAAATTGCAGATACAGTGTTTTTACGGGATGGAAAATGTCTTGAAACTTTTTTGGATTCGGACATGGTAAGGGAGAACATGACGGTGCGGGAGCAGTGATAAAAAGGTCTTTAACTCAATACCAATTGTAGCCAAAATGCCCAAACATAGACTGTGATACAGATGTTGTGGAATTATTGAGATGGACCTTGTCAGATGGTGCTACAGCCACCTATGCATCCCAGGCCTATTATGTAAGCAGGATTTTTTGGGTGATTCAATTGGAAGATGTCGAAAGGGGAAAAAATTGGGATGTGAAGGCTGTAAAAAATACCCGCTCAATGCACTCTGTTTCTGCATATTCAGAGCATGATACAACTGCTTTGAGAACACGTTCAGTTTCTTGTTTCTGTAGTGCATGTAAACAGGAAAAGTGGAGGAGATGTGTGAGAAAGTCACACGTTCCTTTCTGGACATACCTTATTTTGGAGCCTACAAAAGAAGGGGAAGACGATGACAACGAAATAAATGAGGATGCAGCATATGAAGGACACTATGACACCCTCAGTCAAGCTCTTATTGTTGGTGATAATTTTGTTATTCCTGCACCAAATGACAATGAAGAAAAAGTGGATTTCTATATAGTGAAATGCACTACAGCTATTCAAGAGTTTCATTCAGACGCTGAAGATGACTGGGGCAATATCATTGGGCGAGGATCCTATGCTATCAAAGGGTTTTACTATCGTATGATAAATGAGAAGACCTACGAGCTTTTGGACAAAAAGTCAGAGGTGTTCATATATTCACATCTTGTTCGGGCAATTCAAATCCCCATGATACCCCATCCCAGCAACTCAAAACTATATACAATATCACTTGATGTCAGTGAGTCTATCTACAATAGTATGCCTTTTGAGCTGTAACCATCTTAAGAAATGCATAATGCATAATTTTGTGTATATCTACCTATTACTGTAAACTGAACTATCTCCCTCTCCCTCTCTCCCTCTCTCTCTCTCTCTCTCTCTCTCTTTGTCACTTCTCAGTATCATTTCTGTATCATACCGGTATCATACCAGTCAATTCCCAGTATCATACCGGTATGATTCAGTATCATACCACTCATTTCCCAATATCATACCCATATCATACATTCCCTCCCTCTCTCTCTCTCTCTCTCTCTCTCTCTCTCTCTCTCTCTCTCTCTCTCTCTCTCTCTCTCTCTCTCTCTCTCTCTCTCTCTCATTTCTAAACATCATACCAATCATTTCTCAGTATCATACCGGTATGATACTGAGGAGTGACTGGTATGATACCGGTATTATACAAGTTCCTCTCTCTCTCTCTCTATCTCTCTCTCTCTCTCTCTCTCTCTCTCTCTCTCTCTCTCTCTCTCTCTCTCTCTCACTCACTCACTTCTCAGTATCATACCAGTCATGCCCAGTATAATACCGTTATCAGACACTCTCTCTCACTCTCTCCTTTTATTTGCAATATACTTCAAATATAGAATACAACGTATTTCCATGCAACTTGCTTGTAAATGTATTATACATGAATTCTGTTACATTGATTGAGCCTTTTGGCTGAGTAATTCTCTATTTACATCCATCGACAAAAAAATAAATCGACAAAAGTCGCCCACTTCACAGACTTTATGAAGCTTTCTTTTTATATAAAAAAACTGTTCCTTTCTTCTTGAAAAAGTCAATCCACCATTTCCAATAAAAACGACACACATAGGTGTCGTCAGGTTGTCCGTCTGCACAAATTACAGTCCTCTTTGTATACTCAATTCTGTCCTTAAAGTACAACCAGTGTGCCAGCCAGTTTAAGACAGTGGTTGACAGAAAAAAGGCGCGCACTTCTTTAGACTGCTTTTCTAGCTTGGTAAAAACAAGAAATGACCCCAATGGATTAAACATTAGCTTATTTCCAGAATCATCAAAGATAAGTGTGTCAGGTGATAGGTCAGGAAAATTTTCGAGATTCTTGTGGAACACCGGTTTATCTGTAGCGCCCAATTTAAAAGGGGCCCTTGTGCACTGCGCTTGACTTACCACTCTATTGAATCTTTTGTGGTGGTCAGGGAACATTGTCGCTAGCGTGCGTTTGAGCTTCTCAAACTCGCAGCAACTCCATATCCACACTTCAAACCATCTAAAACAAAAATTCAGAAACACTTCTACATCGGGCCTTACCTTAAACTGTGTATCCCCTTCAACAACATACCGCATTTCTGGCCAGTGGGACAATTCTTCACCATATTTTCCATCAAATTTCTTGAGGAGTAATCCATTAAGGTCCAAAATGAGAACCCTACGCTGGACGCTCAACGGAGGTGGTGGCGTTGGCCATATCAGTGGGATTCTTTTAATTAGTCTATACCATAGAGGAAACACGAGCACTGCAGGACACAACACACAATTCCATATTGCACGAATGTCAGCCCTGCCATTCTGCTTGTCAACCTTGAACCTATCTGCAAGGCACCATTCTTCAACTGAAAACATATCTGCAGATGCAAAATTACACAAGACTCAAATTTAAATATGCAATTAGGACATATCTATAGATTGAAATCATACAATAAAAACACACAATGTTCAAAAATTAGGCACAAGATGAAAGAGACGTCGAATGGGAAACAAAGTTATATTAATTTCAGAAGTGGTTACATAACTATAATCTTTTGCAGGCTCTGGGTTTAAGGTCAGAACTTGTGCTGGTATTCTGCATCTCCTTAGTGTCTTCTATGTCCATCTCCTCTTCTAGCTGCCCCTAGGTCTCTTTCTCTTCCTTGATTTTTTGCTCCATTTCAGGCTTCTCATCTCCAGTCTTCTCGATTTTTTTTCTTTTTGCCTTTCTTATATGCTGAGCAAGGGTCTCCTCGGGACTTCCCTCCAGCCTGACATCTACACGACCATCAGCTTTAGCAAGATGTGCAGCAAGAGATCACTTATTAGAGCCATAATCAATGAAAAAACTTACTCTTGCCACGTTGGCCTCGTTTTCTTGGGGTCTTTGATCTTGTCACCCGCACGCTGTCTAGCAACACATCGTCTTCCTCATTCTGGGTTTTCTCTTCAGCACCAGTCGTACTCTGCTCCTTTACCTCAAAGTTTTGTTCTTCTTCTGTTGTTTCCGAAACAGGTTTCTCACCATTACCAGGGACATTTTCATCAAGCAATACCTCCACAGGTGTCTTGTATGCAGGCATCACTGCATCGTTCCCTGTGTCTTTACTAGCAGTAGTTCTGAAGCAGCTTGACTCTGAAAAAACATCAGAGAAGAAAAAAATCAACCACCTGATTACCCATTGAAACAATTTTCTCACCTGCTTTTGGACATGGTTCAACTGGCTTCTTCTTTAGAAGGGATTGGTCTTCTGCAGAAATAACTCGGAGGCAATCCTTAAGCATGCACTTTCCTTTCTTAGCCAAGTGAGCATAGCAGAATGCATGGTATGCATGTGAACAAGGCAATAGAACAACATGGCTTGAGCGATTGTGATCATGAATTTTTACACCACAAGCATTGCACACATCAATGAGAACAACACTATGTCCATGAGCTGTTACTCGTGCAGGCAAGACTATGGTTTCAGGTAGCATTGGTTGACTAATCATGCCTGTCACAAACGTGACATAGAGACCAAAGGTTTCCTCACGGTCCAAGCATTTGGATAATTCTTCCCGTAGGCAAGAGGCCTTTGTTATCAGACAATGTCAAACAGGTATAAAATTGGTATGAATGCTTGAAAATCAGTATAATGATGTTATCATACCGGTATGATTACATCCTGCTGGTATGATGTTATCCCACCGGTATAATGTTATTATACTGGATAGTATAACATCATATCGGTAGGATAACATCCGGTAACATCATACAGGTAGGATGACAGTATACCGGAAGCATAACATCAAACCGGTTGGATTTTATCATACCAGTTGGATCTAACCATACCGGTCGGATGTAACCATACCAGTAGGATGTTATCATACTGGTAGGATTATCTCCTAAATCCTACCGGTAAGATAACATCCTACTGGTAGGATATAATCATACCGGTAGGATGTAATCATACCGGTAGGGTATAATCCTACCGGTATGATAACATTCTACCGGTATTGTCATCTACCCTTACCAAATATGATATAATCCTACCGGTATGAAAAATCATACCGTATGGTACTTTGCATGTCTTATACTACAATCAGATGGAGTTAAAAGCATACATGTGCCTCCTGTAGGGTGGCTTTTGCTTGGTCAAATTTTTCTTAGAGGCTGTCAAGCAAGCCTGTTGGTACATTGGCATCATCAGGGAAGTGCATTCGGATGGTGTCAAGGGCACCCTCACAACGGTGCACATCAGCAACAAATTTGACCACTGAATCCTTAGCCTTCTGACACTCGGCTCATACATTTTCATGAGATTTTCTAACCTCAACAAGAAGTTCTTGCAAGGAAGTGGATACTTCAACACTAAAGGCAGACAGAGTGGTCGCAAAAAGTCCACTTCGGACTGGTGTACTTCCGGATGGGGTATTTACTAAGAAGATGGTAGAACCACTTGGGGTACCTGTGGATACTTGGGAAGTCTCTAACTTCCATAGTTCTCTTTTCCTATCTAAGTGACCTTCATTGGTCACATTCTTCACCACCTCATATGCAAACTCAGCCCACTTTACGGGACCTGTGCATACGAAATAAACATATCCGTGTGCAAACTTGACTCCCAGCAGATAGTTTGGTGGTTTGGATTGGTACACCTGCTTGTAGAGCTAGTAGAGTGCCTTGTAGTGATCCGGCATTGCTTTTTTTATTGGCACTTTTTTCTCCTTCACTGGAAGACACGTGAAAACTTTCATCTAGTCGGATATGGGCACATCTGCATCTGTCAACTTCCTAACATCTTTCCCCTCAAGACTTAACCCATATTCCCTGTGAAAATCCTCCTTTGTCGTGCAGAATGCCTTTAATGGCACCTCCACATCCTTGGGGTGAACAAAGCAGCTGATTTTGGGAGGAGGCTGTAACTTCTGTCTCTGAAAGGAATAAATCCATACTCATTACTCAATATATCCACACCTCAGTACTCTACTACACACAGGTCTGTTGTACACAACACAGAGAGAGATAGAGAGAGGTGACATACCTTCGTGGGAGAATGTCGGGTCTTTGTGGGGGAGACCTGTCGGGCTGCATTCCTTGGGCTCTTTCTTAGGTTGCTATCCATAGCGAAGGATAAGCAGCATGCAGAGGGGGTTGTAGAGCGAGCTAAGAAAGGCGCAGAAGGAGAAAGGCACAAAGATACACAGAAGTCATAGTCATGAAAACATTCGACTGAACATTCGTTCTGACGTGGGCTCCACACGTGTTTTTGAATCCTCCACATGATTTTTAAGATTTTGTATCCTCCACACGAATATTTAATTCAAACAATTCTTGCCCATAACACCAATTTCATACCCCCTAAATTTTAAGCCTCCAAAAGAAACTTTCAACCGGTTAAAACCGGGCCACCTATTCATGCATCCACCCTTCTACCGTCAAGCAATATGCTCGCCTTTGAAGAAGCCTTCTCCACAAGATTTTCTACATGGTGGACTAAAATTTTTGGACCAGTAATAAGGTCACCTGCATGTATTTTTTGCAAGTCCCAAAAAAAGAGCGATGCCTCATATACAAAAAAGCTTTACAAGTGCTCAAAGACCGCC
This sequence comes from Adiantum capillus-veneris, assembly GCF_014529385.1. Lineage (NCBI taxonomy): Eukaryota > Viridiplantae > Streptophyta > Polypodiopsida > Polypodiales > Pteridaceae > Adiantum > Adiantum capillus-veneris. The sequence goes on along the minus strand of NC_140944.1, from coordinate 48,186,611 downwards.
TTGCAAGTCGAAAGCCTGAAGACTACCTCAGCCCATAAAGGTGTGTCAAGGAACGACACAGGCGAGGAGGGGGGGAATGTTAGCAGCAAGCTAACTTGGACACTAAAGCTAGCTCGAACAACATTTTTTGGAGATCTCATCATTGTAAAAACATTTATTATTTTGATAAATTGGGAATATTGTAATCCTATTTCACAGATAACTTTGTAATTGATGAGCCGGGGCTACAAGCTTCAAGATTGTATCAACCTGTCATAAGTAGAGCTCCTAGATTATTAGTTTTGACCACTAAAAACCTTGGCTAAGGTATAAAAGCCAACTTTTGTAATATTTTTATAAGATTTTTGGATAAGAAATACAGCGTGAGCTAATGTCGCTCACCTCTTGCACTCTCTTGCTCCCTACTCCCTCCCTAGTCGTCACATTGCAATCGCGTTTGTTGCGTTACAACCCGCAAGTAAGAGCTCTATGCATTGACGTAAGCATTTCACAGTCTTTCGTAGCTTTTAGCGTCGCCGACCCGCAGACTAATTTCATCATAAGAAAGAATTTTTTTAATCAAAAACTAAGTATAGGCAGGGTATCGGGGCATCATTGCTAAGCATTTAGATGCATTCTGGGTCAAAAACGACTAGGTCAAAATCTCGCTACTGTTAATAATCATGTTTTTTTCACTTCATTGAAAGTGGGATTTGATACCATAAGCATGTGTCTTTAGGTCTCCTAGACTTCTCCTAGAAGTTTCATTATGTTTGGATGTCATTTGATGCTATAACGGATGTGATTTGTTTGCCGATGAGCAATTGGCTTTTGGTGATTTCGGTCACTTGAGTGTAGCTTGAGTTAGATGTGAGTTTTTAGTTGTTTTCTGAGAGATTGACACCCTCTTGTAGCCTTTATGCACTAGTCAAGTCATCTTCATCCCATGGATTGACAATTATTTGTGGTTCTCGCTAAATCTGCAATAAGATAGGAGTGAGGTTAGACACACGTCCCACAAGGGCCCCTTAACTTTTTCCCTGCATAATGAATTATCAAATGCCAAATTGCATTATAGTTTTGAAGAGCAACGGCCAATCATTTGGCCAAGGTAAAGTCTCTTATGAGTGTCATGTCTGATCTAGGAGCAGCAATCGAAGGGAAGCACCAAAACCAAGCACTAATTAATAATCTCATACATATTTATACTAGAATAATGGCTTCTTACGTAGTAGAAGCAACCACAGCATCAAAGAATTTTATAATGTAGAAACAAAAAGTTTGTACACTTTAAGATGTGGATCACGACACACGGGGTCAATAAATGACTTTTCACAAAGCTCTTGGCGCGACGTGATCCAATTTTCTTAGGTTTAATGTAAAAGTACCTTTCAACTTTTGTAACACAATTCCTTTCAACTATTGACCGAATAGGCGTGAAGAGACTACTATTACCTTTGCCAGGACTAGACATTGCTCTTCGAATAGAGATTCAACGCTGGGAAAGTTTCTCTTGATCTTGAAGCTGCCGATTCACGCACCTTGAGGGAGGCAATGGTCTTTCAAACTCTTCTTTTAAATCTCACTCTCGAGTCTCTATCACTCTCACGATGACAGTATTTGCTCAACAAATACTTCCTCTCCTCATTGGTTGACAAACGGGATGAGGTAGAAGCTCTCCCCTATACTAGGGTACTCTCTCTCTCTCTCTCTCTCTCTCTCTCTCTCTCTCTCTCTCTCTCTCTCTCTCTCTCTCTCTCTCTCTCTCTCTCTCTCTCTCTCTCTCTCTCTCTCCTTTTCATACAATAATAGAGATTACCGTTAGCGTTATTCACAACGGACGTGGACATGCACTATGTAATGGAATTGATATTTTTATAAATTATTGTAGCTGACACGTGGAAAAGGCTTGGGCGAGTTAGGCCTACTCATTCGGAAATATACTTCATATACATTTTATTATTTAAATGCTCTTTAAGAGCTTCGGCCAATTATATCCGGCCGACCAGTTAGTACTCACATTTGACCATTCAAGAAATCTATAAAACAAATACGTGCAAGAGGGAAACGATCACTCTTGCACGGGGCGAGATTGCACCGAGTGCTTACAAACTGACATGTGGAAATGAGTAGACCAAGCTGGGTCTATGCAAATGAAGAAATATATATATTGTACATCCTATTATTCAAGTGCTCTTTTATGAGCTTTGGCCATTTATGACTGGACGGCCAGTTTGTAACCAATTTGACCATTCAAGAAATCTATAAAACAAATACGTGCAAGAGGGAAATGATCACTCTTGCACGGGGGGAGATTGCACCTAGTGTCTCTGTATTCTTCTCTCCTCTCTTCTCTCTCACCGTGCCCGCGTAGCACTCCATTCTAGGAGGTGCGCCGACACGTGCTCATTTGCTTTGTCTTGATCTTAGTCTCTCTCTGCTAGCATATGTCGCGGTTTCTGTGCTATGGGAATTGCCAAGTATGCAGAATTGTCAGTTTATGCTAGATATTGTGTTATCTTGAGTATGTTGCAGGGCAACCATGTTTCCGATTGAGGATATATTTGAGAGATGGTTTGTCCATTGTCCTATGCTTCAGGTAACAACTCTAGTGTTTCCATACGAATCAAATAATCATTGGAGCCTTGTATGCATTAAATTGGACAAACAAGGTATGGACTATCAACTCCATACGAGGAACACATTCAGAGATAAGAGTGTGAGTGTTGATATAACCTAAGTGTTTATTTGTGCAATAAATGATGACCTCAATATTGTTAATAACAATATTGTTAATAAATGATGACCGCAATATTGTTAATAACAAATAACTTTCATTGTTCATAGATGTGTGAAAATATTACTTCACGTCTATGGAAGGCTTTATGGAAAGTCATGAACTCTACAGGGAAACCTTTAAAGTTGTCAAAGTGTCTAATCAAACAAATCTAAAATCTTGTGGTTGTAGATGTCTTCTCCACGCAGAGTACATACTACAGAGTTTTTTTTCTTTGAATCCATTTCTATCTAAGGTATTTCTATGCTATGGTTTAGATCAACTTGGTGCTATTATTAATTGAAGTATTGACCACAAGTTAACCTGATTTTGTAGAATTCTGTAGAAAATTATACCTTGGAATATTTGCAAAGGTACCACGCGTCAATTATTCCACATCTGCTATCTATTTCAACTCCAAGAGTTTTAGATGCAGAAGACAGTTTTGTCGACAACCATATAATAACTTTAACAATGATCGGCGATGAGGAAGTCATTCCAGTTTTCACTACTGGTAACCAAATCCCTAAAATTGACCCAATGTTAGAGGAAGAGACACCGGTTTTCTTTGCAGTTGGAGCGGCTGAAGCGAAAGTTGGAGTTGATCAATGTGAAGTAGACCAAGCTCTTCAAAATGCTGATGTACAATGCTCTTTAGAGCCCAGTCATGCAATAGAGGATCTAGGCCAAGTAGAGGAGGATAAGGGAGTGCCTATTATTGTGGCACAGGATGAGCTACATGATCAATATGATGGCGTCCAAGCTCCAGTAATTGTTGATGTGAAGAACTCTTCAGAGCCAAGAGAAGATACAAAGTGTCTAGGCCATCTAGAGGATGAGTTCAACTTTGCAAATAAAGGCCAAGAACAGGCAGCAAAACAAGTTAACCATTCAACCATGGAAACACAAGAGTCCTGTACTGCGTAACTACAAGAGGTCGATACCTTTGGCAATACAGAAGGGAGCATCGACACTCAACAACAGAATGTCAACATTAGAAATGACCAATATGGACTCTTGTTTCAAGTAGATATGGTTGTTCTGGTAATATCCATTGTACTTAAATAATATACTTTCTTTTGTTTCTAACTACTTATATGCATGCACACAATGATTGCAGAGACTAATTATTTTGGATCTCAATGGATTGTTGCTGCTACAACAGCCGTACAGTGAACCCACAGAGATCTCCGATTTACGTAGTTTTCGCTTGGGAAATTTCAGAGTAGTAATTCGACCAGGCATAAAGGAATTTTTGAATTTTTTTAATTCCACAATTTAAGGTTGCTATCTGGTCTTCAATGCGGCCGCAAAACTTGAATCCCCTTGTTTCCATAGTTTGCAGTTTGGCTAAAATTACTGGAGTCAAAGAAATATAGTCAAAGAAGTTGTATTGCTATTGTGTATACTCAAAGAAATTGTATTGCTATTGTCGGAAATTTCCACCCAACTAAAGCTCATGTACCACTTTTCTACAAGCCCTTTGAAATTAGGTACTTGACTCAGGTGCATCTTTTCATGTGACTCCTCATAGGGAGTGGTTTAGTACATATGATGTAACAGATCAATGTGCCTTATGATGCTCTCAATAATTTGTTGATTGATGACACACCACAAAAGGGTTTACTTAATCCCCTAGGCACTACTATTTTCCCACCTTCATTTGAAGGGCATCTTCACGATTTTTACCTAGAGGACATTTTGGTCCCATACTTGCAAGGAATGTACTTAAGCCCATTGAGCACATCAAAATTTGTACTTAAAAATGTACTTAGTAACTCATTGTTTATACATTAAATTGATATTGTCTACCTGTCTATGTGTTTTGAATACTTAGAGAGAGAGAGAGAGAGACAAAGAGCTGTGAGCAAACACTTGATATTAAGATTAAACTAGTCAAAAAAATTTACAATTCGTCGAATCCATTCAGGCTAGATTACGTGGGCACGATTTGAATATGGCCAAAAATATCTCCACACAAAAAATGCTTCTCCCTTCGTTGCATTACTCTTCGTCCGTCCAACAAGAAAGAAAAGTTTACGGAGTCAATGTCGGTAGTCTCCTCCACTATGTCATGTCGAGGTTGCAAAAGATTGCATTGCTGCCTTATTGTAATTACTGTTATAAGATTTAGGTCTTTGTCCACCACTTCCACGTCTATGACAACATTGTTTGCCAAACTTGCTGCCTCTAGATCCATAGGCACATAGCAACGTTCAACAATGTGAGAACGATTGTACCAAAAGGAGATTATTAAGTTCTGTGTTGCAAGCATATACTTGACAATGAAAGTGTCGAGAGAAATCTCACAACATATGCCATTTGTTTCTTTCACATACCAGCCTCGATCAACAAGCTTATCATATAAGAGGGAATCAAATGATTTGCAGAGCAGCATAGTTTTAGCAACATGTACATTGCAGGTATGAAATAAATCAACAAAAAGATCAACAAGAGGGAAATTTTCAAGTTTCTCCAACTTAGTGGGTACAAAGTTTTGGAGAGACCTCTGAACATCCCTATAGAGCCTGCCCCTCAATGCCTCACTGATTGTTGAGTCGGGAACAGTCCAATCCACGGAGTTCCAGTTGGTTGGTAATGAAACCTTCACCAACACTCCTCTCTGATTCCTTTGATTGAGTTGGTAGAAATGGTCATAGAAGAAAATACCTCGTCTGCAAGACTTTTGCTAGTTCTATCCGCATATTGCATGACGCCAATATGAGTATGGGTCATAGAGATGAGACCTATAATGCACTCTAGTGAGTCCCATTCCTCATATGAGGAAGGATAAACATTTTTGAATGTAAAAGATAAGAAATAAATACAAACATTGGTATAACCTAATTTAATATATGTAATAAGAGAAGAAAAAAACAGCTTCACATTTGAAATGGAAGATAACATTTATAAAGGAGTGCTAAGTAATTAACTCACAGTTGCGCCGTGGATTATGCACCATGGAGACATCGCCGCCATTAGCAATCACATCAGAGTGAGTGAAAACATGTTGAACAAAGACCTCTTTCATTGTCTTCTTACCAACCTCCACTTTGAAATCTAGAACTCTTGCTTTCCATGCAGAACAAAACATATTTGTTTCCTTCAAGCTTTTTCTCCCTCTTGGCTGCATTAGAACCCAAGAACCTTTGCTTATCCTCTACTCTTGCCACCTATTGTCTGTAGTGAGGGAGTTTGAGATTGAGATAGTGCTTATGCTACTATATGGTCTTTTTGGCACACTAATTGTGAGGTTAGTTGGGGACAGTGTAGAGCAACCTCTAGAACTTCTTGGGCGGAAAGAAGACGAAGCCATACCTATAATGGAGGGAGAATCACTTTTGAAATCCTTTCATAAAGGGAGTGGATATATTTTAATAAAGGGAAAGAGTTAGCTATGAATCAGTAGTCAGGTCTCAGCAACTTGACGGCTACTGGCAGTGGGCCCTACTTTGTGAGACAAGGAAGTTACCTTATGGAAATGGGACAACTCTCAATATTTTAAAATTATTTCTTTCATTTTTGTGATACTTTGCATGCATTTCTATGTTACGTAAGGTTACTGCTCATTGGTTGCGCCTTCTTTTCTCTCTCTTTAATAAGGCCCTCCAAATGACCTCCAAAATTTCCTAATGGCTATGATACATCTAGATCTAGCCAAATCAGTTTTCTTCACTATCATTGGGAAGACAACAACCAAAGAACTTTGGGATAGCTTATGTTCATCATGGGAGATCAAAAGTGCCTCCAACAAATTTTTCCTCATGAAAAAGCTTATGAAACTTAACATGAAAGAAGGTAGCACAGTTTCTGGTCACTTGAGTGAGTTCAACTCCTTGTTTAGCCAGCTGACATCTCATGGATTTTTAGAGTTTGATGACAAACTCAAGTCCATATTCTTGTTATGCTCTCTCCCCAGTTCATGGGACATCTTTTTCACAACCATTAGCAATTCAGTTCTGAAAGGCAAGGTAGTGTTTAACAACATCACAAATGCATTGCTCACTAAAGAGATTCAACATAGTGCTAGTCATGGAGATGCGTATATGGCTGGCAGTTCAGTAAAGCCAAGAGGCCGTGACAAGAACAAACACAAAAGAAAAAGTAGAGAGCAAAATCCTCGTAGTCCCAGGAGCAGACACAAGAATCCAAGTAGAGATCGCAGTCCAAAAATGTGGAGTTTTACTATTGCCATAAGAAGGGCCATTAAAAAAGGATTCTTGCAGTTTCCGTAGAGATCATAAAAACATGCAAAAAGATAATTCTGGCAAAGGCAAAAGTACAATGAAAATTGAGGATCTCAATGTGGTTGAGTCTCCCATACCTACCACTGCAGTAGAGGATGCTCCTCCTCCAGTGATGACCATTATGCCGATAGATATTTGTGCAGAGGTGACAGCAGATCCCTCTGATGTTCTCATATTCACTTTAGACCTCACTCCAAATGCTTCGGTTGCACAGGATAAGGGTTATGCACAGAATTGGATTCTTTATTCTGGTGCAAGTTTTCATGTCACACCACATAGAGAGTGGTTTTCCTCTTATGCATCCATGCATGACATAGTCAAGCTTGGTAATTCCTACGAGCTTGACATCATTGGCATTGGTGATGTGAAACTTCACATGTAGAACGGCACTAATTTTGTGTTGCAGAATGTCAAACATGTGCCAAGCTTACAAAGAGATTGCCTTCTATAGAACAATTAATTGATCTTGGTTACACTATAGTTTTTGGTAATCGTTCTTGGATGATTCGCAAGAACAACCTTGTCATGATGAAAGGTAGAAAAACGGATCCATGTACTCTATGTTTGTTTCGAGTGTTGATGAATACTCCATCTATGTTGCCAAGCTATCGTCTACTGAGTTGTGGCATAGACGGCTAGGGCGTATTAGCCAAAAGGGAATGAAAACACTTCAACCATTTGTCTACTTACCTATGTTAGATTACATAGACTTTCCATTGTGTGAGCATTGTCTATATGGAAAACAAACTAGGTTGACATCTTCACCATTGAACAAGAAAGTAGGCGAATTCCTAGACTTGGTGCACAGTGATTTGTGTGGTCCAATGCCACATAAAACTCTAGGGAGGGCAAACTACTTTATCACGTTCATAGATAAATCTACCAAAAATGTGTGGGTGTATCTCCTTAAGCATAAGAACAAGGTCTTTTCTACGTTACAAAAATGCTTTGCATGGTTGAGAACCAATCAGGAAAAAAGCTCAAAGTTTTTTGCACGGACAATGGTGGAGAGTACGTCTCCATGGAGTTCAAGGATTTTTGCAATAGAAGAGGCATTTTTTGGTAGTTTACTGCTCCATACACACCTGCACAGAATGGGATAGCTGAAAGAATGACACGAACTTTGTTCATGGGTTCTTGACACTCTTGTTGATGTTCTTGGTTTTCCGGATGTTATGTATGCAAAAATGATCATTTTTATGGCGAGTGGATTGCATCTTGCTCTTGTGCTCTTTTTTATGAGCTTGTTCAACCTACAATTCATGTATGTTTGTGAGGACACAACCTATATATGTTCATGTTGTGTCACTTGTTTGTTTGAATTAGGGTTGTAGGAATGCACATAAAGTTTGAAGAAAAAGAAGCTCAAGAGCACACAACACAAAAGTAGTATTACTTAATGTGCAAGTACAAAGATAAGATGCCCTAGAATGGGATGGGCATATATACAATGCATGGGGGGAAAAACCTCCTAGTGAGGGAAAAAGTACCCCGGCGGTCCTAAGTGTGTTCACACACATCATTGTTGTATCATATCAACAAATCCCCCTTGGGAGTGATGTGGTGAATAAGAGCTACCACTCAATGTATAGGGAAGTTTCAAGCCCTATGAAGTGTGATAAATCCATAAAGGGAAGCAAGACCAAATATTTGCAAAAAGCTTTGAACTTGTCATGAGAAAGTTCTTTGCAAAAATATCGGCAAGGTTGTCATGTGTTGGCACATAAGCACAGCTAATCTCTCCTGCTGAGAGTCTCTCCTTGACAAAATGATAATGCACCTCAATGTGTTTCGTACAAGCATGAAAAACTAGATTTCTAGCAACTGTCAATGTGCTCTGAATGTCAGTGTAGATGGTGGTGACAATCTCTTGTCCAATCCCAAATCAGTCGTCTGAGCCAAACACACTCAACCGTAGTAGCTGTGAAAGCTGCCTTGTTCTCAGCTTCACAACTGAAAGTGGCCATAGTAGGTTGCTTCTTGTTCAACCATGATATGCATAAGCTCACAAGCATGAAGCCAAAAACCATGTGGACACACGAGTGTCATAACAACCAGACCAATCTAAGTCCAAAAAAGCATGCAAATCTGGCGGCAATGATTTTCCCTTGGGATAAAACAACCCAAGATGTATAGTGCTACTCAAGTAGCAAAAGATCCACTTAACTGGCTGCTGCCAATGCTTAGACCCTCCACTATGCATAAACCTGCTCACCTATGAGACTACAAATTGAATATCTAGCCTTGTAATGCATACATAAATAAGGCACCCAACAGTCTGCTGATAGAGAGTGACATCTAGTGATCTCCAGCATCATGAAGACTCAGCTTCAAACTTGTCTCCATAGCAGTAGTAATAAGCTTGCAGTCCTCAAGGCCAAATCTCTGCAATAATGTCTAACATGTTGTATCTGACACAAAGAAATCTCTCCATCGCATTGCGTAAATTGAATACCCAAGTAATGATGCAAAAGCCTTAAATCTGATATCTCAAAAGAGGCATTCAAATGAGCCTTAAAATCAGCAATATGCATCTCATTAGAACCAGTAAGCTTGCAGTCCTCAAGGCCAAATCTCTGCAATAATGTCTAACATGTTGTATCTGACACAAAGAAATCTCTCCATCGCATTGCGTAAATTGAATACCCAAGTAATGATGCAAAAGCCTTAAATCTGATATCTCAAAAGAGGCATTCAAATGAGCCTTAAAATCAGCAATATGCATCTCATTAGAACCAGTAAGCAATATGTCATCAACATAAAAAACAATGATCAGAAATACATCACCCTGACGTTTGACATATAAGGTGCTCTCACTTGGACTATTCTGAAACCACGTGTAGTCAAATATGCATACATCTTCTCATACCAAGCACGAGATGCTTGTTTCAAACCATTTGTCTTTTTCAGCCTGCACAATTTATTTTCTTTCCCTTTCTGCACAAAACCATGAGGCCGCATTACATAGACTTCTTCATGTAAATCCCCATTTAAAAATGCATTTTAATGTCCAACTGTTGTACATCCGTACCATTATGAGCTGCCAATGCACAAATTTTACGAATGGTGGTCATATGAGAAGTGGGAGCAAAGGTCTCCTCAAAGTCAATGCCCTTTTATTGAGCATAACCCTTTGTCACAAGCCTAGTCTTGTAGTGCTCAACGCTACCATCATGATTATGTTTCAACTTTTAGACCCACTTAGTACCAATGGCCTTCTTACCGAGAGCCAAACCAACCAAAGACCACGTTCCATTCTTCATAATAGCATCATATTCAGATTGCATAGCAGTCCACCAATTTTCTAAATTCTGTGCCTCATCAAAAGTAACAAGCTCATCTTCATCACACAAACTAGAAACAACCAATGCATAACAATCTGATGTCACGCAATGTCTACACTAGCCATTTGTTTCTAGCCTCCTCATTTTCAGTCCTCTTCTCATAAAGTACATCATGTACATCTACATCATTAATAGGCTGATCTGCGGACTCATTAGAAACCTGCAATGGTTGATGATGTACCTCGTGATGATCTACATGCGATGAACCACCACCAAAAAGAGGCAAGAAAGTGTCATACATGTCACGTGAGCTTACATCTATGTCTTTGTTACAAGAAAGCAATGGCTGCACAACATCCTACACAAACACTACATCTTGGCTAACCAAAATACAACCTATAACCTTTGCTTTCAGAACTGTAATCAACAAATTGACAGTCTTGTTGCTGAGATACCAATGCATAGGCCAAGCAACCAAAAACACGCAGATGAGCAACGGATGACTTTCTATCTTGCCAAGCTTCATATGGAGTGATAGACTGTAATTCTTTAGTGGGACACCTATCCAGTACATATGTGACACACATAACAACCTCGAGCTAGAAACCATGAGGTAATGCTTGACTCTTGACCATACATCTTTCAATCTCCATGAGATACATATTCTTTCTCTCAACTACACCATTTTTTTGTGGTGTATAAGACACTGTACATTGGTGTTTCATCCCACGCTCAGCCAGAAATGCATCAAACTATTTTGACATATACTCCCCCCCTCAATCAGGATGGAGAGTGTCCACTTTATATCATGAAAAATTCTCAGCCATATTGTTTGAAGCACAAGAACATTTCGAACTTTTCCTTCAAAGGATACACCCATGCATGCCTAGAGTAATCATCAATAAAAGTCATGAAGTACAGGTAATTACTAAAGGATAGTGTTTGCATGGGACCGCAAACATCACTATGTACCAGTTTCAATTTGTGCGCAGCTCTCACTTATCCATCCTTCGGAAAGGAAGAATGTTGTACTTTATCCCAATTAAGCCAAACCTAGTAAGTGCAGTGACTGACAACAAATTTTTCTTGATTATAGGAACATACAAGATATCTCTAAGTGTGAAAGCATTACCATATAGTACCAACCCCTTTCATTGGATACAAGGAGTTATCTGCACATGTGACATTATTCCATGTAGGGATAGACTAAAAAAAACTGAAAATGGAACACTGCGAAGTAATGTGTTTTGTGGCACCACTGTCAAAGTATCACACATGAGAATCTGCAACAGACATACATGCATCATGCAGAGATGGGTTTTAACTGCAATGTACACTGAAAGCCCATTCTGTATCCTGCACCATATTTACAGATTCAGAATTAGAGGGAGAGGCATCTACCAACAGCCATGTCAGTCTTTTTTTCTTTGCCTCCTTCTGCATTAACTTAGGACAGTCCTTAATAAGCCTTACAATAGTGGCAGGTGTGAGTGTGGGGAGATAGGGCTGTGAATGGGTCAATGTTCGAGAAAAAATATTTTTCCAAACATACAAAATTCATTTCCTTGAATTTTCCAAGAGGAAATTTTAGAAAACTAGGCTATTTTTCATGTTTTTACACTATTTTTCTCTATTTTGGGGCAGAATTTCTCCCTTTCCCCTTTCCCTGAATCGACATTTTTGAAATTGAAAACAGCATGATATTAAGCTGAGACACATTTTTCCCTAACACTGTGAATCTCATGGCAAATTTTTATGCAATCATTTTCGGCAAGCACCGAAGAGCGTAATTCTAGATTATAGAATAATCAAAATATGGTATGTCCTAGATCACTCTTACTGCCTTTTTGTGACGTGTCAATGCACATTGGGCACATGGACATGGTTCCCGCAGCAGAAGATTCAGCAAACTCATCAGATAGTCATTAGATAAATCATTGATTTTATCTTATATTTTTATCAATTCAACAAGCAGCTAAAATCGCATTTTTAATGAATATTCCTATTTATTGTCGTACAATCAGCCGACCAGCATTGTAGGGGAGTATTTAGGTGAAGCGTTAGCTCCATTTGTAGCATCTTGTGCCAGGCCATAGGGCAAGCATCACGGTCAGTAGTAGGGTCCTTAGGGCCAATGCATTTCCCATAGTCTTGCACATTCATGTCATGCAAGCATATCATCCATCCCCACATCATTGTAGATTTAGGTTATAGCCACATGTAAACTATGTGTAAAAATAATGGAGAAAACGCAAGTCTTCAACGTGTATCTCTCTCTGCGTTTGATACTAACCATGCAGGTAGAAGGCTCTGGGAAGACAATCGCTTTCGCTCGTCAGATTGGTATCAGAGCAGAAGCGATTGTCTACCCAGAACCTTCTACCTGCATGATGGGCATTCAAACGCTTCCGCTTGTCACATTGTATCCGAGTTGCAGACCTACGCTTTCATATCAGGTATCAAGAGTCCAATCCCATGAAGAGCATACTGATCACAAGAACTTCATGACAAATTCCCTAATGAGTTTCTAACGTGGAGAAACTATTTTAATAAAGGAAATATATTTCCCATCATGAAATACATGTAGTTATTATGAGAAATTATTTATTCCCATATAATAATATGTAATTGTTCCATTTGGGGAATTTTTTTCCTTATGATAATAAATATCCAAAGTGGAAATTTAACTTTTCTAACATGGTTTTTTTCCCACTTTCATCAACAAAAAATATCTTCATTTTCACATGGAAAACTTTGAGGGACGTTTCTTTCCCACATAGAAATAACAGAATGGAGAATCGGATATATCTTCTCATTTCCACATGGAAATTTTTGAGAGTTTTTTTCCATGTAGAAATAATGACACTCATGTCAATAATAAATTCTACGTATGATTTTAGAAATAGTGTAGAATAATAATATAGAGCTAAGCTTTTAGACATGATAGTTTGTGAAAAACAATTTGATACTAAGTTTTTTGGTGTTATTAATCATAGAGTTACATTATAAACAAGAAAATAAGCTACAAATCTCTCTCTCCCCCTCTCTCTTCCAAAAACACACACCCATGTCCTCACGTGCATGCACAAATTCCCTATTGAGTAGAACTCTTTGAGATCAAGGCCAATTGCATAGATCTTATAGGTAGCTTAGATTGTTTCTATAGTGCTATAGACTACTAGCTCATTTAAGGAGAAATATAATTGGTATCATGGCACTATGGCTTCCATGGAGGTGTTGAGTATGGTTTTCAAAGACAATCATGCGGTAAATTTAGTTGATAATTAATACTACGTGCTTGATACATGTTATATTTGATGGATTGCTTTCTTTATGGGTGACTACACTTTTTAAGAGTGACTATAGTTTATGCTTCAGAAGGTTGTTATCATTGCTTACCTCATGCAAGTAACATAGTAACATTGTAAAATAGATGTTTGGATTATCACTCTCTCATAACACACGAAGATTGCATGTTTAACCTCTTAACACAAGCAAAAATATTATTTCAGAAGTACATTTTACCTCTTCATTTCTCACTTAATTGATACATATTGTCGATTGCCAAAAAAACAATTTAGAGTGACAACATGACAACTATAAGAGAGCTTCACAACAACTCAAAGCTGACTAGTAATACACAAAAAGACAATTACAAAACACCATAGGAAGCAACTTCAATTAACTTTTAAATAGCTTGTCATCAAATACAAGCTTTGATCAATAATCCTTAAAAGAGAAATTTGAATTCCTATACAATGAAAGGACGCACGTACATATAATTGAAATCCTTATGTATTTCAATCTCAATAAAATAATTTGAAAACTTGAAATAAGTCCCATCAATCCATATGTGATGCATCGTATCGCACGTCCATGATTTTGGATACCTGCAAAACAAATCATACATTAGTAAAAGACTTTTCATAAATCACTTACATAGTATTTCATAAGACATACTTAATTGGTTCTAGGTATCATAATAGAGAAGATGAATTTCCAATCGACCCAAAAAGTTTCTTCATGATGATCATCTTTCCAGTATAGCAATGCTTTCTTATTAGTTACATTAACACTTTGCACCAAAGCTTAAATTGTCGTAGCTTCAAGTCCCTTAGCAATTACAGTGTCTCCCTCCTCTGGCCAAGGAGGAACACATCCTAGCCCCCTTGGAAGCACTAGACGATGACGTCGATCAAATCCACTAACTTCATGCAAGACCTCCATATCAGCTCTTGCTCCTTGAATATAAGAGAACTTCCAGAAAATACTGTGGACTCGTAGTATCAATGACACACACTGATTCCTCTTACTTTTGTGTAAGATGAACATTCCAGAAACATCATCTATACCATCAAAGCTTTCCACAATGGCCTCCACTGTGACAAACACAATGACAAATCCTTCTTGCTCCGACCACAGAAAATATTTTAGATCTATAGCCTCCCATAAAATTTTGAGTCGTGATCTTGAGCTCCTACCACATAATATCCTACATTGTACTTCACCTCATCTACAAAAACCTTAGAATATTCATATCCATAGGAGCATGCACTATGAAAATCTCCAAGTGTTTAGCACGCTGTTTTACCGCGATTTGGAGAGAGAAGGTGTTAAATTCAATGAGAGAAACAAGAGAGAGGAGGGTGGGGGTTTTTTTTTGTGTTTAAAGTATTACAGTGACTTTATCCACTGTTATTACCGCTATTATTACCTGTTGGAGCTATATATGGTTCACTCTACTCAACTTGGTCTCACTTATATATTTGTATCTTATCCTCAATATGAATCAGTCTTTGGGAGCGTACATGGTGTGTCTCTTGTCTCGTCTCTCTCTCTCTCTCTCTCTCTCTCTCTCTCTCTCTCTCTCTCTCTCTCTCTCTCTCTCTCTCTCTCTCTCTCTCTCTCTCTCTCTCTCTACATCTCAACATGGTATCAAAGCGGTAACAATCACGCGCCGATTCAATTCATGGTGACAAAACAGTATGTGTATGCAATTCGCATGTAAGATTCAAAATTGCTACAAATTTTATTTTTTGAGGATTGATTCTTGTTAACTGTGGTAGTTTTGTGCTAAGAAGAATATGATTAGTGTTTTCTATGGTGTTTATTACTAATCGATATAATAAATCACTGATTACATTTTCTTGTTGATTTGTTTTTTGACACCCTGAACTTCGTCTCAATTTTTTTGGGGTCTTCTGCTCAAAATTTGGAGAAACGGGAAAAGCGCAATGGCACCTTTCATCCAAAACTTATTCGTCTCCTCGAGCTCTTTGATTTGAGTACTTCTAGGTTTGTGTCAATCGAAGTTCGCAGCAGAAAGTTATGTGTTTTTTATTGCACATTGAGCTTGACGCGGCTTTCTTCGTTGTGCGTCTTCGTGAAGCGTCTGCGATCGTTTTTCTAATTTTGGCATTAACTTTTTCGAGCAAATTTAGCTTTATTGTGGCCGTCAATCTTGCGTCTCACGTCACTCTATTTTGAGGACTCTTTTATTATTGGCGTCTCCTTTCTATGCTTTTTTGAATGATGTCTCTCACATCTTTAGACGTGTATTGAGCATCCTTCTTGCGTTTATCATTGATAGAACATAGTCGTCATATTTCTCTCATTCTCAATTGCAGCCTTCACCATATATGGTGTGCAGATTTTGCGATCTTATCTTATACGTCTTCTCGCAACTAGATATGGTTATGACTATTCTCGTCAATGGCTTCCTTCTGCCTAGCATTCTGCTCCTTCTTTCCAAGGCCAAGGATTTCCAGGGTGGAAAGCAAAGATGTTGTTAATTCTTGAAGGCCATGAACTCTCTGATGTTGTCCTTGTAAATCGTGTTTGTCCGCCTTAGCCTGTTGTTATGGATCATGATAACGTGCTTATCACTGAAGGACCTATATTTGAAGATTGGAATGTTGCGCATACAGATTGGAAATGACCTGATAAAGCAACTCGTCGGTATATTCTTTCTGCTCTTAGTGATTCTCTTTTGCTTAATATGTATGAACTGCCTACTTCCCACGACGTATGGAAGTACCTTATTGCGAACTTTCAGAAGAAATCTGTTACAAAAATACTTTATTTGAGAGGGTTGATTAACAAACTACAATATGAAGTTGGTACTTCCATGACGGGACAAATTGAGTCTTTCAAATCTATTATTAATCAACTTGTTGCTGCCGATGATCCTGTTCCACAAAAGCAACCGATTACACTTCTCCTTGATACGGTGAAGGACTCCTCTTATGATAACATTGTTACTATTCTCTCTAATAAAGATGGTCTTGATTTCGACCAAGCCTTCATGTCTTTAATTGAATACTCTCAACATCAAGAATGACGTAATGCTAGTCATGATATAGCTATGATTTTACAAGAGGAGACTAAGTCACAACAGATGGAACATGTTTTTTATGCTTGAAGGTGTCCGTTTCAAAGAGGAAACTGCAGAGGTAGCCGTCGTGATAATATTTTCTCTCGTCTCAAATTTCCTAGTAAGCAATGTTCTCACTGCAACAGAAATGGCCATACTGAAGATGATTGTTGGGCAGGTCAATATGATAAAGAACACAATATTACCACGAAACAACCACGTTTATCTAGAGACTCTGGTTATTCTTCTTGTGAATATTGTGGACAATCTGATCATCCCACTCATATATGCTATAAGCGTCGATTCGACACAGATCATAATAGAGCATGTGCTACTGAACATCGAAAAAACATTGTACCAGAAACAAGCTACGTCCTGTGTTCAATTGCTCGAGATAGAATACTTCATGTACGTGATGGTTCACTCTTTATTGTTGATTTTGGTGCTACAAGAAATATGACATATCAGTCTAAGTGGCTTCATAACTATCATCCACTACCACTTCAACGTGTTGTTTATCTTGCTGATGATATGACTTGTCAAGTAAAGGGTATTGGATATTTATATCTTGGTACCTTATCTTCTTCCACTCGAATTTTGCGAGGAGTATTACATGTACCAGATCTACAACGTAATCTTCTTTTAGTTGCTAGACTTGTTGATCTTGGTCTCTTTGTTGGATTTGATCATACCAAATGCCGAATTGAGAAAGATGGACAAACTATAGCCACTGCTCCTCGAAATGGTAATTTGTTTGAACTCGCTCTCAATGATGTTGTAGCAAATGTTGTTACTGCTCCAGGTGATCATGAATGCAAAGTATAGAATCACCGTTTTGTTCATGCTGATTTCTCAAAACTCCTTGATCTTCAGCATCGTAATCTTGTTCATGGCATGGATCTTAAAGCTCATCCCCATGTGGGAATTTGTGAGTTTTGTGCTCTTGAGAAACATAATCGTAAACCCTTTTCTCTTTCAAATACAACTCATTCTCATGACATATTGATATATGTGGACCTCTACCTTCTTTGAGATCACAATATCGCTACTTCATTACTTTCATTGATGATTTCTCACGGTATACGATTGTATTTTTACTTATACAAAAATCTGAGGCCTTATCTGTTTTCAAACAATTCCACAAGGTTGCGAAACTTCAAACTGGTCGTCGCCTTAAGAAGCTTCATAGTGACAATGGAGACGAATATGTTTCTCGAGAGTTTGTGAATTACTGTGTTGCCAGTGGAATTCATCATGAACACAATATTCCATATTCACCTCAATAGAACGGCGTTGCTGAAAGAAAGAATCGCACTATTCTCAATGTTGTAAGATGTATGGTGATTCATTCTGGTTTATCTCGTGTTTTCTGGGCTAAAGCTACTTTCACGACATTATTTATTCAGAATCATCTTCCTACTACTGTACCCTCCGGTAAAATACCCATCACAACATGGACAGGTGACATTCCTTTTGTATCTCATTTCAGAACCTTTGGATGTATTGCTTATATTCATGTTCCCAAAGAAACACGAACAAAGCTTGATGCTCCTGGTCTTAAAGTTATTTTTATTGGATATTCTGAAACTTCCAAAGGCTACAATTTATATGACCCTTCCTCCAAGAAAGTAATTGTGAATCGTGATGCTACTTTTAACGAACCGCTTATGGGAGGCTCATGGTCCATGGATGATTCTGATGATACTAAGTCATTGCTTCAGGCTTTTCCATTTCTTTCAGATGATGAAACTCTTTCTATAGAGAAGCTATCCTCTTCACAACCATCCATTCCAAATGCTGCCAATGATGATATTGATATTTTTGTTGACCTGCCTATTGAACATGTCTCATGTCATGCTTATGATGATGATAGTGTTGATAATTATTTTTCTACTTATGAAGATCTCGTTACTTATGATGAAGCTATCTCTTCACCACAGAAGGATCAATGGAAAGAGGCTATGGAAGCAGAGTACGATTCTCTTATCTCTAAAGGTACATGGATACTAACTGAATTACCTCCTGGTCGTACAACTATCAAGTGTAAGTGGGTGTATAAGACAAAAGTAAAAGGTTCAAGGTACGTTTAGTTACAAAAGGTTACTCCCAAGTAGCTGGCGTTGATTATCAAGAGACCTTTTCACCAGTTGTTCGTATTACAAGTGTTCGAGTTTTATTAGCATTTGCTGTTCAATTTGATTTAGAAGCTCATCAAATGGATGTGCGAACTGCTTTTCTTAACGGTGACTTGGAAGAGGAAATTTATACGGAACAACCAGAAGGGTTTGCTATTCCAGGTAAATAAGACCTTGTTGCTCAACTCCATAAGGCACTATATGGTCTCAAACAAGCTTCGCGAGCCTGGTATACAAAATTTGATATTTTTCTCACCTCTAAAGAATTCATCTCTTGCTCTTCAGACCCCAACTTATACATGAAATGCCAAGGTAGCAGTTTTGTGATTCTTGCTCATTATGTGGATGATACCATCCTTGTTTCTAATGATTTAGGATTTCTTCAGCAAGTGAAAAAGTTATTGTCTTCTACATTTGATATGGTGGATCTTGGAGAGATTCACTCATGTCTTGGCATTCAAATCCAACGGAATCGTACAAAAGATATTTTATTCCTTCGATAGCCAAAGTTTATGGCAGATACTATTCAAAATTTTGGCATGGAATCTGTACATACAGCCAACACACCTTGTCTTGCGAGCTCTACGAAGAACACTTCTGACAATGGCAATCAACTTGTCGCAAATCATCCTTATGCTAACCTCATTGGATGTGTTCATTTTTTTGTCATGAACACTCATCCTGATATTCTGTTCGTTGCTAATTATCTTGGACAACATCTTGCACGTCCTTCTGTTAAGCATTGGTCTGCAGCAAAGCGTGTGTTGAAATACTTGAAAGACACTACAAATTTTGGTTTGGTCTATCGATGACAACTCACATCGGATTCTATACAATCTCTTTATCTTTTGGGCTACACTGATGCAGACTGGGCAAGCTCACATTTATCTATGCGATCTACTAGTGGAAACTGCTTATTTATAAATGGTTATCTTGTTTCTTGGACCAGCAAGAAACAACGTTGTGTTGCAGTTTCTACGACTGAGACAGAATATGTTGCGGCATCACTTGCATCTCGTGAGTTGATATGGCTTCGACAAATGCTAGTTGATATTGGTCACTCTCCTTTTTCTAGCACACCCTTGCGGTGTGACAACCAAAGTTCTATTAGTCTTGCAAAAGACTATGTTCAACATAATAAGTCAAAGCACATTGATGTCCATTATCATTATGTCAGGTATGAAGTACGCAAAGGAACCATTATGGTTGAACACTGTCCAAGTGACCAGATGATTGTAGACATTCTGACCAAAGGCCTCAATGAGTCACGTTTCATCCTCTTGCGCTCAGAGCTTGGAGTTGCTTCAGCCTCACTCTTTCTAGATTAGCTTCTTTGCTATTGTAATAGCTTTGTACAGATGACATTGTAATCCTATAGGTACCATGCACTATGCACACTCCACATCTCCACATTGTGATCTTTGAGTCACTTGTATATTTGTACATAGATGCACAATTCACTTTCACATCATCATCACTGGTTCATATTTTGACATTGTGTAGGGGCTTGGGTTTTTCCCTTGAACTCCCCAAGGGTTTTTTCATCCAAAGCTAGAGACCTTTGTTTGAGTGGGGGTGTTGGAGCTATATATGGCTCACTCTACTCAACTTGGTCTCACCTATATATTTGTATCTTGTCCTCAATATGAATCAGTTTTTGGTTCGTCTCTTGTCTCGTCTCCTCTCTCTCTCTCTCTCTCTCTCTCTCTCTCTCTCTCTCTCTCTCTCTCTCTCTCTCTCTCTCTCTCTCTCTCTCTCTCTCTCTCTCTCTCTCTCTCTCTCTCTTTCTACATCTCAACATTACCGTTGTTTTTACCGCGCTCATTACCATCGTTATATCCACTGCCCAAATTTAGCGCCTAAACTTTCAAATTCTGGATTAACTCTCCCCCCCCCCCCCCCCCCCCCCCCCCTCCCATTCAAATTTTGTTGTTTCCCTCCTCTCAATAAAAATTAAAGAGTATTGTATATAATTTCAAATATAAAAAAGAAGAGAAAGAAAGAGAGAGAGAGAAAGAGAAAGAGGGGGGAGAAGGAGGCGGGGGATATAAGGCCCGGTTCAGACGCTGCGGCGGAAATGCTTCCCACAGGGGCGTCTAAGCTGGGTGGCAAAAGCCTATTTGCTGCAGCAAGTATCATATTCCTCCGGGCCCGCCATTTTTCTTTCGGCACCTCCCCCCCCCCCCCCCCCCCCCCCCCCTGGAAGAGCTGTTGGCCTCTTTCCACCTCTCTCTGTTTTTCGCTCTTCTTCGTCTAACACCGTTCAGACGAGACGGTGGTAGACCTGCAGAAAGCCTTTCTTCCTCCAGTCTCATATGAACCCAGCCTAAGATTACCCTTGGTTACAACTAAAATAATCATTGTCAATTGATTAACATAATTGAGCATATTCTCAAATCTAAAGAGTAGAAGAGGAGGGAGAGAGAGGTGAATGGATTACACGATCAAAAAACTTCATAACTGCAAAATGTTTATATATCATCTCCAAAAGATCTCTACATGAAGCATCATCCAATTCTAAGCCCATGGCTCCTAAATCAATAAAGAGAGAAACGGAATTGTCGTTTGTGGATGCATTGCCAGCTTCATCATCTTTGAGTTCGTCATCCTCCATCTCATCATCTTCATCATCATGACAATCATCCTCTCTAAGACTTGCACCGGACTTGATTCATCGACCTCCCTCTCCTCTTTTTCCACCTCATCCAAAGTCGGAGGTGGAAGAGGGTCGAAGATAGTCTCCACTTCATTAGTGGAAAAAATGATTCTCCCCCGAGGTGTTACGGGAATTACGAACCAAAGTTTTGGTTGGTGGATTTCTGGTGACCTATAAAATAGAAGCTCAAAGTGAGTAAAATTGATATAACTAACGCTACAACAAGTAAATAGGAATAAAAAAGTTACATTTCACTCACCTGCTCACAATTGCGCGGTAAAACTAAAGTGTCATACCTCCCTATGTGATGCACACTAGAGTCCAACATGTAGAGGCCATTCTCATGTCGTCTAGACACATTTGCGAACCACTTGCACTAAAAAATAAAGCTATGAAATATTCTAACATTAACCTTTAGTATCCTTTCAATAATTCCGTAGTACCTGGCTTCATCACCGTCTGTGTCAAAGTTGCCCATGATGGCACAATCCATGGTGGTTCTACTCTATTCAATGTTGCACGTACGAAAGTGACGACCCTTTGACCACATAGAGTTAACACTAGGTTGGTAATGGGACACTTTTATGTCCTGTTAAGTGACCATTTTCCTTGAATTATGTCAAGAGTTTCAAAATGGATTTTGAGGTGTTATCTATCTAGAAAGTTGTCTCATGAGCTGAAAAAAACTCGACATTTTTTTAGGATATCAATTCCATCTTTAACATTGTCCTTGCACAACATTTCACAACCTAAACTGTGTGAAAAAACAGGTCCAGTTTTTGGCTTTTTTAAACTTTTTGCAACTATACCACTCTAGAATTCATGTTTGTGAGGTCTATAATGCTAGAGAACTATTAGTAGTCCTGGACATGTCCTGATGCTTCTAGGGAGAAATAAATATTAAAGCTGTAAGTTATAACCAAATTACAAAAATTGTCAAATCCTGTTTTTTAGCCAATTTTAGCTCTTCTATGATTTTTTTGGTGGATTTCATGATATCCAAATGCATTTCTAATTTTCTATGTCGCATATTGTAACATAAAGCTAACATTCCTTGAGTTTTGGGGCACCTAGTACCCTATTTTGCATAGTACACAATGATAGTTGATTTTTTCAATTATAGAAGAAAACGAAACATTCTAGTATATGAAGTATAGCTTTTTCAATATTGTTAGTTTCTTGTGACAACTATATGCATTTTGTAGGTAGTAACCATATCTAGTCATAAGGATCAAATTTGGCTAGATATTGAATAGTTTCTATGGGGTTCTACAACTCATAATGTTGAACCCAGTTTTTTCATGTTTTTTCATGTTTGCTGTATTTAACACTTCATCTTTGTCCCCAAGATTCCCCTTGGTAAGAGATGTATTATTCTTTTGACATGCTCCATGGCTCCTTATGACCATAAAGGACAATAGGGAACTAAGAAAACATGCATATATTATTTGTATTCAGCATGGCTATAGAAACTTTGATGATATGTTTGCAGAATGGTAAAAATTCAACTTTTTTGTATCTATTTATTTTGGCAAAACAAAAAATAGTGAGTGAGAAGAAATCATATGTTCTGATCACCAACCCATTGAAGTTAACTAGGGAATTTATCTCAAGTCCTACAAAAATCCCTAATCTTATTTTTATGCAACAAAACGTAAGAAATGACTGTTTTGATGAAAATGCACTGGTTCATCAACTTTGGAGGCTTGGTGTGACCAAAAGATGAGAAATTTTACAAGTTTCTTATTTTTTCCATGTGTAGTAGGCCTTGAACTATAACCTCATAAAAGGATTTTACAAAATGAGTGGATCTATTATGGTTTTGGAGGTTTTTTTCAAAACCCTAAAAGGACACTTTTATGTCCTGTTAGGTTACCAACCTAGTGTTAAAGAGAAGGCACTACAAAATAGAAAAATATATTAATTTATCAAATACATATTAAAGATAATTTCAAGAAATAGCGAGACAATATGGTTTAGGTATATGAGTACTCTACCTTTCGTACGCAGCCTCGTGCATACTCCCATTCTTTGTTGGTGATGTCTTCTCCACGCGCTTTTGCCTCGGTCATTATCTCATGAATCCACTCTGCACTAATGAGATCTGGGAAACATGCAAGGTGTCTAGGCAATGGGGGTGCCCTCCTTTCTCCATGTGCTTGTTTCCATGCTTCCCTATCTTGCAAACGCCTAGACTTTGCCAGTGTCCACAAGTCCACCCACTTGGTCATAATCTTTGCATTGAGAATGCAAAAGTTATCGACCACTCAGGATAGATTCATATCCATGTTTAGGAGTTTCTCCTTTCCACTTGTCAAGTGTGAAGTCATCCTTGAATCGTCCTCGTCTAACCACATGCGAGGCATTGAAGGATCAACTTGTGACAAATACTCTGATATGTAAACAAATGCCTCTTGAACAATCCACCCTTCGGCCATAGATGCCTTTGGTAGAGACCATAGCCGCACAAAATCTTTGAGAGTCTTTAAAAACCTCTTTAAGAAAAACATCCATCGTGCATGCACTACTCCACATATAGCTATCTCCTCCACCACGTGAACCAAGAGGTGAATTTGACTAAGAAGGACCGATCGAGAAAATGCATCTTCAATGGCACACACAGTTTCTATTGCAAGTGTTTGAGCAGCAGGGATAGCATCTATTTCGATTTCCTTGGAGCTCACAAATTTGCAAGAAAACACACAAGGATACACTAAGTGGTAGTTGAAATTATTGTGTACATAAAAAAGGTCTAGTTGAGTGGAGTCTTATGGTGTTCTCCTAATTTGAAATAGCGTCCCTGACTTTCTTGTCCCGACATATATACATACTCACCAGCAGAATGAGCTACCATGTAAATCAGGAAAAGGGAAAGTGAGTGATAGTCTTACACACAAACTCTAAATAGAATAGGGAGTATGAAGATTACCTGAAGCATCTTGTGCCAATCATGGGACTTCAACCCATACAATTGAACGCTTTCACCCTTCTTCACTTTTGTGAAAGCTCCCTTTAGCGACCTGATGAATCCTATTGGTGTGCGAATAGAGGTGATGGTACCCTTCACCTTGTCTAATTCTTCTTTTTCTAGCATCCCTTTAGAGGAGCCTTCCCATTTGTTGGAGCCTTGTGCTTGATATGCCCTTGGGGTAAGAAACGATGGTTGTTTGGATAGATTATCTTGCGTAAGGAATCTGGCCTCTCCGTCACCAACGATGGCCCGCAAGTAGGACATGCATTGTGGCCCGATGTGGACGACCCTGCATACATATCATATGGTTAGAGAGACGAGTGAACTAAAGTGAGCTAAAGGAAGCTAAAGGGAGAGAGGGAATGAGGGAAAGAGAGATAGAGGATAGAGGGTTAACAAAAATCTCTCCAAGCCCAGGATAGTCGTGCATAGTCCACATAAGGATTCCCCTCACTTGAGCCTCTCTCCCCCCCCTTTGCAACTGAGACATCGACAATAGGAATGCCTCTCCATAACTCCTCCAACTCCTCGATGAGGGGCTCTAGGTAAATGTCAATATTTGACACTTTCTACTTTCCTGGCACAAGCAAGGAAAGAAGTATATTTCCCTTCTTGGTTGTCTTCCATGGTGGAATATTGTAGTTGACGATCACCACAGGCCACACGCTCCATGAAGTAGACTTAGTGCCGAAGGGGTTGACACCATCACTTGCTAACCCAAGCCTCAAGTGTCAAGGCTCCAACCCAAACTTTGGCCATTGAGTTTCGATTTGCCTCCATGCAGGTGAATCGACAGGGACACGCATCATTCCATCGTTTGAGCGATGGTTTGCGTGTCACGCAAGAAGCTCCACGGTAGACCTGCTTCTAAACATGTGTTGGATGCGAGGAATTAATGGAAAATGTCAAGTAATACCTTGCGGGGTAGGTGTGCCCCGCTCACACTTGTCTGGTATCGTGACTCCTTGCACATGGGACATGAGGTAGCATGTGCATTCTCATTGCGGTATAGCATGCAATCGTTGACACACGTATGGATGCACTCATACTCCATTCTAAGTGCAGTGACATACGATCTAACTCGTTGACAATCTAGAGGCATGTGGTGATCAAATGGCAACATTTTGCCCATCAAACTACAACAAACATGTGTATTAGTATAATTCCTAGAAAACGACACGATAAAGAGAGAGAGAGAGAGAGAGAGAGAGAGAGAGAGTATATAAAAGCCCCATTTCATACTTATAGAAGTAGTGCATCGACACTTGCATTACTCCAACCAAACTTTTCTTGCAAGTTGATTACTTCCAAAGATGCTCAGAGCACTGAGTACCCTGCACCGTCGTAAAGAGGTGTTCGAGCACTCGTCATCAATCTATCCTCCATTTTGGCAGCCCGTTTAGTGCAGGGCTAACAATCCTCTTCGCACACGTCACGCTCATGAGCTAGTAACTCATCACACATGTTGAACATGTACTCATCCTCTACCTCAAAGTGTGACGAAGACGTCGTAGGAGCTACCGACGTAGAGCCAACGGCAGGATCCCCATGCGGTGCATGGAAATCACCCAGTCGCTCTTGCCTCTTTCATTCGGTCTTGTGTGCCGGTGCACCACCACCGAACACAGACCAATGGGGCACCTCCTCAAGTGGTGGGTGAGTCGTGCTATCATCTCTTTGAGCGCTTTTCCGAGGATACAAAAGCGCTTCGTTCTCCACGTGCTCCAAAGCAATGCGCCTCAAGCAAGGAATTGCCCTTTTGCACTTGATGCAAGGACAAGGTAGTTTTTTCTTGAGCCAACGATCTCAATCTGGGCTTCCAGGAGGACCACGATCATCCCAGTCGATGTCCTGCAGACGCAAAAGGTTGTTTATTTAGTCATGTGTCCTAAAAAATAAATAATTAGAAAAACACTTAACTCCATTAGAAAAATTACATATAGTTAAATTCAAAGGGAATAAATGACAATGAATGTTAAAATTATTTTTTAACTAAAAGAGATTTAAAAAAATTCAATTAATAAACATTTAAAAGTACTACAAAATAAAGTATCCTTTAAAAATTAAAACTCTTCATCAAAAAACTCAAAAGGCTAAAAAATAAAATAATGTATAGCTAAGGGTAGGGAGGGTGGTTTGAACCCCCCCCCCCCCCCCCCCCCTTCCAACCTCAGATTTGCATGTATCCGTTTGAAATGACTGGCCGTGGTAATTAGCGCAGTAATAGCCGCGGTAATAACTGGCGCCTAAAAAAGGAAAGAAGGCAGAGTATGCCACGTTTTTGCAGCATACCTTGGCTCCCCCCCCCCCCGCCCATCTCTCCCTTCCCCCTCTCTCCTTCTCCAAGCTTCCCAAGTTTCGTCGAAGAGGGTTTCATCCAAGTTTCGGCAAGGGAGTATTCCGCCATTTTCTTTGGACGCTCTACCTATTCGAATCTCAACCGCGCTACAAAGAAGAGGTAAACACAAAAGCACATCCTCCCTCTTCCGCTTTTGTTTTCTACTACTACTACTACACACACACACACACACACGCACACATAAATAATAAAAAAAGACAAAAAAGAGAATCCATTATAACATACCTCGTTCATTAAGAAATGATTGTTTCGCATGGCTTGTTTAAGATGGTTTCTTTGCTAAGCACGTTTGAAAATAGTTGCTTTGCTATGCACGTTTTGAAATGTTTGATCTGTCACGCACGTTTTGAAAATGATTGTTTGGATAGTGTTAGATGAAATAGAGAGAGAGAGAAAGAGAGAGAGAGAGAGAGAGAGAGAGAGAGAGAGAGAGAGATTTAAAAAGAGAGCGTCCATTTTCTTTGGACGCTCAACCTATTCCCTCAACCGTGCTACAAAGAAGAGGTAAACACAAAAGCACATCCTCCCTCTTCCACTTTTGTTTTCTACTACTACTACTACTACTACTACTACTACTACTACTACTACTACTACTACTACTACTACTACTACTACACACACACACACACACACACATACACACACACACACACACACATAAATAATAAAAAAAGACAAAAAAGAGAATCCATTATAACATACCTCATTCATTAAGAAATGATTGTTTCGCATGGCTTGTTTAAGATGGTTGCTTTGCTAAGCACGTTTGAAAATAGTTGCTTTGCTATGCACGTTTTGAAATGTTTGATCTGTCACGCACGTTTTGAAAATGATTGTTTGGATAGTGTTAGATGAAATAGAGAGAGAGAAAGAGATAAATGAAGAGAGAGAGAGAGAGAGAGAGAGAGAGAGAGAGAGAGAGAGAGATTTAAAAAGAGGGAGAGAAATAGATAAAGAGAGTGAGAGAGGGAGAGAAATGTTAGATAAACAGAGGTAAATGTTAGATAGAGAGAGAGAAATAGATAAAGAGGGAGAGAAATGTTACATAGAGAGAGAGAGAGAGAGAGAGAGAAATAGATAAAGAGGGATAGAGGTAGGTAAATAGAGAGAGAGAGAGAGAGAGAGAGAGAGAGAGAGAGAGAGAGAGAATTAATGAGAGGGAGAGAGAGAGAGAGAGAGGGGGGGGGGGGGGGATAGGGATAGGGAAAGAGAGAAAGAAAGAGGAAAATAGAGATAAGGAAAAGGATACAAGGAGAGAGGAAAAGAGAGAGAGGGAGAGAAAGAGAGGGAGAGAGGGAAAGAGAGAGAGTAGATAGAGGGAAATAGGGATAGGAAAAGAGAGAGAGAAAGAGGGAGATAGAGGTAAATAGGGATAGGGAAAGAGAGAGAGATTAGATAGAGAGGGAGAGGGAAACAGAGACAGGGAGAGAAAGAGAGGGAGAGAGGGAAGAGGGAGAGAAAGAGAGAGATAGAGGGAGAGACGGAAAGAGGGAGAGAGAGAGAGAGAGAGAGAGAGAGAGAGAGAGAGAGAGAGGGAAAGAGGGAGAGAAAAAGAGAGAGAAAGAGAGAGAGAGAGAGAGAGAGAGAGGGAGAGAGGGAAAGAGGGAGAGGAAGAGAGAGATAGAGGGAAAGACGGAGAGAAAGAAAGAGAGAAATAGAGGGAGAAAGAAAGAGAGAGAGAGAGAGAGAGAGAGAGAGAGAGAGAGAGATGGAGGGAGAGATAGAGGGAGAGAGGGAAAGAGGGAGAGAAAAAGAGAGAGAAACAAAGGGACAAAGAGACGTAGAGAAAGAAATAGAGAGAGAGATAGAGTGAGAGAGGGAAAGAGAGAGAGAAGATGTCGTCCATGTTTGGATTTTCATCTCTGAGAGTGCTTGCTTTACATGGAGACGTAAACATGACTCTAGGATAGAGAGAGAGAGACTCAGCGAGAGAAATAGAATTACTTATTGCATTACATGAGAATTGTAATGTTACGATCAATCAATCACTTAGATGTTGAATTTAGGTGTAGCCAACACAAAACGATGGCTACATTTACAACCTTAACATATATATGTGTGAACATATATACTGTTTATGCATGTATGTAGACACTAAGTACGGGAGCACAGCATCCGAAGGTTAGACGCTTCCTCTTGGGTATAGTCCTTT
Organism: Adiantum capillus-veneris; assembly: GCF_014529385.1. Taxonomy (NCBI): domain Eukaryota; kingdom Viridiplantae; phylum Streptophyta; class Polypodiopsida; order Polypodiales; family Pteridaceae; genus Adiantum; species Adiantum capillus-veneris. The sequence goes on along the minus strand of NC_140944.1, from coordinate 48,157,679 downwards.
TTTAATCGTGGCGTTGCAGTCATTCATCCACTCATGCATGGATTACCGCAACGTACCTTTGGTTTTACCACGGTTGAGACTGCGATGATATCTAAAGAGGTGCAGTTGACCTTTGGCACTACTAGCCTCTACTTAGGTCTACTAGTATGTATATGTATCTACGTGTTTGTGTGGTAATATACTTGTGTACGTATATGTAGATGAATGAGTAGGCTGAAAAGATTAATCTTATATTGCTCTTTGTAATGTAGATGTCAGACGATAGACCAACTGGTGAGGAGCAGCTAGCTGGCTCTTCTTTTGGTTGGTTCACATCTCATGTGGGCTCCCACCCAGGGTGGACATCGTCTCCAGTGGACCTGAGTCTTGAGTCGGTGAGAACAAGCAAAGAAATAAATAATGTTTCTACGTAGTTAACCATAAACCATGAGTGTCATACGTTTTTATTTTGTTATTTACAGGCATGGCTATCCTACACCTACCCTTCTTAGATTCCTCCACCGGTCGAAGATTATGACTTACAGTGGGCTATCTCTTTACGAGAGTAGTACCTCCGTTCGGTGGAGGATTTGTTTGACCGCTACACTCCGTAGCAGCTTGTGACCTACAATATTTCTCCGCACACTACACCATCGGGGAGTCAGGGAGGGACTCCTTACCTATAGAGCGTCGCACTGATGGCACCTCCCTCTACTCTCCCTTCCTATCGTCCTACTCCTATTCCATCGCTGGGTCCTACTCCCCTTGCATCGCTGGGTCCTACTCCCATGGCATCACAGGGTCCTACTCCACTCCATTCGACTCCACCTTTGCCAGAACATCGTCGACAGACTTCCTCTTGCAGCACGCGTCGACGCTCGTCTCAGGGCAGCGAGTGCCGTGAGAGATGAAGCGACGATGGATCTTGTGGTTTCGCATGTTTTGGTAGTGGGGGGGGGGGGGGGGGGGGGGGGGGGGGGAGCGGAGTCCCCACTTTAAAAGCGTGTCGTCCCTAACGCAGAGAACGAGGATACTGAAGCACCCATGTTAGACACGCATGGGTGCTACTACAGGGTTAAATATGACGGGGAGGTTGATTTTGGCACAGCACAGGGCAGGGCATTTCGACACCATCTAAAAATTCTTATACATTCAACATATAAGAATTGGTTTATAAAGTTCACAGACGAACTGCTCGATCATGCACGATACATTGAGGATGCTCTGTTAGCTAGATTTCCAAACGCCCCCGATCAACGTTTTTCACAACAATGGTTGGAGGGCTACATAAAGACATTTCTAAAAACAAGCAGTCGAGTGTGCGGCATGCGGCAGCCAACCAGGTTAGAGATCGAGACAGGAGTTACTGCGGTGGCAACATGGCAGACACGGAGTGGGAGTGGGCAATTCAAGACAAGAGTAATCAAGCTGCGACGGGCTCATCATATAGGTACCAATGTGAGGCCCGCGCAAAATAAACTCCCACGTACTATGGCTCAGGAGGCAAGGGAGCTTGGACGGATAAATATGTAATATTATTAGGATTATAACGTCGATCGTTGATTATAAAGATTGTAGTTGATAATTTGGTATTGTTATTGCTAACTTAGGAAAATGTCACTCTCTCTTAACCAACCAGAGAGATGGTAAAGTATCGGAAGTAACATACAGAATTTGATACTTGGTGATGGTTGTTTGAAAAGAACCACATCTCTCGCGAGCAATTCAACGAGGCAGCAGGACCACTACAAGCGGTAAGTTTGAACAAGTAATTTTGTATCAATTATTTTGAGTTGTGGATAATTTCTTAATTTGGTTTGGGTTTATGTAGAATCAAAGTGATCCAATATACGTGCCTCTGGACGACGACGAGGATTTGATAAAAAAATGTTTTGTCAAAACTTTCATAAAGTCCCAATGTGGCACAATGTATATACAACTATTTACTTTTTATTGTAACTTTTTTAAATATGCAAAAAAAGATTGAGAGTGCTTGCCAAATTCAAAGTACGAGCCAAAGTGTCATAAACTTGATCTTCTACATTTTTAATTATCAAGGTAAAGTAAATTCAATTTCAGTTCTTTGGTATTTTTTATACTCTTCCAAAAAACAATTGATGTCTTATTGTTTTATGGAGGTCAAAAATAAGGTGCTCATTTGGGCCACCCAAATTTGGGTGGCCCAAATGAGCACCTTTATTTTTGAACTGGTGTTTAGCAGTAATAGCAGCGGCAAAGGTCGCGGTAATAGCAGCGGGTATATTGCCGCAACTATTACCGTGCTTACTGCTGATAAACCACTACCGCATTCATAGCCGCGGTTATTGCCGCCCACGCAAATTTTTCTCTCTCCTTTTTCCTTTGTTTTTTCGCGGCAATGTTAGCAGTTATAGACAACTCCTATTATAGTGATAGGTCTCCACTTGATAGTCTCTTGATCAATTCTTTCTCGTTGGCACTTAATAAGAAAGGAGTTTTTCTCAATTTTTGTCCAATAACTATTCCATTTTTATTAAGCAAAGCTTTACAAGTACAAGGGTGCCCAAGCCGAATTGCACTACTCCATAGCTATCAAGCTTGCTTCTTTGAGGTTGCAAGAAAGGCACACAAAGAATGCGAATTATGACAGTCAAGGTTTTACAATTCATCAGAGTTCCAACCTTGAGGTGAAAGTAAGCAAGAGTGAAGAGCTTGCAGATATCTGTTTTCACACAATAGCCCGTCCTTTTAAATCTATAATTTCTTCCATGTATTTGTAAACAAGATGCGACTATGGAAATTCGTATAGGATATCTCATTGGCTTTATTGTTAGTTGGAATGCTCAAGTAGCTTTATATGCTCCTCTCAAAAGAGAAGCACCAAAAGCAATCATGAGAGCCATGGCGTAAGATATCGTCAAGCATCTCTCCACTACCTATACATAGTAGTAATGCAAGCATCACTTAGTTAATACTATAATAATCAAGCACTTAATAAAATCTCTTTGAGACAATATTCTTGAGAGTGTATATATCTGCCACATGCTCCAATGGGGAGCTATTGGGACCCTCGTACTGTTCTGACAAGATCTCCATGATAATAATAAACAGCGACATGTTTGATATCGCTCAATGACCATCCTTTTCTTCTAGAGAAATTGACAAAGAAATGTGCAATATCAACAAGAAGCATCCCAAGTTGACTTTTTTCATATGTGATTCCGTGCACTACATTTAGAATGTGAGGCAGACACCATTGTACAAATATTTGACACTCTTCTTCCTTGAACATTTTAAAGTGCTTCGATGGATTCCTTGGCCATCGCCCTGAGTGCAAAATAATCTTTGGAATTGAAGCTGTAACCTCCTTAACGGCATTGTCGATGTCACGCTTCATTGGTGTGGTAGCAGATGAGATCAACTTTTTGATGTACTTCTGAAATAATTTCAGAGATAGTACATGCATAGCATCATATACTAAGTCTTTTGACAGGTCGAATGCATATAAGTGATACAATCTCCAGAGAATGGATTTCCCAGACAAACCTGCATCCCGTAGTATATCTTCTGTAGCTTCTTTAGTAGAAGATCGTTTGGCTCGTTTGATTCTTGACCACATGTCTTCTACATGTCGACCTTGAGGAGGATGAATGTCTAGCTTAAAGTCTGTTATTATCATACACATATCTTGACCCATTTGCATCTTCTTGAAGTGATGCATGTGCTTCATAACGTCGACAAAAGCTCTTTCCACCATCTTTGAATTGTAATAGCTTACATTGAGCTGGATGGTCCCCAGTGCACATCATTAGGATTCCTCGCAGCTTTGTTGTTTCATCTGGAAGCCCTTGATAATATGGCTTTTTTTGTAGGCATAGTTAGCTTCGAAACCATCTAAAAATAAGCTTTCTAGATCCAGAAGCAACGGTTGTAGGAAAGAAGAGAGAATGTCTCCGTGCTTCTTCTCCAACTCTTTGCTTGATAGGGGAAGAAACAATATTGGAATAGAACCAAGAGTAGATCGTTTTCCTCCATTCAAGACAGTAACCTCAACTACTGCACTATCCTTCATAGTTGTTGATGTTGCCTGAAATCCGTCCGAATGCAAAAGAAGAGAAAATTTCCTTGGGTCTCCTTTGATAAGATTTCTCACTCCCTGCATTACTTGACAAACACTTAGGAAATGCACGATACGTCATCTTGCACTTGTCATTTTTACACACAACTGGAGCCTCCCAAAGGACATCAGGATTCCAAAAGACTTAGGAAATCCGCATCTTCTCTCCATCCCAAACTTCTTGAATGAAGTGAGGAGGCTGAGAGGTCTCCTTACCCAAGCACCGTCTTGAGCTCTCCACATGCTTAAGAAATCATGACAATATTCTTCACTTTGACAAAGACATCTCAATTGATCTATTAACGATGTGTATAAGAATGGCATCATCTCCTTTTTGCTTCTACTGCACTTTGAAAATCTTCCACAACATATAAGGCAATCCCGTTGACAATGTCTTGATCGGATTCCGTCAATGCAAACACACATAGAGGTGTCTCTATCAGCATCCTCCTTGCTAGGTGGAAAGACTTGTGGTTCATGGGGATGACTTCCGCTGCCAAGACATAGTTTCCATTCTTGAGGAATGACCATAACTTTGTCTTTATAGAGCTTCAGTATTTCAGAGAAGTTACTAGGTGTATTGATATCATTAAGAATTCCATTCCAATCACTGCTCTTCTCTGTCAATAGCTTAGCAAGACATTTCTCCTTACCTTCACAAACAGAGCCTAAGCCCTGAAATAAGATACGCATCACATCGTCCTGAAGCTTTATGGAAGCTCAATGGGAATCCATCACAGATTGGATCCTAATAATGGTATTCTAAATAGCTTCGTTGAGAGCATACTCGTGAGTGTTCTTGGTGTCCATTCTGAAAAATACGTCAATCGCACATCACTACCAACCCATGAGAACTCGACTCCATGAATCATTAGAGAAATAGATTGCTAAATTCCAAACCATGAGATTGTTATCTGGCTAGCACTTAGCATTAGTTTAGCATGTTAAGCCTATCATTCATCTCTCTCTCTCTCTCTCTCTCTCTCTCTCTCTCTCTCTCTCTCTCTCTCTCTCTCTCTCTCTCTCTCTCTCTCTCTCTCTCTCTCTCTCTCTCTCTCTCTCAACAATGACTCATGACTTTTTCGTATAATTTAAGTTGTAAAGCTTTTATGGTGATACCTAAATGGTTTGTCCATGCATTTTCCAATTGCAGTATTCTAGCATTGGAACCCTATATCCTAACGTGTTCATTAGATTAGGTATTCTAGTTTTGGGACTCTAAATGGTTTGTACATGCATTTTCTGGTTACGCGCAAATAACTAAACCTACATAGTTCAACTATGCATGCATTGGTCAATCAGTTCCTTCGTCAAATTGCCCATGTTCACGTACTGCTCAATTCGCCCCATGCTTTTCACTATTGCTCACATACTCACGTCTGGTTTGGGCACGCAAATGATGTACTACATCAAGCATCTCTATGAGCCGTCCCAGCATTTCATCCATAAGTGGTATCTTGTGATGCAGCGCATACATAAAGCATCCTACCATGGACCCTACTCTATACGCATCTTCATTGATCTTCCTACTACCGATGCCCACACTCTTACAAGCTCGCCACACTGCTACAAGCTGGCAATGTCTTTGTGAACCGTGACAATGCTACGCCTCGGGATTACCACATCCCCAGAAATGACCACCATCTAAGCCCATACGATGTTAACAATGTGTCCAACCCTCTCCAAGGTTAAAAGCAAGCGGTGAAGTTGGTTTACGTCAATCAAAAGGGGATTCGGCCGGTGGTGGGAAACTAATTTGAGCTGACTTTGACAAATTGTAACGTCGCGCCAGGTAATAAATGAGGGATTGCAATACTTCGCTAATGAGTGGTGACTAGTCGCAGCACTCTCCAATATATGCAAGACAACATATCCTCAACTAACAAAGGTGATTAATTTAGGGCAACTCCATCCACCCTACCCATTCTCACTGTCGTTTACCAACACGGCGTCTTGTATGAGGATTTCAATCTCGATCTCCGAAAAACTGCGAGAGAAAGCAACACTAAAGAGCATCTCATCACACAGAACGCCATCCCGTCTATTATCACCCAAACCCACAGAGCGCCATCTCATAAAAAATTTCCCAGTTGGTTATTAATATTGTATAAACATTGTTGTTTTCTCTCTCTCTCTCTCTCTCTCTCTCTCTCTCTCTCTCTCTTTCTCTCTCTCTCTCTCTCTCTCACAATAGAATTCTCTTCAAGTCCTTGCATGGATCGAATGCTCAACCCTAGCTGTTTTTGGATTAGACAATCAATTTCCCTGATTAGAGACTAATTTTAGTCTGTCTTGTCTTCCTACCAGATTGTTCAATGTTGTACTTGTTTTTGACAAGCTACATTAATAAACAAGTGTTGAGCTTATATGTGAAGCTACTCAATATATGGCTTCTCTATATATGGCACCCAGGTCCCCTCTATATATACATCATCTCATGTGTGTATTCTACACACTTTGGGGTTCTACTTCTGTGCTCTCTCCTTCTCTCTCAACATGGTATCAGAGCAGTACGTTTTTGTTTTCGATTTTTCTCCTGATAAAAATCGATTTTGCAGAAACTACCTATTAAAGAGATCGGAATCGATGTGGTCTACAACTTTGCAGAAGGAAGTTTCTTCAAATTCTGCACCGATTTTGAGTTATCGTTCGCGGACTGCGTACATACCTGAAAAACAGCTTCCGCGTTTTGTTTTTGATTTTTCTGCTAATTCAAAACGATTTTGCAGAAACTACTCGCGAGAGAGATCGGAATCAATGTGGTCTACAACTTTGCAGAAGAAAGATTTTTCAAATTCTGCATGGATTTTGAGTTATCGTTCGCGGACTGCGTACATACCTAAAAAGCAACTTCCGCTTTTTGTTTTTGATTTTTCTGCTAATTAAAAACGATTTTGCAGAAACTACTCACAAAAGAGAGACGGGAATCGATGTGGTCTACAACTTTGCAGAAGGAAGTGTTTTCAAATTCAACACCGATTTTGAGTTATCGTTCGCGGACTGCGTACATACCTGAAAAACAGCTTCCGCGTTTTGTTTTGATTTTTTTGCTAATTCGAAATGATTTTACAGAAACTACTTGCTACAGAGATCGGAATCAATGTGGTCTACAACTTTGCAGAAGAAAGATTTTTCAAATTCTGCACGGATTTTGAGTTATCGTTCGCGGACTGCGTACATACCTGAAAAGCAACTTCCGCTTTTTGTTTTTGATTTTTCTGCTAATTAAAAATGATTTTGCAAAAACTACTCGCATTAGAGACCGGAATCAATGTGGTCTACAACTTTGCAGAAGGAAGTGTTTTAAAATTCTGCACCGATTTTGAGTTATCGTTCGCGGCCTGCGTACATACCTGAAAAGCAACTTCCGCGTTTTTTTTTTTTTTTTTCTGCTAATTGAAAACGATTTTGCAAAAACTACCCACCAAGGAGACCGGAATCGATGTGATCTATAACTTTGCAGATGGAAGTGTTTTCAAATTCTGCACCGATTTTGAGTTATCGTTCGCGGACTGCGTACATACTTGAAAAGCAATTTTTGCTTTTTGTTTCTGATTTTTTTGCTTATTGAAAATGATTTTGCAAAAACTACCCGTTGGGGAGACCGGAATCGATGTGTTCTAAAACTTTGCAGAAGAAAATATTTTCAAATTCTGTACCGATTTTGAGTTATCGTTCGCGGACTGCGTACATACCTAAAAAGCAATTTCCGTTTTTTTTTTCTTTTCTGCTTATTGAAAACGATTTTGCAGAAACTACCCGCGTGAGAGACCGGAATCGATGTATTCTACAACTTTGCAGAAGAAACTACCCGCGATGGGGATTGGAATCGATGTGGTCTATAACTTTGCAGAAGAAAGTTTCTCTAAATTCTGCACCGATTTTGGGTTATCGTCTCGGACTGCGAATATGTTTGAAAATCAAAATTTTATGTTTTGCTTTTGATTTTTCTCATAATTGAAAACTTCTCAATTATATTTTTCTTCATCAATCATATATTTGTTACTGACGTAACTTTGCTGCAGAAGCTAGTTACACATCGTTCCGATTCAGTCGAGCCGTTGATGATCGTCCAAATTCTATCGAGCTACTGTTGGTACATGATCTTTTGTTATATGATATACTCGTTCATTGATTCTCGTATAATTATTCTTTTAGAGATATAGTTTACGTCGTTTTATTGATAATTTCTCATTGATACCATAGTGATTTTGATGGTACCATGATGATGTTTTGTTAATACTTTGGTCATGGTGATTTTCGTTGATACCATGATGATATGTCATTGATACCATGGTTATTCTCGGTGGTGCCATGATGATATTTCGTTGATACCATGGTTATTCTCGGTGATTCCATGATGATATTTCGTTGATTCCATGGTGATTTTTGTTGATACCATGATGATGTTTTGTTGATACCATGGTTATTCTCGGTGATACCATGATGTTGTTTCGTTGATACCATGGTTATTTTCGGTGATGCCATGATGATGTTTCGTTGATACCATGGTTATTCTCGGTGATGCCATGATGTTGTTTCGTTGATACAATGATTATTCTCGGTGATATCATGATGCTTTTTGTTGATACCATGATCATTTATTCATTTTTATTGATATAATGATGATATTTTGTTAATACTTTGATGGTATTCATTGATCACTACATTGATAAATGTTGTTTAATGTAGTATATACACATATCATTTGTATCACGTAATCACACATTTTGTACTTTTATGTTTATACTTTATGTACCATATGTTGTCGTGCGTATATATGTCGTCAAAAGAGTGGCGTCGCGAACCATCTCTTATGGCATTGTGAACGTAATTATTTCATTAACGATGCTAATAATTTTCATGACATGTTGTTTTTTGGAGTCTATGATCTATGTAGGATTGATCAAAGAATTGATTTTATGAAGACAAACTTGGTGACAATAAAAGATTTATGAAGATATGTTTGGTGATGCCATATTGATGACAACATGAAGACATGTTTGGTGATGCGATATTGATGACAAGCTACAGAGCAGATTCACGGAGACACTTTTGATTACAAGCTAATCGATAGCTTTTACACCTCTTTATTGAACCTTTGTATTCATTATTGTATTTGATAGGATAGGAGTAATGTAACTCCTCATAAAACATTCATTGTAAAAGGAGTGATGTAGGTCCTCGTAAACATTTGTATATTCAATGATTTTTATAATATAACGGTGGGTGTATATAGAGTTGTGGGATTTTCCCTTGATCCCCCAAGGGTTTTTTCATCCACAGCTAGGGACCCTTATTTGAGCGGGGGTGTTGAGCTTATATGTGAAGCTACTCAATATATGGCTTCTATATATATGGCACCCAGGTCCCCTCTATATATACATCATCTCATGTGTGTATTCTACACACTTTGGGGTTCTACTTCTGTGCTCTCTCCTTCTCTCTCAACAAGGTAGGGTAATGAAAGGACCCATTGTCAATCTAAAACATAAAAAGGATTTGGAGCTCCCTAGCCGTGTAGTAGGCAGGAAATAAAACATAAATAAGATTTGAATTCTTCAAACGAAAAGAAGATTTCAATTCTCCATGATTCCCCAACCAGTCAAGCGCTAGAGTGCAGTAATCTAATTCATTCAAACAATAGAAATACCGAGAGGCGAAAAAATGAAAATCACCTGGTAAATTTAAGAGAACTCTGCAAGGACTTAATACCTACAGTTGGAGTATTGTAGCAGGCTACTCTACTGCATGACGTCTTCTTCAAGATGTCAAATTGAAGCCTCCACAACTGATATTTTGGGCAACTTACACGCGATGGACTAGGCTTGATGGCGGCCTGCAGGTTGCTATTCTAGTGTTGGCAGGTCATTCAAATGAGATGGGATGCTCTGAGAGACTAGGGAGAGCTGCTCTAGAGGTTGGTAGCTCCTACAGATGAGCTGGACCAGAGAGACAGATGAGAGAGAGAGAGAGAGCAACAAGTGATGGCGTCCTAGCTAGCTGGTGTACTAAGAGAGAAGATGTTGGAGCTATATATGGCTCACTCTACTGAACTTGGTCTCACCTATATATTTGTATCTTGTCCTCAATATGAATCAGTCTTTGGGAGCGTATATGGTGTGTCTCTTGTCTCGTCTCTCTCTCTTTCTCTCTACATCTCAACATGGTATCAGAGCGGTAACGATCACGCGCCGATTCAATTCATGGTGACAACAGTATGTGTATGCGATTCACATGTAATATTCAAAATTGTTACAAATTTTATTTTTGAGCGTTGATTCTTGTTAACTGTGGTTGTTTTGTGTTAAGAAGAATATGATTAGTGTTTTATGTGGCGTTTATTTATAATCAATCTAATCGTTGATTACGTTTTCTTGTTAATGACACCCTGAACTTCATCTCAATTTTTCTTGTTGTTCTGCTCAAAATTTGGAGAAACGGGAAAAGCGCAATGCAACATAGCGCAATGGCACTTTTCATCCAAAACTTGTTCGTCTCCTCGAGCTCTTCGATTTGAGTTCTAGGTTTGCGTCAATCGGAGTTCGCAGCAGAAAGTTATGCTGTTTTTATTGCAATAGAGCTTGACGCAGCTTTCTTCGTCCTACTTCTTCGTGAAGCGTCCGCGATCGTTTTTCTTATTTTGGCGTTAACTTTTTCGAGAAGATTTAGCTTTTTGCTAATCGTATTGTGGCCGTCAATCTTGCGTCTCACGCCACTCTATTTTGAGGACTCGTTTATTATTAACGTCTCCTTTACCCTGTCTTTTTTGGGTGACGTCTCTCACATCTTTGGACGTTCCTTGAGCATCCTTCTTACGTTTATCGTTGACAGAACACAATACTCATATCTCTCTCATTCTCAATTGCGGCCTTCACCATATATGGTGTGCAGATTCTGCGATCTTATCTTATACGTCTTCTCGCAACAAGATATGGCTATGAATATTCTCGTCAACGGCTTTCCTTCTGGCCAACGTTCTGTTCCTCCTTTCCAAGGTCAAGGATTTCCAGGCTGGAAAGCAAAGATCTTGTTAATTCTTGAAGGCGATGAACTCTCCGATGTTGTTCTTGGAAATCGTGTTTGTCCGCCTCAGCCTGTTGATACGGATAATGATAACGTGCTTATCACTGAAGGACCTATATTTGAAGATTGGAATGTTGCCTATACGGATTGGCAACGACGTGATAAAGCAGCTCGTCGGTATATTCTTTCTGCTCTTACTGATTCCCTTTTGCTTGATATGTATGAACTGCCTACTTCCCATGACGTATGGAAGTACCTTATTGCAAACTTTCAGAAGAAATCTGTTACAGAAATACTTTATTTGAGAGGGTTTCTTAACAAGTTACAATATGAAGTTGGTACTGCCATGACGGGACATATTGAGTCTTTCAAATCTATTATTAATCAACTTGCTGCTGCCGGTGATCCTGTTCCACAAAAGCAACTGATTACACTTCTCCTTGATACCGTGAAGGACTCCTCTTATGATAACATTGTTACTATTCTCTCTAATAAAGATGGTCTTGATTTCGACCAAGCTTGCATGTCTTTAATTGAATACTCTCAACGTCAAGAACGTCGGAATGCTGGTCACGATACAGCTATGATTTCACAAGAGGAGACTGAGTCACAACAGATGGAACGTGCTTTTTATGCTCGAAGGCGTCCATTTCAACGAGGAAACCGCAGAGGTGGTCGTCGCGGTAATATTTTCTCTTGTCTCAAATTTCCTAATAAGCAATGTTCTTACTGCAACAGAAATGGCCATAATGAAGATGATTGTTGGGCACGTCAATATGATGAAGAACACAATATTACCACAAAACAACCACGTTTATCTAGAGACTCTTCTTCTTCTTCTTCTGAATATTGCGGACGATCTGATCATCCCACTCATATGTGCTATAAGCGTCGATTCGACACAGATCGGAATAGAGCATATGCTACTGAACATCGAAACAACATTGTACCAGAAACAAGCTGCGTCCTATGTTCAGTTGCTCCAGACAGAATACTTCATGTACGTGATGGACCACTTTTTATTGTCGATTCTGGTGCTACAGGAAATATGACATATCAGTCTAAGTGGCTCCATAACTATCATCCACTGCCAGTTCAACGTGTTGTTTATCTTGCTGATGATACTACTTGTCAAGTAAAGGGTATTGGAGACTTATATCTTGGTACCTTATCTTATTCCACTCGAATTTTGCGAGGAGTATTACATGTACCAGATCTTCAACGTAATCTTCTTTCAGTTGCTAGGCTTGTTGATCTTGGTCTGTTTGTTGGATTTGATTATACCAAATGCCGAATTGAGAAAGATGGACAGACTATAGCCATTACTCCTCGAAACGGTAATTTATTTGAACTCTCTCTCAACGATGCTGTAGCAAATATTGTCACTGCTCCAGGTGATCATGATTGCAAAGTATGGCATCACCGTTTTGTTCATGCTGATTTCTCAAAACTCCTTGATCTTCAATGTCGTGATCTTGTTCATGGCATGGATCTTAAAGCCCATCCCCATATGGGAATTTGTGAATTTTGTGCTCTTGGGAAACACAATCGTAAACCCTTTCCTCTTTCAAATACAACTCATTCTCATGACATCTTGGATCTTGTTCATACTGATATATGTGGACCTCTACCTTCTTCGAGATCACAATATCGCTACTTCATTACTTTCATTGATGATTTCTCAAGGTATACGACTGTATTTCTACTTAGACAAAAATCTGAAGCCTTATCTGTTTTCAAACAATTCCACAAGGCTGCGGAACTTCAAACTGGTCGTCGCCTTAAGAAGCTTCGTAGTGACAATGGAAGCGAATATGTTTCTCGAGAGTTTGTGAGTTATTGTGCTGACACTGGAATTCATCATGAACACACTATTCCATATTCGCCTCAACAGAATGGTGTTGCTGAACGAAAGAATCGCACTATTCTCAATGCTGTAAGATGTATGCTGATTCATTCTGGCTTATCTCGTGTTTTCTGGGCTGAAGCTACTTTGACAGCAACATTTATTCAGAATCATCTTCCTACTACTGCACCCTCTGGTAAGATACCCATCACAGCATGGACAGGTGACATTCCTTCTGTATCTCATTTTCGAACCTTTGGATGTATTGCTTATATTCATGTTCCCAAACAAACACGAACAAAGCTTGATGCTCCTGGTCTTAAAGTTATTTTTATTGGATATTATGACACTTCCAAAGGCTACAAATTCTATGACCCTTCCTCCAAGAGAGTAACTGTGAATCGTGATGCTACTTTTAACGAACAGCTTCTGGGAGGCTCATGGTCCATGGATGATTCTGATGATACTAAATCATTGCTTCAGGCTTTTCCATTTCTTTCAGAAGATGAAACACTTCCTATAGAGAAACTTTCCTCCTCACAACCATCCATTCCAAATGTTGCCAATGATGATATTGATATTTTTGTTGATCTGCCTATTGATTTTGAACATGGCTCATGTCATGTTTATGATGACGATATTGCTGATAATGATTTTTCTACTTCTGAAGATCCCGTTACTTATGATGAAGCTATCTCTTCACCACAAAAGGATCAATGGCAAGAGGCTATGGAAGCAGAGTACGATTCTCTTATCTCTAAAGGTACATGGATACTAACTGAATTACCTCCTGGTCGTACAGCTATTAAATGTAAGTGGGTGTATAAAACAAAAGTAAAAGCAGATGGATCTTTTGACAAGTTCAAGGCGCGTTTAGTTGCAAAAGGTTACTCCCAAGTAGCTGGTGTTGATTATCAAGAGACTTTTTCACCAGTTGTTCGCATTACAAGTGTTCGAGTTTTATTGGCATTTGCTGTTCAATTTGATTTAGAAGCTCATCAAATGGATGTGCGAACTGCTTTTCTTAATGGTGACTTGGAAGAGGAAATTTATATGGAACAACCAGAAGGGTTTGTTATTTTAAGTAAAGAAGACCTTGTTTCTCAACTCCATAAGGCACTATATGGTCTCAAACAAGCTTCGCGAGCCTAGTATACAAAATTTGATCTTTTTCTCACCTCTAAAGGATTCATCTCTTGCTCATCAGACCCCAACTTATACATAAAACGCCAAGGTAGCAGTTTTGTGATTCTTGCTCTTTATGTGGATGATACCATCCTTGTTTCCAATGATTTGGGATTTCTTCAGCAAGTGAAAAAATTATTGTCTTCTGCATTCGATATGGTGGATCTTGGAGAGATTCACTCTTGTCTTGGCATTCAAATCCAACGGAACCGTACCAAAGGTATTTTATTCCTTCGACAGTCAAAGTTTATTGCAGATACTATTCAAAAATTTGGTATGGAATCTGCACATTCAGCCAACACACCTTGTCTTGCGAGCTCTACGAAGAATACTTCTGACAATGGCGGTCAACTTGTCACAAATCAACCTTATGCTAACTTGATTGGTTGTCTTCAGTTTGTTGGCATGAACACTCGTCCTGATATTCTGTTTGCTGCTAACTATCTTGGACAACATCTTGCATGTCCTTCTCTTAAGCATTGGTCTGCTGCAAAGCGTGTATTGAAATACTTGAAAGGCACTATAGATCTTGGTTTAGTCTATCGACGACAACTCACATCGGATTCTATGCAATCTCTTTCTCTTTTGGGTTACACAGATGCAGACTGGGCAAGCTCACATTTATCTATGCGATCTACTAGTGGAAATTGCTTCTTTATAAATGGTTGTCTTGTTTCTTGGACCAGCAAGAAACAACGTTGTGTTGCAGTTTCTACGACTGAGTCAGAATATGGTGCGGCATCACTTGCAGGTCGTGAGTTGATTTGGCTTCGACAAATGCTGGTTGATATTGGTCACTCTCCTCTTTCTAGCACACCCTTGCGGTGTGACAACCAAAGTGCTATTAGTCTTGCAAAAGACTATGTTCAATATAATAAGTCAAAGCACATTGCTGTCCATTATCATTATGTCAGGTATGAAGTACGCAAGGGAACCATTATGGTTGAACACTGTCCAAGTGACCAGATGATTGCACACATTTTGACCAAAGACCTCAATGAGTCACGTTTCATCCTCTTGCGCTCGGAGCTTGGAGTTGCTTCGGCCTCACTCTTTCTAGATTAGCTTCTTTTCTATTGTAATAGCTTTGTACATATGACATTGTAATCTTTTAGGTACCATGCACTATGCACACTCCACATTTGCACCTTGTGATATCTAAGTCACTTGAATATTTGTACATAGATGCACAATTCACTTTCACATCATCACCACTGGTTCATATTTCACATTGTATAGGGGCTTGGGTTTTTCCCTTGAACTCCCCAAGGGTTTTTTCATCCAAAGCTAGAGACCTTTGTTTGAGTGGGGGTGTTGGAGCTATATATGGCTCACTCTACTGAATTTGGTCTCACCTATATATTTGTATCTTTTCCTCAATATGAATCAGTCTTTGGGAGCGTATATGGTGTGTCTCTTGTCTCGTCTCTCTCTCTTTCTCTCTACATCTCAACAGAAGAGACGATGGCATTCTGGCTGTCTGTGCGGCAGCTGAGAGAGAGAGAGAGAGAGAGAGAGAGAGAGAGAGAGAGAGAGAGAGAGAGAGAGAAGAGAGGTGTTTTCCATTTGGGCAAGACAACCTCTGCACTATCTCAGGCGAGTGGGCCCGATCATCGCAGCGCACCGCTGCATGTAGTTGTGATAGCTAGCACGTCCACGTGGAGACAGAGGAAAAAAATGAGGTGCGCATTGCAACTGGCTCTTGATGAAAGTGAGCCTTAATTGGTGGGGTGGCCCAAAATATCTAGCTATGGGGAGGACAATTTGCAAGCAGGGGTAGTTTTTCCTGCCCTCAATTCCTATTTGAGACTGTCAAGTGAAAAACATATCTTCACACATACAAAACTCCTTTTGTTGAATTTACCAAGAGGAAATTTTTATAAATTTTCTTTTTTTTTGCGTTTTTAAACTATTTTTCTCTATTTCGGGGTGAAATTGTAAACGGCACGATCGTAAGCTGAGACACATTTTTTTCGAATACTACTGTCAATAGAATCGGACTCAATAGACCCCGGTTGCCACGCCCCACACTTCAAAATTTACCAAAAAAACCACATGCCAATTTAGAGTGCATTCGCACGAGTCTCAGTTTACCCTTTCCAAGTTGAAAAGCTTGGCTTTTGCACATGATGCCACGGTTGGTAACGTAGAACCCTGCTCAGCAATCTCCAATCTCCACACTATATATCTATACTTGTACACACTATCCAACTAGACAAGTTGTTCTAACTTATTGAGATATTCATTTCCTAGTTCGAGCTCTTGGTAATGTTAATGCATACATATAAGGATATTACAATTGTTATGGAGACATTCATACTTGCAGGGATATAGTATACTTTGATTAAAAACATCTCGTACCAAGGCTATGGTCACGCGAGGCTTAGTTGGCCATAACATTTCTAACAGTGTGACTGAGTTTAGTTCGTGTCACTATGCCTTTTTCAGCATACTATGGAAAACTATGCCCACTGCTTGCCGATCGCAACGTTGTTTCTCTCTCCTCGCTACACCTCGCCCTCTCTCTCACTACTTGTGCTTTCCTGTCGCCTTTTGAACAGCTGTACCTGCCTTTGTCAGGTCTCTTATTTACACCCGATGTAGTGCCGGGATATCAAAAACATGTATACTATCCACCCAAAGAAGGGGTATATTGACAACTCTTCTAGCTTATTGTTGCTTATGTGCTCAGTCATTGTCCAACTAGACAATATGTATCGCAATTATTAGTGTGCATTATCTAAATCATAGCTCGTAGTTGTCATCGTAGCTTATTAGCTATCTCAATGTTAATATATCATATCTCAGTGTCTAACTAGCGTAGAGGCCTAGGCACATGTTATAAGGCTTTACTAGAATGGCCCAATAGACAATATAACATTTAGACTAGCATAAGTACTAATAAACATTATAGCTCATGAAATGTAGCCATTTAGAAATGTAATAGACCATTCAATCAAGCCCATTTAGAATAGAAGTAAGAAATATTAATAAGGGGTGTTCTGGGAGTTACAAACAAAAGGAGAAGAGTCTTAGGAGTCTTTGTAATTGTATGGGTAGTATCTTGAGAAGGTGCTTGTATTGTAGCCTGGTATTTCGGTAACCTTACACTACCATTTAGGGCCAAGCAATGCTAACCGAGATATAATGGATCTCTTATTTAATTACATGTGGTGTCATAATTATTATCACACCTTATTATCATGCACTATATGTATCGTATTTATTAGTGTGCATTATTTATATTGTAGGTCGTAGTTATTATTGTAGCTCATCATATCTCTCGATGTTAATATATCATATCTCAGTATCGAATTAGACTAGAGGCCTAAGCATGTATCATTATTCTCCCGCATTATTTATTCATAGATTGCATATGTATTTATATCACTCTCTTATTTTAATTATTTTCCCCGGCCCATACTAAAGCCACTAAATTAAGTCAAAAAATACTTCAAAAGGTTAGAGATTAATATTGATGAAACCACCGTATTATCATGCACTATCTTTTTATCTTTAATTTACACCCTATCTAGTGGACATCATAAACATGTACAATACTATCCACCCAAAGAAGGGGTATCATAGCTCTTCTAGCTTACAAGTTATATGCTAACTCATTATCCAGCTAGACTATATGTATCGTAATTATTAGAGGGCATTATTTATATTGTAGCTCGTAAATATTATTGTAGCACATCACCTCCCTCGATGTTAATATATCACATCTCAGTGTCCAACTACTCAAGAGGTCTAGACATGCATCATTATTATCCTGCATACATTATTTATTCATAGATCCTAGGTATTGAAATATGAAGGTCAAGTCGATCAATTAATTATCTATAAGTTGACACTCTATGTACATATAAAGCTTTATATATACAATCATGGACATTGTCTATCTGTACATGTGGTATCATATTCATTGTAGGTAGGTGTTTATATCATTTCTTACTATTTCCCAACTAGACAATACATGCAATACCATCATTATTATCGCATCCTAATTATCATCACACCTTATTATCATGCACTATCTTCTTCTATCTCTTATTTACACTCGATGTAGTGCCGAGATATCAGAAACATGTACACTATCCACCCAAAGAAGGGGAATATTGACAACTCTTCTAACTTATTGTTGCTTATATGCTCAATCATTATCCAACTATACTATATGTATCACAATTATTAGTGTGCATTATCTAAATCGTAGCTCGTAGTTATTATTGTAGCTCATCATATTTATTAGCATAATTATCATATTTATTGTAGCTCGTCGTAATAATTACATGCGGTATCATAATTATTATCATGCACTATCCTCTTATATCTCTAAAATACACCCTATCTAGTGGATATCAGAAACATGTTCTACATCACACCATGCAACTAAAACAGAGCTTGCATAATTATGTTTGTCTAATGTATATTATCTTGTGAGATATATAAGGCAAGTCTAGTGCTTAGTTATAAAAAACATGATATTCTATGTACATATGGAGTTGTATACATGCATAGACACTATCCATCTATAGAAGGTATTATAATGGTTGTTATTAAGGTAAATATGTATATCCTAACTCACTACACATAAACCCAAACCAAATTAAACAATTATCCACCGCTCAAAACAATTGATACAAAATTACTTGTTTAAACTTACCGCTTGTAGTAGTCTAACCGCCGCGTCGAATTGCTTGCGAGAGATGTGGTTGTTTTCAAACAACCATCGCCAAGTATCAAATTATGTATGTTGCTCCCGATACTTGACCATCTCTCTGGTTGGTCCAGAGAGAGTGACATTTTCCTAAGTTAGCAATAGCAATACCAAATTATCAACTACAATCTTTATAATCAAAGATCAACATTATAATTCAAATAATCTTACATATTTATCCTTCCAAGCTCCCTTGCCTCCTGATCCATAGTGCGTGGGAGTTTGTCTTGTGTGGGCCTCGCGTAATTGTCTATATGATGAGCCCATCGTAGCTTGATCGCTCTTCTCTTGAATTTCCCACTCCCACTCCGCGTTTGCCATGTTGCCACCACGGTAACTCCTGTTTGGATCTCTGACCTGGTTGGCTGTTGCGCGCCGCACACTAGACTGCTTGTTTTTTAGAAATGTCTTTATGTAGTGTTGAGATATATATAGTATCTCTATATATAGCACCCTGGTCCCCTCTATATAAACTCATCTTGTGTGATCAGTTGACACACTTTGGGGTTTGCATATCTGGAGTCGGCTTGCTCTCTCTCTCTCTCTCTCTCCCTCTCTCATCTCTTGTCTCAGTTTTCCCTTCCTCGTCAACATGGTATCAGAGCATGGGTCGCATGGACATACTCAGACACACTCCACAATCTTGAAAACCTTCGTCACAAGGAAGATGAGTTACTTTCTTATTATTATTTTTGTGCAAAAACATATTCTTTTCTGTTTGTTTCGTTCACTACTCTTTTGTATGGGAAAAGAAAAAGCGTTTAAGGAGATTTGTAGCCGACATAGCAATCTGCAACGAGTCACAATTTTTCCATGCATGCAAGCTTATGTCAGAAAGCTGGTTTCTTTTTAGGGTTTTAGTAGATTGTTTTCTTGAAAAAGAACACACCGAGAAGCTAGCTTGAGTGCGAGAATGAATCTCCTCGAAGACGAGTGCCCAATTGTCGGCGCCATGCTTCAACACACCGCTGTCGAGAAGCAGCTCTTCCTAGGTTTCCCAGTGGTTTCTATCCGGGCTAGCGCTAGAGTTACCATTAGTAGTGCTGTTATGCTTGTGTTGAACTCGACGAGAAAGAGGATTTAAGGGGGAGGCCATGACAAACACAGGAGAAAGATCAGACAGAGTGAGATGGATTTTTAAAGAGAGCAAGGTGGTTGCAGGCGTCGTAGGCATGAGGCTGCAAGAGGCATTGACACACTAGCACAAACGCCACTCGCGCGTAGTACTGTGATGAGAGTTGGCAAAAGCGAGCAAAGATGGCGGCAAAAGCAGAATTGAGCGCCTAGTTTAGCAATATCTCCTTTTAGCTCTAGAGTGATGCCAGAATTAGAGGCAGACAATCGCGCAGTTGTGGACAAGAGAGAGCAATATGATGTAGAGACGCCAGCCAGTTGTGCTAAATTTAAGGGCAAGTAATATAAATAGCGCTCAATGATCTGCACGGAAGCGGCTGCTAATTTTGGCCATGGTGCTCATCTGTACGCATGGCAATGATTTATTTAGCTAGTTACGTCCCTGGAAAGTGGGTTGGGAGCTTGCGTAGTTGCTGGACTCCTCAACATACATACATTGAGAAGAACCAGGTCGCGAGACCGTAGACGCTATGAGAAGGTTTATCTTCTTGCTAGCCTGCACTGCTTCCTGCATAGATTCGCAAGGGTTGATTTAGTATGCTTGCGCTCTTGTTTCTCGAACTCAGACTTGACAATGTCAAGGTCATCACTAATAAAATCAACATTAGCGGCACTGCTATCGTCTCCAGAACATCCTTGGATACGAATTAGAGAGTCAATACAACAAGAATTGCTTGCAAAAGAAGGTATTTCCATATCTTCGATGCTTGTATGAGGATGGACTTCGCAAAAAAAAAAGGGGTTCTTGGTGCTAATTAACAACGTCGATGCATCCGCTTCAGAAACTGCATGGGTGTGGATATGTATGAGAAGGGACGTTGGGTGATGCTCCTACTGGAGTTGACCAAAGCTCTTTGAAGCTCCTCCCGGCATGCAACGAAACAAGCGGCTATTTTTAGGCATTGCAGATATTAGAGAGCAAGGTGCGAAGGTTCTCGCTAGATATGGCAGCATCGATGATGAGATCTGCTGGACACAAGCTTGAATCAGCTCTGAGGATGTGCACACCTGGTGGGATGCAGATCAGGGGCTTCCAAACTTTTTCCCTACCAGAGCTTTCTTACAACTATGGAGCCTTAGAGCCTTACATCAGTGGCGAGATTATTGAGCTTCACCACAACAAGCATCATAAGACGTATATACCCAACTTCAACACGACACTTGAGAAGCTCCACGATGCTAAGGACCCACAATCCATTGTCACACTTGGTCCCTGAAAGCGTAAGCTTTATGCATCTTTACACTGCAGAGTTTTTGTTTTTCTTTTGCTTGTTTTTATGTATCACCTTGTTGCAATTCTCAAAAATTATCTTCCCTGCACAAAGAGCAAAATGATACAATTTAGATGTCTGCTTTCCTACTTAACATGCTAAGTTTGGTAGCATTCAAACAACGAAAAGAAGGCAAAAATCGTGCCCAGAGTATCCGAATTTTAGTTAGCCAGTGATCCAATCACTTGATAGAGTAGAGAGACGCCTTTGCTTTTAAACTTTTTGACACTTATCATTGTGTTTATTTTATTTATCTTGGGTTTTGTATGTGCTAATGGAACTGGCTATCTTTTTAAGGTTTGGATTGCATGCTTTTAATGCGGATAATGTTGAAGATTTTTTATTTTATTTTTTGTCTTCAAAATTCAATTTGTCTAATTTGTCTTTGAATTCTCTATTGTTCGTCAAACCAAAGGCTCCTAGATGTTTAAACTTTGTGTTCAGTTTAATAGGCCCACTAACATGTTGTAAATGCTTGGCCTGCAATGAGATTGCACATTCTTTCAGCAAGTAAGACTACTATCTGGTTAGATTACAAGGCATTTTGAGCACACTTTCAATAATTGATTGACCTTGCGGCTCCAATTAGACCACCCGTCGAGAATGGCTCTCGAATGCATCTCCATGCTTGGGTGAAGGCAATGTAGGGAACCATACACACCCATCAATGAAACCAACATATTGTACCTAATATCTCTAAACATCAAGATGGGCGCCGGAATTACGTATGGCGGTTGCGAAGTCCTGTATATCGGACCTTCGAATCATTTGTGAATTATCTTGTGCGATGCCAATACGTGGGACTATGGACCCTTGGCAATGCCTATCTGGACACCCAAGCAAGGGCGGTATGGGATGATTCCTTGAGGTATGACACTAAGTCGGAGTAGTTGGAGACTCTGAGGCTCGAGATTGAGCTAGTTAGGCTCTCCAGACGAGTATGTGAACTAGATGTCTATCCTTTACGTTTTATGTGTGAGTGAGTAGATTATTTCATGTCACCAGTGCAAGATGGATCCTTTGGGGAGCAATAATCATTGATATATCGTTTATAATTATCGAGAGGCATTGTGACTTCATTAATCTATGTTTCTCACATCATTAATGAATGTTACCATCAGCATCAACATTTGTTTGCAAGCATTGACCCTTTAAATTCCATGAACATCGTAGTATCCAATAGCAATGTTGGTTGCTCTAGCTTGCATCTACATATAATAAAAAAATAAAAAAAATAAATAAGTTCGTGTCATGAACACTTCATTTTATTTACGTTATCAATGGCATAAATATTGAAATAATGTGTCGCTCGTTCATCATACGCCAATGGTTTGATTATATGGTAGCATCATCATCACGGGGCCTTGTGCTATCTGGGTGCCTCAGATCTTGATTATATGGTTGCTAAGTCATCATTTGTGGAGTTTGTCACTTATGCTTGGTCAATTGATAATTCTAGATCATGACTTTACTAATGATTTTGATAATTCTATGTCACGACCTTACTAATAATTTTCTTGATGATGTGATAGATTATCTCCCATTACTGATAAAGTTTATGTGTGCTTGGGATCATGGTGTCAAGCTCGATGCTATGCTTGTTATCATCGTATTTCACCCTTATAATCGATATTAGGGCCTCAATATTTCATGGCACTATGGTTGTTATTGTCTCATTGCTCCCTCGTCGTCATGGTGATATGGTTCTTGTTGTCATATTGCACCCTCGCTGACATGGTGCTATGGTTGTTATCTTATATTGAACCCTCGCCATCATTGGTGCTATGGTTGTTATCGTCTCATTGCTCCCTCGTCGTCATGGTGATATGGTTCTTATTGTCATATTGCACCCTCGCTGACATGGTGCTATGGTTGTTATCTCATATTGCACCCTCGCCATCATTGGTGCTATGGTTGTTATCGTCTCATTTGCTCCCTCGTCCTCATGGTGCTATGGTTGATATCGTCATATTGCACCCTCATTTCCATGGTGCTATGGTTTTTATCTCATATGGAACCCTCGTCATCATTGGTGCTATGGTTGTTATTGCCATATTGCACCCTCGTCTCGTCATGGTGCTATGTTTTTTATCATCTCATTGCACCCTCGTCGTCATTGGTTCTATGGTTGTTATCCTCTTATTGCACCCTCGTTATCATTGGTGCTATGGTTCTTATCATTCTCATCATCAGGGACTTGGCAGCTCTGACTATGCACTACTAGTGTTTCATAGCTTTTATGTACGACTTTGTATATACATGTGTGCACATGTGACTGCATCGACATTACACTTATTTCTCTATCGTCTCTAGAGCAATGTCGGGAACCGTCTCTAAGGACAATATGATGTGATTATTTTTAACCTTCACGTCTTGATATGTTTCTTGAATTACTATTGTTAACAGGATACAAACCACATCAAACAGCATATATGAGGAATCAAAGACGATAAAGCTCCTGCAATTCAAACCTTAACTTTGTGTTGATTAGAATTTTTATGAGCCTTTATGGTCATTTTTGTGTATTATGGAGTGATGTAGCTCCTTTGAACTTTGTAAATATACATTTGAAATATTTTAATAATAGTGGGTGTATATAGAGCTGTGGGTTTTTCCCTTGAGCCCCCAAGGGTTTTTTTATCCACAGGTAGGGACCTTCATTTGAGTGGGGCTGTTGAGATATATATAGTATCTCTATATATAGCACCCTGGTCCCCTCTATATAAACTCATCTTGTGTGATCAGTTGACACACTTTGGGGTTTGCATATCTGGAGTCGGCTTGCTCTCTCTCTCTCTCTCTCTCCCTCTCTCATCTCTTGTCTCAGTTTTCCCTTCCTCGTCAACATGTAGCCCTCCAACCACTGTTGTGAAAAACGTTGATCGGGGACGTTTGGAAATCTAGCAATAGAGCGTCCTCAATGTACCATGCATGATCGAGCAGTTGGTCTCTGAACTTTACAAAATAATTTTTATATGTTGAATGTATAAGAATTTGTAAATGGCATCAAAATGCCCTGCCCTGTGCTGTGCCTAAATCAACCTCCCCGCCATATTTAACCCTGTACTAGCACCCATGCGTGTCTGGCATGGATACGTCAGTATCCTCGTCCTCTGCGTCAGTGGCGGCACGCTCTGAAAGTGGGGACTCTGTTGATCCCCTGCCACTACCAAAACATGTGAAACCACAAGATCCACCGACGTTTCATCTCTCACGGCACTCGTTGCCCTGAGATAAACGTCGATGGGGGCTGCCAGAGGAAGTCCGTGGACAATGTTCTGGCAAAGCCGGAGTGGAATTGAGTGGCGTAGGACCCTGTGATGGAATAGGAGAAAGACGATAGGAAGGGAGAGTAGAGGGAGGTGCCATTGGTGTGAGGCTCTGTAGGTAAGGAGTCCCTCCCTGACTCCCCCATGGTGTAGTGTGCGGAGAAATGCCGTAGGTTGCAAGCTTATGTGGAGTGTAGCGGCCAAACAAATCCTTCATCGAATGGAGGTACTGTTCTCGTAAAGAGATAGCCCGCTGTAAGTGAGGATCTACGACCGATGCAGGAATCTGAGAAGGGTAGGTGTAGGATGGCCATGACTGCAAATAACAAAAAAAAATCCTATGACACTCATGGTTTATGGTTACATACGTAGAAACATTATTTATTTCTTTGCTTGTTCTCACCGACTCGAGACTCGGATCCATTGGAGGCGATGTCCACCCCAGGTGGGAGCCCACCTGAGATGTGAACCAGCCAAAAAAAGAGCGAGTTGGCTGCTCCTCACCAGTTGGTTTGTCGTTTGACATCTACATTACAAAGAGAAATATAAGATTAAGCTTTCCACCCTAATCACTCATCTAAATATACGTACACAATTATATTACCACACAAACATGTAGATACCTATACATACTAGTAGACCTAAGTAGAGGCTAGTAGTGCCAATTAAGGTCAACTGCACCTCTTTAGATATCATCGCAGTCTCAACCGTGGTAAAACCAGAGGTACGTTGCGGTAATCCATGCATGAGTGGATCAATGACCACAATGCCATGATTAAAAAAGGACTATACCCAAGAGGAAGCGTCTAACCTTCAGATTCTATGCTCCCGTACTTAGTGCCTACATACATGCATAAACAGATATATATGTTCACACATATATATGTTAAGGTTGTAAATGTAGTGATCATTTTGTGTCGGCTACACCTAAATTCAACGTCTAAGTCGTCAATTGATTGTAACATTACATCACACACACACATCTTCATTAATGAATATTATCTTAATTGCATTGCTTTTGTGATCATGGCATGGTGCATTGATCCGCTTCTTTTTCTTTAACCAGAAAAGGCATCAAAATTTATATTAAGAGAGAGAGAGAGATCAACATATTACAATGTCCAAAGGATGACCAATTGAGGGTAGATAACCACGGCACAAAGTTCGTGTCATTATAGAGTCCTACAAAAATATACAAAATGGCACAGTCGGGATCAAAATCATCTCAAGTTAAGGCCTGAATAACATCATCAATGCGAGTGATGAGTTTGTGCGCATTAGCAATTTGTTCGACCATCTTGACATCTACTGTTGATCTAGCGTCGATCATTTTTTGTTTGACTCTGGCGGAGGAACCATGCATGAGAACCTCTTGAAGATTCTTGACATTAGCACTATTGCAATCACCCAAGGCTCTGTAATCCACCTTGTAAAGTCGACACTTCTCGAGCTTCAAATTGTTTTCCTGCAAGTTCAAACCAGAGAAAAGAACTCTCCTACATGGAGTCTGGTAAGCCTGATCAAACATTTTGTTGCATCTCTCCCTCCAAATGATCCACAAGAATTCAGCTCTTATTTTATTCCAATAGCAAGGCAAAATCTTTATAGAATCCCCTAAGAGTAATTGACGCCAAGAGGGAGTAAAGCCCAAAGCTTTGAACAATGCGGCTAGAATATCTCGATTACACCTAGAGTTCAAGAACAAATGAGGAGTGTCTTCTTCCTGCCATTGGCACCTAGGGAAATTCCCATTTGAGACTCCGATACTCTTAGCTTTTTGACCTGTCCAAATGGCTTTATGTAGAATTAGCCACAATAATACTGACTGTTTGGGAGGGATTCCCTTATTCCATATTGTCATGAATTTGAAGCACCACTCCTTCCTGTCATATGAGACTCTCCACCTCTTGTTGAGAGTAACATGAATAGGGGTAGCAAGGTTTGGTAGAAGGATCTGGGGGTGAGCGAGTTTAAATCCTCCCTTCCAGTATATGGTTAGGGAATGGTCTGACAGTGACCATTCCCTGTTTTAATCAGGGCGACCGACGCGGCGGAGGCCGGGAGCGCTGATTTAAACAGGGAATGGTCACTGTAAGACCATTCCCAACCGTCAAATGTCAAGGGCGAGGGGGGCCAGATAGCGATGTGCCATGGATTCTGTGCATCGAAAGCGATGTCTTGGCGATTACACACAAAGACAACGACATGTCCTTATTACGCGTGTTGATGTGCTCGCGAATGGTTGGCTTGAGAGCTAATTATTATGCATGCTGATCTGTCGCTTATCGAGCGGCTGCAATGCTGAATTCCGTAGCAGAATACAGAGCAAATGAGCGGCCCAGATTGGCTTCCCCCCTCCCCTGGACTTTGACGGACTTGGGAGACACGTCGTCCAAGGAAGAAAGCGTCCATCCCTGCTCAGTCACGAAGAGGAGCCTCCTATTATTAATCAACTGAAGTTCGCAAGGATGGATGGAAAACTTAGCGTTGAGCTCTAAATCTGTGAGCCACCTATGCTCTTTGCTATTCCAGATATTCTTCCATTGGGTGATGCCTTTTCTATGCATGCGAAGAGATGATCTGAAGTGTCTTTCATTTAGAGTGGGAACAGGCCTGATAGACCACCACAAGGATTCCTGAGGTTGAATAGGGATGCTATACTTTGAGTCGCAATTGAACATTAGCTGCCCCCTGTACTTGTTCCAAGCTTTCCAGAGGGTTTTGAGGAGATCTGATCCTCGAGCTTTGACTCGACTGGGTCTGAAAAAAATTGTCAACCAAGGCAGGTTGCTCTATCCTTTATGAGTTTCTATGTGGAACTTCTTCAAGTTTCTGAAAAGTAGTGTAGCCCACTCCTCTTCAGGATTTTTGAGTGCCCTCAGCACCTGCTTGACTGCAAGCTTATCAGCCCATATAGCCTAATGTCTTTGACCCCTAATCCTCTGACCTCTTTCGGGAGACAGCACACGTCCCGATTGACCTTAGCCGCACACCTTTTGTGAGGGTCCCCTGCCCACATGAAATTTCGACAACATTGGATAATTTGCTTGAGATGGGTGTCTGGGGTCTCCAACATCATCTACAAGTTTTAGATCTTTTTACACGAGTGAAAATGAGTGGGAAAATGGAGATTCACACCCACTGTGTGGGAAAACGGCTTTTTCATATGCGCAGGTGGGAAACTTTTGAGAGTGAAAATCTGTTTTTCTACGGAAAAAGAAAATTTCTCTCTCTTGGAACAGTCACACGGCGCCGTGACTGTTCCAAAATTGAGTGGAAAAGTGGACATTTGCTATTAAAAAGTTCACTTTTTTCATGCAAATCTTATTTTTATTATCATGAAACTTTTGTACGTCATCGAAAATTCTTCGATGAACTGTAAAAATGGGTGGGAGAAAGGGACTTTTTCTCAACTTGTGAAAAGTTCCAAAACTTGTAGCATATTGATCCGCTTTTGAGACAAGAATTTGACAAATGCATTTAAGCCTCACACTAACTAGCTTGTACCAGGGTGGAAAAGGCATGTATTTCATTGCAAACAATTACAGATCAATGTCCAGCTCACAAATATCTTCAATCCACGAATCTGTAGTATTTGATCATGGCATTAATACGCTTTTGAAAGAAGTCGACACAGATCATTGAGGGTCCGATGACATGAGGCCAACCCCTCCGAAAGGCATTTGTAAGCAGATGCGATTTCATCCAAAGCCTCTGTAAATCCTACTAAGGTGGACTGGTCATTCACTTGTACTAGAGTTAAGAAACAGGTTCCCCTTCTCATCAATTCCTTGTCATCTCCAAATATTCAACTGCACATCGGACCGCTATGACATTGAAGGTATTTAGGGTGATGACAATGCCATAGCAAAACTTGGCACAAAGCTCAAAGGCCTCCACACAACTTGGAATGTCTTGGAATTCTACTGCATCATTTACACTCCCGACATTCGGCACAGCTAAGCTTTGAAGGTGGCCACCGCTGTGAGCCGCCGCCATCAAGGAGAGAAAGAGCCAATTAGAGATCACAAGAAGAAGCAATCGGCCACACTAAGGGAAATCGAAAAAACCACTCAAAAACAATTCGGACTATAAGTAATGTCTCATAAGTGTCCTACTATTACAACTAGTATGGCCGGCCGCCTCTAGCGGTCTCTCTCTCTCTCTCTCACACACACAGTCGCGTCAGGTCGTAAGAGCTCTATCTCCCCCCCCACCCATACCGACCCACCCACAAAAATCACAATCTCTCCCTCCCACTGATGAAGGACGCTAATCCTAACCTTGATATATTGATGTAGACAAATTCAATGTCAAAACTACAGGTTTCAAATCACCTATAAACACCCAAGCGTCCCTATTCTATAGGCGAAGATCCAATTCCAATCTCTTCATCATCACGTACAACGACATCGAAGTATTGTAGGCTGTGCATACAGAAGCAACCACTTTTAGATCCAGAAACTAAGTGAGAGTTGCTGAAGTAGATTTCGAAAAGCTTTCGTCTTCTGAGGCAGCCTTGTCGCCAAGCCTTCTTCACGCTTCATGGTTGCACACGCAGCACTGGAGCCTACCGCCCATGAAGGAAGAAGCAGATGCCACCACCCACGACGGTAAAATTCTCTTCTCTCTCTCTCTCTCAATCGCTAGGTTAATCACAATTTATCTCTGTCATTCACTGATCAAGGGCACTAATACTAACCCTGATATATTGCTGTAGACAGATACAACATCAAACCTGTAGGTTGTACTTGTAAACACCCAAGTACCCTATTGTATGGGCGAAGATAATGGCACCTCCTTGCCACAACCCCATAGACGGAGCACGTAGCTAGAGAGAGCGAGAAATCGAGCAATTACATAGTAGCTTGTCATGCAAGCTGAGGTCCTACACAGTTTTGCCAAAGCGCTACATCCCTCCGTGCTCTCAACCAACCGTGGATAAAAGCAACCCCTAGCTTCGTGGGCAAGCTTCACGTCGCTAGCACGTAACATAGCAACATCAAGCAGCCCTTTGTCTGCAAGTGCGCACCAAACCAACACGCATACCGTCAACAAATCAACGTTTGCATCACATACTATTAGCATGGAGCAAGATACCATACCTGTGTGTTAAGTATGGAGCCTGATTTACCCTTGTAATTTTCTGTGGTAAAAGCGCACATTTGTAAGGCCCCCATTATAAGGAGAAGCCATCGTGCGTGAAGGAAAATCACTCACCGGAAACCAAAATTTTCACGGCCAAAAATCAGGGGCAACTTTTTTTTTCCTCGTCGGAATATTCCTTTTCACCGGAATATTATGGCCGGACGGCGGCTGGAAAGTGGTCCGAAAACAACCGTCGGTTGGCCAGTGGCCGGTGGTCGGAAGTCAAAGGTCGATGGCCGATGGCCGAATTCAAAAGCGGACTTGTCTTCTCAAGGTCCGATTTGGATTGGAGGGTCCGATTTGGATTTATCTACACAAGGGTGGCTACACATGGCTTCCTCTCATGAGAGAGGGCAACCCTTTTGGCCTATAAAAGGAGGCCATTTCTACACACATTTTATAGTGTGAAGTTGATGCAACAAGGTGAGTGTGAGGTGGTGAGAGTGAAGCAAGCTGGCGGGAGCTCCATTAAGGGTATAATCCCTTTGTAAACTACTTCTTGTTTTGAAGTACTAAAGCCATTGAGTGGCTGCTTTTCCGTAGACGTAGCCCACATTGGGTGAACCACGTATATCGTGTGTACTCTCTCTCTCTCTCTCTCTCTCTCTCTCCATTAAGTAATCTAGTCTATTATCTATTTAGCTACGTCTTATTTCCTAACAACTCGTATCAGAGCAAGGTTTGCTCGTAGCTAAATTATCTCAAGGAAAGGATTCCTTGAATTGAGTGGGAGTTATGGCGGAGGAAGGGAAGCTCAAAATTGAGAAGTTCAACGGCAAAAACTACCAACATTGGAAGATGCAGATTGAAGACTATCTCTACCAGAAGGATCTCTATTTGCCACTAGGCGGTCTTGCAAAGAAGCCCGCAACGATGGCAGATGAAGCATGGATTGTCCTTGATCGAAAGGCCCTGAGAACAATCCAGTTAAGCTTGGAATCAATGGTAGCCTTCAATGTTTCGGAGATGAAGACCACGGAGGACTTGATGAAGTCACTTGATGACTTGTATGAGAAACCATCGGCCGGCATCCAATAAGGTATTTCTTATGAAGCGCTTGTTCAATCTAAAGATGGCAGAGAATGGTTCAGTTGCAAAACACCTAAATGACTTTAACACAAACATAAGTCAACTTCGATCGGTGAAAATCAATTTTGATGATGAAGTGCGAGCTCTCCTTATACTATCATCTCTACCGGATAGTTGGGACTGCCTTGTGATGGCTGTAAGTAATTCTATCTCCGGTACAAATACTCTTAAGTTTGATGATGTTGTGGGTGTTCTCCTAAGCGAGGAAATGTGAAGGAGAAGTACAGGAGAATCATCAAGTGCTGCACTATCAGTGGAAACAAGAGGAAGGCCTAAGGAAAGGCTCAAAAACCAAAAGGGTCGTGATCGCTCAAGGCGGAGCAAGTCACGCACAAAGTCAATTCTTGAAAGTTGGAATTGCGGCAAGAAGGATTGCTGGTCCAAGAAGAAGAAGGAGACAGAGTCTCAAGACAACAAGCCAACATCGGAGGCCAATGTGGCAGGTAAAGTAGAGCAAGATGCTCTAACTCTCTCATTAGACAATGTGTCTAATTCCTGGATAGTAGATTCTGGGGCTTCATTCCATGCGACAGCACACAAGCAACATTTCCAAGACTACACCAAAGGTAATTTTAGGTATGTATACTTGGGAGATGATGAAGCTTGTGAGATTGTCGGCAAAGGTACAGTTTCTGTCAAAACTGCTAACGAAAATGAATGGAAGCTTAAAGATGTTAGGCATGTTCCTTCTCTTCGCAAAAATTTGATCTCTATAGGACAATTGGACGATGAAGGTCGTAACATTGCATTCGGAAACAAACGGTGGAAGATGTCAAAGGAATCTTTGGTGGTTGCCAAGGGAGAAAAAGTCGGTACACTTTACTTGTGTACTGTTAGCACGCAACCTTCATCTTGTGTAGCAACTACAGAAGTTGACAGTGCGGTGTGGCACTACCGACTTGGGCATATGAGTGCCAAAGGAATGCAAATCCTTCAAACAAAGAAGCTTCTACCAGGTTTGAAAGAAGTGGACTTAGAGTTCTATGAAGATTGTGTTTATGGTAAAAAAAAGAGGGTAAAATTTCAAAAATCAAGAAATGAAAGAGAAAATAAAAAACTTGAGTTGGTTCATTCTGATGTTTGGGGTCCTTCAAGTACACCATCACTTGGTGGCTCATTGTACTATGTAACATTCATAGACGATGCGACTAGAAAAACATGGGTTTATGTCATGAAGAATAAATCCGATGTATTTTCCATATTTCCAAGGTGGAAAGCCTTTGTGGAGAATGAAACAGGTACCAAGGTTAAATGCCTCAGATCCGATAATGGAGGCGAATATTGCAGCTAAGCTTTTGAAATCTTTTGTGCTAGCAATGGCATTCGGAGGCAAAGGACAACCCGAAGGACACCTCAACAAAATGGGATTTTGTAAAGAATGAACAAGACAATCATGGAGCAAGCACGAAGCATGCGGCTACATGCAGGCCTACCTCTTGAGCTTTGGGCAGAAGCTGTAAGTACGTCTATGTACTTAATCAATCGGTCACCCTCAACGGCATTGGATGAGGGAGTTCCAGAAGAGGCATGGACAGGTAAATCGGTGAATTATGCATTTCTCAAAGTGTTTGGGTGTGAGGCTTTCATGCACATAGATAGAAGCCTAAGATCAAAGCTAGATGCAAAGTCCAAAAAGTGTTTCTTTATTGGCTATGGTGAAGGTGACTTTGGGTATCGCCTATGGAATCCTCAAGATGGTAAAATCTTAAGGAGTAGGAATGTAATTTTTAACGACCAAAATATGTACAAAGATTACTTGGAAAGAAAACAAACAAAAGAAAGAGGTGATAGGTACATGGAGCTTGAGGACGGTGAAGACTCAAGGACTGCAAACGGTGACAATGTGCAACAATGTCAACCAAATGAGGAGCCTCAACCTATTCCCCGAAGATCTACAAGAGCAAGTAGACCTCCAGAAAGGTTTGTTCCTTCCTTCAACCATCTCTTGATCTTAGATTCTGGAGAGCTAGAATCATACGAAGAAGCTATGCAACATGAATCCAAAGAAGAATGGACGAAGAGCGTGCAAGTGGAGATGGACTCACTACATCGCAACCAAACATGGGAGTTGGTTGTGTTGCCTAAAGGTAAGCGGCCACTTCAAAACAAATGGGTGTACAAAAAGCTGAAGGAAGAAGAAGGTGGGAAGAAAAGGTACAAGTCTAGGCTTGTGGCAAAAGGGTTTTCTCAAAAGAAAGGTATTGACTTCAATGAAATATTTTCTCTTGTTGTAAAAATGAACTCAATTAGGCTTGTCTTAAGCCTTGTGGCTGCTCATGATCTAAATCTCGAGCAAATGGATGTAAATACGGCATTCCCTCACGGTGACTTAGAGGAGAAAATTTACATACTTAAAGCAAGCATCAAGGCAATGGTACTTGAAGTTTGATCGATGGATGTTGGATCATGGATTCACAAGATGTAACTCGGATCATTGCGTCTACACGAAGAATTTGGGAGATGGGAAATTCATCATCCTAATGTTGTATGTTGATTGCAAGTGCTAACATGCAGGACATCAAAGACCTAAAAGAGGAGCTGTCTAAATCTTTTTCAATGAAATATTTAGGTGCTACAAAGAAGATACTTGGTATGAAAATATCAAGGGACAGGATGAAGAAGACAATAAAGCTATCTCAAGAAGATTACATCAAGAAGGTACTAGAAAGGTTTGCAATGCAAAATGCAAAACCAGTCTCTACACCTTTGGCTGGTCATTTTAAACTAACGAAGGATATGTGTCCAAAGACACAAGAGGAGATAGCCTATATGTCTAAAGTTCCATATGTTGCAGCGGTAGGTTCTCTAATGTATTCTATGGTCTGGACAAGGCCAGACATTGCACATGCAGTGGGAGTTGTGAGTAGGTTCATGGACAACCCAGGTAAAGAGCATTGACAAGCTGTGAAGTGGATACTTAGGTATCTAAAAGGGACAATAACAAATGCTTTGTATTTTGGAGGAACTGATATTTTTCTAGAAGGGTATGCTGATGCAGATATGGCAGGTGACAAAGATACTCGAAGGAGCACTACTGACTATGTCTTCACGGTTGGAGGCACAGCGGTAAGCTGCGCTTCAAAGCTGCAGAAAGTGGTTTAACTTTCTACCACGGAAGCAGAGTATGTAACAATGACGGAGGCAAGCAAAGAAATTCTGTGGCTTCACAGATTCTTAGAAGAGCTTGGATTCAAACAAGACAATTGTGTTTTGTACAGTGATAGCCAAAGCGCTATCCATCTTGCGAAGAACTCAGCCTTTCATTCAAGGACAAAGCACATTGAGGTGAGATATCACTTCATACGCACTCTTTTGGAAGAGGTACAGCTAAAGCTAGGAAAGGTGCATACAAGTGAAAATCCTGCAGACCTGTTTACAAAGGTGGTCAACAAGGAGAAGTTGAGCTTTTGCTCATCTTCAATCGACATTCAAGGATAAGAAGCCAGAATGGAAAACAGTCACAGGTTTGGTTTGGAGATCAGTCTTCAAGTGGGAGATTGTTAAGTATGGAGCTTGATTTACCCTTGTAATTTTCTGTGGTAAAAGCGCACATTTGTAAGGCCCCCATTATGAGGAGAAGTCATCGTGTGTGAAGGAAAATCACTCGCCGAAAACCAAAATTTTCACGGCCAAAAATCAAGGGTAACTTTTTTTTCCCTTTCCGGAATATTCCTTTTTGCCGAAATATTATGGCCGAATGGCGGCCGGAAAGTGGTCGGAAAACAACCGTCGGTTGGCCGGTGGCCAGTGGTCGGAAGTCAATGGCCGGTGGCCAAATTCAAAAGCGGACTTGTCTTCTCAAGGGCGGACACGCATGGGTGGATTGGAGGGTCCGATTTGGACTTATCTACACAAGGACGGCTACACATGGCTGCCTCTCATGAAAGAGGGCAGCCCTTTTGGCCTATAAAAGGAGGCCATTTCTACACACATTTTATAGTGTGAAGTTGATGCAAAAAGGTGAGTGTGAGGTGGTGAGAGTGAAGCAAAGCGGGAGCTCCATTAAGGGTATAATCCCTTTGTAAACTAGTTCTTGTTTTGAAGTACTAAAGCCATTGAGTGACTGCTTTGCCGTGGACGTAGCCCACATTGGGTGAACCACGAATATCGTGTGTACTCTCTCTCTCTCTCTCTCTCTCTCTCTCTCTCTCTCTCTCTCTCCTCTATAACCTCGTGTATGTAAATCTATCTCTCTCCATTAAGTAATCATCTCAATTATCTATTTAGCTACGTCTTATTTCTTAACACTGTGTGTGACAGACGTTGCACTGTCGTCGCAGAGCTCTCTCTCTCTCTCTCTCTCTCTCTCTCTCTCTCATGCACAGATACCAACATAGACAGTTGGAAGTCGTCGCCGGCAAGAACAGACGGGTTGCTCTCTCTCTCTCTCTCTCTCTCTC
This sequence comes from Adiantum capillus-veneris, assembly GCF_014529385.1. Classification (NCBI taxonomy): domain Eukaryota; kingdom Viridiplantae; phylum Streptophyta; class Polypodiopsida; order Polypodiales; family Pteridaceae; genus Adiantum; species Adiantum capillus-veneris. Next base: position 48,122,513 of record NC_140944.1, on the reverse strand, counting down.
TCTCTTAAAGCACTGGAAGGAGTGTTCAGGAAAAATGTATCTCAGCTTAATATTGATCCGTTTTCAATTTCAAAAATGTCGATTGATGGCAAGGGAAAAGGGAAAAATTCCAACCCAAAATAGAGAAAAAAAGTGTAAAAAATTGAAGAAAATTACCTAATTTTAAAAAAGTTCCTCTTGACAAAATCGAGGAAAGGAATTTTGCATGTTTGGATAAATGATTTTCGCCGAGCATTAGATTCCGCACTTTGGAATTCGTCTCTCTCTCTCTCTCTCTCATAGCTAGAAGTCGTCTCAAAAATTCAAAAAAATGGAGTTAAAATCGTAAAAAATTGATCTATTTTGAAAATTTCTCTTTGAAACTACCCCCCAAATGAAATTTTGTATATTTGCGAAATTGATGTTTTCCGAACGTTGCTCTCTTCCTCTCACACCCACACACTCGCCGGCAAGAACAGACGGTTTGCTCTCTCTCTCTCTCTCTCTCCCTCTCTCTCTGTGTGTGTCCATCAAAGCACTGGAAGCAGTGCTTGGAAAAAATGTGTCTCAGCTTAATATCGTGTTGTTTTCAATTTTAAAAAATGTCAGTCAGTCGAGGGCAAGGGGAAAGGGAGAAATTCCACCCCAAATAGAGAAAAATATTGTAAAAACATGAAGAAAGGGAATTTCGCATGTTTGGAAAAATGATTTTCGCGAGCACTGGATTCCCTCTCTCTCTCTCTCTCTCTCTCTCTCTCTCTCTCTCTCTCTCATACGTAGATACCAACCATAGCTGGAAGTCCTCTCTCTCTCTCTCTCTCTCTCTCTCTCTCTCACACACACACACACACACACACACACACACACACACACACACACACACACACACACACACAGAGTTAAGGTTGCGTCTCTCTCTCTCTCTCTCTCTCTCTCACACACACACACACACACAGAGTTAAGGTTGCGTCTCTCTCTCTCTCTCTCTCTCTCTCTCTCTCTCTCACACACACACACACACACACACACACACACACACACACACAATTGAGGTTGCAGACATTGAGGCTTGCACCAGTCTCTCTCTCTCTCTCTCTCTCTCTCTCTCTCTCTCTCTCTGTGAGCCGCCATGAGGAAGCCCAGCCAAGCAACCGTTTTCTTCTCTTAGACCTTGTGCGACAAAATCTAGGCAGTCTCTCTCTCTCTCTCACTCTCAGTCACTATTTCGCTCAGAGTACACTCCTTGAAGACGTTAGAATGCAAAGCTTCGGACACGTGGCAGGTGGGGGCGGAATTCCCTCCCCCTTTATCTATTAGCAAAAGTGAGAGGCTTAGGAGACGGCACTGGTGTCAGATGCAATCACCCAAACGAAACACTCACGCACGTGATTTGGAGTTGCCCGGTCATCAAAGGTTTTACAGGGAAAGTCTGCAAGTGGGTGTACACACATTTGGGCACTCCCTTCTTTTGAAGGGACCTAGCCTTGGGCTCTAGATGGGTTGAGAGTGAGGATCTACTAACGAAAATCTGCATTGTAAGAGCTACGGTATTGAGAGCAATCTGGCATTCCAAAAATTTGCTTTTCTTTTAGTGGAAGAATGATCTCCTAGATGCTAGGGAGATATTAGATACCTGTTGGTGGCAAATCCTTAGGAGAAGGAAGCATCGATATGGTTGTAGAAGTACCTTGTGCAAAGGATATGCCACGTTTGTTGTGTATTTCTTGATTGATCTATACAAATCAAGCTCCTCATAGCAATTTTTTTTTGAAAAAGTAAAGTCCATACATGCACAATCTATTCTTTTGTAAGATTGTAAGATATCTTCTATATGACTTTGCCATCCAAGAGCTACTGTTCCAAAAGGCTATGGTTTTACTTTCTAATACAACTACAGGTTGGATATTACAAACACAACTATGGTCCTAGAGTCCCTCTTCTCTAAATATAGTGCACGAAATTTAGACATCATCTGAATTGGCTGAATTCCAGTATGGGAGTGTTTTTGTGCAATATTTTTGTGTAAGAGAGCTCTAGAGACATTAAAAGAAAGCCGAACAAATTTGTCATTGCTTCTTGGTATATTCACTTAGCTTGCCACAAAGATAAGTATTCTCATTTTATGTTTTTGAATGTCATTTCTTTTAAATCTCTGAAGATGGATATGCAGACTTGATGTGAGCCTATTTACACACAAAAAAGGTCTTAAAGTGAAATAGGTCGCTATATGATTGAGCTTGTGCACAAACACTAAACATCTTCAGTTGAAAGAAATAGAGATCAGAAACAAACGCATTGAACACAGCAAAGCATATGATATATGATGTTTTGTTGTGTACATACATATATAACAAAGCATATGATACGATTGATATTTGCACGTTGAAAATCAATTGATACTTGCAGATTATAGTGATACCCAAATAAGCAAAGTATTGGTGAAGCAAACACAGTTACTAATTTATTGAGCCATACATACACACTTGATGTAAAGACAGAACAAAGAAACCATTTACTTTACAAACACATATTGATAAAAACAGACCTCACGCTGCTTGATTAATTACGATTTCCTTGCGCTCTCTCTCTCTCTCTCTCTCTCTCTCTCTCTCTCTCTCTCTCTCTCACACACACACACACACACACACACACGCATCCACATATGTCTATCTTGTATGTGCACATAACATAGATTAGCTAGTTGTTGCTGAGACGCGTGGGGAGATTAATATTGCAGTTGAAGACATGATGTATACAATACCTCTATGATCTGCATCAAAGCCTACATGTAGTATAGCTGCACTCAATAAGACATGAGTGAGTGAGTGAGTGAGTGAGTGAGTGTGTGTGTGTGTGTGTGTGTGTGTGTGTGTGAGAGAGAGAGAGAGAGAGAGAGAGAGAGTAGCAAGCCTTTGTGGGTCATGTTGCAGGAAACGGCTGCTTCTTTCGAGCTCTAGTTGGCATACCTGCAAGCAAGAATAGCATAGCCCTAGGACATGCATGCACACAAAGCAAGATAGGGAAGGATGGAGAGGTACCCTTGCTACGTGTGAGGGAGTGCACTCAAGGGACTTGAATCTGGTGCATCTCTCCATGCAGAAGCTGCAGAGTGGAAAGGAGTTGTTAGAGTGGAAGAAAGAAACTGGAGAGTGGAAAGGAACCGTAAGAGCAGCTTGCCTGCTAAAGATGTACCTAGAGGGTCGGGAAATTTTGAACAGTTAAAGATGTAAAGGATTTTGGTAGGCAAAGGAAAGGCTCCCACTGCCCAGGGCCTCTACCTCTCTTTTCGCAGTGCTGCTCTCAGCTTCGCGTGCTCTCTCTCTTTCTCTCAACATTCCCCCCATGCCGCCTCCTTCTACCTCCGCCATCACTGACCTCCTACCTCCAGCACGGTAACTGTCCCTGAGCCGCTGATGTACTGTAGTGTCCACCACCTCTGTTAGAGCATCTGCTACTACTGAGAGCTGCCTTCCACCTGGCTGCATACGCATAGCTGGTTCTACACTTCAACTTCTCTTGCACTTCTGTGGAGAAATTTATACTAAAAAGTGATATTGTTGGAGTATGGAAACGCGTCTTTAGAAAATCCTTGTTATACTACTTCCACAGATGGCAGCTGCAAATTTTGTATGCGCAAGGCGTTGACGTATTCGAAGCTGAAGGAGATGATAGATAGTCAGCAGCATATTACCATATCTACAAAGCCTACTTACTACCAGCCGTCATCAGCTATGGAGAATCAGGATTCACTAACTCCAGCATCATCTTCAAATACGCGTTGTTTGGTCCGAAGGCCAGTACTGCCGGTATGAAAGGGGCCTTAGCGGGAGCACAATAGAGAGCGGAGGTTATGGTGAAGAGCTGTGATCTGATGAGGATGAGGTTGCGCCAGCAGTTGGTGAGGATGAGGTTGAGAAGATGAGACATATCAGGCGTGTGAGCTCCCTTGAATCTACACAAGTACGTTGTATTGTGTAGTGTATTAGGAGAGATATGCATGTAGCAATGCTGTCTTGGGAGTGGGAAATTGATATAACCGTTGCGTATTACATAATGGCCTGAGATGGAACGCGGTGGTACCGCGGTAGGTTAATGCGCCCTCTCTCCTATCTCTGTTTCTTTACCCTGCGATAAGTTAATGCCCCCCCCCCCCCCCCCCCCCCCCCCCCCCCCCCGTTCGCCGGATGTAGCTCTCTCCTTCTCTTCTCTTGCGGGATGAACCATGTTATGCCACGTGGTAGGAGAGGCACCGGAATCCTTAGTTCTCTCTCTTTCTCTCTCTCTCTCTCTCTTTGCGAGACACAATCTGCGTGTCTCTGTCTCTCTGTGACGCCCCAGAATCTGGGCGCGTCGGGGACGGGACGTTTTGGGCCCGGCTCGGACGGGACCGGCTCGGGTCGGGGTGTTTCTTCAAGGGGTCCTGGCGCAGACGGCACCGGCTCAGGAGGGCCCGGCTCGGACGGGACCAGCTCCGGTCAAGGTGTTGCTTCAAGGGGTCCTGACGCGGACGGCACCGACTCAGGAGGGCCCGGCTCGGACGGGACCGGCTCGGGTCAAGTTGCCTTCACGGGGGCCCGGCTCGGACGGGACCGGCTCGGGTGTGGTTGCGTTCCATGGATCGACGGCCGTTTGCGTTTCGCGGGTCTTGCGTTCCGGGTCCCTAGCCCCACGTAGCCTCAGTCTCCGCCGCACTGACGGAGGGTCATAGCGTGCCTCGGAGAACCTTGCGTGGAGTCCCCACGGTGCGCGAGTGCGTGGAGTGAGGCTAGCGTGTCTAGGTGGGGGGTCCCCTCCCATGGCCGTTCTCGGGAGGCTCATACCCCTTATATACACCCCCGGTTGAAGAGAGTTCGACGACTTCGTCGAACGTGGGAAAAAAGAGTGTTTGGCTATGCATGAGGCCAAGGGACTAAGGGGTGCAGATAAGTGCAAGTGAGCAAAAACTGTTCCCAAAATGCAAGTAAGTAAGCATGCTTTGTTTTTGTACTTTTTGAATGAGTGAGTGTGTGTATTTTTGGGGTTTTGGCAGAAGGCTGAAAAAGTATGCTTTGAACACCCAAGTAGAATTCCCCGTACTTGAGCATTCCCCGAATAGGTAACCCGATGTGCGCGGAGCCACCTGCTGCGTTGGCCCGCGCGGAGGCTTCTTGAAAGCCGAATCTGAAGGAGTGTTCCGTCGCAATGCAGCACTTGCGAAGTTGGTCCCTGTTTGGACGTCATTTGGAGGGCAAGCTCGGGGCCCTGTGGTCTCTTTGTAGACTTGAATGGGTCTTCAGCTCAGCATGGGCCACAAAACGTGGCCGGGGCGCGACGAACACCGTTGGCTTGGTTCGTCGCGTTTTTGGTGGTTCTCTGTTTTTGTCATAAAGAGCCCTGTCTGGCTCGCATCTTTCATGTTGACGGTGTGACGGCCCGCGGGTTGGGCGCGTCCTGAAGAGCCCTGTTTGGCTCGCATCTTTGCTTTTTATCATGTGGAGGTGCCCGGCTCGGATCGGGGCCGGCGCGGGTCACGGGTGACGGCCCGATGTTTGGACGCGTCACGGGGACGGAGGACGTGTGGTTGCTTTCTGGAGCTCTCTTCACCAAGATTTTGACGACCCGGGCCATTGCGGTTGGAGTCGTCGTGAGGATCGTGCGCGTCGGGCACGTCGGTCTTCAGCTCTTTTCCAGGAGCTCTTTTACTGAGCTCTGATACCAAGTGTGACGCCCCAGAATCTGGGCGCGTCGGGGAGGGGACGTTTTGGGCCCGACTCGGACGGGACCGGCTCGGGTCGGGGTGTTTCTTCAAGGGGTCCTAGCGCGGACGGCACCGGCTCAGGAGGGCCCGGCTCGGACTGGACCGGCTCGGGTCGAGGTGTTGCTTCAAGGGGTCCTGGCGCGGACGGCACCGGCTCAGGAGGGCCCGGCTCGGACGGGACCGGCTCGGGCGTGGTTGCGTTCCATGGGTCGACGGCCGTTTGCGTTTCGCGGGTCTTGCGTTCCGGGTCCCTAGCCCCACGTAGCCTCAGGCTCCGCCGCACTGACGGAGGGTCATAGCGTGCCCCGGGGAACCTTGCGTGGAGTCCCCACGGTGCGCGAGTGCGTGGAGTGAGGCTAGCGTGTCTAGGTGGGGGGTCCCCTCCCGTGGCCGTTCTCGGGAGGCTCATACCCCTTATACTCTCTCTCTCTCACACACACACACAAACAAACAGTTGAGGCTACAGACACAATCTGCGTCTCTCTCTCTCTCTCTCTCTCTCTCTCTCTCTCTCTCACACACACACACACAGTTGAGGTTCTCTCTCTCTCTCTCTCTCTCTCTCTCTCTCTCTCGCTCTCTCGCTCTCTCACAAACAGTTGAGGCTACATACACAATTTGCGTCTCTCTCTCTCTCTCTCTCTCTCTCTCTCACACACACACACACACACACAGAGTTGAGCCGCGTCTCTCTCTCTCTCTCTCTCTCTCTCTCTCTCTCTCTCTCTCACGCACGCACACACACAGAGTTGAGGCTGTAGACATTGAGGCTTGCGCCACTCTCTCTCTCTCTCTCTTTCTCTCTCTTACACACACACACAGAGTTGAGGCTCTAGACATTGAGGCTTGCGTCAGTCTCTCACTCTCTCTCCCCGTCCGTGGGCCGGCGTGAGGAAGTCCAGCCAGGCAACTGTTTTCTTCGCTTAGGCCTTGTGCGACAAAATCCACACAATCTCTCTCTCTTCCTCTCGGTCACTGTTTCGCTCAGAGTACACTCCATGAAGGCGCCGGAATGCAAAGCTTTGGACACGTGGTTTTTGGGGAAGGGGGGGGGGGGCGCGCGCAATTCCCTCCCCTTTATCTATTAGTATAGATTAGCTGCTCATCATAGTACCTTTAGTCGGTGGTACTTTCTCCTTTCTATTGCAAACATCACATTACTAACCAGCTCAGTCACAACCGTCCTACATGTGATCCAAACAACCAATGAGAAGCAGCAAATCCTCCTTCGTCGTGTCCACAGTCTGCAAGTTCCAATTGATTTGTAAATATGGGCTGTACATCACCCACCCATTCCACAGCATAAAAGAGAAGTTCCACCAATAGAAATACAGGAATTTCAGCTGCCAAAAGCTCCATAAATTTGTGAAATCTCAGGCCAGGGGGCGTGTCGAAGATTGAAGAAGCATCTCATGTTTACATTTTCATACCATCACTCACACACAATACACAGAGCGCAGAGATGAAGAGTTAGAGAGGATGTAGAGGGCTAATTTCTCCTGCATATCACTGGCGGCGGCTTCAAGGAAGGTTGAGATTATATTTTGGACCTCATCTGCAATAGAGGCAGCATGTGTTGCAGCATGAAGGGCTACAAAGCGGTATAGCCTTGCCATGTGTTGACGCCTCATGGTCAAGGGCTTCTTTTGTGGTTACTTTAAGGAGCACTTGTGATTCAATTTTGGCTGCCTTGTTGAGAGCTACTCAAAGAGGCATGGGTGAATCATCTTTGGTCTCGTTGAAGAGGGCTTTTCCATATGCTTCGTAGGAGAGTACCAGTGCTTGTGCCTCTATTAAGAGGGCTTCTTCATGTGTCTCTGTGAAGAGGGCTTCTTGTTCATTGACGTCAACCGCATCTGCGAGTGCTTGAAGGTTACGAACGCCAGTCTCGTGGATGAGGGCTTTCTGTTTTGCGGCCTCTGATAGCCCTAAGGTGAGGGCCTGACATGCAATTTGTGAGGTTACGAGGAGAATCACATCTACTGATCGTATTACTTCTGAGGCCCCCATGATCAGCATAAAAGTGTGTTCTCCTAGTGCCTCAAGAGAGAAGGCTATCTTCAGCGCCTGAAGAGGCTGCGAATTGGAGGCCAAAACATCATTACAAGGGCTAACTTTGTGTCAATTGCAGTCACCTACACTATCATCAGCACCTTGCTTCGTCTGTGGTGAGCACCAGTAGGTCTTGGTGCTGAAATTGAGCCATAGAAGCCGTCTAGCAGGGAGACTAGTCACTTGTATGTCCTCAGGAGTGCGCAGGGAAGAGCTCGTTGCTGGGATCACTGGTGCTTTGTCTTGGGCCTCATGCAGAGCTAGGACTGTGTCGTGTATGCAAGAAGAGACCAGTTTCTCCTTCGTAGCAAAGAGAGGGCTTAGTGCGTGCCTCCCTTTCTCTGTCTTGGTCGCCAAAGGGGCTGTTGTTGTAAATGTCTATTGTGTGAGGGCTCCTTTAATTGGGGAATGCGGGTACAAGGTGCTTGACTGGGGCTATAGAAGCCATCAAGCATGCAGATGATGTCCTCAGGAGTGCACAGAACTCGAGCAGGTGGGCTTGAACAGGAAGCACCTCTAGCTCCCACTCGAAGCTCCCCCTACGCACGATACCGCCCACAGCAATAAAACATAAAAAAAAAGAAAAAAGAAAATAAAATATGAAAAAAAGCCTATTAAAAGGGTGTTCCCACTCCATCTGGCAGAGATCTCCTCAAGCTTGTCATTTCAACTTCACTGTGCTTCGGTCCAATTGTTCAAAACAAGGATGAAAGTTCGAGCCAACAATAAGGGAGTTGTCTATTGTCTGGATGCACGTAATTGCAATGAAAGTTTGATTTTGAATTGTTTATTTAGTGCCTTAAAGACCTATGTTAGCACTAAAAGACGATTTTTTTGATTTGTGATATGAGTGCATCATCTATGATGTTCTCTCTTTTGTTTTGTATGCGTGGTGGGATCTAGATATTGGCCGAGACTCAATTTGTCATAAAAGCCATACATGGTAAGGAGTGCAGTTCTCGTCTCTAAAAAGCCTATTACTTAAAGGCTAGCCATCTCAAATAAAAAAGAGAGAAAGGAAAAAAGTTGCGCTTTGAATGCAATAAACATATGCTACATAAGAGCATGCTTCCATTGATTGTGTGTGCTATGATTATGTCTATACACAAATGACCTTATTTGCACTAAAAAGCTGACTTGTGCTAATTTTATGTAGCATTTGCATTCTGCTATGAAATAATAATAATAATAATGACTTTTTTAGCAAGCAGACGAGCTTCATTTGAGAGTTACATTGATGATATGTACATGCTTGGTCAAGTAGTCTTGTGCATTAAAACTTGAGTTTGGTATTGAGTGTGCATTTTAGTGCTTGACTTTAACGGCAACATGTTTGCATAGCACTAAACTTGAGCTTGTTTTGATGGACAAGAGTGTGCGCAAAAAATTGAACTTGGCTTTGTGGATTTTTTAGTGCTTGTATTGGATGTTCAAAAGCTAAAGAGCACTAATGATTTGAGTCTTTTGTGAAGGGATGTGGTAGGAGTGTGCTTACATTGATCCAAGAAGGGGTCATCATTGCATTATATTGCAAAATGTGGCTAGATAGATCCATTCCAAATTCTTTGTATAAATGCTAGCTCATAGCTTGGTCAAAAGTTTTTTAAACAAATTCATTTGAGCTAGTGTTTAGCCAACTTTTTGAGCTTTTAAAGTACATACTTTGGCTAGTAAGAGCCATTCATTTTCATTTCATCGAGTTGCAGTAATCTCTAGCTCAAAGATCACACTAAAAATGCAATTTTTTTCAATTGAGCTATTTGTTGTTGCCAACTTTTTGGAAAGCTTTAAATTGTAAAATTTGGCTGTCGAGAGCCACTTCATTTCATCAAAGTTGCATCATGTTTCAGCTCTTGTATTGTTTTTTTTCCATATTTCAAGTGAGCTAGAAACTAATCAACTTTGAACCATGCATGAGAGATGGTTGCACTATTTGCTTATGTAGAAGCTCATTTTATCTCTCATGGTTGATGTGTATGAATACATTTGCTACATTAGAGCATCACGTGCTTAACCAAAGGCATTTTTTTCCCTTTGGTAAATTCGGGTATGCAAGACCCTAGCTTTAGGGTTTCATTAATGATTTTTGTGTGGCTTTTCAATAATTGGCTTTTGTAGCTTGTGTTTTCAGTTAGCTTCAAAAGGCTTCTTTTGCAAATAAAAAGGATCAAGAGACTTCTCTACACAAAGGATGCTTGCTCAAGGGTGCTCAAAGAGCATGAATAGGTGTAATCCTTCCGTGATTTTGCTCTTTGTTCAACTCTCCACTCTCTTGCTTGGTTTAAGTGAAATTTTGCTTCTAAGCTATGGTTTTTTTCATGTTAGAAATCTAAACATTTTAAAGTTTCAACACTTTACTTTGTGAAAATTAACTCATTAAAAAAATAGGTTTTATGTGTGTAAATCATAGGTAATTGACCTTGACCTTAGGTTAATGTAGGTTCATTTCTTGCGAGTCCTAGATTCATAGTGATAAGTCTTAATATTCCATTCATTTTTGTCATGACCTAGGGCTATGATTAGGCTTTAATCTTTTTAGTCCAATTGCCATAAACATCTCACAAAGGAAGCAATAAAAATGTGCTAAAAAATGAACCATGAAGCAAAGAAGTGTCCAAAAGTAGAAAAAATGCTACTAAGGCACATGAAAATAAGAATTTTATGTTATGATGTGTCTATGTGAGGCCTAGCGCCTTATCGGCACTTGGTAGGCGAGGGGAATCACCTTGGCTCGCTTGGTCAAGGCCCTAAACCAATGCCTTGGGCTGATAGGGGTTAGCCGTCGCCTTGGTAAGCTAGTAGGCTTTTTGGAACACCTTCTTGAGGGTTCAAGGAGCTGAGAGTCGCACCTAGACTTGCCTTGGGGTGGTAGCCTTGTGATTGTGCTTTAATTTTTTAATGAATGACTAAATCAAAACTTCCATGAGCTTCAAAAAGCTTTGACAATGTACTAATAGATTATGAGCTTTTTATAGCCCATAGACATGATAGACTTGAATGATTTATTAAGATTGTTCACATAGTTTTTAGGCTAGTAGGTATGAACTTGCATTAGCCTAGGGTCATAATTGATTGCTTGTGTTTCATGCATAAAATTGAAATTTCAAGTGGTTTAACCTTCACAATAGTGTGAGTATTTTTTTTCTTTATGTTGTCTAGTTTTTGACTATGATTAACCCATCTTTTAGAAGCAAAAAATCACTTTGCATGATTGTTCATTTATGCTTCATGTTTTATTCATTATTGGTGTCCTTTGAGGCTCATTACTTGTTCTTATGTTTTGCAGCTCAACATTGCTTCCTTGGACTTGCTTTCTACCATGTCACCGTGTCTTTCTTCACCGGCACACGAGGACGTGCGCCAAATTAGGAAGGGGGGAGTGTTAGAAGCGGCTAGCGGCTACACCAATTATGCACCAAGCTGTGGATGTGCCATAGTGCACAATATTTACTTTTCATTGTATAGGGCTTGGGCTCATTTAGGAGTTCCAAAGTTGTATGAGTCTAGGCTAGAGAGCTCACTTTATCCTATAGGTGAAGGGTTTGAGGCCAAAATCTATAAAAGAGCCCTATGCTTAATGAGAGGTCATTCTTGAGTGGTCATTTTGAGAACTCTCTCCCTAGAGGAGGTCTTGATGGCCTATCCTTTGAGCTTAATGCCCATGCCTAGAAGGCTAGTACTATTCACATGTAATTAGTGTAATCCTCTCTTAATTAATCTAGTCTTTTCATTATGTTGTCAATCATGTTTATCTACTTTCCTTCATTGTTTTGAAGTATTGATCTTCTCTAATCTAACTCTTACTTATGCTAAGATACTCCGATTAGTGGAGTCCTTAACTAACTCTCTCGATTAAGTCGAGTGGGCGTACTCGTGATTGAGGGATTAGAGTTATCCTCTAATGGCGTGCTTGTGTGTGTGTACGTTTAAGAAGCCTTGAGCTTAATTTGATTATGTGTGACTTGATTTGGACACCATGATGGGCATGGTTGGGGTGGCCGACTTGAATGAGATCTTGTGTGCTTAATCGTCAATGCATGTAATTAGAGTTGTGCTTGAGAGATTCCAAGATTAGTGTGTTTCACTTCGTTGCTTGATGTGTGTAGATGATTGCTTGAAATTGATGCTTGATGTGCGATTAGCATTAGTTGATTTGGGATGATTTCTATTTGCATTGGAGGATGCACGCTCTTGAATCCTCTCAATCTTTGCATCCGATGACGCTCTCGCACATTCTTTGTGTGATGCCTCCAAGCCCTAGCCGGGTCATGCTCTTTCTCTCCGGATTGATAGATTTTGTGGGAGATTGCCTATGCCATGGCGAGCCTCCAACAAAAGAGAAGGGAGTTTACAAAGGTAAAAAAAAACTCTCTCCTGAAGAGCTTGAAGCTTTTCGCAAGGACCATAAGTGTTTCAAGTGTGGGGAGCAAGGACATGGCTATCGTTCTTGCCCCAAGAAGAATACTCGCAATGAGACTCCTAGGGCTTCCACCATCGAAGCTCCAAAAGAGGATGCTCATTGCAAAGGATCATCACTTTCCTATGCTTGGGGAAAGGTAAGAGAGCATGATGCCTTCATCTTGTTTGACCCTGGCTCTACTCTTAACTTCATATCAATGGAGTTGGCCACCAAGTTGGGCATTCAAGCTTTTGAGATGGGAGATATAGTAATGGATCATGCAGATTTCAAGGGACAATAAGCCTCCGTTACTCCCTTGATTGGGAAGTTGAGGCTTCATGTCCAAAGCTATGTCGACAAGGAAGAATTCTTCATCTCTCCTCTCCAACATGAGGATGTTATCCTAGGGGCATCATGGTTTGATTGCATGGTTGCCAACATGAAGTTCCCTAAAAGAAGAATCTACTTCACCTACAGGGGAAAGAACATGTATATAGATGCTAGTGAGCGTGGTCGCACTATTCCACTTGTAAATCCTCTTGCTTTTGATAAGTCAATGAAGAGCTCAGTTTCTGCGTACATGATTTTTGTCAAAGAGTCGCTAAAAGATACTACTGTTTCATCAAATGTAAATGGTAGGAATCAAGAAGAGTTAGACTTGTCTAATTTTCTAAAAGGATTCCAAGATGTATTCATCGATGATATCCCTATGGACTTACCTCCAAAACAAGGGGATGATGACCATCGTATTGAGCTCCTTCTTGGAATCTCACCACCTAACAAGCCTCCTTATCGAGTCTCACAAGATCAACAAGAGGAGATCATGAGGCAAGTACAAGAGCTGGTAGACAAAGGGATGGTGAGGCCTAGTTCCTCTCCCTTTTTTTCTCCAGTCCTTTTAGTGCAAAAGAAAGATGGTACATACCGTATGTGTGTGGACTATCGAGCACTAAACCATATCACTATCAAAAACCAGATTTCCTGTACCTCGGGTAGAAGATCTGTTTGATAAGCTACAAGGCTCGACCTACTTCAGTAGGATTGACCTTAAGAGTGTCTATCATCAAATAAGGATAGTGGATGAAGATATCTTAAAGACCGCGTTTCGCACAACGTTTGGTCTTTATGAATATCTAGTCATGCCTTTTGGCTTGACTAATGCACCAGCTACATTCAATCGTTTGATGGAGAAAATTTTTAGACCATATTGCAAATTCACTGGAGTGTTCTTTGATGATATCATCATCTACTCCAAGTCTTTGGAGGAACATAAGCAACATCTCCAAGTGATTTTTCAAGCATTGAGGGAGAACAAGCTTTTTCTCAACCAGAAGAAAAGCGAATTCTTCCTTCAAGAGATTCAATACCTAGGTCATATTATCTCTAAAGATGGTATCCAAATGGATCCATCAAAGTTAGAGGTAATAAAAGCATGGCCTAACCCAAGAAATCTACATGAGCTAAGAAGCTTTGTTGATATGTGCGCATACTATAGATGCTTCATAGCAAAATTCTCTCAAGTAGCAGGACCACTACACAACTTAACTAAGAATAGCATATGAGAGCCGAAGGCTCAATATTGATGAACGAGTCTTGGGCATTTATGAGAAAGAGCTTTTAGCTGTTCTACATGCCCTAGACACATGGAAGCACTACCTATTGGGGACTCCATTTATCCTACGAACCGACCACCAAAGTCTCAAGTATTTCATGACGCAAACCAAGCTTTTCAACAAACAAATGAGGTGGGCAAATTTTCTTTCGCAATTCAATTTCCATATCGCTCACGTAGCTGGTAAGCACAATCAAGTGGCCGATGCACTTTCACGATGACCCAAAGTTAATGCAGTGTCTATAGCTACTCACAATGATCTATCCTCCATGATAGATGAGTATGCTACTGACCCTGACTTTAGAGACATAATGTCAGCCCATGCTTTGGGGAAGAAAGAGGAACCATTCACCTTGCAGGATGGTTATCTTCTCCACGGAAATAGGCTATGTGTTACCCATTCCCTTCGTGAGAAAAGTTATGTATGAATCCCATGCTCCTCCATATGCGGGGCATAGAGGTATTCAACCTACTCTCCGAGGAGTAGAGACATACTACTATTGGCCTACCATGAAAGTGGACATACAAGAGTATGTTTCAAAATGTGTAGTATGCCAAAAGAACAAGTATGATAGAGGGAAGCAACCTGGATTACTCCAGCCATTGCCTATCCCAAATTCACCATGGGAGATTATATCCATGGATTTCATCTTTGCATTACCGAAGTCTATCCATGGAATACAGGAATATGGAAAATAGTTGACAGGTTTAGCAAGCAAGCACATTTCATTCCTGTCAAAAAGACTATTAAGGCACATCAAAGGGCAACTCTCTTCGTATCTCAGATTTTCAAGCACCATGGATTACCCACATCCATCGTGTCAGATAGAGATCCTAGAATGACCAGTAATTTCTAGAAAGGTCTCCTTGAAAATATAGGAACAAGATTGAATTTCTCTTTGGCCTATCACCCACAAACGTATGGCCAAAGTGAGATAGCCAATCTTACGATACTCGATCTACTCAAGACTTATGTTACCGAAGTAGATCAACGCTCACAATGGGAAAAGTACTTACCTCTTGTAGAGTATGCCTACAATAATATTGTACATACTTCTACTGTAAAAACACCTTTTGAGATCATTGAGGGAAGACCTAAAAGTCCATTTCTACTCAAAGTACATGGGAAGATCTTCGCCACCGATGAGTATAGCCATGACCTACAAGATTCTTTTCAAAAGATTAAGGAGGCTATATCCATCTCTCAAAAAAAGGCAAAAAGTTGCTGCTGATAAGCACAGAAGAGCCTTAATGCTCAAAGAAAATGATTGGGTCTTACTCAAGTTTCCTAAGGCTCGATTAAGGCAAACGACGGGCAAAAATCCTACGGGCCATCAAAAGTATTATGCTAAACTAGCAAAAAGATACTATGTTCCTTTCCAAATCTTGAAGCCCATCAATGAGACGGCTTATCAACTCAAGTTGCCCAACCATTGACTCATACACAATTCCTTTCATGTAAGCCTACTTAAGCCCTACAAAGGAGAGCCACCAACTGAACAAATTATTGAAGTCCCTCCCGAAGTTGAAGACCAAGAAGAGGTGCTACAACCCAAAGCTGTTCTTCGGCATGAAGACAAGGTACTACGACATGGTAAGATTATCCAACGGTATCTTATTAAGTTCAAAAATTATCCTTTTGAAGATGCTAGATGGATGCAAGGAATACAACTTAAGGATAGTATGAACCTTGTCAATGCTTACGTCAATGCTACATTAGAGTAAGCAAATGTACAAATTTCTTTTAAATGACTCATTTTTTTGTCTTATAAGACTAGTCCTCTTTTTAATTGTGCACAAATTTAACTAGTATGCATGCTTAGAATCGTGTTTGTGATGACGAGGTCTCTCAAACACCAAGTAGAATTTGTCACTCCACTTTGGGAGAATGAAGTGGACTAAAGAGCAGACATGCTTGCGGCAGCTATGTCTCCCAAGCACCAAATGGATTAGTCATCCATCTTGGAAAGATGTCGCAGGGTAAAAAGGGATCCTCTACCCGCTAAGTAAAATTGACTAATGACTAAGGATTTATCTCTTCTACCTCATAGTCGAGGACGACTATGATTTCAAGAGAGAGGTAATGTCATAAAATCTAATATCTTATATCTAACCTGTTGAGAGAGAAGGAGAGAACACAGAAGTAGAACCCCAAAGTGTGTAGAATACACACATGAGATGATGTATATATAGAGGGGACCTGGGTGCCATATATAGAGAAGCCATATATTGAGTAGCTTCACATATAAGCTCAACACCCCCGCTCAAATAAGGGTCCCTAACTGTGGATGAAAAAACCCTTGGGGGATCAAGGGAAAAACCCACAGCTCTATATACACCCACCGTTATATTATAAAAATCATTGAATATACAAATGTTTACGAGGAGCTACATCACTCCTTTTACAATGAATGTTTTATGAGGAGTTACATTACTCCTATCAAATACAATAATGAATACAAAGGTTTAATAAAGAGGTGTAAAAGCTATCGATTAGCTTGTAATCAAAAGTGTCTCCGTGAATCTGCTGTGTAGCTTGTCATCAATATCGCATCACTAAACATGTCTTCATGTTGTCATCAATATGGCATCACCAAACATATCTTCATAAATCTTTTATTGTCACCAAGTTTGTCTTCATAAAATCAATTCTTTGATCAATCCTACATAGATCATAGACTCCAAAAAAAAACATGTCATGAAAATTATTAGCATCGTTAATGAAATAATTACGTTCACAATGCCATAAGAGATGGTTCGCGACGCCACTCTTTTGACGACATATATACGCACGACAACATATGGTACATAAAGTATAAACGTAAAAGTACAAAATATGTGATTACGTGATACAAATGATATGTGTATATACTACATAAAACAACATTTATCAATGTAGTGATCAATGAATACCATCAAAGTATTAACAAAATATCATCATTATGTCAATAAAAATGAATAAATGATCATGGTATCAACGAAAAGCATCATGATATCACCGAGAATAATCATTGTATCAACGAAACAACATCATGGCATCACCGAGAATAACCATGGTATCAACGAAATATCATCATGGCATCACCGAGAATAACCATGGTATCAACGAAATATCATCATGGCACCACCGAGAATAACCATGGTATCAATGACATATCATCATGGTATCAACGAAATCACCATGACCAAAGTATTAACAAAACATTATCATGGTACCATCAAAATCACTATGGTATCAATGAGAAATTATCAATAAAACGACGTAAACTATATCTCTAAAAGAATAATTATACGAGAATCAATGAACGAGTATATCATATAACAAAAGATCATGTACCAACAGTAGCTTGATAGAATTTGGACGATCATCAACGGCTCGACTGAATCGGAACGATGTGTAACTGGCTTCTGCAGCAAAGTTACGTCAGTAACAAATATATGATTGATGAAGAAAAATATAATTGAGAAGTTTTCAATTATGAGAAAAATCAAAAGCAAAAAGTAAAATTTTGATTTTCAAACATATTCGCAGTCTGAGACGATAACCCAAAATTGGTGCAGAATTTAGAGAAACTTTCTTCTGCAAAGTTATAGACCACATCGATTCCAATCCCCACCGCGGGTAGTTTCTTCTGCAAAGTTGTAGAACACATCGATTCCGGTCTCTCACGCGGGTAGTTTCTGCAAAATCGTTTTCAATAAGCAGAAAAAGAAAAAACAAAAAACGGAAATTGCTTTTTAGGTATGTACGCAGTCTGCGAACGATAACTCAAAATAAGTGCAGAATTTGAAAACACTTTCTTCTGCAAAGTTGTAGACCACATCGATTCCGGTCTTTCTCATGGGTATTTTCTGCAAAATCGTTTTCAATAAGCACAAAACTCAAAAACAAAAAGCGAAAATTGCTTTTCAGGTATGTACGCAGTCCGCGAACGATAACTCAAAATCGCTGCAGAATTTGAAAACACTTTCTTCTGCAAAGTTGTAGACCACATCGATTCCGGTCTCCTCCACAGGTAGTTTCTGCAAAATCGTTTCAATTAGCAGAAAAATCAAAAACAAAAAGCGGAAGTTGCTTTTCAGGTATGTACGCAGTCCGCGAACGATAACTCAAAATCGGTGCAGAATTTGAAAAAACTTCTTTCTGCAAAGTTGTAGACCACATCGATTCCGGTCTCTTGAGTTGGTAGTTTCTGCAAAATCGTTTCCAATTAGCAGAAAAATAAAAAACAAAAAGCGGAAGTTGCTTTTCAGGTATGTACGCAGTCCGCGAATGATAACTCAAAATCGGTGCAGAATTTGAAAAAACTTCCTTCTGTAAAGTTGTAGACCACATCAATTCCGGTCTCTCCCTTGGGTAGTTTCTGCAAAATCATTTCCAATTAGCAGAAAAATAAAAAACAAAACGCGGAAGCTGTTTTTCAGGTATGTACGCAGTCCGCGAACGATAACTCAAAATCGGTGCAGAATTTGAAGAAACTTCCTTCTGCAAAGTTGTAGACCACATTGATTCCAATCCCTTCCGCGGGTAGTTTCTACAAAATCGATTTTTATCAGGAGAAAAATCGAAAACAAAAACGTACTGCTCTGATACCATGTTGAGAGAGAAGGAGAGAACACAGAAGTAGAACCCCAAAGTGTGTAGAATACACACATGAGATGATGTATATATAGAGGGGACCTGGGTGCCATATATAGAGAAGCCATATATTGAGTAGCTTCACATATAAGCTCAACATAACCAACCCAAATGATTTTCTCATATTAGATTGATCACTTAATGTGGGAGAATAAACGGGAACGAGTGTTAAGATATAGACATGTGCTTATAGATCTATCTCAACACGGGGTCAATGGTAAAGGGGCCCAAATGAGAGATGGTCTATCAAAGAGCAAGGATAAAAAATGGATCATAAGACCTTAGGGTTAGATTCAGTTAAGACCTCCAATAATGTGTGTAAAAGGCCTTTGACCTTAGGTAAGCTAGGACTGAGCTTGAGGCGCGGGAACTCGACCCCCAGCTCGAGGTGCTTGTCCTGCTTGTCATGCTTGATGACTAAGGTGCTTGAGGTGCTTGATGATTGAGGTGCTTAATTATTGAGATGCTTGAGGTGCTTGACATGCTTGAGATGCTAGGGTTGCAGTTGAGGTGAGAACCCACAGCCCAAGCTTAACTTGTGCTTATGAGCCAAGCTTGTGGTGGGAACTGGGCCTATGCATGAGGAGCTTGAGGTGTCAAAAAGTCAAACATTCAATCCCTACAAGGAGGGGGCGAGACCTACATGAGAGGGGATGAGAGAGAACACCCACACACTCACACAAGGCATGCATGGCACAAAGAAAGCAAAAGGGACACTTGTCAAGTTCCTCCTCATGTTGCCCTCATGGTGTGCCTGAAGCCTATTGGTTGGCCACCCAAGGGGTCCAATAATAATTTAGGAGATTTAATTAATTGATTTAGCATTTATCTAGCCCTCTCTCTCAAAACGAAAAGGGGGACACTTGTCTCAAGGCTACCCTTGCTGCTTGTAATGCCTCCTGCTTGTGATTGGCTAGGCCTGGAGGGGTCCAATGAGCTTCAAGCATGAGCTACAAGGGGGGGTCGACCCAAGAAATCTAGGGGGTTTCTTAGGGGGTATACTCACCCACACACACTCACAAACACTCTCATTGTGTGCTATGAAAAGTGCAAGAGCTCCCTCTCCTTCTCCAAGAAAGTAGAGGTTGAGAGCCTACACCAACACTCTTGGATATGGAGTGCAAATCCAACCAAGAGACATTATTCAATGCTCAAGCTTGAAATCTCCTTCTTCTTCATTAATATGCTATTATGTATGCTAGCAACAAGAGTTATGATAAGTGAGGAACTAATTCTTTCTCCTACAAAATGTTTCTTCTTCCTCGTCCCTACCCTCATTCCCTGCTAGCTCTCTCCACCTTCGAAGGTGTTTGAGGTCTTGGGACTGAGGCTTGGGATAGTTAAAGCTTTCTTCAAGTTTATGTTATGTTTATGATGCATGAAGCTTTCCATCTTCATTGCATCACCTAGGTCACAAGGAACACAAAGATTGTATTGTAACAAGTCTCTCTTAATGGGAGAAATCATAATACAAATGCCTATTGGAGGGGGGACCGGCTCCACATAAATCCGGTCCTCAACTGTTGTCATGTTCTCTAAATTCTCTCTCTTGCAAAAGTATTGTTCATGCCAAGTTAACTAATTGCTATGATTATGTTGCTCTCTTCAATTATGTTCACCCGCTATGCTCACAAAGTCATTTCTCAAAAGTACTCTCATTAATTTGTGCTACTCTCAAATTAAATAGGCCAATTTCATTACATGTAATGAGCCCATATACCAATTTTCAACCCATTTGGACATCAATTGCTACCTATGATGGACTTTCTACCCAATTTGTGACCTAAAGCCTGAATCAACCCAAAAATACACTTTTTGATATCCAAATCCAAATCCAAGCACATAGCCATGTTCAATGAGCCATGCGCTACCAGCATGTCAAGTATCAACTAATTCTGATGAAAAAGACATCCTACGCGTAGGATGTCTAAATGGAAAATTTTGGCCAGATTTGCACTGTGAGCACATGCACAGCTTCACAAGTTCCTTTTAAGCTTTATTTTCAATTTTCAAGTCATTTGGATAGTTAAAACTCGATAAATTTCTCAGCTAATATAGAAAAAACGCTAACTTCGGACTACTGAGTGCAACAGGATCTATGGCAGTCGCGAAGTCATCGGCAAAGAAGAAAAGAATGACCATCAAGGATTACCTAGAAGAAGTGGAGCCCTTCGTCATACCAGAAGGAGCACTAAAGCCCACTAGCACGTGGATCTAAGAAGATCTGTTAGAGTCCAACGACCTAAAGATCTACCGAGGAGTATTCAAAGACACTGAAGGCAATGTGATCGAGCTACCAATGATGCCGCGAGAGCTCAATGAGTTCGTAAGAAGCAAGATGGCCGGGTACTTAGAGAAGATTGATCTCCACAACTACTTTGAAGTAGTACCGGCAGGGGTGGACATAAAGAGAGTCTAGAAATTCGTGACAACCATCAAAGAAGATGGAGTGGCCAAAGTAACAGATTTACAAGGCAGGCCAGAAACAGAAATAATCATCATTGAGCAGGTTGTAGCAAACGCACTAGACCTCTCTAACAAGGGGGATAGCGTAACTAAAAGAAGGGATGAGGTCAAGGTGTACAATGAGAAGAAAGGAAACTACACCTTTGAAGATATTGCAAACCCAAGGATGGCAATCATGAGCCAGTTGTACAACCAATACTTCCACATGTGTACGAAGAGGCCACAGAAGTACATAATGCCGCCAGGTGCAATTGCCACGACATTCACTTGGGCAATGACGAAAGGCACCCCAAAGATAATCAATTATGCGGCGTATATACATGACAACCTAGTAAAGATGGGTAACAAGAAGCCAACATATATTGTGCCAAGAGAACTAATCACTAAGGTGATTTATGGGGGACTACACGCAAAAGGAAGGTGGCATGAACCCCCGTCTCAGAACGACTGGCTGAGGCTAAAAGAAGACAAAGTGTTGGGATTAAAGCCCAAGTGGCCTCTTATGCGGATATGGCTGGCCGCCCGCCTAACTCACTTCCCTCTAACTCTTTGTATATACTAACTTATACTTTGTGAATACTAAGGTATTGAGAGATAACCCTTCTAACAGTTCTCTGCGTACTGTCCTGTGTAAGCTCACTGTGTGTGTGTGTGAGAGAGTCGACCCACGCTCCGCTCCACGACTTCAATTGGTATCAGAGCCTTGGTTCAATGCGGTTTTGCGCAATCGCGCGCGCGCGCACTTTTTCGGCAGATTCTGGATCCGGAGTTCGAAAATTCACACTCGGCGTTCCGGGAGCGTTTCCATGAGGCGACCTGGAGTTTTACCCCCCTTTCGAAGCCGTTTATGCCCTCAGAATTTTGTTCTGAGCACTACAACAGAAGATAGATTTTAGCCACAAAGAAATCCATCTTGTGTAGATTGGCAAGCAGGAGGTGGTCGACATCAATATCGGCATTGACATACATCACCTATTAGTCTTCAGAGCATCATCTATAGACCAGGTACACATATATATCATCAGATATATATATTGCAGTCTGCATTGCTACTTCTTGTGCTTGCCAGGTTCCAGGGGAGGTGTGGCCATACGACGGCTTGACACCACTGGCATGTATTGCAGATTGATGTACTGTGATTGTGGGTCAGCTAGTTGTGAGTCACGCTAGCAGACAGACCGCCGCAGCGGTCATAGGACAGTGATTGGTCTATTATAGGATGTATGCTAGTTCTGGGCAGTTTGCTGAGCCATCTGAGAGGGTCGTGTGTGAGGTTTTTTGAAGCCAAGCACTGGGGGTTGGGTTACCCAGTGTGAGGTGGATTAGGTTGCTGGAGTTCCCCTCTACACGCATCCTCTTCGGCGACTTTTATCCCTTAGGATGTATGACTTTGTGTAGAAACTGGATTGCATCTTATGCGTCAGGCCGTTGAGGCATTGTTCAGGGTTCAGTCTTGAGATAGATACAGGTTCTGTCATCGCCCAGAGAGGAGACAGTGTATGCTTACAGGACAGCATATTACAGAGATTTTTTAGATTTGTCACTGGTCAGCTATTTATGATTGTTTTTTGAGCTATCTTTTGGTTCCCAGAGCTCAGTTTACAGGGGAGACTGTGTCAAAAATTTTCAAAATACTGACAGTTCCTGAGGAGAGGTGTTCAGCTTGTTGATTACAGCTTGTTTACTGTGTACAGAGGCCAGTTTACAGGGGAAACTCTGCCGGATTTTTCTCAGGAGTAAACAGTTTGGCAGATATGGCATCTTCTCAAAGTGAGACTCTTTACAACATAAAGAAGCTGGATGGCACAAACTTTCCATTCTGGAAGAAGCAGATTTGACAGGTTTTGGTGCAGAAAAAACAAGTGAAGCCACTGAAGCTCAAAGGGGAGAGACCAGAAGGTATGGCTGAAGATGAGTGGGAAGAGCTTGACGAGTTAGCTTGTTCCACAATCATGTTGACACTGGCAGAAAATGTTTACTTCAACGTAGCAGAAGAGACTACAGCGTATGGCGTATGGCAAAAGCTATGTGGTATGTACGAGAAACAAAGTGCTGCTTCTCAGATTTACTGGCTCAAGAAATTGGTGGATTTGAAGATGAAGGAAGGGACAGCCATGTCAAATCATCTGAATGAATTTCACACAATTTTCAGCCAGTTAACAACACAGGAGATAGTCTTTCCAGATTCAGTGAAGGCTATGTTTCTCTTAATCACTTTGCCAGACAGTTGGGATACTTTTCGTACAGCGTTAAGTAATTCTGTCGCGCCAGAAGGTCTTACAAGTGCCAATGTAGAAGGCAACTTGCTCACAGAGGAAGTGAACAGGAAGAACATTGACAAAGGCAAAGGCAATAGTGCTTTGGTCGTTCGAGGGAGACAACAGTTTAAAGAGAAGAAGGGTAAGAAGGCACAAAACCGAAGTAAGTCTCGTGATTCGAAGTCAAAGGATGACATATAATGCTACCATTGTGGCAAGAAGGGTCACATGAAGCGAGACTGTACGAAGTGGAAACAAGAAAAAGGAAAAACAAAGAGTTCTGAGCAAGATGAAAAGAAGAGTTGAGTGAAGATTGAAGAGGTGAATGTCACAGGATCTGGTTCAGACAGTGATTCTGGTATAGCAGCTGGTGACATCTTCCTTACAAGAAATCTTGATTGTGTTTTCTTGACTGCAGAGGATGGACATGCTATGAGTGATTGGATTATCGACTCAGGGGCATCTTTACATGTTTCTCCGCACAAAGAGTGGTTTACATCATATGTGGCTACTAAAGATTATGTCAGACTTGGCAATGAGCAGGTTTGTGACATACTTGGAGTGGGAGATGTGCAGTTGAAGTTTCAGAATGGTTCTTCTTTATGGCTCAAGAATGTCAGACATGTTCCAGCAATCCGAAAGAGCTTGATTAGTACAGGGATGTTGGATGATGCGGGTTATGTGACAGTTTTTGGGAACAGCGCTTGGAAGATCTCCAAAGGTTCGATGACTGTAGCACATGGAAGCAAGTCAGGAACTTTGTACACTTTACATGTTTCAGAGGTTAAAAACCATGTAATTAATGTGATTGAGCAGCCAAGTGTGTCACTGTGGCATCGTAGGTTGGGACATATGTCAAAAAGAGGAATGGAAATACTTTCTCATTATGGTTATTTGCCTGGCTTTTCATTTCAAGATTTCGAGTTTTGTGAGCATTGTGTTTATGGTAAGCAAACACAGGAACCGCACAGATCAAAGAGGAATCGTAGGGACGAACGGTTAGCTCTTGTACACAGTGATCTATGCGGACCAATGCCTAGTTTGTCACTAGGGGGAGCAACGTACTTTTGTACATTCATAGATGACTATTCTCGCAAAGTATGGGTTTACTTCTTGAAGCACAAGGATGAGGTGCTCAAGGTCTTTAAGACATTCTTGCAGCTGGTGGAGAATCAGAGTGGTCAGAAGCTGAAGTGCTTGAGAACTGACAATGGTGGAGAGTACGTTTCCAAAGCTTTTCAAGACTTTTGTGAAGCAAAAGGGATTAAGTGGGAACCTACTGCACCATATAGTCCTTCACAGAATGGGGTTGCAGAACGTATGAATAGGACCATACAAGAGAAGGTCAGAAGCATGTTGTCAAATGCTGAGTTGCCTGATGGATTTTGGGCGGAAGCAATGGCTACAGCAGTCCATTTGATCAATAGGTCTCCTAGTAGGGTTCTGGATAAGAGTGCAGTGGCCGAGATGCTATGGACAGGCAAGGCACCTTCATATAAGCATCTCAGAGTCTTTGGTTGTGAAGCTTATAGCCATATTCCTAAGGAGTTCAGAAATAAGTTAGAACCAAAGAGCAAGAAGTGTATATTTCTTGGCTACGGAGAATCGGGCGAGATAGGTTACCGGCTTTGGGATCCTGAGTCCAGAAAGCTTATTCGTAGCAATGATGTGCATTTCAATGAAGCCAAGTTTCACGCTAATCCAGAGAAGACAGAGGAGATCAGAAGAGTTGTCTTCAGGGAAGATGGACCTAGTGCTAGCACATCAAGACAGCATGGTCAGGCTCAGGAATAGCCTATAGTGGCTAGAGCGGCAGAATCAGTTGTGGTGAGACGTTCTGAGCGTGTCTCTAAACCACCTGATCGCTATGTGCCATCTCTAAATTATGTCATGCTCACAGATTGCGGAGAACCATCTTGTTACAAGGAAGCATTACAAGTGGTTGACTCGAAAAAATGGCAGTTGGCCATGCAGTCAGAGATGACAGCTCTGCATAAAAACCAGACATGGAAGTTGGTTAAATTACCACAGGGCAAAAAGGCTCTACCTTGTAAATGGGTTTAGAGGTATAAGATCACCGCTCATGATAGTCAGCCAAAGTACAAAGCAAGGCTTGTTGCCAAGGGCTTTAAGCAAGAACAAGGCATTGACTTTGATGAAGTCTTCTCTCCAGTGGTCAAGATGACTACATTGAGATGCTTTCTTGCATTGGTTGCTATATTGGATTTGGTGTTGCACCAAATGGATGTCAAGACAGCGTTCTTGCATGGTGATTTAGATGTGGAAATTTACATGCAGCAGCCAGAAGGGTTTGTTGAGAAAGGCATGGAACATTTGGTATGCCAGTTGTTAAAGAGTCTTTATGGCTTAAAAAAATCACCGAGGGCATGGTACCATAAGTTCCACCAGTTTATGCTTTCTCAAGGCTACAAACGTAGTGAGTTCGATCACTGTCTATATACAAAGAAGGCTAAGGATGGCAGTTGGCTGATCCTTATTTTGTATGTGGATGACATGTTGATTGCTGGCAAACACTTGGAAGAAATTTTAGCTTTGAAGTCAAAGATGGCAAAATCGTTTGACATGAAAGACATGGGTGAGGCAAGTCATATACTTGGTATGCGTATTGAGAGAGACAGATCAAAGAAGTTGATTTGGTTATCTCAAACAGAGTATATTGAGAAGGTTTTGCAATGTTTCAATATGGAGAAGGGAAAGGCATTGAGTGTTCCATTTCCACCATATGTGAAACTTAGCAAACAAGATTGTCCTGTGTCTGAGGAAGAAAAGGCTGAAATGGATAAGATTCCATATGCGTCTGCAGTGGGTAGTTTGATGTATGCAATGATTGCTACACGTCCGGATATTGCATTTGCAGTGGGAGTGGTTAGCAGATATATGTCAAATCCCGGCAAGAAACATTGGGAGGCAGTGAAAGGTATCATGAGATACTTAAAACATACAAAGAGTATGCGCATATGCTATGGTAGTCAGGATTTGAGTGTCAGAGGATACACTGACTCAGATTATGCAGGAGACTTGGATAAGAGGAGATCTACATCAGGTTATGTCTTTACATTGGCTGGAGGTGCCATATCATGGCGATCTCGATTACAAGATTGTGTTACACAGTCTACTACTGAAGCTGAGTATGTTGCAGCAAATGAGGCATGCAAAGAAGCTATTTGGCTTGGTAGATTGGTAGCAGACTTGGGAATCAATGCAGACATGCCAGAGTTATATTGTGATAGTCAAAGTGCTATACAATTGGCAAAGAATCCAGTGTTCCATTCGAAGACTAAGCATATTGATGTGAAATATCACTTCATTAGGGAAGTACTTGAAGACAAGCATATACAACTGTTGAAGATCCACACCAAGGACAATCCTGCTGATCTACTCACAAAGGGACTTCCAAGAGAGGGCTTTGTGCATTGTCGTGAGTTATTGGGCATTGGATAGATGGCAGCCATGTAAATCTTTGTACATTTATGTTCATAGATTTACAGTTACTTAAAGTGCCACATTGGACTTTAAGTGGGAGGTTGTTGGGATTAAAGCCCAAGTGGCCTCTTATGCGGATATGGCTGGCCGCCCGCCTAACTCACTTCCCTCTAACTCTTTGTATATACTAACTTATACTTTGTGAATACTAAGGTATTGAGAGATAACCCTTCTAACAGTTCTCTGCGTACTGTCCTGTGTAAGCTCACTGTGTGTGTGTGTGTGTGAGAGACTCGACCCACGCTCCGCTCCGCGACTTCACAAAGAGGACGAGCCACAAAGAGCACCAAGGGTTGCCACAAGACTCAAAAGACGGCTAGAGCCCATCCTAGAAGATCAGCACGAGCAAAAGAAGGGGAAGAAAGAGTTTGCCCAAGTGCTGGTGAAAGAATCAAAGTCAAAAAAAGCGTCAAGATTAGAGAGGCTGATGGAGAGCTTCAGAGCAGACAGAGCCCTTAAAGGTGATTTAAGTGAACTCTGGAAGCCTTCTATAGAAGCTATGTCGGGATCATCCAGAAGAGTGCAAAGGGACATATTCGAGGATTATATCACGAATTTTGAGATTCTTGATGCCGCATCAGAGAATATACCGCATGTCCCTTTCATAGAGGAGGAAGTGGAGCAAATACGGCAGAAACTGCTAGATGAGCAAGATATCCAAGAGAGAGAAAGAAAAACTAAAGCAGACAGAGATTTAAAGGGCAAGCCTACATCTCTACCGGCCAGCCCTAAACCCAGCCCACAGCCCTCACCACCGCCCTCACCACCTCCTAGCAGCCCTCCACAAGAAGATAAAGAGGCTGAAGACAAACCAGACGAATGGAAAGAGTCCAAGCAAGAGCAGAGCTAGGAGCCGAAGCCAAAGGAAGAGGCTAAGCCTCGAAGTGAGCAACAAGAATCGGATGATTCATATCACACATTTTTGGACCTGCTAGCTGGAGGATATACAAAAGAAGAGGCTTCCACAGTCGCATTTGACTTGGCAAGCACATGGCCTAAGGAAAAAATGCAAGGCATCAGGCTAGTGGAACTAAAAGAAATTTCCAAAGATACAGTGGATCTGCACCCGCCCACCAACGACTGGGATGTGGTGATGACGAAGCTAACCGGGTTGAGAGCGCAGTCCATGGCTTCAGAAAGTGAGATGGCAGCTCTCAAGGGCACGGAAAGAAAGATAAAGCTGAAAGTGGATTCTCTACAAGGACAAAGCCAAAGGCAGAAAGAGAGAGAAGCTGAGCTACAAGCCAGCCTAGCAAGGGCACTGCAAAGATGCCAGGCAATGGAGGAAGAAAATCAAGCAGCAGCAAAAAGAATGCAAGGAGTTGAGGAGGAATGTCAGCAGGTCAACAAATCACTGATAGATGCCGAGAGGGAAAGAGATAACCTGACCCTACAGCTGGCGGAAGAGTCTAAATAAGTTGAAGCCATGAGAAATGCCAAAGAAAAGGTGGAGATAGATCAAGAAGCCAGCCAGGATGAGGTCCTTGAGCCCAAGGACCAACTCAAAGTGAAAGATCAGACCATCCAGAGGCTGCGGGCGTCCCCTGCCAAAGTCAGAGCTACTAGCTCGACTCACATCACTACGGAAAGTCAACTCTATGAAAAACAGATGCAAGAACTGCAGAAGGAGCTGACTCTAGAGAAAAAGCAAAGATTGATGATGGCAGAAGGGTCTATCGTCATGCAAACAAGAATGGAAGAAGACCAAAAATCCCTGCAAGAGGAAGTAGAAAGTATAAAAAGAAAGCTCGAAGAGGCGGATAGAATAAACGCCGAATTAAATGACCTCCTCGTGAATATGGGAGAAGCAGCTGAATCAGAAAAGCAAAAACTCCTAAAGCAGATTGAGGAGCTGCGAGGATAGTAAGCAGGAGAGCAAGAGGGCACAGGGCCAGCAGCCAATGAGGGCATCAATTTAGAGAATGTGGCAGATCCGGTGGACACGCCTATGCAAGAGGAAATCCTAGAAGGATCCTCTCAAGAGCCACAGGATCTAACACAAGAAGAGGAAGAAAAGTTGCGTAAAGCAATAGAGGTGGAGATCAGAGAGACAACAAAGGAAGCCTTGGAGTGGGAGCAGAGGGTTTTCAAGTCCATGAACATTCAGAAGATCGACGCCAGCAACCTCAGGCGCGAATGGCTTCAACCCTCTCTCACATATCCATTGCTGAAATATGCAGCAGCCACCATCAACAAGCGGATAAGAGAAGAGCCGACCGTACCACTTTACAACGCAGATACCTCACAACCAGAAGGGGTCAGGCTAATTGTTGACTCTCAGCCAAAATGGAGGAAGGCCTAGCTCACAAAGTACCCACAATACCTAATCCACTTGGTAGAGGCACTGAAAAACATCAAAGACAAGCTCAGCTTTTGTCCTCTACCAAGGATCAGGACGTGGAAAGAACATGAGATCTTGCAAACTGAGTTACCCTAAGCTGCCAGGCTTGAAGGCAGGTGATAGAATAAGTGTCCAATACATGGTGAAAACCCTAACGAGCACCATCAAATTGTTCACTAGCTCACCTGACCTTACGTGCATCATGATGAAGAAAATCTGCAGAACAATTTTAGCAGTATTTGAGACTTTCAAGCCAGGCCAGGTGACAGACAACATATTTTTCTTCTAGGATACTTATAGATGCGCTTATGATCTGTCTGGTCAGCCTTCCAAGGAGTTGATACCTGCGTTGTATCAAAGGATAATGTTTCTACCATCCTATCACCTCTAGGCCTTTGAAGAAGCGTTCTACACAGACTTCTTCACAATAAAACTGACATTTTCGGGCCAAGTATGATGAACCTGCATGCAAGATACGAGTCACTAATTATCAAGATGCGTGAAACTATACGATGAAAAAGCGGATCAGCGCCCATGTTGGGGACGACATGAGCAAGGAGGGGGGGAGTGTTAGAAGCTCGACATACCCCACGGCAACTAACTACTCGGAAGATTATTATTTTTGTAATTATTCATTCATTCAGGAAAACTTGATTTTTCACCTTGTAAATATTGGGACTTACAAAAGTTTCCATATTGTATCCCAGTTTTGATAGTTAGATTGAGTAGATGGATAATTTTGGAACTTTAGGGTTTGAGAATTGTAAGGTATATATACCACTTTTTGACCTTAATGAAAAAACCTTTTTGTCATTTTTAAAAACAAGTTTTGAAGTCTGTGAGTGATCGTACCGTGTACGAGAGAGAGTGTGAGCTTCATCTTGACGCTACGTGTGCACCGGTGGTTGGAATCGAGTGCGGAGAAGTGCAGCATGTTGCCCCCGACGAGAGCTACGCGCCAATACCTACATTGCGCGTGTACAGTCCGGTTTTGCGAGCTCCTTCTACGAGCTTCATCTAGTGATTGGGTGAGCATACGTTGTCCAATTTTGCATTACAGCATATCCACGCGTTCACATTGAGTAGAGATACACATTAGGCACTTTAGATTTTGGAAACAAAGACCTGTAAATTTCGGCTAGTCATCCTACGTGATTCTGCACCGGGTGTTTTGGGTTGGGGTTTTGGTTCACAGACCTTAGGGAGAGCGACCTATTGGTATTAGTGGGGTCTACTTCAAGTTGTATGGTGTTTCGAGATTGTTTGATGGGTGTTCGGCTCTAGAAAGCGTTGTAGGAAGTTTCCTCTTATGCACTTTTGAAGGCTGTGACTTAGACAATTGGTAGAGGCCTCTGTAGGAATTAGTTAGGAGTCGGTCGAGTGTAGGTTGACACCTTATGCTTTCTTCCACGCGCCTGTAGGTCGAGATTCGTCCTTAACTGTTAGGTGAGTTCTCGTTGTGCTGACGTCCATCGCGGCATATCTGTCCAACAGGCAGCAAGTGGAATTGCAGAGGGACCTGCATCTCGTGCCAGATGGGATGTAAGGTATTTTCTTTGTCTTTTTGATAGTGTTTAATTAACAAATCTTGCTCAATTGTTTAATTATTTCTCTATTTCTTTTTAGGCTTTTCTTCGTTGGCAAGAATGAGTGCAGCAGCAAGTTGGATTGCTAAACAGGCACACATGGTCGTGTACTCTAATTCAATTTATGATTGCTGGATAAAAATCATTGAAAGGCCAGAAGAGGAGAATAAGAAACCCCCAACAACTGTATTTAGATACCTTTGTGGCCTTGAGGAATCAGAGGTAAAGACTATTCAAGAAGAGATAACAGATGAGAATATTTTACTGTCAAAGAGTGCAAAGGATGGTGATGCAACTGACAGGTATGATCGAATCAAGCAGTTGAAGCAAGACAAATTGATTCAAGATGCACTTCTTGAAGGCTTCAACAATTTGAATGAGTCTTCACCATGTAAAGACTGGATGGAGGTGGTCAAAATGTATAACATCAATGATGTTGTTTATAAAACACTTTTAATGCTATGCGAGGAATGGCTCAGATCTAGTTTGAAGCGTGGAACAAAGAAAATGGCTTTTCTAGATGGATCAATAAAATACATGCAATGGGAAATTCACCTTCAAAAGGAGAAAATTGAGCCTAGAAATTTTCCATGGTCAATCTATGTGGTAAGCCTACAAATGGAAGGCAATCTCTACTTGATGCGCCACTTCAATAATAAAGTGCCTATTGGCTTATGTGTTTTAGATATTACAAAAAACATTGGAGGCAATTTGAAGTGGAGTGAGGAGACATTTAACAATCCTTTCGATGGAATCTTGTCTATTGCTGGAGGGTCAACAAATCCTGGATTTGTCTTTCTTGCATTTGTGGATTTCACTAACTTCACAAAATTGCAATGTGCCTTTCACGCCGTGGGAGATAATCTGAGCTACCATTGTTGTGGTACATTGCATCACTTTCCATCAGCTCCTTGCAAAGGATCAATTCAATTCCTAACATTTATTGCCTTCTTGGGACAAGGCAATACATTTGAAGACCTGAGAAGAAGATCAGAGGAACAGCCCATGCCAATTGATTGTTCTCTTCTTCACGTATCAGATAAAGATATGTCAGATTTGCAATATTTGGAGGCCAAAAAAAGACCTTTGGTCAAGCACTACATTCGTACATATTGTTTTGAAGACCACAAGCTTTTTGATGTTTTTGGTGATGGCTCCTTGGTTGCACAAGAAGGAATACAACAGAAAAAAGAAGTTATATGCTTAGTTGACAGTGTGGAGGAGGAAAAAGACGTGGAGACTATGCTGCTAGACTTTGTTAAGTCTCATGAAGATATAGAAAAATGGGTTGGGACTTCAACAATCCACTTTGCAATCAGATGACACTATGCCTATTACAAAGGAGTGCTCTCCAGGAAGAGAAGAAGAAGAAGAACAACAACATCCTCTGTCATTGGAGGACTTTTTGGAAATGGAGACACGTATGTTTTGAGTTTCTTGTGCATGTTAGTGTTTCTTGTTGCTGATTTGATACTCTTAATGTTAGATTTTGCTTTATTTAGTATTGATTGAGTTTGTATTTTTTATCTCAAGCATTCAAGGTTTGAATGTAAATAGTAAATTACTTGAGTTTTTGAATGGTGGATCTTTAGACTAAAACTATAGCCTTTAATACTCACGAAGACTTCATTACTTATGAGCTTGAGCTCGATAAGTTTTGGACCTTTTATCAATACCCCCTTGATATGATACATTAGATCCTAGCATGGTTAAATGGTGATGCTTCATAAATTGAACCTAGCTTAGACAGGTGCTGGAGCCTAAGTTTAAACTAACCTTTCTAGAAGGGAGCTTATGTTTGGACTTTGAGAACTAGCATAAGTAATCAATTAGAGCATAGATTAAGGCATAGCTTGACAAAAGGTGGACCTTACATGGATCCTAATTTCAAGAGGTGTGGTAGACCTTCAAACCAAGCTCATATAGCTTGGACATGTGGTGGACCTTGCATGCAGACTAGTTTAGACAAGTGTGGTACACCTTGTAACCAACACCCATTTGTTACATTAGCTTGGACAAGTGGTGGATCTTGATTTTATGTATCACTGGAGCATATTTTGGACAGGTGGTAGACCTGGTTTCTCTCCATGCTTCAATGGAGAGAAACATTAGCTTGGACAAGTGGTGGACCTTGCTTTTATGTTTCAAAGGAGAATATTTTGGACAAGTGGTAGACATTGTTTCTCTCCATGCTTCAATGGAACCCACCTTAGACAAGTGAAGTACCTTGAAACCAAACCCCCATAATACAACATATTAAATAGGTTGGAAAATTGGTGGGATATGAAACCATCCATGATAGAGCATAGTATAGGTGAAAACGTAGTGGTCCTTATATCAATTACCCATGCATAGCTTGGACAAGTGGTGGACCTTGATTCTCTCTATGTTTCAATGGATCCTATCTTGGACTAGAGATATATCTTACTTATTTCCATGTTTCAATGGATTCTAGCTTGGATAAGGAGTGGACCTTCAAACAAAACTCCATAGCATAGCATATATTAACAATTCATGGGTTTTATAGAGATTTTCTTGCCTATTTTGGAGATTTGGTAGAACTATCTTATCCATGCTTCAATGGATCTGAGGTTGGACAAGCGGAGCTGGAGAAGTGGTCAGCCTTAAAATGAAACCTCCCATGATACAACCCATCATAGATCCTATATGTAGTGGACCTTGAAACTCTTTTATGTCCCTAGCTTAGGAGAAGCATTGCACCCTTGATTATATCCATACATGAAGGCAAGGTTGGACAAGTGGTGGACCTTCAAACCAAACTCTCTATGCAATAATAGGCAAGTGGTGGAGCTTGTTTTCTCCATGTTCCAATGGAGCCTAGCTTAGACAAACAATGGATCTTTCTTCTGTCCATGTTTCAATGGATCCTAGCTTAGAAAAGTGGTGGATCTTTGCTTCTCTCCATGTTCCAATGGACCATAGCTTAGACAAGTGGTGGACCTTGAAAAAAAACCCTCATATACAGCATACTATGGGGTTTTCATGTTTCAATGGCACCTAGCTTGGACAAATGGTAGAGCTTGATTTTATTCATGTTTCAATGGATCCAATCTCAGCCAAGTGGTGGACCTTGAAACCCCCCCCCCCCCCCCCCCCCCCCCCATGTACAACATATCTAGGTTTTGAAAGTACTAGGAGAAAATAATAGCTTTGATAAGTGGTGGACCT
Source organism: Adiantum capillus-veneris (assembly GCF_014529385.1). Lineage (NCBI taxonomy): Eukaryota > Viridiplantae > Streptophyta > Polypodiopsida > Polypodiales > Pteridaceae > Adiantum > Adiantum capillus-veneris. Next base: position 48,088,751 of record NC_140944.1, on the reverse strand, counting down.
TGCTTCTCTCCATGCTTTAATGGAGCCGAGCTTGGACAGATGTTGGAGAGAAGATGGTTGCCCATGAAATAAGACCATGCATGCTATAATCAATCATATGTTGTACACATGGTGGACCTTGCAATTGTTTTATATGCCTAACTTGGACAAGTGGAGGACCCTTGATTACCTCCAGATATCAACAACAAGCCAAGTTTGGACAAGTGTAGTACCACCAAACCAGAATCTCTATGATACAATAGAGTATAGGTAGTACACGTGGTGAACCTTGATATCAAACCATCCATGCTACAGAGATGATAGGTTTCACATGTGGTGGAACCTTGTATCAATGTTCTATGTGTAGTTTTTGACTAGTGATAGACCTTGAAACTAATCCCTCTAGGCTACAAGAAAAAAGAGATGGATGAGGAGGCTAGACTACTTTTGTTGCATCAACGCATCCCATGTTACCACATATACTATAGGGTTCTTGGATAAGTGTTGGATCTTTTGTCAATGCTCCATGTCTAGCTTGGACTATGTCCATGTATGCATTGAGACTATTTGTCAAGTTGAAGCAGGAGAAGAGTTGTTTGCTGAATATGACTTTACTTGACATTTGTAAAGTATTGTACATGGATGGAAATCTCAAGTACATGCATCATTTTCATTTTTCATGGATGAAATCTCAAGTGAATATAACATTTGATTATGTTTAGTTTATGCTCAACGAGAATCTAGAGTGCTCTTATGCTTTGTGTGTTGTCTAACTTATTTGATTATCTTGGCCATAGAATCTTGATTATACTCTAGATTTGTGATAAATCTTACCAAAATTTAATCAATGTCTAGGTTGGACAAGTGGTGGGGCTTCAAACATTAGTGTCTTAAACAAGTGGAGTTATCTTACTTGAATAAGTGGTGGACTTTGAATCCAAATCTAAGCCAAATCTCTAATTGTTTGCTTGTAGTCTAGGTTGGACATTTGGTGGACCTTGTATCCATGTTTCCTCAACAAGTTGTGGCTTTTAGTTTTCACTTTAAGTACTCATCTTTAATAAACTGTAGGATGGAAAATGTTGAGTTAGTAGATTGTATTTTAAACAAGTGGTGTTTTGTGTACGAATGCTGAAAATGGTTGCAAGGATTCTAACAACGACTTTACCTTAGATAAATTTCTTACTAGGAGTTCTACATGTAAATATGGTGAATAAAATTCTAGTGGTTTTGAGATACCATTTGTGTGTCTGTTTTCTTAGATTCACAAACAGGGATGGATAATGCTCCTATGGTTCTGTCAACAACTATAGAATCCATAGATTCTGTGGTTTCTGAAGTGCCCAAGATGGGTGATATTTCTATACTAGAGTCTAGTGTTGTGCAACTTGAGCAAGCTTGCAATAATGAGAACCAAGAAATCGATGCTTCAAAAATTCAACATACATCAAAAGAGACTGAAAAGTCCACTCACGAGCTATTGCCAATTGCTAATACTTCATGTAGTGTAGATGTTGAGAAATCCATGCTTACAATTATATTAGATTTAAATGGTCAATTGTTGAAACGTTCCCCTCAACAATCCTCACACCACAACTCAGTGCAAATGGATTCAAAAAGATATATTATACTCAGGCCAGGTTGCATACAATTCTTAAAGACTATTTTACAAAGGTTTAATGTTGCAATTTGGTCGACAGCTACTAGGAATAATGTGTATCAAATCCTTGCAGCACTAAACAACTTAGTTGAGGATACATTGCCTTTCTTTGAAATTTGGTCGCAAGATGTTTGCTACACCGCTCAAACTCAAAAATTATTTAGAACCGACAATCCAAACGTTGAGGCAATGTTCAAGACTTTAGCCAAAATTGCCATGGGGTTTGAATGTGATCCACAAAGAACAGTGCTTATTGATGACTCTCCTTACAAGGGATGTATTTCACTAGCAAACAATTGCATTTTTCCACCACAATTTGATGCTCAGAAGATGGTTGACAATATGCTCTTGGAGGAGCTACTGCCATACTTGTTTCAGCTTGATGAGAGAAGGGATGTGCGTGATTTAATTGCTTCTAATCATTATGGACAACCTATAGTGACAAATGATAGTGAATACAAACAAATCATGGAGTATTGGAAGCAGAAAAATGATGTTTTCTCAGCTAAGGTGTTTTTTACAAGAAGAATACCACCTACAAAAGGTGACAGAGATGAAACTATCATTGAAGACGCAAGTGACACAAGCCACCGCAATGAAATGAGAGCCCAAATACAAGAGATCTTGGCAAAGGAGCGTACACCCATTGAAAGCATGAAGGCATCACGATTGACCACTTTAGCTAGGCAATTGGGTTGTAACACAAAAGGAGTTTTGAAGGCAGCCACAGCAAAGGCTTATATAAATAAGGTGAAAGCTGAGAACAATCTTCTAAGGTTGGATAGAAACCAACCCTAAGGTACTAGTGACATTTCATATATTCTTGATACACATGCTTGAACACTCATGTGCATGGTATCTAGCAAATCTTTCTTTTTATTCCTTCCTACAAGATCTTACAAAGGATACTACTAGATGGAGCTCAATCAATAGAGATTTTGATATTTTTGCTCAAAATAATGAAGCAGTCACCTACATTTTTTGTTTATCAATTTCTTGAGAGACTTTTTTTTAATTTGTAATCATCAAATGAAATGAAAAGTATCCTTCTTATTAAGATTGCTGATCTTTTTCTTGTTCAAAACTTTCAATTGTGATTTATAGTTTTGTTAGCATTAGATTGTGCTTTTGTAGTTTGAAAAAAACTGTCAAAGATCCAAGTCTTTTTGGCTTTACTTAAGTTATTAATTGTGAAAGATCCAGGTCTTTTTTCTTTACCTAAGTTATTGATTGTCTATGTAATAGTCCTTAAAACAATATCGGATGGCTTTCTTGCTCCCATGTCTCACATTGGTCTTTAGGTAAGACAAGTGTTGACCTTGAAAGTATGGTCTCATATCTCAATCACGTGAAGAGACATGAAGCTTAAATATCACTACTATGTATCTAGTGTTAAACTCCATCGAGACGAAGATACTAGAGTGCCAAATTGCAGTCTAGTTTGAGTGAAAATCCATTTGAGCTAAAGTAAAACTTATAGTGCCTTGTTTTTCTAGGATTCTACCCCATTAGAATCTAGCAAAAACCAATTAAGACTCTTTTGGAGCTTAGATAGGACAATTCGTGGAACTTAAGAAACTTATTATTGAGTTAGAGTCTAGTTTAGATAAGCCAAAGATCTTCAAACCAGCACTTGACTTTCTTACTATTCAATATTCAAAGTCCCTTGAGGCTAACAAATTACATACCTACTTGTAACCTAACTAATGAGTAAGTATATAGAGCTAAGTAAGTATATATAATGAGTCTTCAAACTAATAAACCAAGGTAAGAGAGTAGCAAGGTCCACTACTTGTCCAAGCTCAGCTCTAGACAATATAGAAAGATGCTAGTTCTACTAGTTGTCTAATTATAGGCATAGAGAAATGATAGAAGGTTGACCACTTGTCCAACCTATCATCTCTAATAAGATGGGAGGTTTGGCCTTAAGATTCACCATGTAACCAACCTATACATCATTGTATTATGAAGAGTAGAAAAGCAAAGCTCCACCACTTGTCTAAGCTAGTTCTAAAATCCACATGGAGATAAGCAAGCTCCACCATTTATCGAAGCTCTCTTCCATTAAAACATGAAAAAACTTAGCTATGTTGTACAGGGGGGACTTTTTTCCAAGGTCCACCACTTGTACAAGCTAGGATCCATTAGAACATGGAAATAAACAAAGCTCCACCACTCGTCCAACCTTTAGAGTTGCAAAGTGTATGGGTTGTCTAAACTAGGTATGGGAAAATAATTGAAGGTCCACCACTTGAAACATGGAGAGAAGCAAGCTCCACCATGTCTCCAATATGCTAGACTCCATTGAAACACCTTAAACCCATGATATTTTGTACATAGGGGATGTACATTCAAGGTCCACCACTTGTCCAACCTAGTATCCCTAGTAGCTTGATAGGTTTGGTCTCAAGATTCACCACTTGTCCACTCTATGTCATTGTATTAAAAAGGATTGGGTGTTAAGGTCCGCCACTTGTCCAACCTATAAGGTTATATTTTAAATGGTATTTTTTCTCACAACTTGAACTACCCATGATATGTTTTACATGGGCGTTTTGTTTCAATGTCCGCCACTTGTTCAAGTTGACTCTATTGAAGCATAGAGAGAACCAAAGGTCCACCACTTGTCCAAGCTAGTCTATATTGAAACATGGAGATAAGGATGATCCACCATTTCTCCAAGATAGGCTTCATTGAAACATGGAGAGAAGCAAGCTCCACCATGTCTCCAAGCTAGGATCCATTTAAATACCCTAAACCCATTTTATTTTGTACATGGGGGGTTTTATTTCAAGGCCCATCACTTGTCTAACCTATTATCCCTAGTAGCACGAGTGGTTTGGTCTCAAGATACACCACTTGTACACTATGTCATTATATTAAGAAGAACTACGTGTTAAGGTCCACCACTTGTCCAACCTATAAGGTTATATCTTAAATGGTATCCTTTATCACCACTTGAAATACCCATGATATGTTTTACATGGGGGTTTCATTCCAAGGTCCACCACTTGTCCAAGCTATCTCTATTCAAACATAGAGAGAAGCAAAGGTTCACCACTTGTCAAAGCTAGGCTCCGTTGAAACATGGAGATAAGTAACCTCCATCATTTTTCCAAGATAGGTTCCATTCAAACATGGAGAGAATCAAGATCTACCATGTCTTTAAGATGCTAGGCTCCATTGAAACACCCTAAAACCATGATATTTTGTACATGGGGTGTTTACATTCAAGGTCTACCACTTGTCTAACCTATTATACCTAGTAGCATGAGTGGTTTGGTCTTAAGATTCACCATTGATCCAGTCTATGTAATTATATTAAGAACAACTGGGTGTTAAGGTCCACCACTTGTCCAAACTATAAGGTTATATCTTAAATGGTATCCTTCACCACTTGTCAAGGTCCATCACCACTTTTCCAACTTATAAGGTTATATATTGAATGATATTTTTTCTCATCACTTGTAATTTCCATGCTATGTTTTACAAAGGGTTTTTGTTCCAAAATCCACCACTTGCCCAAGATAACTCTATTGAAACATAGAGAGAAGCAAAGGTCCACCACTTGTCTAAGATAGGCTCCATTGAAACATGGAGAGAAGGATGCTCCACCACTTCTCCAAGATAGGTTCCATTCAAACATTGAGAGAAGCAATCTCCACCATGTCTCCAAACTAGACTCCATTGAAATACCTTAAACCCATAATATTTTGTACATGAGGGGTTTACATTCAAGGTCCACCACTTGTCCAATCTATTATCCCTAGTAGCATGAGTGGTTTGGTCTCAAGATTCACCACTTGTACACTCTATGTCATTATATTAAGAAGAACTATGTGTTAAGGTCCACCACTTGTCCAACCTATAAGGTTATATCTTAAATGGTATCCTTTCTCACCACTTGAAATTCCCATGATATGTTTTACATTGGGGTTTCATTCCAAGGTCCACCACTTGTCCAAGCTAGGCTTATTGAAACATGGAGAGAAGGAACCTCCACCGTTTCTCCTAGATAGGCTCCATTGAAACATGGAGAGAAGTAAGTTCCACCATGTCTCCAAGATGCTAAGCTACATTATACCCATGATATTTTGTACATGGGGGGTTTACATTCAAGGTCCACCACTTGTCCAACCTATTATCCCTAGTAGGTTTGGTCTCATGATTCAGCACTTGACCTCTCTATGCCATTATATTAAGAGGATTTGGGTGTTAAGGTCCACCACTTGTCCAACCTATAATGTTATAACTTGAATGGTATTTTTTCTCACCACCTGTAATACCCATGACATGATTTACATGGGGGTTTTGTTCCAAGGTCCACCACTTGTCCAAGCTAACTCTATTGAAACATAGAGAGAAACAAAGGTCCACCACTTTTCCAAGCTAGGCTCCATTGAAACATGGACCTTAATACCAAATTATTCCTAGTATCATGAGTGATATTTTGTACATCGGTGGTTTAAATTCAAGGTCCACCACTTGTCCAACCTATTTTCTCTAGTAGGTTTGGTCCCAAGTTCACCACTTGTCCAACTTATAAGGTTATATATTGAATGGTATTTTTTCTCACCACTTGTAATGCCCATGATATGTTTTACATGGGGGTTTTGTTCCAAGGTCCACCACTTTTCCAAGATAACTCTATTCAACCATGGAGAGAAACAAGGTCAACCACTTGTCCAAGCTAGCTTCATTGAAACATGGAGATAATGATGCTCCACCTTTATCCAAGATTGGCTCCATTGAAACATGGAGAGAAGTAAGCTCCACCATGTCTCCAAGATGCTAGAGTCCATTGAAATACCCAAAACCCATGATACTTTGTACATGGGGGGTTTACATTCAAGGTCCACCACTTGTCCAACCTATTATCCCTAGTAGCATGAGTGGTTTGGTCTCAGGATTCACCACTTTTTCACTCTATATCATTATATTAAGAAAAATTAGGTTTCCATATCTAAATGGATCTTTGCTTGGATAAGTGGTAGACCTTGAGACCTAAATACCCATTCTACACTAGAGCATTTGTTAAGCCTTATGCACTTCAAGCATACCTTTAACAACAAGTAGTAGTTATTAGTTGACTTAAGTCTAGTTGAACTCCATGGTATTGAGACTAAGAGAGAGTGTAGCATAAAAAAGAGTCAGGATTTTAATTTCACTTTCTTTCTATTAATGAGTAGATCATAGATGGATTTTGGTATCTAATAAAACCTTAGGGTAGATAATGTAAAACTCATGTCTATTGTTGTGTTTTCATTAAGTGTTCTTGTTCTTTAATTACAGAAGCATTACAGAAAAATGGATTGGCTATATGCTGGCATAAATTGAAGAAAACTATTGAATTAGCCATCCAACCTCCTCCAAGAATTTTTCCAAGGAATCAACCACCTCCTTATCACCTACCGCTTGCTTTAAAGGACATCAAAAGAGTACTTATCTTGGATCTAGAGGGGTTACTTCTCAAGACAATTGAAATGAAACATGGAGATTCTATGCCAGCTTGGGCTCAACACATGCGACTTGTGGAGGATACAGATGAAGTTTATCATGTGGTGTGACCAGACGCAGAAAGTTTTTTGGATTTTTGTGCTGAATACTTTGAGCTATGGATATGGAGTTGCTATAACTTAACATGGGTGCAACGCATCACACAAAAATGTTTTCCTGAGCAGTATACCAAGTTCAAGGTGTTTATGAGTAACAAAAATTACCAAAATCTAAATATCATGTTAGGATTTACAAGGGTTTATCACAAATATTTGAGTGATATTTGAGGATTTGGATGCAAACAATACCTTAATTTTTAATGACACTCCATATAGGGTGATGTGGAACATGCCAGGGACATATCTTATATTTCCAAAGATGTGGAGGAAAACTTCCAAGCAACTTCAAAACTTCTTGCAGAGAACCATAATTCCATGGTTGGTAGGATGGTTGTATGCAAGAGATAAGACAATCTATACATACAACACAATTGTAAATCAGTACAGTCATTCTGAGAGAGATTATGTCCTTGGTGTGTACTTGTCAACACGAAAGCATTGAATAAATATTGCCATAAGATGCTTTTTTTATTCTAGTGTGTATCTTTCAACATTTGTATAATTTGATATAGTCTTTTAAAAAAAAAACAAAGGTGTGTCAATTCTATGAACACTTCAATGGAGTGCACCCTATTCTAAGGGGACTTCAATGTACTATTAGAGTGCATCCTATTGTAAGGGGACTCTGATATATTGCTAGAGTAAATTTTTGGGGACTCATTTTTTATTTGATTGGGGCCTATGTTGGATCATATAGTAAAAGAAATTCATTTTTTGTCAATTCATATCGAGGTTGCATTTATTTGTAACTAGGAGAGAATTGATGTTTGATGTCAAAATAAAACTTGTAAGTGTGGATCAGAGAATCCATGGACTTTAAATATGTGAGAGGGATCTTTTTCTTGGGCACAAATGTTTGCTTCAAGAATTTTATCATTACATCCTTTATGTGAAAGAGTTTTAGAACCTAAAAGACGTTTAAAAGAAAACTATAGAATCTAAGTGCATGTATTCTTGAATGGCTTGAAAGTTGATGTATACATGCATTTCGCCTTGATGAAGGTTTAGATCTAACAAGATGCAAAGCTAGAAATCTTGGACGTTACCTTTGTCAATTTGGTATGAAATAACATATTTAACTTTCTTTTCTTATGGGTGGAAAATATATTGTTATGTGCATTTGGAACCTAATTGCTTGACCTTCAAACCAAGATTCCTATGTTATTTTTTCATATACTTTTTTGTAATGGATTAAGATTGTGGATACAAGGTCCACCACTTGTTCAAGCTAGATCTAAGAAAGTATATATACCGAGTCTTCAAACTAGTAAACCAAGGGAAGAGAGAAGCAGGGCCCATCACTTGTCCAAGCTCATCTCTAGACAACGTAGAGAGATGCTAGGTCTACTAATTGTCTAATATAGTCATGGAGAAATGATAGAAGGTTGATCCACTTGTCCAACCTATCATCTCTAGTAAAATGGGAGGTTTGTCCTTAAGATTCACCATGTAACCAACCTATACTTCATTGTATTATGAAGAGTAGAAAAGCAAAGCTCCACCACTTGTCTAAGGTAGTTCCAAAATCAACATGGAGAGAAGCAAGCTCCACCATTTGTCCAAGATAGGTTCCATTAAAACATGGAAAACCTCATATATGTTGTACATGGAAGATTTTTCCAAGGTCCACCACTTGTCCAAGCTAGGATCCATTAAAACATGGATAGAAACAAGGCTCCACCACTCGTCCAACCTTTATAGCTGCAAAGTGTACCAGTTGTCTAAACTAGGCATGGGAAAATAATAGAAGGTCCACCACTTATCCAATATATTATCTCTAATAGCATGGGAGGTTTGATCTCAAGATTTAGGAATTGGATGACCTGTATTTCATTGTATTATGATGAATTTGGTTTTAAGGTCAACTACTTATCCCAGCTATAAATTTATATCTTGAATGTTATTCCTTCCCATCACTTAGAAACCAATAATATGTTGTACATGGGGGGGTTTGTTACAAGGTCCACCACTTGTCCAAGCTAGTTTCATTGAAACATGGATGAAGGCAAGCTCCACCATTTGTTAAAGCTAGACTCCATTGAAATCTAGAAAATCCATGCTATGTTGTACATGGGGGTTTTGTTTTAAGGTCCAACACTTCTCCAAGCTTTTAATGATTCATTGAAACATGGAGAGGAGAAACACTCCACCACTTGTCCAAGCTAGGAAACATTAATAGTAGTTCGTTTAGTTTGAAGATCCACCACGTGTCTAAGATAACTCTATTGAAACATAGAGAGAATCAAAGGTCCACCAATTATCCAAGCTAAGCTCCATTGAAACATGGATAGAAGCAAGCTCCACCATTTCTCCAAGATAGTCTCCATTGAAACATGGAGAGAATCAAAGGTCCACCATTTCTCCAAACTAGGCTCCAGTTGTCCAACCTATAAGGTTATATCTTAAATGGTAATCTTTCTAATCACTTGGAATACCCATGATATGTTTTACATGGGGGTTTTGTTCCAAGGTCACCACTTGTCCAAGCTAACTCTATTGAAACATAGAGAGAAGAAAAGATCCACCACTTTTCCAAGCTAGTCTCCATTGAAACAAGGAGAGAAGAAAGCTCCATCATTTCTCCAAGATAGGCTAACCTGGATAAGTGCACCTTGAAACCAACCTTCCTACGAGGAAATAGAGCATATGTTACATATTTTATGTATGCCCCATGCCTCAAATTAAGAAGTTCTAGATTAGAAGTGGACCTTGCTTGAATGTCACATGCAATAAATTAAGAAAAAAATAGCCAAGTGGATTGTATTCCTCAATGGATCCTTGCTTTCACAAGTTGTGAACCTTGAGTCACTTTTACATTAACTTGGACAAGTGGTGGACCTAGAAACCAAGCTCTCCATGTTGAGATAAGTTGTAGGTAGGACAGTAGAACATAGACAATGATAATGGATGCAATATACTCATCTTCTAATAATCCAATTGATTGAAACCATGGTATTTTAGTTTTTTTCATTGTGTATTGTATGTGCATAAAGTGGAATGAGACCTTAAGAAAACTCAAATTTCGACAAAATCTCTATATTTTGTACATGATATATTGAAAGTTGTCCAACCTGGGAATTGGGATTTTCCCACTTTACCTAATCTGGTCTTTTTATGTCCTTCGACACTTTTGTGTCCTGTTAAGTGACCAATTTGCTTGAATTATTTAAAACTATGAAAATGAATTTCTAGGTGCTATATATCCACAAAGTTGTCTTATGAGCTGAAAAAAACTTAACATTTTTTTTGGAAATCAATCGCACCATTAACCTTACTCTTGGACAACATTTTTGAACCTAAACTGTGTGAAAAAACGGGTCCTGTTTTTTGATTTTTCTCAAATTTTGCAACTATACCACTCTAAACTTCATGTTTGTGAGGTTTAGATTGCTAGAGGATAAGCCTTCATAGTTCTTAACATGTTTTGATGCTTCTAGGGAGAACTAAGTGTTAAAATTGAAAGTTATGACCAACCTACAAGAATTACATAATCCTATTTTTTAACCAAAGTTAGTACTTTTATGATTTCTTTTGGTGGCTTTCTTGATATCCAAATGCAATTGTGATTGTGTAAGTGGCATGTATAACATAAAGCTAATCTTTCTTGAGTTTTTGGGGGACCTAATATGCTATATAGAATAGTATATGATGATGGTTGAGTGTTCTGATTGCTGGAGAATACGACACATTTTAGTGTAGCGAGTATAGATTTCTCAATATTGCTAGTTTAGCTTTCTCAATTTTAGTGTAGCAAGTATAGCTTTCTCAATATTGCTAGTTTCTTAGGCCATTTTTTGTAGTTAGTAACCATATCTAATCAAAAACTACAAGTTTGGCTAGATATTGAGTAGTTTCTTTTGACATGCTCCATAGCTTCTTTTGAATCCAATGGCCCAAATAAAAATAGGAAAACATGTATATAGTATCACTATTGAGCGTGGCTATAGAAACTTAATGATAGGTCCATAGAATGGCAAAAATGGAACTTTTTTGTACCATTGTTTTGCCCCAGCAAAAAATAGTGAGGCAAAAGCAACCATATGTTTTGATCACCTACCCATTCAAGTTAACGAGGCATTTATCTCATGTCCTGCAAAAATCCCCTCTTATTTATATGCAATCAACCATAAGAAATGGCTATTTTGGGCCAAATGCACTGGTCCATCAACTTTGGAGGCTTGTTGTGACGAAGATATGAGAAATTCTACAAGTTTCTCATTTTTTCCATATGTATTAGTCCTTGTACTATAAGCTCATGAAAGGATTTTTAAAAATGAGTGGATCTACTATGGTTTTGGAAAATTTTCCCAAAACCCTAAAAGGACAAGCACTTTTATGTCCTATAGATTACCATACTAGTGTTATATCATGGGAGGGAAGTGTTATCAAAGGAGATAGATTTTTTGTTGACAGGTGTTTTACCTGAAAGTCTACCATCCTCCAAAAAGTATGCTTTTATAAGAAATCCTAGGAAGTACAAAGTGCTGGATGATGTGCTTTACATGGAAGGAAGTGATTTGGTTTCATGTCATGTACCCTTGAAAGAGGAAATCTACAAGATTTTGGAAGAAAATCATGAGGGATCTTGTAAAGGCCATTTTGCCATAAAGATCATGTTGCATAGAATTTTGCAAGAAGTCTATGTGTGGCTTAGCATTCAGCGGGATGTTAACCATTGGTGCAAGTCTTGTTTGCCTTGCAAAAAGATGGGAAAGAGAATTTTGAAGCCCGAATTATGAAAGACAATTCTAGATTTTGATGTGTTCAAAAAATGGGGTCTTTGATGCTATTGGACCCTTACCCATGACCATCAAAAGGAATGCTTACATTTTGACATCAGTGGATTATTTTTCACGATGGGTAGAAGCTAAAGCTGTCAAAGAGATTACCACTAAGGAAATGGGAAAGTTTGTATATGAGCATATATGCTACAAATTTGGTGTTCCACTGGAGCTACTATCTGATAGAGGACCAAGATTTAGTGGAGAGTTGTTTGATTTCTTATACGAGAAGCTCAATATACAGTTCTCCTTATTATCAACAATGCAATGGTCTCAATGAGAGGTTCAATGGAGGGTTGGTGAAAATTTTGACAAAGATGACCTAGACACATGGGAAAACTTGGGATTTAGAGTTTTCTTGTGCATTATGGGCCTACAGAACTGCTATAAAAACGAGCACGGGATTTTTCTCCTTAACACTTGGTCTATGGCAAAGAAGAATTATTGCCAATTGAAGTGAAGATTCCTGCACTCAAATGGTTGTCATTGGGAGATGAAGAACAAAAAGATATTTGGTAGAAAAGGTTGTTGGATTTACAATGTTGGCAATTGGATAGAATTTTGGCTTTGAGCTACTATGAAGAAGTACCAAAGAAGGCTCAGCTAAAGGCTAATGAATGCGAAAAGCATAAAGAGTTTGAAAAGGGTGATCTAGTGTTGAGATACAGTAGTAGTTAAACTAGATAATAACTTTCAGAAAAAGTTTCAAATCAAATGGGAAGGTCCTTTTGCTTGACAATGGCACACATTAGTTAGCAGATTTGAGCGGTGCACATCATAAATATAGTGTTAATGGTTACAGACTGAAGAAATATTTGGCACGTTCGATGACAATTATAACATATGTGTTTGCGGGTCGCCGCGATGGACGTCCATAGCATAGCCTTCAGGCATCAACATACATATCAATACCAGGGAAGCGACTCAGATGAGGCATGGAAACTCACTAGGGTGTCAATCCTAATGAAGTGAACTTGAAGAGATGCAACTACTAACTCTACAAGAAAATCAAATGCACTAAAGCCAAGTAATCTGCCTATGTATTTCTACATAGCTCTATAGTCATCACGTCTGTTTACCATGCAAATCATATACGAAAGGCATTTTTTCCCACTGGGTTTTTCCCTTTGGTCATTCAGGTTCTAGACCCTAATTTAGAAACACCCATCACTATTCTATTGTATATATTCCTTCCATCAAATGAAACCAATAAAGAATTTGTTACACAATCTTCAAAGAGATAAAGTGGGTCCACATTGTTCTCAACTACACTTCGACAAGAGCATCTCTTATCTTCAAAGATACCAACAAAGATCTATTGACAAAGTGGCAAAGAAAATCAAATTGGAAATGCCAGTGCACACATGTCAAAGTCTCAAACATTTTGAGATACGAACTCCAATAAAAAGTCAACTGCACTAGGAGGCAAAGTATCCAAAGAAGCAGGTATCATCGACCAACTGCACAAATGGAAAGGTAAAGCAGAATGTGTAACAACATGCACAAATGCCTCGTCCACAACATCCAAATCACAAAGAACACATGTTCATCAATCAAAGGCAAATGCGCACCCCATTTGAACAAGCAAAGCATGCCAGATATAACTCAATCAAGGAAGGGGGGAGTCTCATCAACAAGAAGACCAGACTACAAACGGTTGTGTCAAGGGATGACACGAGCTAGGAAGGGGGGAATGTTTGGAGGTGATAATAATATACAAGTGCCCACCTAGCTAAGGTTCCCGTTGGATCATCCGGCCAAAGTTTTGATGTGGTCGCATTATTTTTCCGATGTTTAATACATCAAACCCTGTAAAATCCTAATGACAATCGTCTATGTCAAGTCTAAGTCAAAGATGTAATTTTTCCAATGATGTATGTAAAGGTCCATGAGAAGTTGGCCGCCGGTCACTTTAGAAAGCCCTAGGTATATAATACACTAAGGTTAGTGTGAAAGGGAGATTATTTTTTGAAGATAAGTGACTATTGCTGTATGCACAGGGAGTGACCTTTTGGCTCCAACTTGTAATCATCGCTATTGTGGCTACGGTAATCCAAATTCAGTTTTGTTTATTGCATTGTGTTCTTCTTACTCTGCTCTTTCATTCAAGTGTAAGCATTCAAGATTTGGTGTAGATATCAAACGCAACCATTGTGGCCTTAAAACGTTGTTTTGAGTGTTTATATGCGTATTTTATGTTGTTTTGACCCTAGGAGAGACTTTAGGGACCCAAAAACGACCGTTTAGGATCATCCATTTACTGTTTTTGCGTACTTTGGGATGAACGATTGCGATCCGTGTACCCATCCAGAATGCTGTGAGACAGTGTAGGATATGCTCCTGATAGTCCCCTATAGCTTCCCTTCAAGTTTAGTGCGAATCCAACGCTCTTATTGGGGTTGAACACTTGGAAGTTGAGTACCTGTTCATGCAAGGTGAGTGCTTGGGAGAAATAAAGTAAGAGTGCATAATGCAAGTGCCAATTATGGGACACTCTATATGCACACAAGAGTTCTTTCAAGAAAATCATGCGGTGTGAAAAATGAGTTGTTGGGTGATTCAAGGAACAAATGTAGCACATGTGATATGCAAGGACATCTCAATAGCTTCCACATTTCCATGAAGGGTTTTTGATGTTGAAGCCTTGGCTCTCTCTCTCTCTCTCTGTCTCTCTCTCTCTCTCTCTCTCTCAAGATTCTCCACCAATTACTCAATATGCATAGTGCGTGAGTGTCTTTTGGACTCTCTTCTTCACTTTACCAAACTTAAAATACATAGACTTGGACTCTTATGCTCACCTATAACAGCATGAGCGACACAAAATAAATATGCTCAACTCCTCCACCTTGAGCAGTACCTAGAATAGCTAAGACTCTTAGACCACAGAGAATATTACTTGAAGCTTTGGGACTAATGCCTTGCTCATTTAGTGGCTTGGCTTCCTGACTCTTGACTTTTATGCCATGTATTTTTAATGGTGACTTGGACTTACCTGCTCATGGCCTAAAACCCAATGCCATAAGTTCTTGCGATTAAGGCCTCTATCATTGCTTTGGTCTTTGGATGACACCATCTTTTCAAGTAAGTTGGCATACTTTGACTCCTCTAGCTTCTTTTGTTGCATGGGATGTTCTATAAGGAGTCCACATTGTTGTACCTTTACTTTTTCTTCTTTGTGAGGAGCCTGAGTTTTCAACGGTGGTTTTGGGACCCACTTTTTTCTTGCTTCATGAGTTGCTCCCTTGACTTGATGGACACAAGGCTTTTGTATCCATACTTGGCTATTACCATTGTAAAAGCCTTGCTTTTGTAGTAGAAGACGAGGGATCCATTTTGAGGTTGTTTCTCCCTTGGTTGTGCTTAGTCTCCATTGGCTCTTTGTTGTTGCTGATTGTCTTTGTGTGGGATACTTTGCTACTTGGTTGGTCTTAGTGACTCTAGGTTGAGCAACTACTTTGGGTAACCACATTTGGCTGTTACCTTCATAGAATCCTTGTGCTTCAAGTAGCTTGATGAGAACCATTCTATTCTTTGTTTTCATTTGGCCTTGTTGGGTAGCTTGATAAATCTCTAACTTTGGTACCCATATTTGTTGTATTTTTTGCTTCTTTGAAGCTCTTTTCTTTTGCTTCTTCTTTCTCCTAGTTGAGTTGGTTGTCTTGCGTTGAATGCTCGGCTTGTTCTTTGTGGGGTTTCTTTGTAAGGGTGAGAAGTTCCATGCCGTTACCTTGGGCTTTTTGGTCCAAACATCATTTGAGGCCACCCACCATGTCGCCTTTTGTTGTTGAGATTGTTCTTGAGAGTGTATCCAAATTGGATCTTTGACTTTAATGTGTTCCTTGGATACCAACACCTGCTTGACATTTCTTTGCTTCTTTTGGAGACTTTGCTGCGATGGAAGTTTAGGTTGCAAAAAATTTTGTTTAGGGATCCATTGCATTGTTGAAGCTTTTGTTCTTGACGTAGAGGCTTTGCTTCAGATTTGATGTGGGCTTGTCGAAGGTAAAACTGACTTGCGAGGATGATCTTCTTCAATGTTTAGTCTGGCCTTAGCTTTTTCTGTTGTAGATGGTTGTGTCTTTTTTGTTGATGTCTCTTGGACAGTCTTTGTTGTTGTTGTTGATGCTTTTTGTTGTTGCCCAAAGAAGATATTCTTCCAACCCTTTGTTAGGACTAGAATTTCTTTGATGTGATGTGAGTCAACTATGTTGAAGTTGTCTTTGAACTCCCCATGACTCAACTTGAGTATTTCCTCCGCTATGCCAAAACTTGGGATTGGTGTTTTGGCACTGGTGTATACTCTTTCCTCCAGTTCTTTAATTGTCGGCTTTCCCATCATTATCCAAGTGCCATATGACATTATATTCTTAGTAGCATAAGGATCAATTGCGGCCGAACATGTAACCTTGAGCCCTGTTTGTCCGCATAAATTGAATTTGATCAATGTGGGATATTTTTCATCTTTGGCTTCTTCCTCATTCTTCCTTTGATCTTGAGTTTGTAGAACATCTGTTGATGTGGAGCTTTGCACATCTGATTCTTCCTGTACTTTCAACTCTTCATCATTGGAAGTTAGTTTCTTTGGAGTAGATGTTGTTGACTCTTCAAGTATGTCAATGATGACATCTCCACATGGTTGTAGTGCTCTCCTAGTTTGTGTTTGTGCAGCATCCTCCATGACATAGCTATTTGTCCCTCTATTTTCATTCTCACAAATCTCATTAGCATTTCTCGGCACTTTCAACATAAAACATGAAACTAGGTCGTAGCCTTCTTCATCACAAAACTTGGTTGGAGTTAGCTCATTTACACACACATCCAAGGTTGCCAATATTTGAGTCCATCCAAATGGCTCAAATAATTTCTCTGGAAAGGGTTCCAGTATGTAAGCTTCATCGTCCATTGATCTTTCTAGGATGCAATCCTCCTTCACTGCGGCTTCCACACTTCGAAGCACCACACATCCAAAGTTCTTATTTCTTCTAAAGGAGTTCGATTCACATCTCTATAGCTATGGTCTTTTATGATTATTTTTGTGGTGATCTTTTTATGTCTCAAGTAGATATAGTCATAGCCCCAATCTTGAACCATCTTAAGTTGACGCATGAAAGGTCTTCCTAAAATGATATCAAAATTGTTCCCTTTTCCAAAATCTACTATTTCAAATGTATGTTCATATTCAATTCCACAAGAAGTCACAATAATTTGCTCTAGGATACCCAAAGGTTTTTCCGTGTATCCATCTGCAAGTTACAGCTTCATTCTACTTTTCCTAAGAGCTGGTCTATCCCATTTTTCCCAAGTGTCTTTTGTGGCTATGGCTACTCCATCCCCACTATCAAGTATAGACAATGTTTTAACTCCTTTGTATTCCACAGGTAAGGTGGTGTTTCCTTCTTCTCCTTCGCAATATTCCCCCACCTTGTTTATTGGCACAGGTTTAGCGTTTGCACTTTCTTATTGAGTTTTGTTTGATTGTTCATTTGAGGGTAGATCTTGAAGAGGTATCTTTAATCCCATCTTCCCCAAATTGTTGCCTACTTCATCCCATACATGTGGTCCAATCTTAAGAAATTCAGATAGAGTAATGGTGTACTCTATTGGAACTAACATCAACTCTTCCATACTCTTTGTATCCATCATCTTGGATATGGATTTCCTATGAGATGACACCACTCTAGTCTTTGAGTCTGCCTCATGTTCTCCTATGTATGAGGGTAAGGTCTTCAAGGACTCTGGTTTGCTTTCAATTGAAACTTCCATCCCTGCATCTCCATTTAGAGATTGAATGTCTCCCTGGTAGACTTTATGCCTTGTATTGACCTCAGTTATGGGTGCAGATTGGAAAGTCGCACTTCCATCTTTTTCACTTCTAATTGCTTCCCACAATTCATTTGGCCATGGCTCATCTATCTCTGGGATAGGTGCCATAAATTGTGATCTTGACCTTGCATCATTAGTGGTGTTGTCCACTACTTGATCATCTAGTCGAATTTCTAGGTTGTTGGTTTCTTGTGTTGCAGTCTTTGCTTGCACATCCTTTTGTGATTCTAGCTCAATGTTTCTTTGAGTTAATGTTTCAACAACCTTTGCATTAGGCATTTCAAATCCAACACTTTTGGGTTTTGTTTCTGGAGGTGGAATTGGTGCTTCAGGCTCCATCATTTCCTGTGCATCTTTTACCAATCCCTTACACATTTTCAACCTCTCAGTCTCTACCTTAGCATGAGGATATTTCATCCCTCGTTGCTCTAGGCTTTGGTTGGGTTTCAATCTAGCCTCATATGCTTCTAGTGCAACATCTAATAGCTCTAGGACTTTGTCTACCAGCACAGATCCTCTGGAAGATGCCTTCCTTGGTTTCTTATTGCTCACCACCATTTTGTTTTTCCGTTCTTGTTTTAACTGCTCCTTTGTCTCTTGTAATTCTGTTTGATTTGTAATTGTTTTTGCTTTGATTCTGTCTCTTTTGACTTTCCAGGATTTTCTCCCAGTCCTCACTGACACACTAGTTATTTCCCCTTGTTTGGGTTGTTGATCTTTCTCCTCATTAGCTTGGTCCTCAGCATTTTCTTTTGCTTGAGCTCTAGTCACTACCTTCACAGGAATTTTGGGTTCTGGCTCTGATCCACTTGGAGAAGGTAACACTCCCACAACATTCATTTTTGTTGTCCTCTGTTTGTTTGGGTGTTTTGGACAGTTAGGAACAACGTGTGTAATGGCACACTCCAAACAATATCCAATTATCTCTACACGAGAACAATTCTTGGCCCAATGATTACCTCCACACTTGTAGCATGGTCCATCTTGTTGAGTCATTGGTGGCACAATTGATGGTTGTTCTTGCTTAGCCAGGATGGTCTCTGGTCTATGCTCTTGATTGGCTATGAACATCAGAGTGTCCTCATTCAATGAATAGAGTTTTCTCATAGGTTCTTGCCCTAGCTTAGGTTGTGATACCTTAGCTCTTTGTAAAGCCCTTGATACAACCCTATTTTGAAATAATGGATGATTTGGTAATGGCAATTTTTTTTCTATTTGATGTCCAAATAGTATAGGTTTGATTATAGTAGCACTCACTCATCTCATGATCGGTCCATTTTTACTCAATTGCACACCATTTTATTCGTTGTGCTACTTGCACTCCTAGCTCATCTAGTTGGTCATGAATTGAGACATAACCACTTGCCTTGTGTTGGTTTCACTAGATGCTAAAGGAGCATTATCCATAGTGATCTTTGTATCCCCAATTTCCTCGCCATAGGCTTTACAATTGTCAACTAGGTATAACGCTTCTCTCATGACTTGTTCAAAGGAAGTACATCCTTTTAAGTGAAAATCTTTCTTGAGAGTTTCATTTTTCAAAACCTCTATGAAGAGAATTGATAATCTTTCATCATGTGGTAACACGCGTTCCGGACATCTCTCTATATATTGTATGAAGCGTAGCGATGCTTCCTTCACTCTCTCATCTTCTTTTTGCTTGAATGCATAGATTTTGGACACTGTGTTATGCTTGATTCCCCTTTTAGAGAAATCCACAACAAATTCTTGCAACAGTTGTTCAACGTTTGAGAAGGAATTTTTGTCCAATGGTTGGAACCAATTCAATGCTATCCCTTCCAAGGTTAAGCCAAATCCCTCATACTGTGTATGAAAATAAAATTCTTGTTCGGCTCTTAACACTTGTTTGAACAAGAATGTATGTACGTATGGATCCCTTAATCCATCATACTTTTTCCTGACACATTTGGCCAATTGATATGGTCTCATTGGTTCTGGTTCAACCATGTATCTTAGCATGTTGGGGTCTCTCACAAAGACCCTCGTTCCTTTTTCTCATCTTGGAGCAAATCCTGGTGGAATCACCTTTGAGACATGTTTTGGAAATGTTGATGGATTTGTAAGTCTAATTGGTGGTCTCTTGGTTCCACTCAATGAGGTAGGAGCTACACTCCCGTGAATAGCTATTTTGGATGTTTGAAGTCCATTTGATTCCATAGTTTCAATGTTCGGTTCTTGCAAATCAGTCTCCAAAAACCTTGGTACACTTACACTCGGTTGAAAATAGTAAGCAGAGATTGGAGTACCCATGTATGTATATCTTTCTAGCTCAATTGGGTTGATAAGTTTGTACTCTTGTCCATAATTATCTACCATTAGAACTTGCACTCCCTGGTCATCTGTGTATGTGAAGGCATATAGGTTCTTGTAGTCCGTCAACTCTCCAATGATGGAATTTAAACATCTATAGAAGTTTTTTTGATCCCCAATAGGTAACCTATAAATGCCATCAACCCTCTTGTTATAGGTGTTGCAGTATTTTTGGTTGTTTGTGTAGGTGGCATAGCTCTGAGTTGAGTGGGAAGCCCTAATGATGGATGAGTTTTCATGCTTAAGCCTCACTCAATACTCTCAAGATGGTCCTTGATAAGAACACATTGGCTTAGTCCACACAATCCCTTTTTGCCCCTGGTCAAGTCTCTAAAAAGTCAGGCTTTGGTGCCCCACTGACCTTTGGATACTGGTTTTGGGTACCCTAAAAGTTTGTAAATGGGAATCCTAGAAAATTTCACTCTAAAATAAAAGCACAAGCTTTCTTATCTCACAAGCTTTCTTTCTAGCTATAGGAGACTCAGTTTGGAGTTGTGTGTCAAAAGTTAGAGCAGTTTTGGTAAACTGCACTTGAAACAACACTCAAAACAGTTTCAGGATCAGGACACAAAGAGATTTTGTGCTTGTATCTTGGCTTCCACAGGGTATTTTTCACTCAAACTTAAGATTTGGGATGTACTCAAGTAGATCTACAAACTTATGAAGTCAAATACTCTCACTATGTAGAGGTACACGGAGCGCGATCGTTGACTCCATGTCACAGATTTGGAAGATTTTTTCACAGTAGCTAGCCCTTGATGTCTTGATACCAAGTGTCTTTGTATTTTTGAATTTGGAGATGTTTTGACCAATGAAAACCCAAATCCCAGGTGGTTTTGCGGTTATTGGCCTGATTGTGTAACTGGGACATTTGACCACTTTCTTTTGCTTTTTTGACCTTGCTCCTTTTGGAAAATATGTTGCACTAGATGTCAGCTACCTCCTCACCAAGTCTTAGCTCAAAATGTCACTGAGGTACACCGATCACGATTGTAGTTCTAGCTCCTTTTCAAGTGAAACTTGTAGATATGGTAGACAATGATGTGTACCCTCCTCAAATATTTTCGAGTTTGGACAAGAAAAAGTCAAGTTTTAACCAGATCTTGGTCTGCTGTAGTGGTTTTCTGACTGTCTGTTGTTTTTGACTACTTTGGTGACTTTTTTTTGAATTTTGACATCTCTTGGTATCTTATATAACCTAGGTGTATGTGTGGGTTAAATCTGGGACTAAGGTACACCGATCGCGATCGTAGTTTGGAGCCCAAATTAGATGAAACTTCACCAGCTTGTTCACTAGTCTATTTTAAGACTACCTGCCAGACACTTTTGTGTTTGGACTCAAAAAAGTCAAGAATTTACAGTTTCTTGGTCTGAAGTGCTTGATTTTTCAATTTTATCAGGTTTGATTGATTTTGATGTTTGATTTGGGCTTTGAGAGATACCTAGTCTTGTCCTATGCACAGGCTATCCCTCTACATGGTTTCTTCCCAGTTTTGATGTGTTTTGGTCTACTGAAAGTCAATTTCTATGCCAATTTAGCAGTTTTTGACTTAGATCTGTATTCAATGGTTTTGACCAGTTTTTTGTGGTTTTTGACCCTAGGTCCTTTAGACTTTTATGTTTGTATACCCTTGAAGATTCTACTCATCAAATCTGGTACAAATCTGAGGTCTAGGTACACCGATCGCGATTGTAGTTCTGAGCCCAAATTCAACCAAATTTGGCATGCTTGTAGACACTGATGTTTTAAGACTATCCCCCAAGTTTTTTTGCATTTGGATCACCAAAAGTCAAGATTTTACAGTTTCTGGGTCTGTCGGGCTAGTTTTACCCAAGTGGTCTGACTTCCTTGATTTCTGATGTTTTTGGGTGTGGTTGCTTTAGACAAATTTGTTTAAAATCTTATCAAGAAGGAACATGTCAAATCTTGTACAATTATGACACGGAGGTACACGGATCGCGATCATAGTACCAGAGCCAAATCTGATGAAATTTTACAGGCTCTCACTGACAAGTATTTCCCAGTGTTTGGTGCTACCACTTTGTGATTTGAAGCAATTTCAGCTCTGTTTGGTCAGATTTTCTAATTTCAGAGTCTTATGGCCCTTTTGCCAAAGTTATGGTTTTCAGTTGTTTTTGACTCTACCTTTTGCCCCAAATCTAACTGGAATGTGATTTACTTATCCTACTCCTAAGTACATAAATGAAAGAACATAAGAAAATGAATCAAACAAAACAAACAGGATAAAAAACGGATGATGGATCAGTACTCAATCAATACAAAGAAATTTGAAGAGAAAAATGCTTAAAGGAACCTCACTCACAACTCCCTATATCTCTCAAGAGTAGATCTAGCAAGTCCACCGACCCTAGACTCCACCACGCACAAAACCCCTATCTAGATGCTTCACTGAAATGTAAATGGAATGGAAATTATCTTTTGCAACAATAAGAAAACTATAAATACGCACTCGGTCACTCATCACCTAAGATTCATTCCCCGACAACGGCACCAATGTTTGCGGGTCGCCGCGACGGACGTCCATAGCATAGCCTTCAGGCATTACCATAAATATCAATACCAGGGAAGCGACTCGGATGAGGCATGGAAACTCACTAGGGTGTCAATCCTAATGAAGTGAACTCGAAGAGATGCAACTACTAATTCTACAAGCAAATCAAACGCACTAAATCCAAGTAATCTGTCTATGTCTTTCTACACAGCTCTACAATCATCACGCCTACTTACCATGCAGATCATATCGGATTCGCACGAAACTTGAAGGGAAGCTATAGGGGACTATCAATAGCATATTTTATCACTGTCAAAAACATTCTGGATGGGTACACGGATCACGATCGTTCGTCCCAAAGTACGCAGAAACAGTAAACGGATGATCCTAAAGGGTCGTTTTTGGGTCCCTAAAGCCTCTCCTAGGGTCAAAACAACATAAAATACGCATATAAACACTCAAAACATAGATTTAAGGCCACAACGATTGCGTTTTGATAGCTACACCGAATCTTGAATGCTTACATTTGA
The DNA here is from genome assembly GCF_014529385.1 of Adiantum capillus-veneris. Lineage (NCBI taxonomy): Eukaryota > Viridiplantae > Streptophyta > Polypodiopsida > Polypodiales > Pteridaceae > Adiantum > Adiantum capillus-veneris. Next base: position 48,065,519 of record NC_140944.1, on the reverse strand, counting down.
ATGAAAGAGTAGAGTAAGAAGAACACAATGCAATAAAAAAAACTGAATTTGGATTACCTTAGCCACAATAGCGATGATTACAAGTTGGAGCCAAGAGGTCGCTCCCTGTGCGTACAGCAATAGTCACTTATCTTCAAAAAATAATCTCCCTTTCCCACTAACCTTAGTGTATTATATACCTAGGGATTTCTAAAGTGGCTAGCGGCCAACTTCTCATGGACCTTTACATACATCATTGGAAAAATTACATCTTTAACTTAGACTTGACAGACGATTGTCGTTAGGCTTTTACAGAGTTTGATGTATTAAACATCGGAAAAATAATGTGACCACATAAAAACTTTGTCCAACTAACCCAACGGGCGCCTTGGCTAGGTGGGCACTTGTATGTTGTTATCACCTCAAAACAATATGAGATGATATCAATGGAGGAAAACAGTGTGAAGACATCGGAGAATATCAATGAGGTCTTTGGGAATGAGCTACAAACAGTTGTTGTCATAATAATCAATATATAATTCTCCTAAATGATTTTCTCATATTAAACTGGTCATTTAATGTGGGGAAGTGCCAGGGGAGAAAAAGCTAGAATATTGGTTAAGCTAGCAGACCGGCCACAGTAGTGATCCAAAGGAGGGAAAATAGGGATCCAAAGGGGGGGCCATCTGCAAAAGAGCCATGTGCAACAATGGGCTAAAAAGACCCTAAGGTTCAGCCCATTAAGACTTCCAAAATGCTAAGGTTCCAAAATTCAAAGGTTGTGTCCAAAGGTCAACCCTAGGGGAAATTGAATGCTTTGTGTGTAACTAAAAAGTCTTTGCATATCCCTACTTGGGAGGGGGCGAGCCATTCTTCTAGGGGATTCACACACACACACATAGGATCCCTTTACACAAAGGGAATTAGGGACACATGTCAGCTCCCTAGCCGAGATGCCCACAAGGTGTGCCCAATTCCTATTGGATGGCCTTGGAGGTGGACCAATGAGAATTAGACTAGAGTAAATCTAGTTTAATTAATTTAAAAAAACTTAATAAAAGAACCAATGAGAATTAAGTCTCCTAGAAGACTATTGGACAGTCTCCCAAGGGGTCCAATGAGCATTCAGGAGCCCATTGGCTTGCCTGATTCCTATTGGCTAGGAGGCAAAGGGGTCCGATGAGAGTTTAGTTTAATTATTAAATTACCTAAAGCTCTCACAAAAGGGGAAAGGGGGACACATGTCAGAAGGCTATCACTTATGCTGCTTAATAGCCATTGGCTTGATTTGGGGAGGTCCAATGGGAAGCCTGCAAAAGAAATTAGCAAGAGGGCTCGCCCAAGAGAGAGAGGGGGCTGATTTTTGCAAGGCATTATCACACACACACTCACACAATCTCATGTGTGAAGAAAGAGAAGACTATCTCTTCCCAAGCTTTAATGGAGAGCTCATCACCTACTCCAAGCTTGTGAGATAGACGCCTACATCAACACACTCTTGGCATGTGGATGCAAATCCAACCAAGAGCCAAGCTTCAATGCATGCTGATCTCCTCTACCAAGCTAATTACTAAGCTAATCTATGCTAATATGAGTGATTATGTCAGGAGATGTACATCTTTCTCGTAAGATACTCCTTAATATTCCTCTCAATCTACTCTCATACCCTGCTAGCTCTCACCATCTTCGAAGGTGTGTGAGGTCTTGGGTCTGAGAACGGGGATGATTAAAGTTGTGTTTGTTAAGTGTTTTGCTTAGTGCATGAAGCTTTCATCTTCATTGCACTAGCTAGCCTTGAAGGAACACAAAGAATTGTATTGTACAATGTCTCTCTTGATGGGAGAAACCATAATACAAAGTCTTTTGGAGGGGGGACCGGCTCCATGCAAATCCGGTCCTCAACTGCTGTCAATAGCTTAATTTCTCTCTCTTTTGAAAGTATTGTTGATGCTATCTAACTAGGTGTTATGCTTTTTGTTGCTCTCTCCACCCAAGCACTCTTGTAATTCTCATTAGGAATCTATTCTAATGAAATGCCCACTATGTTCATGCTAATTTCCGCTACACATAAGTTTTTAGACCATTAAATGTTACATTGGTATCACAGCACAAGGTTTCTCTTTTCTTGCTCAAGAAGGGAGGTCCTCAAGCTAGCTATAAATGGTTGGTATTATTAATTGCCTGTGACTAAGTAGAATAGGGATTTTTCATCCTTGCAGTGCGCCTGCCTTTGTGCAGTTAACGGGGCATCACCGTCGAGAGCTATGGTCTTAATAGTAGAGTCCTACGGGGCTTGCCTATGGCTTAACCACTATTGAGCTATTAGAAGCTTGACAAGAGCCGGTGTTGTTTTAGTGTTGAAAGACCCTGTCTTCTATTCCTTGCAAGTAATGGTATTTGAGCCGCGGGTACAGTAGCTTCAGTGCTTTTTCTAAAGGGGTAAAGAGGAGTAGAAACTAGGGCTTGAAGTGCCAAAGTACACCTAAAAAGTTTCCACCTAAAAGTTGTTAGAATGGCTGACAATAGTAAAGAGAGTGAAATTAATGTTGATAACTTTGATTTTGCTCATGAGCAAGCTACTAATGATGCTTCAATGCTTGTTAACACTAGAATAAAAGTGTCCTTTCAGGGTTTTGAGAAAAAATTCCAAAACCATATTAGATCCACTCATTTTGAAAACTCCTTTCATGAGCTTATAGTTCAATAACTACTACATATGGAAAAAATGAGAAACTTGTAATTTTTCTCATCCCTCGGTCACTACAAGCCTCCAAAGTTGATGGACCAGTGCATTTTGCCCAAAACAGCAATTTCCTACTGTTGATTACATATAAATAAGAGTGGGGATTTTTGTAGGACATGAGATAAAATTCCCCGTTAACTTCAATGGGTTGGTGACCAAAACATATGGTTGCTTTTACCTCACTAATTTTTTTTTGGGCAAAAAAAATAGGTACAAAAAAGTTTCATTTTTTCCATTCTGCGGACCTATCATCAAAGTTTCTATAGTCACGCTTAATATAGATACTATATACATGTTTTCTTAGTTCCCTTTGGGCCTCTGGATTCAAAAGGAGCCATGGAGAATGTCAAAAGGATAATGGATCTCTTACAATTGGAACCTTGGGGCAATGATAAAGTGCTAAATACAGCAAACATGAAAAAACTGGGTTTAGCATTATGACCTCTAGAAACCCATAGAAACTACTTAATATCTAGCCAAGTTTGTAGTCTATGATTAGATATGGTTACTACCTATGCTATATAGCATATTAGGTCCCCCAAAACTCAAGGAAGAATAGCTTTATGTTATATATTACACTTACACAATCAAAATTGAATTTGGATATCAAGAAAGCCCCCCAAAAAATCATAAAAGTGCTAATTTTGCCCAAAAAACAGGATTATGCAATTCTTGTAAATTGGTCATAACTTTCAATTTTAACACGTAGCTCTCTCTACAAGCATCAAAACATGTTGGGAACTATGAAGGCCTAACCTCTAGCCATCTAAACCTCACAAACATGAAGTTTAGAGTGGTATAGTTGCCAAAAAATGAAAAAAAGCCAAAAACGGGACCCGTTTTTTCACACAGTTTAGGTTCAAAAATGTTGTGCAAGAGTAAGGTTAATGGTGAGATCGATACTCCAAAATAAATGCTAAGTTTTTTTCAGCTCATAAGGCAACTTTGTGGATATATAGCACCTAAAAATCCATTATCATACTCTTCAAATAATTGAAGCAAAATGGTCACTTAACAGGACACAAAAGTGTCCAAGGACATAAAATTAAGTGTCCTGTTACCATTCTAGTGTTAACTATCTTGTTTCTAGGCTTCAACAAGCCAGGGGCAATCCATCTCTCCAAAGTGAAGTGCAACGGCAGCTCCGTGCTCACGGGATTATCCAAGCTCATCACCATGACCAGAGAACACCTAGGAAGCCTCCTTGTGAGACTCCCAAAAGAGGTCTCTCTCCGATTCGGAAAGAAGAAGAGAATCCATATGAAGGGCTCAAGAATTTACTTCTTGATGATGCATCTCCTTCCCAAAGGAGAACTCAAGAGCCTCCATCGAAGGAACGAGAAAGAAGTGAGTCTCCCGCCACCTCGGCGGAGATGGCTCCACGAAGACGGCGGGCTAAACGCTCTCCATCACCACCAAAGCGGAGAAGACCATCACACTCTTCTCCATGCCATAATTCAAAGAGGGATGATAAAAAGCAAGAGAAGAAAAAGGCGAGAAAGAGGACACCCTCTTCTCCATCTTCTTCCTCTTATGAAAGTGATGGTGAAGACGACGAAGATCAAGATAAGAAAAAGGCGAGAAAGAGGTTACCCTCTTCTCCACCTTCTTCAAATTCTTCACCTTCTGAAGAAAGTGATGGTGCAACCTTTGAACCATCAAAAAGAAGAGGCCATACGAAATCCTATGCCGCATGGAAGAGGTCGTCCAAGTTGAATAAATTCAAAGAGGGAGGGAAGAGAATTTCTTTCCTTACCTATGATGGTACCTTTGGTGCTACAGACAAAGTCTTGGCCTTTATCCAGCAATTTGATGCGGTGTTTGGAGATGAGGGCTTCACGGAGTCCTCTAAGCTACGCCATGTAGCTATGCACTTTCAAAAGTCCGCCAGGCAATGGTGGTCTAGCCTACGAGCCAACGGTGAGGCTCCACGAACATGGAAAACTTTAAGATCTTCCATTATGAAGCAGTTTTTGGCCACCGATGTCAAAGACAAAGTACTCACCGAATGACGAAGCTTAAAGCTCTCTCCCAACGAATCCATCCACAAATATGTAGACAAGTTTTGGGACCTACAACTCAAAGCCATTGTCTTCAAAAAGTTGGATTTTGGAGAGCAAAAGCAACAATTTTGTGCGGGCTTAACCGAAGAAATGGCGGAGTATGTCAACTCCCAAAGGCCACGTACCATATCGGCGGTAATACACCATACTATGGTGGCCTCACGAATCAATTTCCAAATGGGGGCTAAAAGAAATAATAAGCCCCCGGAAAACAAGGGTTCCAATGAGCCTAAGGGGAAGGACAATTTCCAAAAGTCTCCTAAGGGCAACTCCAACAAAGCTAAAGAGAAGGGAGTTTACAAAGGTAAGAACAAACTCTCTCCTGAAGAGCTTGAGCGTTATCACAAGGATAACCGGTGTTTCAAGTGCGGCGAACAAGGGCATGCGTACTGCGCTTGTCCCCAAAAGAACAATCGCCAAGATCCTCCTAGAGCTTCCTTGGTTGAAATCCAAGAGGAGGAGAATCACCAAACTTATCACAAAGGATCTCCTCTATGCCATGCTTGGGGAAAGGTAAGAGAACATGATGCTTTTATTCTCTTTGACCCTGGTTCTACTCACAATTTTATATCTATAGAGTTGGCTACCAAGCTAGGCATACAATCCTACTAGATGGGAGATGTCATACCCGCAGACAGTGCCTTCAAGGGGCAAGAAGCTTCAGTCACTCCCTTAATCGGGAAATTGAGTCTTCATGTCCAAGGTTATGTGGACAAAGAGGAATTCTTTATCTCTCCTCTCAAGCATGAGGATGTAATCCTAGGGGCACCATGGTTTGACCGCCTGGCTGCCGATGTTAAATTTCCTGAAAGGAGAATCTCCTTCAAGTTCAGGGAAAAAGACATGTATATAGATGCTAAGGAAATGCGTAACACTATCCCCATTGTACATACACCAGCTTTCAACAAGTCAATAAAGAGCTCTATTTCCGTGTACATGATTTTGGTTAAAGACTCTCAAAATGAACCTAATGCTTTAGCAAAAGAAAATAAAAACAACCAAAAGGAATTAGAGTTATCCAATTTTCTCAAGGGGTTTCAAGATGTTTTTAATTTATTGACGACATCCCTTGTGAGCTACCTCCTAAACGAGGTAATGATGACCATGAAGTTTCCTCCTTATAGAGTTTGTCAAGCTCAACAAGAGGAGATTATGCGGCAAGTGCATGAGTTAGTTGAGAAGGGCATGGTTAGGCCTAGCTCATCTCCATTTTGCTCACCTGTGCTATTAGTGCAAAAGAAAGACGGCACATATCGTATATGTGTCAACTATAGAGCACTAAATAGGATCACTATCAAGAATAGATTTCCCGTTCCACGGGTAGAAGACCTATTTGATAAACTACAAGGATCGACCTACTTCAATAGGATTGACCTAAAAAGTGGCTATCATCAAATAAGGATAGTTGATCAAGACATTGTAAAGACCGCATTTCGCACCACATTTGGTCTTTACGAATACATTGTCATGCCTTCTGGCTTGACCAATGCACCACCACATTCAACCGCTTGATGGAGAAGCTGTTCAGGCCTCATCGAACCTTCACTGGAGTGTTCTTTGATGACATTATCATCTACTCTAATTCGTTAGACAAACACAAGCAAGACCTCCAAGTAATATTTCAAGTTTTAAGAGAGAATAAACTTTATGTTAATCGAAAGAAAAGTCAATTTTTCTTGCAAGAGATTCAGTATTTAGGTCACATTATCTCTCAAGATGGCATCCAAATGGATCCATCAAAGTTATAGGTAATAAAAGGATGGCCTAAACCAAGGAATCTTCATGAACTAAGAAGCTTTATAGGTATGTGTGCATACTATAGACGCTTCATAGAAAAGTTCTCACAAATTGCGGGACCATTACATGACCTAACAAAGAAAAGCGTTAGGTATACATGGTCTTCTAAGGAGAACAATGATTTCGAAAAGCTTAAAGAAAATCTTATCTCTCAACCTGTGCTTACAATACTGGATCTCTCAAAACCATTTGAGGTTCAATGTGATGCTTGTGGTGATTACCTTGGAGCTGTTTTTCTCTTTTCTCCAAGAAGGGCACGCCAAAGGCTATGAGAGTCGAAGGCTCGACCCTGTTGAGCAAGCTCTAGGCATATATGAAAAGGAACTCCTTGCAGTTCTACATGCCTTAGAATCATGGAAGCACTATTTATTGGGGACTCCTTTCATTCTACGAACGGATCACCAAAGTCTTAAGTACTTCATGACGCAAACCAAGCTCTCCTACAAACAAATGAGGTGGGCAAATTTCCTTTCGCAATTTCATTTTCATATTGCTCACATTGCTGGCAAGCATAATCAAGTAGTTGATGCACTCTCAAGACGGCCGAGAGTGAATGCGGTTTCCATAGCAACTCACAATGATCTATCTTAAATGATAGATGGGTATGCTATTGATCCCGATTTTAGAAATGTGATTTCAGCCCTTGCATTAGGGAAGAAAGAAGAACCATTTACTTTACAAGATGGTTATCTTCTCTATGGCAATAGACTATGCGTTACTAACTCACTACGTGAGAAAGTAATGTATGAATCTCATGCTCCACCTTATGCGGGGCATAGGGGGATTCAGTCTACCTTAAAGGGAATTGAAACATATTTCTATTGGCCTACCATGAAAATGAACATACAAGAGTATGTTTCTAAATGTGTGGTATGCCAAAAGACAAAATTTGATAGAGGGAAGCAACTTGGATTGCTTCAACCCTTGCCAATCCCTAATTCACCATGGGAGATCATATCCATGGATTTTATCTTTGGATTGCCTAAGTCTATCCATGGGAATACGGGAATATGGACGATAGTAGACAGGTTCAGTAAACAAGCTCATTTTTATACCTGTCAAAAAGACTATCAAAGCCCATCAAATGGAAACCCTCTTCATTTCACAAATTTTCAAGTACCATGGCTTGCCAATGTCCATAGTGTCGGATAGAGATCCTAGAATGACCAGTAATTTTTGGAAGGGTCTCTTTGAGAATTTAGGGACAAGGATAAACTTCTCTTCGGCCTATCATCCACAAACGGATGGCCAAAGTGAAATAGCTAACCTAACCATTCTCGATCTACTAAAAGACTATGTAACGGAAGTAGATCAAAGATCCCAATGGGAGAAGTACTTACCCTTAGTGGAGTATGCTTACAATAAGACTGTACATACTTCCACGGGAAAAGTAACTTTCGAGGTAATTGAGGGAAGATAAAAAAGTCCCTTGCTACTTAAAGTACATGGGAAGATCTTCGATGCAGATGAGTATAGCCGAGACCTACAAGAATGTTTTCAAAAGATTAAGGATGCTATCTCTATCTCATAGCAAAGGCAAAAGGCTGCTGCTCTGCTGACAAGCACAGAAGAGCCCAAGCCTTTAAAGAAAACGATTGGGTCTTGTTAAAGTTTCCCAAGGCTCGATTAAGGCACACGACGGGCAAGAATCCTACGGGCCACCAAAAGTACTATGCTAAACAAGCAAAAAGGTACTATGTTCCCTTGCAGATTCTTAGGCCAATCAATGAGATGGCCTATCAACTCAAGTTTCCCAATCATTGGCTCATACAAAATGCTTTCCATATGAGCCTATTAAAGCCTTACAAAGGAGAGCCACCTCAAGAACCAACTATTGCAGACCCACCGGAGATCGAGGACCAAGAGGAGGTGCTGTAGCCCGAGTCCATTCTCCGATATGAAGACAAAGTACTAAGAGGGGGTAAGACTATCCGACGATATCTTATTAAGTTTAAGAATTATCCTTTTGAAGATGCTAGATGGATGCAAGACATACAATTAAAGGATAACCTAAACCTTGTCAATGCTTACAATGCTTCCCAAGAGTAAGAAAATGTACAAAATGTTAAAAATGAACAAAGTTTTTTGTCTTATACGACTCTCTTTTCCTTTATTGTGCACAAAAATGAAGTAGTATGCATGCTTAGATCAAGTTTGCGGAGATGACATCTCCCAAACACCAAGTAGAGCTTGTCACTCTACTATGGAAGACTGATAGGACTAATGTGCAGACATGCTTGCGGCAGCCTCAGGCTCTCAAGCGCCAAATGGACTAGTCATCCATTGTGGAATGATGTCGTAGGGTAACATAGGGATCCTCTACCCGCTAAGAAAAGGACTCATGAATATGATTTATCTTCTCTACACCATAGTCAAGGACGACTATGATTTCAAGAGAGAGGTAATGTCATAATAATCAATATCTAATTCTCCTAAATGAATTTCTCATATTAAACTGATCATTTAATGTGGGGAAGTACCAGGGGAGAAAAAGCTAGAATATTGGTTAAGCTAGCAGACCAGCCACAGTAGCGATCCAAAGGAGGAAAAATAGGGATCCAAAGGGGGGGCCATCTGCAAAAGAGCCATGTGCAACAATGGGATAAAAAGACCCTACGGTTCAGCCCATTAAGACTTCCAAAATGCTAAGGTTGTGTCCAAAGGTCAACCCTAGGGGAAATTGGATGCTTTGTGTGTAACTAAAAAGTCTTTGCATATCCCTACATGGGAGGGGGCGAGCCCTTCTTCTAGGGGATTCACACACACACACACACAGGCTCCCTTTACACAAAGGGAATTAGAGACACATGTCAGCTCCCTAGCCGAGATGCCCACAAGGTGTGCCCAATTCCTATTGGATGGCCTTGCAAGTGGACCAATGAGAATTAGACTAGAGTAAATCTAGTTTAATTAATTTAAAAACACTTAATAAAAGAACCAATGAGAATTAAGTCTCCTAGAAGACTATTGGACAGTCTCCCAAGGGGTCCAATGTGTTGGGGTATAGGCATCTGTGCCTTGCCCGGCCGCCCAGAGTCTGGGCGCCCACTGACTTGTATACTTTATACATAGCATAAGTGTATAGGGGGCTGCTCATTCTTGGAGTCTCCCCACCCACATCGCATGTGTGTCTCCTTCTCTCTCTCTCTCACTCTCCGTCTGTGGTGCTCCCCGATCCCCTTCAATTGGTATCAAAGCTATGGTGACCGCGGAGAGCACGACGGCTTTGAGAGCTTCGAGGCGATAGCTCGCTCGCTCTCGACGGTAGAGAGATTAAGAAATCTTGGAAGCTTTGTGAGAATGCAATGGGAGCTTGTGAGCTCAGTTGAGAGTGATGTATGCTCTTGTGGAAGCTCAGAAAGGAGTGTGGAAGATTGTGTGTAAGTGAAGGTGCTGCCCTAAAACTGTGTGCGCAGCAGCACAATTTTCAGATTCGTTTTTCTCCTTGTAGAATGCAGATATGAGAATTCTGTCCGTTGCACCCATCCGTTTCGACGTGGTCTACAACTTTGCAGAAGAAACGTTTTGCAAATTCCTCACCGTTTTGCTGATATTCAGCTCAGACTGACTGTATACAGAAATTCCAGATTTTCTGTTGTCGCATTGTGTGCGAGTTTGATGCACTTTTGGAAGCACGGGAGATGCTTGATGTTGAGTGCATAAATTCTGAGTGGAAGATGCAATTGTAGCTTGTGTTAAGCTTGTGGTTTGAGGGTTTTTTGGAAGACTTGGGCAACGAAGTACGGAGGCGTTTACACACCACCGAAGCACACAAGTGGAGCTTCTTTCACTGGTTTTCACAAACTACTTTGGCAGTGATTTTGTGCTTGGATTCATGGTCTTTGCGGATGGTTTGCATATGGTTATGGCATATGGTTGATGCCCATTATATATGAATTTTGGCGAGCACTTTCAAGTGCCGGTGAGCTCTCTTGAGAGCATCGTTTTCGCATTGAATAAGTTTCCGGATTGCAAAACTTTTGGCGCTTGCTTATGCGCGGTCACTCCGTTGATGTACGTTGAGTGCGGATTGCCATTGTATGTGAAAATGTGGAGCCATTTTCGCATTTCTACTCATTGGCATTGAGTAGTGTTATGGTTTATGGTAGAGATTGTACTTGAGTTTTTTGCTCAGTTTTCGGGGGAAATTCTGTCGGATTTTTTGTGATCGAGTGTTTACTCTCACTTTGACAGGTTTTGTCAGTTTGTACACAGTTTTGTGTTTTTGTATCCACTCTCGCAAGAGTGAGGAGTTGTGTATCTTTCTTTGCTTGAGACAGTGGTTTGCTCTCACGTGGGAGAGTCTTGTGATCTCGAGCATTGTTTGCCATAGTTTTGCAGAGCTTATGCATGTATGTTGAGTGTAGTTTGATGCGCATTGATTGCTCATTGTATTGAGCTTGCAGGACAATGGTTATTTTGTGTTGATAGCCATTGTGCGTCGAAACTCTGGCGAAATTTTCCCAGGAGTTTTATGCGTATCATTTATGCGATCTAGGTAGAGATTACAGGTTGCACTCAGCATTTGCGTGCGGTGTTCTCTGCAGGTGGGAGATTTGTGCCTGTGTATGCATCAATACCGCACAGTGTGGGCTTGGTGATTAGCTCACAGATTGCAGTGTGATACTAGAGCATGTGAGGCTTGTATTGACATTGCGGGAGCTCTATTTTGGAGTGTGTCTCACAGGTTTTACATTGTGTTTCTGGCCATATTTGTAGACAGTTTCCAGGTGTTGTTGGTGAGGTGGTTTTGCTTTCTAGTTTGCTACATTGTGCTCATGGCAGAGACAGGTGATCGATCAGATTGTGACCTCTCACAGATGCGCGTGTTTGATGGGTCAGACTTTGCGACATGGAGAGAGTGTATGCTTGATGCATTGAAACAGCGAGGGTTGCATCGACCATTGAGTGGTGATGCAGGTAGACCTTCAAACATGTCTGACGATCAGTGGCAGGAGCTAGAGGAGATGGCACTATCTACGCTCTCTTTGCACCTTGCGGAATCTGTATATGCTCTTGTTTTGTATGAGACTACTTCGAGAGCACTTTGGCGCAGATTACATGATATGTATGATAGATCTGAGTCATCACGGACTCATGTGAGACATGTACATTCACGAGCACGCTGACAGGTGACATGTTGGTATTATGGTCATTCTGGACACGTTAGACGGCGCTGTTTTCGTCGTATGCGACATCGTAGGAGACATGGCAGTCTCAGAGATGTATGTAGTGATGCCATGGACTCAGTTGCTTTGACAGTTGAGGCAGATGTAGTGTCGGAGTATACTAGTGACAGGGATGTCACTTTTATCTCGACCTATGCACGAGATGCTATACATGTGGATAGTGCACTCCCTTCGCAGTGGTTGCTAGATGCAGATGCTATGTTTCATGTCACGCCGCATCGTGCATGGTTTTGTAGCTATTCTAGCGGGATGCTTGGCAGTGTACGTTTGACCGATGGATCGGTGCATGCGATAGCAGGTGCAGGAGATGTGAGACTGTCATTACCGAGTGGTGGATCTTACTTGTTACGACATGTGCGCTATGTACCAGATTTGACAGCGAGTTTGATCTTGATTGGTCAGCTTAGAGATTGTGGATGTCAGATTTCACTACGAGAGCGAGATTTTGTGATGCATTTGGGTTCGCTAGTGATTGCGAGAGGTGCCAGGAGTGGTACAGGTTACCCATTGCATGTGGATCACGCGAGAGACGGTGTTGTCTCTGTGATCATGCAGCCAGGTAGACAGCAAGAGAGCAGGTGAGTCTCTTTTGCTTGTGGGTTGCAGGATGCTTTGCATGGAGTGCAGAGTAGTGAGCTCGTTGTGCACACAGTTGGGGCACGACTTGAGTAGTCACACAGAGAGGTGACAGAGTCAGACATGCATGCTTTGCTAGTGACTGAGCAAAGCAGAGAGTCAGTTGTACAAGATACTTCTATGCAGGATAGACAGGTAGAGCGGTCTTGCTCTAGTGAGTCACGATAGGACATTGTGCAAGAGTCTATGCATATGGAGTTAGAGCGTGAGAGCTCTAGTGAGTCACAGCAGATTGAGTGGTCATGTTTGCAGTGGATGATTGCAGAGGAGACTGAGATGTCAGCGATTATGCAGTCATTCCTTTCTATGCTCGACAGTGAGCATGGGGATATAGTTGTGCAGGATATGTCTTCCAGCAGACACCCAGAGCAGCTGGTTTGCTCTGAGGTTGCACGACAGGTTGATGCGTCTTTTGTGGACAGTCAGGAGATGCATGTGGTTGACACGCCTTGTCAGTCAGAGATGCCTATTTCCAGGGATATATATGTTGATGCATGGTTCGTAGAGCTAGCAGGGCCCGCTAGCATTGCATCGGCATTCGGTGGTCTCATGTATGAGATGCTGATCTTGAGACCAGATATCGCAGCTGCAGTGGGAGCATTTGTAGTTGGGGTTGTCAGTAGTTTGGTGACTGATGATGGCATAGTGCATGAGGGAGATATGCAGGTATTGCGTACATATTTGCAGTACGTGTGCGGTACGTCTGGTGGTGTATGGACTTACACGAGAGCAAGACAGCCGGATGCACACGATCACAGCCAGCCAGTGGGCATCGGTTGAGAGCGGTTTTCTCTCACCTTTTGTAGTCTTTAGACTAGGTTCTCTTGCTTAAAGGCACAGTCACCTTTAAGTAGGAGGTTGTTGGGGTATAGGCGTCTGTGCCTTGCCCGGCCGCCCAGAGTCTGGGCGCCCACTGACTTGTATACCTTATACATAGCATAAGTGTATAGGGGGCTGCTAACTCTTGGAGTCTCCCCACCCACATCATGTGTGTGTCTCCTTCTCTCTCTCTCTCTCTCACTCTCCGTTTGTGGTGCTCCCCGATCCCCTTCACAATGAGCATTCAGGAGCCCATTGGCTTGCCTGATTCCTATTGGCTAGGAGGCAAAGGGGTCCAATGAGAGTTTAGTTTAATTATTAAATTACCTGAATCTCTCACAAAAGGGAAAAGGGGGACACATGTCAGAAGGCTATCACTTATGCTGCTTAATAGCCATTGGCTTGATTTGGGGAGGTCCAATGGGGAGCCTGCAAGAGCCATTAGCAAGAGGGCTCACCCAAGAGAGAGAGGGGGCTGAATTTTGCAAGGCATTATCACACACACACTCACACAATCTCATGCATGAAGAAAGAGAAGACTATCTCTTCCCAAGCTTTAATGGAGAGCTCATCACCTACTCCAAGCTTGTGAGATAGAAGCCTACATCAACACACTCTTGGCATTGGATGCAAATCCAACCAAGAGCCAAGCTTCAATGAATGCTCATCTCCTCTACCAAGCTAATTACTAAGCTAAGCTATGCTAATATGAGTGATTATGTGAGGAGATGTACATCTTTCTCGTAAGATACTCCTTATTCCTCTCAATCTACTCTCATACCCTGCTAGCTCTCACCATCTTCGAAGGTGTGTGAGGTCTTGGGTCTGAGAACGGGGATAATTAAAGTTGTGTTTGTTAAGTGTTTTGCTTAGTGCATGAAGCTTTCATCTTCATTGCACTAGCTAGCCTTGAAGGAACACAAAGAATTGTATTGTACAATGTCTCTCTTGATGGGAGAAACCATAATACAAAGCCTTTTGGAGGGGGGACCGGCTCCATGCAAATCCGGTCCTCAACTGTTGTCAATAGCTTAATTTCTCTCTCTTTTGAAAGTATTGTTGATGCTATCTAACTAGGTGTTATGCTTTTTGTTGCTCTCTCCACCCAAGCACTCATGTAATTCTCATTAGGAATCTATTCTAATGAAATGCCCACTATGTTCATGCTAATTTCCTCTACGCATAAGTTTTTAGACCATTAAATGTTACAGTTGTTCACCCTAGAGACCTCTGCTTAACATGAATGATCAAGCAGGATAGGGACGGTTGGAAAGCTATGTCAGGAATTTTTTAGATGAGCATAAATTCATTAGGTCATGCCAAAAAGCTTGCCCACTAGCCTCATGTATATATGTGTACATAGCCCTGCAAGTCTTGGAAGTGACCATGTAAAAATTCATGTACAAAGGCGTGATATTGCCAGGATTGGGTGCGGATGTTTTGGGTTGTTCTAGTTCCCAAGACACGAATTTTAGTAAATATTTTGAGCCGTGCTTTATAGCTCGTGAATCGGACATGTACATCATGAAATATGAGCATCTGAAGGGGGCGGTCTGAACTTAGAAAGCGAGTGCAAGTGCAAGTGCATGTGCATGCGACAAATGAAATCGGGCCAACTTGATAGCATGAATTGGAAATGCTGAGATTTAAGATTTCTAGAAGTAGCCAAGATGATGGGCTTCGAGCCGTGTGTTATGGTGTGTCATTTGGTGACCGGGGCAGCAAGTTATGATGTGGGGAAGCTGTCCGAGAAGTTCTCCTGCTTTCAGAAGAAACTGGACTTTATTGGGCTTGAGGGAGTTGGGTATAGGGCATGGGAATTATCCCACATGAGAAAGGAAAAAGAGGGAATGGGGGGTATATAGGCTAAAGGGGAAGCCCATTATGGGTGTATCAAGTGAGGGGAGCTATTAAGGCTTGGCCATGGAGGCGATCGTAGGCTTCATGGGAGAGAAAAGGCACATTTTTTGAGTCCCCACTCAGCTGGACAGGCATCTGGTTCAAATTTTGGTCTTCGTCCACTTGTCCCCAACCCATTCCCTTGGTCAAAGGGTCACCTATGCCTAAAAAAGGTTAAAAATGAGACAATTAAAAGATGCCTACAAAGGAATCCTTGTCGGTTGAGAAGAGAGAGGAAACTTTTGGAATAAAATATAAGAAGGCCCCCATTTTAGTAGCTGCAACACCTGCAAAATAACCAGAGAGCTCATTCTTGAGCAAGAAAGAGTACACCCCCGTTTCAAGCGGCCATAACTCTTTCATCCTTCTTATGTATTTTGCCTATGGATACTCTACGGACATCTCCACGAAACGATCGAGCTTCGTCATGATGTCCTCGATTTCTCCTAATTTTGAGTGTGTTCCATGCTTGAAGGGTTTTTCATAAATCTCTGAAGGTGGTTATCACAAGTGTTCTCAGTTGTGTAGTAGTTCTTCCTTCTGACGGTGTGATTCATGCAAGGCTATAGAGGCACTCATGACTTTGTGCACATGGGAAGGGGGGACTTTTTCTAGAGGACCAAAAGGGGGATAAGGTGCTTGGTCAGGCAAGTGTGGATAGGTGGAGAAGGCCCCCCATCTCCCAAGAGCCCACGAGCCCATCAAGCTAAGACTCTCTCCAAGTGATACAACTAATGGGGGTTCCCCCCTTTGCCCTATATACCCCCCATTCTTCCCTTTTTCCTTCCCATGTGGGATTATTCCTATGCCACATGGCAGCTTCCTCCACCATCTTCCCAACTCCCTCATGTCCAAGTTATTTTCTAGCCCCTCCTCCAAGTGAGAGAACTTCTCTGATAACTCCAGAAGCAGAACTTACTGCTCTGTTCATCAAATGACACACCGTAAAATGCGGCTTGGAGTTCTTAAGATTTCAAATCTCAGCATTTCTAATCCAAATCATCAAGTTGGCTCAGTTGCCCTTGTCGCATGCAGTTGCAATCACTTCCTAAGTTGAGACTGCCCAATTTGGATGCAAATCTGGAGATTTCAAATCTCAGCATTTCAAATTCAAATTATCAAGTTGGCCCAATTGCCCTTGTCGCATGCAGCTGCAATTACTTTCTAAGTTGAGACCACCCACTTTGGATGCATATAACTCATGATGTACTAGTCCGATTTATGAGCTATAAAACACGGCTGAAAATATTTATCAGAAACCATGTCTTCGGAGCTCGAGCAACCCAAAACATCAACATCCAAGCCTGGCAGAACCAACCTTTATACATGAATTTTGCATGGTCACTCCTAAGACTTGCACGACTATGTACACATACATACATGAGGCTAGTTAGCAAGCCTTTTTGGCACAATCTATTTGCTTTATGCTCATCCAAAAAATGTGTGACAACGTCAAGCTACAAATGGCGTGCTGGAGTTTATCTCCACACAATTACATACTGCCAAATCCCTAAAAGAGGAGGTTCCGTCCTATGGAAGCTTGAATGTAAATTTTTGTGAAGAAAATTAAAGGAATTCTAGTTCATCGTTTGAAAAAAGGGCCACCATATTTGGGCAAGATCATGGTGCCATCCAAATCCCTCTTAGTTTTGGACATACGTTGGCTTCGAGTGCAACTATGGCATCGCTTTCGGAATAGTGATGTGTAACAAGCACAAACGCCCAATTTGATGTGCAAAGAAATTATTGACTTGAAGAAAAATAGAGGACTCTCTTTTAGTGTGTAACCCGCCTAAGTTTCAAAGCTTGCTATTACATCTTTCAATCCTCTCTCTCTCTCTCTCTCTCTCTCTCCAACTGAGGGTTAAAGAGTTGCTATTGCGGCACACAATGCTCTCTTTCTCTCTCACACTCACATGCGTGTGCACGCGTGCGTGCACACACACACACACACACACACACGTAATAATCTTGACACCACCGTGTGGAAGTGGGTCGACTTGTCATGCAAAGGGGGTATGGAGCGTCATACGAATATTGTAATTTTGTAAAACCAAACGGCCACGCATGTAAGATATAAGTCAAACATGTCTATCGTGTACGCTTGGACGAGACATATACTGTAATTTTGTAAAATTAAACGGCCAGCGTGTAAGATATAAGTCAAACATGTCTATCGGTGTACGCTTGGACGAGAAAAACGCAACGACGATACGCGATATGAACAGCTATTGATTCCTATTTAGTGGATAGGAGGATCTCCATTTGCAGAAGATAGGCCGAGAGTAGGAACGGGGGACAGAGACAGAGTAGAGAGAGAGCGCAGAGGTGAGCATGGAGGAGAAGGTGCAATACTGGGGCAAAGCTTATGAGTGGGCGATCAAGGGCGCCCGAGCGGAGCAGGTGTGGGCCGTGACGGGCGACTTCGTGAGGATCGACAAGTGGGTGACGTCGCTGGTGCAGAGCTGCGAGCTCGTGGAAGGCGAGCCCCAGAAACCCGGATGCGTGCGAAGGCCCGTGCTCTACCCCTCCGCCCCTGGCGAGCCCTTCACATACGCCCTCGAGAAGCTTTTAGAAATGGACGAAATCCACCATCGCTACTCCTACACCATCGTGGAAGGTAGTACCCTTCCTGGCTTTTCTCTCATGCAAGACTACGTAGCCACCTTCGAGCTCTCACCCCTTCATCCCCATCTCGGCACGCTCCTGCGGTGGAGCTTTGTGTGCCGCCCCGTTGCCGCGCTCTCAGAGGGGGAAGCCCAGGATATCGCTTTCACTCTTTACCAGGCTGCCATCAAAGACCTCAAGGGGCGCCTCTGCTTATCCGACGACGCCATCGACCTTCTATCCGTACATACTTGACCATCGATGATAAATGTCATTTCGTTATTAATTGCCATGCAACCATTGATATTGCGTTATCTTAGCGTTCTCGTGTCCATAGCTCTCTATTGTAAAACGCAAAAGATCATAGTATCTAACTCACTGTTTGTATAACTCACTGTTTGTAGAACAAGAAAAAAAAAAAAAACAGTCCAAGACGGTTTGTCTTTATGGACCTGTAAAGTATCATAGTATTTCAAAACAAGAAAAAAAAAACAACAGTCCAAGACTCTTTGTTTGTGGTTTGCAATAGGTCAGTATATTTTAGTTTTACAGGACCTGTGGTTGTGAGAATCCATGGCTTCGCTGTGGTTGCTGGGGTTTATGATGTAATTTTGGGTTTTTTTTGTATATATAACTAGCTCACTGCTTGTGAACATTGCACAAAAAGAAAGAGAGTCTTTCCAAAATGAGAGTGCTTCTGCAATGTTTCTAAAGAAAATCCAGTACTCTTCATAAAGCTTGTCAATTTTCCAAGTCCTTACTTTAGCTTGATGCTGCAGGACTGTTTCATTTTGAGTAGTAACATATGTGTAACATACTGGTAGACTTTTAACAAAATCCATTAATCTAAAGATTCTCTTATTCCCTCCCCTCGTCGTCGAAGGTGCTCCCTTCCCTCTAACCATCACCTCCATCCTGCCCACAGCGCGTGCGCCCATGCCTGCATTTGTCGCTTGCATTCGCTCCCAAGCCTTCCTCTCTGCCACCAACCTTGCTATGTCCTTGCGTCGTACTTGACAAACGGCCGTCCTTTGCACCCAACTCTGCTATGCCACCCGTTCTTCCAGCCCGTCCTACAGGTCTGTCGATCATGCATGAAGAGCTCTCTCTCTCTCTCTCTCTCTCTCTCTCTCTCTCTCTCTCTCTCTCTCTCGGGATAGTCTTCGACGACGTTAAAATACTCTTCTTCTTGTTCTTCTCCCATGCAATTAATTGCGGATAGTTTTCCACGACGTTAGAATACTCTTCTTGTTCTTCGCGCCATGCAATTAACTGTGTGTGTGTGTGTGTGAGAGAGAGAGAATTTCCTGAGATTCTATCTACTCAACGATTTTTTGATGAGCAGACATACTGTTTCATTTTGAGTAGTAACAAACAATTAAAAAACCTTTAGGTGAATCATGACTTTAGAAGGTCGATGCAATACTTCACAAATCCCACCTAGAAATTTTTCCGGGGAAGGTGAAGATCTCAGAATCTAAGGTGGAAGGTTACTAAAGCCATCATTGCTAGGTCATGATAAAAAAGATGGAAAAATGTGCGAAAAGACCATTGCTAATTAAGAGGATTATATTAATCTTGTGCATGCAACTTGGAACTTCATGGAAGCGTAACTTATCAAGATTTACCTTAACAAGATTTATTAACTATAAATAAAGGGAGTAGGGTAAAGGAGCTAGTTTAGAGACACTCAAGAAAAAAAGTGGAATTTTGGGTGGAATTTTGCAAATTTGGTCAAATTTGAATTTTGAAATTTGTATAAGATTCCTCATGCAAAGACGGATTAGGTAATACCAAGATTGATATTTTTTTAAATTTAATTTGGGCAGTCAATTTGAGAAAGTTTAAATTTTGAGGTCTTTTAAGGGTTAGAAACATCCAAGGCCCAGTAATGGTACACTTTTCAGCAAATCACAAGTTGACACATAAGCAAGATTCTTAGCATATTCCAAAATTTTGTCTCTAAATTGGGGCGTGCATGATTTTTAAAAGGCACATGTGTTACAACTGGCTCCTTTACCCTAATAGATCTTGAAATTTATTACCCATACTTCTTAGCGAATATCAAGTATGTTCCTCCTTCCTCCCCGTTAAGTGCCACGGGGTTCCAATCGTGGGATCAATGGTTCCAAGTGAAAGATCAATATGGATCATCGATTTTTTGAAACTAAACTCGAGATCTCGAGTTTAGATTTTTCAAAACTAATCTCGGGATCTCGAGTTTAAGTTTTACCGACCATGTGGGGCCTAGTCTCGGGATGCCCACGCTTCCTCAGTTGGGATTTGAACCCTCATCACTAGCTTGAGAGTCTGGGACATTAATCATCACGCCCGCGTGTCTTTCTTGAAATAGATGTGTTTTTTCACAAACTTAAACTTAAAAAAAAAGATTTCGACATAAAAACTAAATTCGGGATCCCAAGTTTAGTTTTTCGGCATCAATGGTCGAGATCTGCAAGCACCCTTGATTTTGCACAAGAGCCATTGATCCCATGGTTGGGACCCCGTGGCACTTAAAGCTGAGGTTCCTCCTTTCTGATGTAACCCCAAGGTTGAGGGTTCAAGACTCACGGGTTGCGTTCTCTTGGGTGTATGTTTCTCCCCTAGTGGGAGGTGGTTCCCACGGTTGCCCCTCGAGGGTGTCATGTACAACAATGTGGAGTTGCAGATACATGATATGTGTATAGTTACTTCCTACTACCTTTCCCATGTTGATGGTGGTGAAAAAAAAAAGGGTATGTTCATGTGACTAGCATGACACAAGGACGCAAGGTCACTCAATTTACATGAGCCTTACACTGTCTAAGTTAAGAGATCATCAACAATAAGCTTTGATAACCTTTTACATTCATGGGATGTCATGGAAGCTTGCAAGCCTATTGAAAAGAAGTCGAGATCTAAATCAAGAGACTGATTATGTACCAAACCGCAACATCCAGAAGGCAAAGAATGAAGGAGGATCTTTGAAAGTCATTGAGAATCTTGTCAAAGAATTGGAATTAAAGTGCAACAAAAATTACAGATTAACTAGAGGAATCAATCAATTGTGTAGAGTAATCAGTCAGTTATCGTGCCATATACACCGCGCCAAAATGGTATTGCTGAAAGGAAAAGAAAAGGTTGCTTAACATTGAGTGTATTCGAGCATGACAATTGCAAAGCAAGCATTAACTTAGACTCAATCACACATCATATGCATGTGCCAAAACTGCGAGAGAGAGAGAGAGAGAGAGAGAGAGAGAGAGAGAGAGAGAGAGAGAGAGAGAGAGAGAGACTTAGGGGGTTCACTTTAAAATATGTAGAATAGCACGTGAGTTCAATAGAAGGGGTTCATTTATCTTATGAGGTTACAAAAAATATACATTCAGAAGGGTGTTTTAAATTGAAAAGGTAAAACTTTTGGTAGACAAGCGTCTTTTTATTGAGAAAAGTGGCACATAAAAAGGCTCTACATACCTTAAAAAATGTAGAATAGGGGGTTTTATAAATACCTCTTGAATGCACGTGCTATACATGATCTCTATATAGTGGACCGAGAGAGAGAGAGAGAGAGAGAGAGAGAGAGAGAGAGAGAGAGAGAAAATTCGACACCAGTTGAGGGCTGAACATTTTAGAGCCAACCCTGCTCCGAAAGGACTTTGTATTAATTAATCTTCTTCTTCAAAAGATCTTTTGATCAATACAATTGGCTAATCGCACTTTAACTGCAAAATTGAAGAGATGAAAGCTCTAAATTCTGGTAGAGGTTGAACTCAATCCCAAGGCCCTAAACACCTTCTAGGTTTTAGGATCTATGGGGATTAAGCAAGAACGAGTAAATGACAACTTGTCTAGTTGATTATGTAAAAGCTTGAGCAACCATAGCTATGGAGACTTTCATGGGAGAGAGAGAAGATGATAAGCCTTGGAAAGAGCATGGAGGCATTTCTTTTGGCTGAGAATTTCATGAAGCTTCAAGAGCGAGGAAGAGAAAAGTTCCCCGACTCGCTCTAACATAATCATACAAAAAAAAAGAAATCTTTCTCTTGCGGATCTCAAATGAAAAAAAACTTTGGCCTAAAAAGTTGTTCATTTTTTCGTTTTTGATAAGCCTCACAGACTCTTTTTTTAAAAGCTCCTTTTTTGAGTTATTTCAAAAATACTCATCATAGATCTTGTAAAAGTAGTTTTCTATTTTTAAAACTACTCCTCTTACTTCTATTTTTCATTGGAGGCTTATAAAGGACTTCCCTTATCTCCACATACCGCTAGGTTGGCATGTGTAGATAATAACAATTTGGCTCCCATTCTCGCGTTTCGGTTAGCCATACCACCCACTTTTTGAGACTTTTGGAATACATTTTGGGCTCGTAAATATCTTGTTTTCGTCCCATTAAATCCCGATTAAATCTTTAGCGGCACTTTTGAAAAATGCATTCAACTTTTGAAACTCTTTAGTTCATGAACACATTCCTCTACCCATTGTATATAATTGGTCCTTTTACTATTTTCACTTTCTCTCACTTGAATAGATAATTGTAGAGAGATAAAATTCATTTAAGTAGACCAAAAATGAAATTTGGTGACAATACCCCACCCTTGAAATTATAGTTGTCCTTGACTATACTTCTATTAAAGAGAGGTACCTTTAGTCCATTGCCATTCTGCTCAGGATCCACTTTTTTTAGCACATTGAAAATTGTTCCAAAGTAGATTACCAATCTACTTGGTACTTGGGAAAATATCTACCACAAGTATGTCTACTGTGTTAGCACTAGTACCTTTCTACAATAAATTGCAAGTCTACTCGATACTCAGGAGAAACTTTGCTGCGAGTGTGCAACATTTGGTATACATGAACATTACATTTAGACATTAATAAAGAACTTGAGACAAAGGAGTTGAAAAGAGAGAATCATACTCTTTTTCATTGCATTTTTATTTGATACGTCGATGTAAAAACATTAGGCGTTTGTATGCAATTCATTGCAGGTGGCTGCAAGTGACATGTTATCCTTCAATTATGGCTCTTGTATCCATTTATTATCTTCAAAAGAGTAGTTTTTAGATTTAATGAGATACTTGCATAGTACCTTACCATTACGTAGCACCTTGTCTTTGCCGTGTGGATGATATGCTCAGGTTGCAATATCTCTCCAATCCCTTTCAATTTTGGAGGATCTTCCACTACTGCCTCTTGTGGTGGATCACCCTTTGTAACCCTTTAGTGGACTTACATGGAATGCATTATGGAGGCTAATGAGATGAAGAGTGTGTGTGCACGAATCTATGTGTATGCGGTGCGGTGTGCCTGTGGAAAGGAGAGAATACACAATGTGCGGGTGGAGCAAGACTCTTGTATGAGATGCCCACACAAGAATAAGGTGTCACTGGACGGGCACCCATAGCCTGGGTGTCCGGGCAAGGCACATGCGCCTGTACCCCAACAACCTTCCACTTAAAGGAGAATGTGCCGATAAGGGGGTACTACTAGCTAAACTACTAGTATGTACAAGAAAATAGGTGAGAGAATCTCTCAACCTATGCCTACTGGCTCGCTCAGCCAATCTACATGCAGTTGTATCGGCTCTCATGGTAGGCGAGCGTGCATACCCATACTAGAGCCTGCATGTAAATCTCTCAGACTACTCTGTGTATGGTCTGCAAAAATCCACTATACGTCATGCTAGTGTCATTCATCGCATGCTTGACAATCCTTACTGGGAGCATCGACTGACAATCCTTACAGCAAATGCTCCCACTGGAGCTGGTAGGTCGGACCTCAACACTAACAAGTCATACATGAGACTCCCGAACGCTGATGCACAAATCTGGTTATACTCACGTCCCCTGTTCTATGTGCATACTCTATATCATCAGGACTAGCTTTCACAAATGGATGTGTCGACTCTAACTCCTAGAGGACCACCTCCCCCTCATCCATAGGGACTCGATGTGTGTGTCCTGATATCACCTCATCAGCCTTTAGCAGGAGCATATTAAAAAAATGCATATCTGTAATCTCTACCTGTGTCTCTAGGGAGAAAACCTGCACAGACTCTTCCAACACCTACTGTGTCTAACTATAGCACTACCGCTCTTTCTTTGTGTCTACATAGTTCACTAGCATGTCTTGCATAGCTAAATGCTCTGTCTCGTGAGCATGGTGGAGATCACCTGCAAAGGAGACACCTCCCATGTCTCTCTCAAAGCATACCAACAACAAAATCGAGACAATGCCGTCTCATACCTCAGACACATGCTTGGGATATACCAACTTGCTGTGTAGGCTCATAAAACCTGTATCCAGTGACTACCCGTAGATTGTATGTAGGAGGTGAACGATTGGAATTGTCATTGATATGAGACTTTGCATACGAGAAGTCTACTTGTAGCCACCATGAGCATACCATAAAAAAACTCCTGCAAGAGTGGATAGAAGAACACTAAACATGTGTCCAAGCATCAGAGTGAGTGTAAACACTCCATCACTATCAAAGTGGGAATATATGGACCATTGTACAAGATGGCATAACACTACAAACTTTTATGGCAAGAAGACGAGGAAAAAGAGACAGATTTTCCTTTGAAAAATGAGCCAAAAACTCAAAGCAAACTGCAAGCCATGAAACTGAAGATAACTACAAGAGTGGGAGTAAACTTGACCACTAAGCCATCAAAGAGAAAACCGTGTCACTCTCGACAATGTAGGAATCAAATTGCAAAACTTTGATATATCGAGATTGTTGATAGGCTACTGGATAAAATTTAGTGATATAACCAGCACGTCCAGAATGTGCCAAAACCTAAGGGTAGACTCCTAGATCACATATATCCGAGTTTGGTGTGAGAGATATGCCAAAAACATCCATTTTTACCCCGAAAACGCACCATAAACTTGCTACTATTCCACTTTTCAGGCGATCTATTACAATGTGTTTACTTTAATAAGAAACTCTAGATGTATAATGATCTGATAGATTACTTACACAAATGTACCGCATTTTTCTCGCTGTGTAGATTGCTCAAAGAGCACATACTGTCAGCTGATAATGTGATGCCAGATTCCAGAGAGGAAGCAAGAAAGATCTTGCAAAACTTGGGGATGGATTACAATTTGATTCACGCTTTTCCTAATGACTACATTCTTGTAAGAGGGGAATACATAGACATGGAGAAGTGTCCGAAATGTGATTCCGAGAGATATCGAGTAGATCTCCATAGAACAAAAATTTCACAAAACATTTTGCGACATTTTCCTCTACTTCCTCGCATCAAGCATTTCTTTGAATGTAAGTCCATGTCCACCCTAGCATCATGGCATAAGGAGAATAAATCTCCGGATGGTGTGCTATGGATTCCTGTAGATTGCGCAGCCTGGAAACATATAGATGAAACATGGTTGGATTTTGCCAGGGAAGCTAGAAATTTGCGCCTAGGCCTGGTTATGGATGACATAAATATATCTGGTCAAAAATCAACATATTACAGTGTATGGCTCGTTGTCATTGTCAACTACAACATTCCCCCGTGGTTGACTACCAAGAAGGGGCACATGTAGATAAGCTTGATTGTGTCGGAGCGGTATAAAGTGAAGAATATGGATGTGTATCTTCGTCCACTATTGGAAGAGATACAACAATTGTGGATTGGCATAGAAGTGGTGAATATGAGCCGACACACATGTCAACGGAATGCTTTGATCAGAGGCATTCTAATGTGGACCATGCATGACTATCCCGGATTAACAGAATGCTCAGGTGATCTAGACTCAAACTCAAACATTGTATGTGTATACATGCAGGGCTTCAAACAAGCGGATACAGAGCATGTGTCACATGTGGACCTAGACTGAATGCACGTCGTGCACTGTCATTGAAGAAGAAAATCTACGAAGGTCATCAAGCGTATCTTCTAGAGAATCATGTGTTACGTAACGGCTTTTTGGGAAGAGAGCCACCGAGGATGTCTGGACAAGCATGATTAGAGTAGAAGGAGATGTGTGATGACAGTTTGCCCCCAGGATGAAGGAATCTCTCTATGGTACGAGTTACCATATTGGCCCCGACTCATTATCCAATGCACATATTCAAGAATGTGGGTAATCTGCTATGGGACCATCTGATCGGTAAGAAAGATACTTTGGGAGCCAGGGTTGACCTTAGAAATGTGGATCGTATGGAGCTATACTGGCCGCAAATAACATCTGATGGATCGATAAGACTCTCTAAAGCACCATGGATTTTCATAGGAGCCCAAGAACGCAAAGTAAAAGAGACCATTTGATCTATGCGGACCCCCACTGGTGTAATGCACTCGCTCCAAACGTGTTTTACTAAAGAAGGAAAGCTTACCGGTTTGAAGTGGCACAACTGGCATAAAATGTGTCAGGTATGTTTGAAGTGGAATATATCATAGTGGGAATTGTGTAACAAATTCGTGTGTGGACTTTAATATCATTGCTAAATGTGTTTTGCAGTTTATTTTACCGGTGGCCATTGAGGGATGTTTGTCTCTTGACGTCCGTAACACAATCTACAAACTTGCGAAGTTGGTGCAATGGATCTCACAAAAGGAGATCAATGTAGACTTTAATATCATTGCTAAATGTGTTTTGCAGTTTATTTTACTGGTGGCCATTGAGGGATGTTTGTCTCTTGATGTCCGTAACACAATCTACAAACTTGCGAAGTTGGTGCAATGGATCTCACAAAAGGAGATCAATGTAGACTCCATACCATTCGCCAAACTAAACGCTGCGGAGGTTGTGTGCATGTTTAAGAAACGCTTTCCTACTACCATGCTAACGTTCAGGTGCATCTTCTTGTTCACATAGTTGATGAGGTGGAAATAGCTGGCACAATACATTCCAGATGGATGTTCTTTTTAGAACGTTTCATGAAAACTCTCAAGTGATATGTGCGCCAGAAGGCATGTCCGAAGGGTAGCATGGCAAAAGGTTGGCTGGTATCAAAGTCCCTAGTTTACATTGGAGAGTGGCTAGATGAATTTGATAAAGCTCGGGACACGCTATGGAAAACCATAGATAATGAGCGCATATATGGTATTGTCATGTGCAATCTTGGTGTTGAGAAGAAGATGATGGAAGATCTAGAGGCTAAAATCAACCGATTTTGCATGCTTCACAATCCAATGATGCAAAAGTGGATTTCCATTAGGGCCAAAAACGACTCAAAAAGGGATATTTGTTAATCTAAGGATTAAGGAATAGTCCAATAGTTATTTGACACGTATACAAAAGTATGGCACTCTTGTCTCCTCTATTCTGGTTTTGGTGGTCCTATTTTGACGGAGAAACGCTAAATGTCTTGATCATAAGGCTGAAACTGCTATATTTGGGTGCTTTCGGGGAGAGAGCTCATTAAATTTGCGGCCCAAAGTAATGAAGTCTCATCTTTTTTTCTATTTTATATTTCACAAAAGCGTTGTCAAAAGATACGAAATCTATGTCAGAAGGCTCTCAAAACAAGGGCATTAATGACAAATCACCTACTTTTTTCAAACGTATACCTTTTTCACTCTCTCTCTATTTTGTGAGAGGTTTAAGTCTTTCTGTCTCTATATTTTCTTTCTTCTTCTCTAGCCTCTGAGTTTCCATGGCATCTTTTGCACGTCGCCCTTCACATAATATAACTTCCTGTGACTTTCATAACGTTAGAGAGAATGGTCTTTGGAAGCCCATATATTTTCGTGTGAATGACTGGGTAACAATGCTTCCTTCATGCAAAGGTGTACACAGAGTGAAGAGAACTAAATGTGATAAAGTAAAAAACCATTGGAAAGGTCGTGTTCTTGCTTTCAAAGTGACCGACAATGGCTGGCTAGCTAAGGTTCAACATGTGTATATGGCCAAGGATATGGTGTTAGAGTGGGAAGAACATCCCACACTGCATTCTTACTATAAGTACAAAAAACAATTCTATTTGATACAATGAATTTTTCATTCTCCCATTGTTTTCTCATTTTTTGATTCCATTCTAGATATATTTCCTTCAACAGCTGTGGAATGGTAGCGTGTGGAGAGTCTAAGTGGGACGTTCAAAGCAATGCATAAAGGGATTGCTGATGCTATCTATGTTGACAAGCCACCTTCCTTTTACAAAACACTGGATTTTTTGTCTATTTTGCATAATACAAAGTTCCATCACAAGAAGGTGCATATGGAGAACTACATCAGTTACTTGTTCCCACCATAAGTTCTGTAACATTTAATGGCCTAAAATCTTTTGTGTAGCAGAATTTAGCATGAACTTAGTGGGCATTTCATTAGAGTTGATTCCTAATGAGAATTACAAGAGTGCTTGGGTGGAGAGAGC
Organism: Adiantum capillus-veneris; assembly: GCF_014529385.1. Taxonomy (NCBI): domain Eukaryota; kingdom Viridiplantae; phylum Streptophyta; class Polypodiopsida; order Polypodiales; family Pteridaceae; genus Adiantum; species Adiantum capillus-veneris. The sequence continues at coordinate 48,037,471 of NC_140944.1, read as the reverse complement.
AACAAAAAGCATAACACCTAGTTAGATAGCATCGACAATACTTCCAAAAGAGAGAGCAATTAAGCTATTGACAACAGTTGAGGACCGGATTTGCATGGAGCCGGTCCCCCCTCCAAAAGGCTTTGTATTATGGTTTCTCCCATCAAGAGAGACATTGTACAATACAATTCTTTGTGTTCCTTCAAGACTAGCTAGTGCAATGAAGATGGAAGCTTCATACACCAAGCAAAACACTTAATCAAACACAACTTGAATTATCCCCGTTCTCAGACCCAAGACCTCACACACCTTCGAAGATGGTGAGAGCTAGCAGGGTATGAGAGTAGATTGAGAGGAAAAAGAAGTATCTTACGAGAAAGAAGTACATCTCCTCACATAATCACTCATATTAGCATAGCTTAGCTTAGTAATTAGCTTGGTAGAGAAGATGAGCATGCATTGAAGCTTGGCTCTTGGTTGGATTTGCATCCACATGCCAAGAGAGTGTTGATGTAGGCTTCTATCTCACAAGCTTGGAGTAGGTGATGAGCTCTCCATTAAAGCTTGGGAGGAGATAGAGTATTTTCCCGTCACACATGGTCAAGTGTGAGAGTGTGTGTGTGAATGCCAAGCAAAAATCAGCCCCCTCTCTCTCTTGGGCGAGCCCTAGCTGCTATGTTAGTCTGGCTTTTGCCTCATTGGACCTCCCCAGGTCAAGCCAATAGGGATTAAGCAGCATAAGTGATAGCCTTCTGACATGTGTCCCCCTTTCCCCTTTTGTGAGAGCTTTAGGTAATTAAATAATTAAACTAAACTCTCATTGGACCCCTTTGCCTCCTGGCCAATAGGAATCAGGCAAGCCATGGGACTCCTGAATGCTCATTGGACCCCTTGGGAGACTGCCCAATAGTCTTCTAGGACACTTAATTCTTATTGGTTTCTTTTATTAAATGTTTTTAAATTAATTAAACTAGATTTACTCTAGCCTAATTCTCATTGGTCCACTTCAAGGGTCTTCCAATAGGAATTGGGCATACCTTGTGGGCATCTGGCCTAGGGAGCTGACATGTGTCCCTCATTCCCTTTGTGTAAAGGGAGCCTGTGTGTGTGTGTGTGGCTTTCTCTCTCATCCCCTAGCTTTGGGGCTCGCCCCCTCCCATGTAGGGATGTAGAAAGACTTTTTGGACACACACTAAGCATCCAATTTTCCCTAAGGTTGACCTTTGGACACAACCTTTGAATTTTGGAACCTTAGCATTTTGGAAGTCTTAATGGGCTGAACCTTAGGGTCTTTTTAGCCCGTTGTTTCACATGGCTCTTTTGCAGATGGCCCCCCCTTTGGATCCCTATTTTCCCTCCTTTGGATCCCTACTGTGGCCGGTCTGCTAACTTAACCAATATTCTAGCTTTTTCTCCCTTGGCACTTCCCCACATTAAATGATCAGTTTAATATGAGAAAATCATTTAGGAGAATTAGATATTGATTATTATGACATTACCTCTCTCTTGAAATCATAGTCGTCCTCGACTATGGTGTAGAGAAGATAAAGCATATGCATGAGTCCTTTTCTTAGCGGGTAGAGGATCCCTATGTTACCCTACGACATCATTCCATAATGGATGACTAGTCCATTTGGCGCTTGAGAGCCTGAGGCTGCCGCAAGCATGTCTGCACATTAGTCCTATCAGTCTTCCATAGTAGAGTGACAAGCTCTACTTGGTGTTTGGGAGACGTTGTCTCCACAAACTTGATCTAAGCATGCATACTACTTCATTTTTGTGCACAAATCAAGAAAAAGAGAGTCTTATAAGACAAAAATTTTTGTTCATTTTTAACATTTTGTACATTTGCTTACTCTTGGGAAGCATTGTAAGCATTGACAAGGTTTAGGTTATCCTTTAATTGTATGCCTTGCATCCATCTAGCATCTTCAAAAGGATAATTCTTAAACTTAATAAGATATCGTCTGATAGTCTTACCGCCTCTTAATACCTTGTCTTCATGTCGGAGAATGGACTCGGGCTGCAGCACCTCCTCGTGGTCCTCGATCTCCGGTGGGTCTTCAATAGTTGGTTCTTGAGGTGGCTCTCCTTTGTAAGGCTTTAAGAGGCTCACATGAAAAGCATTGTGTATGAGCCAATGATTGGGCAACTTAAGTTGATAGGCCATCTCATTGATTGGCCTAAGAATCTGGAAGGGACCATAGTACCTTTTTGCTAGTTTAGCATAGTACTTTTGGTGGCCCGTAGGATTCTTGCCCGTCGTGTGCCTTAATCGAGCCTTGGGAAACTTTAACAAGACCCAATCGTTTTCTTTAAAGGCTTGGGCTCTTCTGTGCTTGTCAGCAGTAGCCTTTTGCCTTTGCTGTGAGATAGAGATAGCATCCTTAATTTTTTGGAAAGATTCTTGTAGGTCTCGGCTATACTCATCTGCAGCGAAGATCTTCCCATGTACCTTAAGTAGCAAGGGACTTTTTGATCTTCCCTCAATTACCTCGAAAGGTGCTTTTCCTGTAGAAGTATGTACAGTGTTATTGTAAGCATACTCTACTAGGGGTAAGTACTTCTCCCATTGGGATCTTTGATCTACTTCCGTTACATAGGCTTTTAGTAGATCGAGAATAGTTAGGTTAGCTATTTCACTTTGGCCATCAGTTTGTGGATGATAGGCCGAAGAGAAGTTTAGCCTTGTTCCTAAATTCTCAAAGAGACCCTTCCAGAAATTACTGGTCATTCTAGGATCTCTATCCGACACTATGGACATTGGCAAGCCATGGTGCTTGAAAATTTGTGAAATGAAGAGGGTTGCCATTTGATGGGCTTTGATAGTCTTTTTGACAGGTATAAAATGAGCTTGTTTACTGAACCTGTCTACTATCGTCCATATTCCCGTATTCCCATGGATAGACTTAAGCAATCCAAAGATAAAATCCATGGATATGCTCTCCCAAGGTGAATTAGGGATTGGCAAGGGTTGAAGCAATCCAAGTTGCTTCCCTCTATCAAATTTTGTCTTTTGACATACCACACATTTGGAAACATACTCATGTATGTTCACTTTCATGGTAGGCCAATAGAAATATGTTTCAATTCCCTTTAGGGTAGACTGAATCCCTCTATGCCCCGCATATGGGGGAGCATGAGATTCATACATTACTTTCTCACGTAGTGAGTTAGTAACGCATAGTCTATTGCCATAGAGAAGATAACCATCTTGTAAAGTAAATGGTTCTTCTTTCTTCCCTAATGCAAGGGCTGAAATCACATCTCTAAAATCGGGATCAATAGCATACTCATCTATCATTAAAGATAGATCATTGTGAGTTGCTATGGAAACCGCATTCACTCTCGGTCGTCTTGAGAGTGCATCGGCTACTTGATTATGCTTGCCAGCAATGTGAGCAATATGAAAATGAAATTGCGAAAGGAAATTTGCCCACCTCATTTGTTTGTCGGAGAGCTTGGTCTGCGTCATGAAGTACTTAAGACTTTGGTGATCCGTTCGCAGAATGAAAGGAGTCCCCAATAAATAGTGCTTCCATGAGTCTAAGGCATGTAGAACTGCAAGGAGTTCTTTTTCGTATATGCCTAGAGCTTGCTCAACAGGGTCGAGCCTTCGACTTTCATAGCCTATGGCGTGCCCTTCTTGGAGCAAAACAGCCCCAAGGCAATCACCACAAGCATCACATTGGACCTCAAATGGTTTTGAGAGATCCGGTAGTGTAAGCACAGGTTGAGAGATAAGCTTTTCTTTAAGCTTTTCGAAAGCATTGTTCTCTTTAGCAGACCACGTATACCTAACATTTTTCTTTGTTAGGTCATGTAATGGTCCCGCAATTTGTGAGAACTTTTCTATGAAGCGTCTATAGTATGCACACATACCTATAAAGCTTCTTAGTTCATGAAGATTCCTTGGTTTAGGCCATCCTTTTATTACCTCTAACTTGGATGGATCCATTTGGATTCCATCTTGAGAGATAATGTGACCTAAATATTGAATCTCTTGCAAGAAAAATTCACTTTTCTTTCGATTAACATAAAGTTTATTCTCTCTTAAAACTTGAAATATTACCTGGAGGTGTTGCTTGTGTTCCTCCAATGAATTAGAGTAGATGATAATATCATCAAAGAACACTCCAGTGAAGGTTCGATGAGGCCTGAACAGCTTCTCCATCAAGCGGTTAAATGTGGCTGGTGCATTAGTCAAGCCAAAAGACATGACAATGTATTCGTAAAGACCAAATGTAGTACGAAATGCGGTCTTTACAATGTCTTGATCAACTATCCTTATTTGATGATAGCCACTTTTTAGGTCAATCCTACTGAAGTAGGTCGATCCTTGTAGCTTATCAAATAGGTCTTCTACCCGTGGAACGGGAAACCTATTCTTGATAGTGATCCTATTTAGTGCTCTATAGTCGACACACATACGATATGTGCCGTCTTTCTTTTGCACTAATAGCACAGGTGAGCAAAATGGAGACGAGCTAGGCCTAACCATGCCCTTCTCAATTAACTCATGCACTTGCCGCATAATCTCCTCTTGTTGAGCTTGAGAAACTCTATAAGGAGGTTTGTTAGGCGGTGAACTTCCTGGAAGAAGTTCAATTGCATGGTCGTCATTACCTCGTTTAGGAGGTAGCTCACAAGGGATGTCGTCAATAAAGACATCTTGAAACCCCTTGAGAAAATTGGATAACTCTAATTCCTTTTGGTTGCTTTTATTTTCTTTTGCTAAAGCATTAGGTTCATTTTGAGAATCTTTAACAAAAATCATGTACACGGAAATAGAGCTCTTTATTGACTTGTTGAAAGCTGGTGTATGTACAATGGGGATGGTGTTACCCATCTCCCTAGCATCTATATACATGTCCTTTTCCCTGAACTTAAAGGAGATTCTCCTTTCAGGAAATTTAACATGGGCAGCCAAACGGTCAAACCATGGTGCCCCTAGGATTACATCCTCATGCTTGAGAGGAGAGATAAAGAAGTCCTCTTTGTCCACATAGCCTTGGACATGAAGCCTCAATTTCCCGATTAAGGGAGTGACTGAAGCTTCTTGCCCCTTGAAGGCACTGTCTGCGGGTAGGATATCTCCCATCTCGTAGGATTGTATGCCTAGCTTGGTGGCTAACTCCATAGATATAAAATTGTGAGTAGAACCAGGGTCAAAGAGAATAAAAGCATCATGTTCTCTTACCTTTCCCCAAGCATGGCATAGAGGAGATCCTTTGTGGTGAGTTTGGTGAATCTCCTCCTCTTGGATTTCAACCAAAGAAGCTCTAGGAGGATCTTGGCGGTTGTTCTTTTGGGGACAAGCGCGGTACGCATGCCCTTGTTCGCCGCACTTGAAACACCGGTTATCTTTACGATAACGCTCAAGCTCTTCAGGAGAGAGTTTATTCTTTCCTTTGTAAACTCCCTTCTCTTTAGCTTTGTTGGAATTGCCCTTAGGAGACTTTTGGACATTGTCCTTCCCCTTAGGCTCATTGGAACCTTTGTTTTCCAGGGGCTTATTATTTCTTTTACCCCCCGTTTGGAAATTGATTCGCGAGGCCACCATAGTATGGTGTATTACCGCCGATATGGTACGTGGCCTTTGGGAGTTGACATACTCCGCCATTTCTTCGGTTAAGCCCGCACAAAATTGTTGCTTTTGATCTCCAAAATCCAACTTTTTGAAGACAGTGGCTTTGAGTTGTAGGTCCCAAAACTTGTCTACATATTTGTGGATGGATTCATTGGGAGAGAGCTTTAAACTTCGCCATTCGGTGAGTACTTTGTCTTTGGCATCGGTGGCCAAAAACTGCTTCATAATGGAAGCTCTTAAAGCCTTCCATGTTCGTGGAGCTTCACCGTTGGCTCGTAGGCTAGACCACCATTGTCTGGCGGACTTTTGAAAGTGCATAGCTACATGGCGTAGCTTAGAGGACTCCGTGAAGCCCTCATCTCCAAACGCCGCATCGAATTGCTGGATAAAGGCCAAAACTTTATCTGTAGCACCGAAGGTGCCATCATAGGTAAGGAAAGAGATGCTCTTCCCTCCCTCTTTGAATTTCTTCAGCTTGGACGACCTCTTCCATGCGGCATAGGATTTTCTATGGCCTCTTCTTTTTGATGGTTCAAAAGTTGCACCATCACTTTCTTCAGAAGATGAAGAATTTGAAGAAGGTGGAGAAGAGGGTGACCTCTTTCTCGCCTTTTTCTTGTCTTGATCTTTGTCGTCTTCACCATAGCTTTCATAAGAGGAAGAGGATGAAGAAGATGGAGAAGAGGGTGTCCTCTTTCTCGCCTTTTTCTTCTCTTGCTTTTTATCATCCCTCTTTGAATTATGGCGTGGAGAAGAATGTAATGGTCTTCTCCGCTTTGGTGGTGATGGAGAGCGTTTAGCCCGCCGTCTTCGTGGAGCCATCTCCGCCGAGGTGGCGGGAGACTCGCTTCTTTCTCGTTCCTTCGGTGGAGGCTCTTGAGTTCTCCTTTGGGAAGGAGATGCATCATCAAGAAGTAAGTTCTTGAGCCCTTCATATGGATTCTCTTCTTCTTCCCGAATCGGAGAGAGACCTCTTTTGGTAGTCTCACAAGGAGGCTTCCTAGGTGTTCTCTCGTCATGGTGATGAGCTTGGAGAATCCCGTGAGCACGGAGCTGCCGTTGCACTTCACTTTGGAGAGATGGATTGCCCATGGCTTGTTGAAGCCTAGAAACAAGATAATTAACAAGCATTGAAGCATCATTAGTAGCTTGCTCATGAGCAAAATCAAAGTTATCAACATTAATTTCACTCTCTTTAATATTGTCATCCATTCTAACAACTTTTAGGTGTAATCTTTTTAGGTGTACTTTGGCACTTCAAGCCCTAGTTGCTACTCCTCTTTACCCCTTTAGAAAAAGCACTCAAGCTACTGTACCCGGGGCTCGAATACCATTAATTGCAAGGAATAGAAGAGAGGGTCTTTCGACACCAAAACAGCACCGGCTCCTGTCAAGCTTCTAATAGCTCAATAGTGGTTAAGCCGTAGGCAAGCCCCGTAGGACTCCACTATTAAGACCATAGCTCTCGACGGTGATGCCCCGTTAACTGCACAAAGGCAGGCGCACTGCAAGGCTGAAAAATCCCTATTCTACTTACTCACAGGCAATTAATAATACCAACCATTTGTAGCTAGCTTGAGGACCTCCCTTCTTGAGCAAGAAAAGAGAAACCTTGAGCTCTGATACCAATGTAACATTTAATGGCCTAAAAACTTTTGTGTAGCGGAATTTAGCATGAACTTAGTGGGCATTTCATTAGAGTTGATTCCTAATGAGAATTACAAGAGTGCTTGGGTGGAGAGAGCAACAAAAAGCATAACACCTAGTTAGATAGCATCGACAATACTTCCAAAAGAGAGAGCAATTAAGCTATTGACAACAGTTGAGGACCGGATTTGCATGGAGACGGTCCCCCCTCCAAAAGGCTTTGTATTATGGTTTCTCCCATCAAGAGAGACATTGTACAATACAATTCTTTGTGTTCCTTCAAGACTAGCTAGTGCAATGAAGATGGAAGCTTCATACACCAAGCAAAACACTTAATCAAACACAACTTGAATTATCCCCGTTCTCAGACCCAAGACCTCACACACCTTCGAAGATGGTGAGAGCTAGCAGGGTATGAGAGTAGATTGAGAGGAAAAAGAAGTATCTTACGAGAAAGAAGTACATCTCCTCACATAATCACTCATATTAGCATAGCTTAGCTTAGTAATTAGCTTGGTAGAGAAGATGAGCATGCATTGAAGCTTGGCTCTTGGTTGGATTTGCATCCACATGCCAAGAGAGTGTTGATGTAGGCTTCTATCTCACAAGCTTGGAGTAGGTGATGAGCTCTCCATTAAAGCTTGGGAGGAGATAGAGTATTTTCCCGTCACACATGGTCAAGTGTGAGAGTGTGTGTGTGAATGCCAAGCAAAAATCAGCCCCCTCTCTCTCTTGGGCAAGCCCTAGCTGCTATGTTAGTCTGGCTTTTGCCTCATTGGACCTCCCCAGGTCAAGCCAATAGGGATTAAGCAGCATAAGTGATAGCCTTCTGACATGTGTCCCCCTTTCCCCTTTTGTGAGAGCTTTAGGTAATTAAATAATTAAAATAAACTCTCATTGGACCCCTTTGCCTCCTGGCCAATAGGAATCAGGCAAGCCATGGGACTCCTGAATGCTCATTGGACCCCTTGGGAGACTGCCCAATAGTCTTCTAGGACACTTAATTCTTATTGGTTTCTTTTATTAAATGTTTTTAAATTAATTAAACTAGATTTACTCTAGCCTAATTCTCATTGGTCCACTTCAAGGGTCTTCCAATAGGAATTGGGCATACCTTGTGGGCATCTGGCCTAGGGAGCTGACATGTGTCCCTCATTCCCTTTGTGTAAAGGGAGCCTGTGTGTGTGTGTGTGGCTTTCTCTCTCATCCCCTAGCTTTGGGGCTCGCCCCCTCCCATGTAGGGATGTAGAAAGACTTTTTGGACACACACTAAGCATCCAATTTTCCCTAAGGTTGACCTTTGGACACAACCTTTGAATTTTGGAACCTTAGCATTTTGGAAGTCTTAATGGGCTGAACCTTAGGGTCTTTTTAGCCCGTTGTTTCACATGGCTCTTTTGCAGATGGCCCCCCCTTTGGATCCCTATTTTCCCTCCTTTGGATCCCTACTGTGGCCGGTCTGCTAACTTAACCAATATTCTAGCTTTTTCTCCCTTGGCACTTCCCCACATTAAATGATCAGTTTAATATGAGAAAATCATTTAGGAGAATTAGATATTGATTATTATGACAAGTTCACTTGACTAGGAAGCTCCTAATGCATGTACTATATCAAGCTTCAAATCCAAGATCAAAGAAGACATCCTTAAAGCTATGTCTCTGGGCAGGATATCAAGAAGGATTAAAGTTCAATGGTTCTTGCCTATACATGTCTTTGTGGCATGTTTCAAAACAATGGACTTGCAAAGGACAAAGAAGATGTGGCTTAATAGAAGAATTTCTATGACTGAACTGGATAATGTACTTGGAGACGGATGGAGCACCAAAGAAACTTTCCATATTGGTGATAATATTAGTTGTAGAGTAAGCCCAAATTCTATGTCTATCTCATATCAACTATGTCGTCAATCATTAGTTCTGGGCTACGAATATAGGAGATGGAGAAGCAAATTAGGTAGTTGGGTTCCTCTCGACTCTGAGGAAAATTGCCTAGAGTTTGAACGAAAGGTCACAGTCCATCCACACACCGAGTATAGAAGCCTTATAGTAACAAGAAATTCGAGACTACATGATGTTAGAGAATCTCTTGAGTTTCTTGATGAAACATCTCCTGAGTATAGATTCAAAGTGGATGAAATTTTGGTGAGCACAAGGATGGAGAATTCAACCTCTTGCATCACATGCCTTCCCCCAAAAAGATTTGTATTTGAGCCACTTGCAAGGACTTGAAAAAACAAGTTCAATATTGTAATCATTGCATTTTGCAAATATATTTATCTTTTCTCTACCTTATTGTGATCATTATTTATGTTGTTTTAGACTTACATGACACCATGATACACATGTAAGAACCAATAGTTGGTATTAAGTATTTGAAGTACAAAATTATGAATCACCAAAGGGTATATATATGTTCATATGGACAAAATGAACAAAAGTGTACATAACTTTTGTAGAGTAATCAATCATGAAACTCCACTTTTCTTTTTGCCTGAGAGGATTTTTCATCTTCAGAGACCCTTTTTCTTTTGTGTTCAAAAGGGGGTGAAAGTTCAGGAGTGGATGGTGGTGGTGACTTGGGCTCCTTAGGGCTTGGTACGGGGGACTTGGCAAGGGTTGGTGCTTTGGGCTCATGAGGAGTGGCTGGCTTGGGTGACTTGGCAACCTTCTTTGGCAACATGAATGGTAGCTTGAAAGGTGAGCTAGGTGCCTCCCGCTTACTGTTCTTAGCTGTATGACGATTTTGAACCTTGAATTTCAATGGTGAGTGGAATGGATGGCCCTTAATTGTATCTGCTCTTTTTTTTTGCAGGGCTCTTGTTCTTGGTGGGACTCTTCCCCTTGGCAGGGATCTTCTTCTTGGTGGGACTCTTCCCCTTGGCAGGGATCTTCTTCTTGGTGGGACTCTTCCCCTTGGCAGGACTCTTCTTGGCATGGCTCTTCTTTGTAGGACTCTTCTTCTTGTGATCCTTTTTCTTTGTATGGATCTTCTTTGCAGGAATTTTCTTCTTCTGATCCATTTTCTTTGCATCCAAACCCTTGGTGGCTCTACCTTTCTTTGGTGGAAAAGGAGATTCTGGATCATTTGGGTTTATTGATCTTTCCAAAACCATAGAAACAGCCTTCTCTCTCACCCACGTGACCCAAGACTCTGGATAGTCATGCAACTGAAACAAATAGAAAAAGGAATTAAAGGACATGAATACATACATACATAGTTAAGAAATCAAAATAAATCAATGGCACATGAGCCACACACTTACAGTGAGTGTAGTTATCCTACACCTTGACTCAAGATATCTCCATGCAATGGCAAGCACCCTCCATCCACAAGATGTTGAGTATGTTTGTAAAGGCACTTTTTGATTGTAGTACTTGAAACCTTCTATATTGTAATCCCTAGTTGTGGTACTCAGGTGACCAACAATAAGTTTGGGAGCACCGCAAGAAGACCAATCAAAAAGCTACTAATAGAAAACAATGGGCCATCAAGCATAGATCATACTTCATACTTACAGTTTACTTCTCCCATGGATACTTGACAATGAATTCATAAATATAATATCTTTCTCCAAAAGATTGAAGATAATAAGACTCCAATGTCCTCTACAAAAAATAACAATTGGCTTGGAATACCACAAAATGTTAAAAATAACATGTAAGGAGTTAAGATTTACCCTTCAACATAGGGGTAGATTATGTAATTGCAGGTCAGCATGTTAAAATCTTCAAAAAAACTTGAAAGGCTTCCACACTGTGTCACTAGAGGGTCAAGTATGGAAATTTGCATAGCTAGATCCTCTGGAAGATCCCTCATAAGACACCTGAGAAAGAAAACACCACCCCCAATGAGGCCCTTGTGCCTGCCTTGCACATGCACTAATAATTAGCGAAGGGGCAACACATACCTGAGACAGATAAAGCACACAGTGTCACCAAGCTCAATGTTGGGGTTTACAAGTATACTTGTTTCTTGAGAGAATATGTCCAAGTACACCTCATCATCTCCAAACAAGGAGACATCCACCACCATTTGGCTTGTAACTTTTTCATAAAGGAGAGAGTTGGATGCTCTTAAAATTTCTGCTTGCTCTTTAAGGATAGCATCCTCTGATATCATGTCTTGCTCCCTCTCAACCTCCTTTCCTGCTTTGATATCCTGGGCCTTTCTTGTCTCATACTCATGTGTAACATCCTCAATGACAACCCCTGAATCTTTCCGCTGCCTGGATGGAGGGATATTTAAAATTTGGAATTCTTTAAGATCCTCACTAGGAATAAGCTCAAGAGTCTTATCAAACTTGTACCTCAGCCTTGACACAAGCACAAAATCTTTGCTCATAAGTGTGACGCTATGAGAAAATGCAGCTACAATGTAGCTATCATTCATAAATTCTATGAGAAAATCCTTGGCAGCTTCCTGAAGGCACATCAAAGCTTGAGATTACCACCTTATTGAGACAAAAGTTTTGATATTCATCATGCTCACAAGTCTATCTGATATCTCTTTGACAAATCTCATGAAAGGTAGCTTTGGAATCAGTAGACAAGTAGACTTTTGTGCTTTTCTTATTTCTCTTAAAGATTTGACTTGATAATTCAACCTTTTTCTAGCAGTGGTCCTCTGACGAGGTTGTGGTTTTTCTGGATCTTCTTTCTCTAAATCATCTTTTTCTGGATCTTTTGGGGCTTGGTAGACCTTTTTTGCAGTCTGTTTTGTCCTCGCCATTTGGGTCAAAAAGTACAAATCACCACACGACGCGATAGCTGGGTCACCCACAGTCTAGAAGCTGTCCGTATCGCGTTGTATGTGAAGCTAATGATCTTGGCTAGGAATCATGGAGGGACATCTGCACGATGCGATAGCCGCGTTACCCACATTCTAGAACATGTCCGTATCGCGTCGTATGTGAAGCTGTTGACCTTGGCAATGAATCAAGGAAGGACACCTAGCTGGGTTACCCACATTCTAGAACATGTCCGTATCGCGTCGTATATGAAGCTGTTGATCTTGGCAATGAATTAAGGAAGGACACCTGCACAACGTGATAGCCGGGTGACCCACATTCTAGAACATGTCCGTATTGCATAGTATGTGAACCTGTTGACCAAGTGCCAAGGAACCCGCACGACGTGATAGCTTGGTCACCCACTGTCTAGAACTTGTCCGTATTGTGTCGTATGGGTTAGGAATAAAAGAAATCCGGAAGTGCAAAGAATCGGGCGAGGAGGGGTAGCGCGGGTCGATGGAAAGATGCCTGAAGAAAGAGATAAGACTTGCAGAAATGGGATGTGCGGGTCGTTTAGAAGGTACGACATGAAACGAATGTGTGGTTTGGGGGAAGGTAAAAAATGAGCATGTGAGAGAGCTTTATATACAACCGACCATCCCTACGACGACCGTTGAAAGCATGCCATGTGGCACGTGTGCATGGATGACACATGTCCATAACGATTATTTTTGGCACCTTATATAAAGCTTGATCTCGACTTTTATTGGTGTTGTACTTTTACTTGTCCCACACGACGCGAGAAATTGCCTTTGTTTTACTTCTCTCTCCACTCTACACGTCATGATCGGAGCACTTTGCACATCGTGGAACCCTACCCTACCGCTTCGTTTGGGCTGCTCTCTCCATCACTTTGGCGCGTGCTTGTCGACCTTCACCCTGTGCCTAGCTAGCTTCACCGATTTGATTTTTTCTCAACCATACCATGAACGAAGGTCGGGAGGAGATTTTGGAGGAGAGTCCAAGTGAGAAGCTATTGGTTGCTGTGATGGATGGTGGTAACATGGAAGTGTACACCAAAGCATATGAAATATTCAACCCTTTGTTTGATCTTGCAGTTTTTTAGACAATTTGAAGGACTTTTTGTCAGAAGAATTCAAAGAGTTTGAAGAGGCAATTGAAGGCAAGTGTTTGGTTTTAGATGGCAAGACTTATTGCCATCTAACTGAATTTACTACCAACTCATTTGAGAAAGGCAAAGTAACAAGGAGGTTTGGAAGATTTTCTAAGAAGACTTCCTTTGTTTGTCCATCTACCATTTCTTGTAAATTACATTCAAAGCCTTGCAACTTTGTTCCAAAATAAGTTGCCTTTCTTTTATTTTTGTTCCTTAAAGTTGACATGCAAGGTAAAGCTGATGAAGTGAAAGATACAAATGAAGAGGTAACAAATAAAAATGTTTCCACAGTTTTGCAGCTTGAGAAAAGTGAAATTCTAGAAGAGGAGGAAGTTGATGTTGCAGCTGAGGAGCAGGAGAGTGAAATTTTTGATGTGGCTCAATTTAGAGCTAGTACTGTCATTGATGAGCCAACAGATGAGGTAGAGGTGTCTGAATATTCCCTTACTATTCCAAACCTTCCCTACTTCTATATCAATGGAAAAGAATATATCCCTCTCCATCATATCCAATGTCTGCTTAATATGAGGGAGGACTACTATATTGCAACCATTTCTAAAGATTCTGAGGTGGCCAAATATTTTATTGACACAGAAGAAGAGTCAAAAGAGGAGTTTTTGGCACTTGATCTTCAGACATCCAATAAAGATTTTCTTCCTGCTCCTCATGCACTTGCTCTATGCATGAGAAGAGTGGAAGAGGAGAAACCTTCCCTCAAAGATGAGGATTTTGAGAAGAGACTTGTTGAGCTTGGCATCCAATCTTTTGGCAGAGACTTTAAGCTGAAAAAAATTGGAAAGGAAGTTGACATAAGAGAGATGACCGGATCATGCAATCTCCTTCAAGAAAAATTCATTGCCGAAGATGAGTTGCAAAAGGTAGATTTAGTTTCACCTTGATCTCCCTTCTGAAATCTTTCTTTTTTTTCAAGTTTGTTTTAATTACTCATTATGTCTTGTTTTGCAGATTGAACTCCTTGACAAAGACAATTTTCTTGGGAGAGCTAAAGGCTCGAGAGGGAAAGCAATAGAGGTCTCTTCCAGAAGGGATGCCTCCTCTCTCATGCACTACATACCTACATTGGATAGTGCCACCTTCTGTGCTTTTCACATGCAGTATTCTGAAGATCTTGAGTTGCCAATATTTGCCCTGAAGATATTGTCACGTTTTTTAGGGTACACTCTCCTTCAAATCAATACAAACAAGATCATGCTACTTGAGAGAGCAGCAGTACTTAGAATATTTGGATATGCTGCACGATTCAATGCCTCAAGAGCAAGATACTTTCTTTGCTACTCTAGCCATGCAGTAGCAGCTGAGGAGAAAAATGTCAACCTTCTTGGGGGCTATAAAGAAGAAATTTTTTGAGATATAGGGGTGACATGCCTAGAGATATGAAAAAAATCAAAAATTGATGTAAATTTGATAATTGTTTGCACCAAAATATCTTTTCTGAATTTGGATCTCTTTAGAAAGATTCGGTACAAAGTTTCAAAGTGAAGCATTAATCTCCATCTGTGGTTGAGCAGCATGGTTGTTTGATCTCATCCGTTGTAATTGCCTCCTATAGAACCAATTGAATAATTCCTTTAGTGCATTGCTCCTTCTTTGTCCCCCTCCCTTTCTCGTACATGTGAAAAAAGAAGTCTTCGCTTGATAGTGAGATTTTTCCATTCCCTGAGTATTGCATGTTGCAAGGGGTCCTTGTTTTGCAAAATATGGTCCATGCAGGTACAGAATATGCTAAAAATAAATAAAAAAGTTAGTTGAAATCAATAGGATGCAATGTAAAATACTATCCAGACTTTAGAAATTAATTGAATGCTCACTAAGTAATATGTGATGTCTTTTGCTCCCCAAGCATTTGTAATAGCAGTTATTAAAAGCTTTATTGTCTTTTAAAGTCATGCGCGCATAAGTAGCAGAGATAACTTGTTGTCTTAAAACTTTCAAAAAATTGTCCAGCTTCTTCCACACTTCCATGCGTTTGTTGGCTACATCTGGTCTACTTTTGACATTGGTTGTTATTACACAAAGATCCTTCCAGTAGTTCCACATAGCATCAACTTGTTTGTTGTCATGGTTACTCAAAAATCTTCTGGCTTTTGCTCCACCCATTGAAACATCTTGCAAAACATCACCCGTTCCTTTTGAAAGAGTAGGATATTTTTTTAGATGCACTTGACCACCATGAAAACCCATTTGAGAGAGCAAATCCTTGCATTTTTCTATGCACTCGTCTGCAAGTTTAGTTGGCTTAATAGAATATGCATAATCAAGATGGAGTCGAAGAAATTTGTCCAAGATTCTAATCTCTGCATGCATTTTACATATATGTACATTTTTTAAATCTATTGTTAGAATTGGATCCGAAATCATAGAAGATGATGGGTAGTCGATGACGTTCACACAATTTCTCGATGGTGGTTTTCCAACCTCGTGTTCTACAAGCCATCCTTTTGTTCCAGTGCTTGCCATGCAATATAGACATGGATACTTGGTGTTGGCACCTCCACATAAACCAAACATGCACTTTAATGCTTTTAGGTCGGCTCTCAAGTGCCATTCTACAAAAAAGTCACCCATGCCATCTACACAGAGTTTTTCACCTGCATTTTGGTCATGTATAACAAAAGGGATATCGGTCTGCAAAAAGAGCCATTTCAATGTATCATCATTTTCTACTGGTATTTGAGCTGCTCCGATCCACCAAAGCTCCATTTCTGATTCAGGATTGTGGTATGGGGAATCAAGCTTACCCTGGCTATAGTCCAATGTTCTATTCATAAGGGATATGGATACACTTTCCATTTTTTGACATTTTTGAATTTGAACTTCATCCAATTTCATAACAAATATAAGTTTTTCTTCACAATCTACTTCTTGCATATTATAATATCTCACCATAGCAGATTGAACATTTTTTATACCCATCCAAATGTTATTAAAAACATTATACTCAAAAGAAGATTTTTTTTTCTGCTTTTCATATGGCATCGTTCCTTCTATATGATAGTACTCTCCAAAATGTTCGGGTATTTCTTCGTTTAACAAAGTCCTAACTTTACATTGTGAGGCCTAGGCAACCCAAAAGCTTTAATCTTGTAATACTTTAAAACGTGAAACCAGGTTTTAGAGATGGCCCTCTAACCCCTTCTACTCACCCCCACTGTGTCACAAACTTCTTGCATTTGAGAAAGTTGGACCAGTAAACCCATATCTTTCAGTAAATTTTGAAATACCAATTTATTTTGAGTTTGATTTTCAGGAAGTTTCAAAAGTTTCAGAATATCACTTTTGTTCATTACCTCATTCAAAAATATCACCTTTCTTGAACATTGGACATATCAAATCCTAAAAGACTAGTCACATGTTCTCTAGTAATCTTTAATCTTTTTTTCTTTGTTCAAAACCTTCTGTTAAGTTTACTATATCTCTCATTCGTTTTACTCGTGCTCTTAATCCTATTGGATTTTCTTTTAAAGTTTGAAGCGGGTGATTTTATTGTTTTAGAGATGCTATTTGGTTTTCAAGTTCTAAAATTCTTGTTGCATTTGAAGACAAAACATTTTTGAGATATTGAATGTAATGTGTAAATGAGATAACCTAGAACTATATCCTAGTAAGCCATCAACCCCATCACCAACAAATCTCATCAAATCATGAGGTCATGTGTGAAAACATGGATACCTTCTAGTGCTAGGATCCGGTGGATACAAGCTCCCATCTATCCATATATCAATGTGTTTCTTTCCCTCGTTGCGAAGTTGTTGTGCTTCACTTGCAGTTATAACTGGTCTTTGATAGACACTCCGGGTAGTAGCATATTCTTGGATTAGCTTAATGTTCAAGTGAAACTTGCGGTTATCACTAATGGAAGATGTATTAGTCACTGTAAGTAATGAAGGAGCAGAAAGTATAATGCAAATAACGTAGCAGCAGAACAAGGTGCATCAGAGAAGAAGAGATAAAGCTCGCGAAAGGTGAGAGAAGAAAGAGAGATTGAGTGATTCAAAAGTGGAAACAACTATTTGGCACCAAGTGAAGTAAATGAAAACAAATTTCGAGGTGAGCCACAAAGGAATGTGAAGAAAACGCCATCTTTTTGAATATTTAGAGATATGTACCTAGATACGCTTTAGATTGCGTTAAATGACCAAAACGGACATATTTGGAGCCGTTTGACCATAAACGGCTCTGCTAATTAGTAATTTAACCAATTCCTTGTAGACATGTAGTAGTGTTAGTGTGTATACGCGCTTCACCAAGGGCACTTTTCTCCCACTAGGTTTTTCCCCCTGGACATCCGGTGTGAAAGGACACCTTATCTCTTAGGGTTTCATATAAACTTTGTAGCTCTAAGTTTGTATACACTATTATTCCAATACAGAGAGAGACAGAATACAGAGATCTCGAACGCAAGCTCTATGTCTTCTCCTTCTCCATCTTCTTCCTACTCTGAGTTGCTGTCTTCCTTCTATTTCCTGTTTCGTCATCTTCAACAATTGGTATCAGAGCAAGGTGATTTCCAGAGCCTCTACTTGCGTTTTCGCGTCCGCGCGCGCAATCGCAGTTTTCAAGCAGTTTTCGGAAAATTTGCTCGTGGGAGAATCCTCGACGTTCCGGGAGTATTCTGATCAGGTGACCTACGGTTTTACCCCCCTTTCGAAGCCGTTCGAGCCCTCATAATTTTGTTCTGAGCAGCGTAGCAGAAGTTACTTTTCGGAGGCGTTTAGATCAAGAGGGTGTGCTTTTTGACAGATTTTCTTCAGGTAAACAGTTCTTTTGGGAAGCAGCTTGTCTTAGCTTTGTGCTGAGATTTTTTGTAGAGTTTTGCTTGGATTGGAGAAGATATTTGTGAATCTCTTGGAGGTTCTTTTGCTCTCTTGTGTGCATCCACAGTATGGCTCAATCTATGGAGAAAGAGATTTTTGGTGCGTTTACATCCGAAGACAAATTGGATGGTACCAACTATTCTCTTTGGTCTTTTATGGCCAAAAATGTTTTGGTCGGTAAAGGATTGTGGGATTATGTATCTGGAGATGAAGTTCGTCCAGGTAGCATTGCACCTGCCATGCCTGGTCGTGGTGCAGCTGTTGGTGCAGGACCCTCACAAGTCACTCCAGAGCAAAAGAGATGGGATACTAAAGATGCACAGGCTATGGCCGTGATTGCCTTAACCATAAAGAGGAAAATCACACCACATATCAGATCTTGGAGAACTTCTGAGGATGCTTGGAACACTCTACAAGCTATGTTTGGAGGAAGAAACGCTGCCAGAATAGTGTTTTTGAAGAAACAACTTGACAAAATACAGATGGACGAAGGTGACGATATTGTCGAGCATCTTACAAAAATCAGGGATCTTAAAGAGAAATTGCTTAGCATTGATGAAGTGATTCCAGAGAAGGACTTGGTTTCCAAAACACTCAATTCACTACCACCATCTTATTTGACTTTTCAGACTTCTTTGACTCTGTCTTTGCGAGCTAATCCTGAGCCTCTTCATTTTGAAGAGTTAGTGGCTTTGCTATAGCAGGAGGATCAGTCACGTAAGAACAAGTCTTTACAGGTGGATGGTATGGATCATGCTCTTGTTGTACATAACAAAAACATGGGTAAAGAGAGTGCTCATCACTCCAAGTCTGGTGCAGGACAGTCTTCAGAGAAGTCTAAAGGTGATTCTGACAAGTTCAAGAAGAAAGGTAAATGTCACTACTGCAAGAAACCTGGTCACTACATTAGTGAGTGTAAAAAGCGAATTGCTAAAGAAAAGAAGAAAGAGTCAGGTTTGGTTGTTTCAGCTTCTGGTGATTCTTCTACAGCTAAAGAAGAGTCTGCAAACTTTGTGCAGGATTCTTATGCTTTTGTAGTATGTTCAGATTTTTTTGCTTACAGTGTTGACAAGACACAAATGATTTGGTACTTTGATAGTGGTGCATCCATGCATATTACTTCAAGGAAGGATTTGTTTTGTTCATTGGATACAGCTCCAGCAGGAAAGAAGGTGACTTGTGCAAATAATGCTTCTTATCCAATCAAAGGTGTTGGTAAGATTTTGATAACCATTTCAGATGGTTCAGATTTATGCTTGCCAGATGTCTTATATGTTCCAGGGATCAAGAAGAATTTGTTGTTTGTATCCTCTCTTGCAAAAAATGGTCTTCGGGTCATTTTTGAGGATGACAGATGTGTTGTACGAGATCGAGAGAATGGTTATTCTCTTATCACTATAGGTACGCTGGAAAATGGACTATTTGTGCTAGATCGTTATGAAAAGCAGATTCAGGTATGTATTGCAGAAACAAAGACTCGGGCCATGCAGGATGCTGAGTTGTGGCATGCTAGATTTGGGCATGTTAGTTATGGCAGTTTGATGACTTTACAACGTCATAATATGGTGCATGATTTGTCTTTATTGGAGATGCCACCAAGACATGTATGTGAAGGTTGTGTTCTTGGAAAGATGCACAGATTTGCATTTTCACAGGATGGTTCAGTTAGAGCGACACGAAAGTTGCAGCTTGTACACAGTGATGTATGTGGTCCTATGAGGACGCCATCTATAGGAAACAGCCTTTATTTTGTGACCTTCATTGATGACTTTTCCAGGTTTTGTTGGGTGTATCCACTCAAAGCAAAGTCAGATGTGTTTGCAGTTTTTCAACATTATGTCGCCATGGTTGAAAATGAAACAGGTTGCAAAGTACAGACTCTTCGTACCGATCGAGGAGGTGAATACATGTCAGGTGCATTTAAGGATTTTTTGGGAAAGAAAGGCATTAAACACCAATGCACTATGCCATACACACCACAACAAAATGGTGTTGCAGAAAGGAAGAACATGTCTTTAATGGAGACGGCTAGATGTATGCTCAAGGCTAAGAGTTTGCCTCATAAGCTATGGATGGAGGTAGTTGCTTGTGCAACATATGTTTTGAACAGGTGTCCTACTCGTGCCTTGAAGACCATTACTCCATATGAAGCTTGGTATGACAGAAAACCTTCAGTCAGTTATCTTCGTGTTTTTGGTTGTCTTGCTTATGCTCACATCCCTCATCAGTTACGTGGGAAGCTTGATGATAAGGCAATCAAATGTATATTTGTGGGGTACAGTAGTGGAAGTTAAGGTTATAGACTTTACGATCCTGCTACAAACAAGATTTTTGAAAGTCGTGATGTAATTTTTGCAGAAACTACTGCTCAACTTATGTTTGCTTTTGATGTACCTCATATGCAGACACATGATGTATTTGAAGGTTTGCTTTCTTCTTTTGTGGAGAATCAAGAATCACAACAGGTTGATAATCTTGATCAGCATGTGACACCTCATGATGTAGAGGAAATTCTGCATGAAGAGCAAGAAGTTCTCAGGGAAGAAAGAACCTTGCCTAAATGGGTTCAGAAAACTTTGCAGGATAGCAAGTTGGATGCACCGTTGCCACGAAAAACAGGTGCTGGTACTACTTTTGGTAGAGAGCAAGTAGATTTGGCTTGCTTTAGCACTCTTTGTGATGCAGATGAGCCTGATTCATTTGAACAAGCTTTAGAGTGTGTTCAGTGGAAAGATGCTATGCAACAAGAAATTGATTCTATTCATAAGAATCATACATGGGATCTAGTGGACTTGCCTACAGGTAAAAAGCCTATTGGTACAAAGTGGGTTTTTAAGGTCAAAAGGAAACAAGATGGTACTGTTGATAGGTACAAAGCAAGGCTTGTGGCAAAAGGCTATGCGCAACAGAAAGGCATAGATTATGATGAAACCTTTGCTCCTACTTCTCGTGCGTCCATAGTTAGATCACTAGTTGCAATTGCTGCTCATCATGGTTGGAAAGTGCATCAGTTGGATATCAAAACTGCTTTTTTGAATGGTGATTTGCAGGAAGAAGTTTATGTAAGTCAACCAAGTGGTTTTATTGTAGAAGGTCAAGAGCAAAAGGTATGTAGATTGCGTAAAGCTTTGTATGGTCTCAAACAGGCTCCAAGAGCATGGTATGAGAAGATACATACTTATTTGATTGGCCAGGGATTTCAGAATATTCCAACAGAAAGTACTTTGTATGTCAAAAAGAGAGATGGAGTTCTCATTATGCTAACACTTTATGTGGATAATATGCTTCTTACAGGCAATACTGCAGATGAAATTGAAGCGTTTAAAGATGCTTTGAGAAAAACCTTTGAGATGTCTAATCTTCGTTTGCTACATTATTACTTGGGTATTCAGTTTGTGCAATCAGAGGATGGCATATACATGTTGCAGGAAAAATATTTTCATAAAATTTTGGACAAGTTTGGTATGCAAAATTGTAAACCAATCTCTACACCCGTAGAAAATGGATCAAAGTTGAGCATGTAGGATGCTGGAGAACCTTTTGATGTACATACTTATGCAGCAGCCGTTGGTTGCTTGATATATTTGGCATGCAACACTTGTCTAGACATTCAATTTGGGGTTTCACAAGCAAGCAGATTTATGCACAGCCCAGGTATGCATCATTGGCAGGCTGTGAAGCGCATACTTCGTTACCTTTCAGGTACCCCTAATCTTGCCATGTTCTTTCCAAGGGGGGATATGTATGGAAAGCACAGTTCTACACAGCTTCTTGGTTACAGCGATTCAGATTGGGCTGGTGATTTTGACACACAACATTCCACAAGTGGCAATTGTTTTTTCTTGGGAAATGCATGTATATCTTGGCTAAGCAAGAAGCAACCCACAATGGCTACATCAACTTGTGAAGCTGAGTACAGGGCAGCTTTCACGGCAACAGTTGATTGTGTATGGATACGCAGGTTATTGGCAGATCTTTGTGAGTGTCAACAGGCACCCACTACCATTTTCACTGACAGTCAGAGTGCTATGGCAGTTGCAAGGAATCTAGTATTTCATGCAAGAACAAAGCACATAGAGGTTCACTACCACTATGTCAGGGAAAGGCTACATGCAAGGGAGATCACACTAACTTACTGTCCTACACAATATAACATTGCAGATCTATTTACGAAGGCATTATCACAAGAAAAGTTTGAAGCTTTTCGAAAAGCTTTGGGCTTACTCTCATACACATGATGATCTGCTACCTTGTACGGATTCACACTATCACTACAGGGGGGATTTGTAGACATGTAGTAGTGTTAGTGTGTATACGCCCTTCACCAGGGGCACTTTTCTCCCACTAGGTTTTTCCCCCTGGACATCCGGTGTGAAAGGACACCTTATCTCTTAGGGTTTCATATAAGCTTTGTAGCTCTGAGTTTGTATACACTATTATTCCAATACAGAGAGACAGACTACAGAGATCTCGTACGCAAGCTCTGTGTCTTCTCCTTCTCCATCTTCTTCCTACTCTGAGTTGCTGTCTTCCTTCTGTTTCCTGTTTCATCATCTTCAACATTCCTTACACAGTCCTTCTTGAGTTGTTTTTGGCCCTAATGAATATCTGGATGACCAAAGGGAAAAAACCACGTGGAAAAAAGTGCCTTTAGGATATGCGCATTATTGGAGTTATACTTATTAGCATGGGAAATATTAATAGAGTACTCAAGGGATTATTTGCTGATGGATGTGGAAATAAAGGGGTAGAAAATATGTCCACCATGATTGCCAAAGGGTAGCATAATGACTCATTGGTTTGCCTGGCTTAGTCCACTCAAGGTGCATAGGTGAAAGAAAAAAAGAGTATCTAATGCATATGTCCAATGATGGGACATCCTATATGCATATGCAGAAATGCATGGTAAAAAATATTTTGTGCAAGAAAGATTTTTGAGGGGTTCTTTAGAAATAATGTGTAGCTATAAAAGCATATGACATGGCTTTACAAGCTGCCACCCCTTTAGGAAGGGTTTTCGTTGTCAAGGATATGTGCTCTCAACTTACTCACTATGCGTGAGTGTTGGACTCTACGTCACTCCACCATGATTAAGTTAATAAACTTCGACTCTTATGCTCATCTCATCCAGCATGAGCGACGCGACTTAGATATGCTCAACTCTTTCAACTTGAGCATAAGCCTAATAACTGACTCTTAGCACATAGTTTATTAATACATGAAGCTTTGGGACTATCGCTTTGTTCATTTTTTTCCTCAGCGGTTCGACTTTGACTATGCCAAAGAGTGTTTTTTGCACCCTAGTGACTTGAATTTTATATTCTTGAGCTTACTACGCACATTTCTTCAAGTAAAAGTAAACTTGAATCCTCAAAAAGAGGATTATTGAAAGACCAATTTGGCATTAAGGTCTCTTTTTCCATACTTGTTTTATCTTGGAGTCTCCAACTTTGTCGATCAAATTGACCTTCTTTGACGATGAAGACTCCATTGTCTGTTTGGTTCTCTAATTAGGCTTGTTGAAAGGAGACTTTGAGGTTGTTGTAGTCCTTGGTTGAATGTATTCATCTGTGACGTTTGACTCAGATCATGAGAAGACTTAGGAATCCAAATCTCTGATGACCTTTGTAACTCCTTTGTTGACTTTGCTTCACTCTAGGTCTTGTTGAGGTCTGGAGATCTTCATGCAAGTCTGTCTCAGTTGCAGTTGGTCTTTGGTTGACTAGTTGCCAAATCTTTGTGTAGACTTTATAGAACCTTTGCTCAAGAGGAAGATTCCTTGAAATCCATCTGTATTTTGTATCCTCTTGACAGTTGTGGTAGACTTGAGTAGCATTCAATGTTGTTTTGTTGTAGACTTATTTATTAGGTATCTTGGAATATTGTTGAGGTTGGTACCTAGTGGGTCTTCTTTCTTGGGAGGGGCTTGATTTCACTTCATATGCTCTAACATGTGGTTTTGGTACACATAGCTATCTGATACCTCTATAGTACTCTTGTTATTTTAAGCTCCATTGTGATGCTATCCATCCCATGTGTTTGTCTTTCTGTGTTGAACTTTCATCTTCAATCCATACTGGATGCTTTGAACAAACACTTGCTTGACTTTGTTTTTCTTTCTTGAGTACTTGGGCTGATATACCTTTATTTTTGTGGGTGTCTCCTTAGAGGTTTCAGCTGGGTTAGAAATTGACTTGAAGTTTTGAAAGCCTGGATTGCTTGAAGAAGCTAATCCATGAGGGTTCTTTGATGTAGAGACATACGCTATCACACCTTTTGTGTTAATCTGTGGAAGGTCCACTTTAGCTTTACCTTTGTCTACAAGATTTTTCTTTGATTCTTGTGACTTTTGCAACTCTAAATCTATCATTAATGGTACTTGTATCTGCCCCTTGCTACCAATTGGAAAGTAGATCAATAGCATTGTATCTTCTTTGTAGGCCTTGTGTTGGTCTAACCACTGATGTGCAAGGATGACATCTACAAGCATGTCTTTTGAAGACTTTACATGCTCTTCATGCTTATGGATGCTAAGTGTAGCAACCATTTCTTCTTGACTGGTATGCATACCTCGCATTGCTTGGCTATCTTGTTTACATGGTGTGATCTTGAGTATTCTTTGGATACTATCTGCAACCATTGCATCTGACACGCTCCATTTGTATTGCTGAGAACTATAGCTATTCCCATTGGATGTTCTCTTGAAGATTTCTATCCTGCTTTTGCCATGGTCTCATCTTGATCTAAATATCTCTTTATGGAAGGTGGCTCGAGACTCTGTTTTCCAATTTGACTTACATCAGCTGATTCAGTTGGCAATGTCTAGATCTTTAGACTTCCTATTGCTCCATGGTGTCTGCAAAACTCATTCTTAACTTTTGGCTTTGATGGAATTCTCTGCTCAATAGATTTCATGGTTTCCCTTTACTTTGTTTGATCTACACTTGTTATAGCTTGAAATGCATTTAGTCCTTTTGAGGCTCTGCTCGATGAACATGAATCATATTCAATAATTTTTTCTTCGTCATTTGTCTCCATTTGAGTTTTACTCAAGGACTTTGTGCTGTCGTCTGCGGGTAACCAATTTTGGTATTCATTCTTTGTTGTCTATGATGACTACATCTTCGTTGAAATATGTGTTTCCAAAAACTTTTGAGCTCTCTCTCTCTCTCTCTCTCTCTCTCTCTCTCTCTCTCTCTCTCTCTCTCTCTTCCATTGTACACTACAATGGTTGGGATCTTTGTCCTTGTAAGGATTGGGGAGTCTTGATAAGTAAAACATTCACATGATAATCAAGAAATGATAAATGAAACAACACACAAGATGAAACAAGTTGAAAATGATCTTTCTTATTGACCATAAACTCACACTAAAAGTGCATACTAGAAGGGCTTCTTAAGAAGCATAAAAAATAAAGAAAGCATCAAAAAAGAAAATCCTACTAAACATGAGAATAATTTTTTGACTAATCATTCCTTTAGATTGTAATTCTCTCTTCAAACATCAAACAAGAAATAGTGGAGACTTTTAAATAACCGTGGTCAGAGTTGTATCCCCAAAACATCATATGAAAAGAAGGAAAGGTTCACAAAACTGAGAAGTACACAAGAAGACTTCAGAGCTAAATGCTTGGGATACTTAATCAATTCCAAATGTGAGCAAAACCACATTCCAAATGTAAGCAAAACCACATCCCAAATGTAGGCAAAATCTAAATAGGATTCTTCACTTCAAATGAAAGTTCAGTCGCGCAAGGGTTGAGACCTTTTGCACTTCATGGAAGCCCACATATCATATATCTTTTCCCACTGCAGATCTTCCATCTCATGTGGTGCTGACAAAGACAAAATCATTAGCATATCAAATGACTTTAAAGTGAGACTGCTGCAATCATTGTCATTAATATGATTTTACTTTGAAAAGACTCTCTCACAACAAGCAGTACTAATAGGTATTACAAGCAAGGCTTGCGGAAGTTTCATATGATTTGGATAAGACTCAACCCACTCCACTTCTTCACGACAATGCCCCCATGCATCATGAAAGCAATAGCTTTGATTTGACTTAAACAACGAGAGAAGAAATCGATCAACCTCAAATTCACTTCGTGTTGCATCCACAATTTTCTTCTCTCCAACACCAAACTTGGCACATAAGCGTTCCAAGTAGCCTTTGTGTGCTTGAACTCGGACATGAACATCTTTCTCATAACTACACGGAGCAAACAATTTCTCAACATTGAAAAGAGAAAGATCTTGAAACCTCTCATTGATGCCATTTATAAGATCTTCCACAAAAGCCCTTGCAAGCACAATACAGTTATCTAGAGAACTAATTATTCAAATAACTAATTCAAAAAGTTGAAATGGCACATTGCCAATTTGCCACACACTGTCCTAAGTGTTGATTAATCTTACTATCATATTACTAATCTTAATCCTTATCGTATTACTAATCTTACTTAGTATTACATTGCCAATTTGCCACACACTCCTAAGTGCTGATTACTCCTAAACCTTATCATATTACTAATCTTACTCAATCCTAATCCTAGTCCTAATGGACGAGAGAAAATCCCAATTGCAAATCTTTTTCTTTTGATGAACATGGTATGTATCTATCTAATGGTGATTACACAATGCCTAATCAAACCATCATGCTGCCCAAGACATGGCGTCGAGCTACAAATGGTGTGCTGGTGTTTATCTGTGCATAGTTACACACTGCCAAATCCGTAAAAGAGGAGGTTCCAGCTTATTGGAAGCTTGGGCATAAATTTTTGCGAAGAAAATTAGAGGAATTCGAGTTCATCGGTTGAACGAAGGGCCACCATATTTGAGCAAGCTCATGGTGCAATCCAAATCCCTTTGAGTGCTTCCAACAAAACTATGGCATCACTCTCAAAATGGTGATGTGTAACAGGCACAAACGCCCAATTTGACGTGCGAAGAAATTATTGACTTGAAGAAATAGCAAATAACGGACGCTCTTTTAGTGTGTAACCCGCCTAAGTTTCAAAGCTCACTATTATAGCTTTCAATTCTCTCTCTCTCTCTCTCTCTCTCTCTCTCTCTCTCTCTCTCACACACACACACACACACACACACACACACACACACACACACACACACACACACATAATAATCAATTTGAGTTTTGACACCACCGTGTGGAAAGGGGTCGACTTGTCATGCAAAGAGGTATGGAGCGTCATACGAATTTTGTAATTTTGTTAAAACCAAAGGGCCATGCATGCCTCACCACTATATCACACGCGCATGGTCAAATGGGATCAATGGTGGAGGAGGAAAACGCGGGACGTGTCAATCATGGACCGTCAGATCTGAGGTTGCCCCGAATTTACTAATTAGCCCACATTCACAATATGACATACTTGAATCCCTTGTATTTCAACGTACAGATGAGGGCGTAGTGGTTAATGCACGTGGGTCGTGGTGGGGAGGTTGGGGGTTCAAGACATGGGGTGCGGATTGACCCCAATTTACAAGCCTCCTCGAAATTTACTTTTCTCGCTGAATTTACCAAATGCTTCGAATTTACAAATGGGCATCTGACGGCCCAAATCGCCCCAGCCGTCGATCCCATTTGAGCATGCCCGTGGAGGCCACCCAAAAATGTCTATCGTGTATGCTTGGACGACGCAAAAAGATACGGGATATGGACACCTGTTGCTTATTATTTACTGGATAGCAGGATCTCGATATGCAGAAGATAGGCCTAGGGACGAGAGACAGAGAGAGAGAAAGTAGAGAGAGCGAGCGACGCTCACATACACAGAGAGGTGAGCATGGAGGAGAAGGGGCAATATTGGGGCAAAACTTATGAGTGGGCGATCAAGGGAACCGAGCGGAGCAGGTGTGGGCCGTGACGGGCGACTTCGTGAGGATCGACAAGTGGGTGACGTCGCTGGTGCAGAGCTGCGAGCTCGTGGAAGGCGAGCCACAGAAACCCGGATGCGTGCGAAGGCCCGTGCTCTACCCCTCCGCCTTCCTGGCTTTTCTCTCATGCAAGACTACGTAGCCACCTTCGAGCTCTCACCCCTTCATCCCCATCTCGGCACGCTCCTGCGGTGGAGCTTTGTGTGCCGCCCCGCGGCCGCGCTCTCAGAGGGGGAGGCCAAGGATATCGCCTTCACTCTTTACCAGGCTGCCATCAAAGACCTCAAGGCGCGTCTCTGCTTCTATCCGTACATACTTGACCATCGATGATAAATGTCATTTCGTTATTAATTGCCATGCAACCATTGATATTGCGTTATCTTAGCGTTCTCTTGTCCATGGCTCTCTATTGTAAAACGCAAAAGATCATAGTATCTAACTCACTCTTTGTAAGTATTGCAGAACAAGAAAAAAAAAGAAACAGTCCAAGACTCTTTTTCTTTATGGACGTGTAAAGGCCCCAGGACCTGTTGAATGCTTTGCTCTGGTTGTGAGAATCCATGGCTCAGTGTGAGCATAGGGTTTATGATGTAATTTTGGGTTTTTTTTGCATATATAACTAGCTCACTGCTTGTGAACATTGCACGTTTACATAATCTTGTGCATGCAACTTGGGACTTCATAGAAGCGTAACTTATCAAGATTTACCTTAACAAGATCTATTAACTCTAAATGAAGGGAGTAATAGCTCTTGAAATTTATTACCCATACTTCTTAGTGAATATCAAGTATGTGCCTCCTATCTGATGTAACCCCAAGGTTGAGGGTTCAAGACTCACGGGTTGTGTTCTCTTGGGTGTATGCTCCTCCCCTAGTGGGGGTTGGTTCCCACGGTTGCCTCTCGAGGGTGTAATGTACAACAATGTACAATTGCAAATACATGATATGTGTATAGTTACTACTACCTTCCCTGTGCTGATGGTGAAAAAAAAGGGTATGTTCATGTGACAAGCATGACACAAGGACGCAAGGTCACTCAATTTATATGAGCCTTACACTCTCTAAGTTAAGAGATCATCAATAATAAGCTGTGAGAACTTTTTACATTCATGGGATGTCATGGAAGCTTGCAATCCTATTGAATAGAAGTCAAGATCTAAATCAAGAGAGAAACGCATTATGTACCAAACCGCAACATCCAGAAGGCAAAGAATGAAGGAGGATCTTTGAAAGTCATTGAGAATCTTGTCAAAGAATTGAAATTAAAGTGCAACAAAATTTACAATTTAACTAGAGTAATCAATCAATTGTGTAGAGTAATCAATCAGTTATCATGCCATATACACCGTGCCAAAATGGTATTGCTGAAAGGAAAAAAAAAGTTGCTTAACATTGAGTGTATTCGTGCATGATAATTGCAAAGCAAGCATTAACTTAGACTCAATCACACATCATATGCATGTGCCAAAACTGTTGCTGCTGCTGCTGCTGCTGCGAGAGAGAGACTTAGGGGGTTCACTTTTAAAATATGTAGAATAGCACGTGAGTTCAATAGAAGGGGTTAATTTCTCTTATGAGCTTACAAAACATATACGTACAGAAGGGTGTTTTAAATTGAAAAGGTAAAAATTTTGGTACACAACGCGTCATTTTATTGAGAAAAGTGGCACATAAAAAGACTCTACGTACCTTAAAAAAGTGTAGAATAGGGGGTTTAATAAATACCTCTTGAATGCAGGTACAAGATCTCTACATAGTGGGGAGAGAGAGAGAGAGAGAGAGAGAGAGAGAGAGAGAGAGAGAGAGAGAGAATTTGACACCAGTTGAGGGCTGAACTTTTTAGAGACAACCCCGCTCCGAAAGGAATTTGTATTAATTAATTCTTCTTCTTCAAAGGAGCTTTTGATCAATATAGCTGGCTAATCGCACTTTTAACTCCAAAATGGAAGAGACGAAAGCTCTAAATTTTGGTAGAGGTTGCAATTAAGCTTTTCCCTTAAAACACCTTGTTGAACTCAATCCCAAGGCCCTAAACACCGTGCAGGTTAGAGGATCTATGGGGATTAAGCAAGAACGAGGTTGGAAATGTGAGCATTAATAAATGGTAACTTGTCTAGTTGATTATGTAAAAGCTTGAGCAACCATAGCTATGGAGACTTTCATGGGAGAGAGAGAAGATGATAAGCCTTGGAAAGAGCATGGAGACATTTCTTTTGGCTAAGAATTTCATGGAGCCTCAAGAGCGAGGAAGAGAAAAGTTCCCCTTGCGGATCTCAAATGAAAAAAACTTTGACCTAAAAGAATTTTCGTTTTTGATAAGCCTCACAGACTCTTGTTTTGGTAGATCTTTTTTTGAGTTATTTCAAAAATACTCACCATAGATCTTGTAAAAGTAGTTTTCTATTTTGGAACTACTCCTCTTACTTCTATTTTTCATGAGAGGCTTATGAAGCACTTCCCTTATCTCAGCATACCTTTAGGTTGGCATGTGTAGATAATAACAATTTGTCTCCCATTCTTGCATTTTGGTTAGCCATACTACCCACTTTTTGAGGCTTTCGGGATCCACTTTGGGCTCGTAAATATCTTGTTGTTGTCCCATTAAATCCCGATTAAATCTTTACCGGCACTTTTGAAAAATGCATTCAAATTTTGAAACTCTCTAGTTCACAAACACATTCCTCTGCCCATTGTATATAATTGGTCCTTCTACTATTTTCACTTTCTCTCACTAGAATGGATAATTGTAGAGATATAGAATTCATTTAAGTAGACCAACTGATGATATTTGGTGACATTACCCCACCCTTGAGATTATAGCCGTCCTGGACTATACTTCTATTAAAGAGAGGTACCTTTAGTCCATTGCCATTCTGCTCAGGATCCATGTTTTTTAGCACATCAAAAATCGTTCCAAAGTAGATGACCAATCTACTTGGTACTTGGGAAAAAATATGCCACAAGTATGTCTATTGTGTTAGCACTAGTACCTTTCTGCAATAAATTGCAAGTCTACTCGATACTCAGGGGAAACTTTGCTGCAAGTGTGAAACATTTGGTATACATGAACATCACATTTAAACATTAATAAAGAACTTGAGACAAAGGAGTTGAAAAGAGAGAATCATGCTCTTCTTCATTGCATTTTGATTCGATACATCGATGTAAAAACATTAGGAGCTTGTATTCAATTCATTGTAGGTGGCTACAAGTGACATAATATCCTTCAATTATGGCTCTTGTATCCATTTAACATCTTCAAAAGAGTAATTCTTAGATTTAATGAGATACTTGCGTAGTACCTTACCATTACCTAGCACCTTGTCTTTGCCGTGGATGATATGCTCAGGTTGCAATATCTCTCCAATCCCTTTCAATTTTGGAGGATCTTCCACTACTGGCTCTTGTGGTATCACCCTTTGTAGCCCTTTAGTAGACTTACATGGAATGCATTATGGAGGCTAATGAGATGAAGAGTGTGTGTGCAAGGATGTATGTGTATGCGGTGCGGTGTGCCTGTGGGAAGGAGAGAGTACACAATGTGTGGGTGGAGCAAGAATCTTGTATGAGCTGCCCACACAAGAATAAGGTGTCAATGGACGGGTGCCCATAGCCTAGGCGGCCTGGCAAGGCACTTACACTTGTACCCCAACAATCTCCCATTTAAAGGTGAATTTACTGATAAGGGGGTACTACTAGCTAAACTACTAGTATGTACAAGAAAATAGGTGAGAGACTCTCTCAACCTATGCCTACTGGCTCGCTCAGTCAATCTACATGCAGTCGTATTGGCTCTCATGGTAGGAAAGCGTGCGTACCCATGCTAGAGCCTGCATGTAAATCTCGCACGACTGAAAATCCTTGCTGCAAATTCTTCCACTGCAGCTGCTAGGTTGGGCCTCAACACTAACAAGTCATACATGAGACTCCCCAACGCTGATGCACAAACCTGGTTATACTCACCCCCCCTGTTCTATGTGCATACTCTATATCATCAGGACTAGCTTTCACAAATGGATGTGTCGACTCCGACTCCTGGAGGACCACCTCCCCCTCATCCATAGGGACTCGATGTGTATGTCCTGATATCACCTCATCAACCTCTAGCACGAGCATATGACAAAAATCCATATCTGTCATCTCTACCTGTGTCTCTAGGGAGAAAACCTACTCTATCTCTACCTGCACAGACTCTGACAACACCTACTGTGTCTCACTATAGCATTGCCACTCTATCTTTGTCTCTACATAGTTCACTAGCATGTCTTGCATAGCTAAATGCTCTGTCTCGTGAGCATGGTGGAGATCACCTGCAAAGGAGACACCTCCCATCTCTCTCTCAAAGCATACCAACAACAAAATCAAGACAAATTGCTATCTCGTACCTCAGACACATGCATAGGATATACCAACTTGCTGTGTAGGCTCATAAAACCTATATCCAATGACTACCCGTAAATTGTATTTAGGAGGCGCACGATCGGAATTGTCATCGATATAAGACTTTGCATACGAGAAGTCTACTTGTAGCCACCATGAGCATACCATAAACAAACTCCTGCGAGAGTGGATAGAAGAACACTAAATATGTGTCCAAGCATCAAAGTGAGTGTAAAGTACACTCGATCACTATCAAAGTGGGATATATCGACCATTGTACAAGATGGCATAACACTACAAACTTTTATGGCAAGAATTTGGGGAAAAAGAGACAGAGTTTCCTTTGCAAAATGAGCCAAAACTCAAAGCAAACTCCAAGCCATGAAACTGCACATAACTACAAAAGTGACCACTAAACCATCAGAGAGAAAACCGCGTCACTCTCTACAATGTAGGAATCAAACTACAAAACTTGGATATGTCGAGATTGTTGATAGGCTACTGGATAAAATTTAGTTCTCATAATTTCAAATTTTTGATATAGCCAGCACATTCAGAACGTACCAAAACCTGAGGGTAGATTCCTAGATTACATATATCCGAGTCCGGGTGTGAGAGATATGCCAAAAACATCCATTTTTGGCCCGAAAATGCACCATAAACTTGCTACTATTGCACTTGTTGAAATTCTAATCAAAATTTCAAAAAATAGATAGCACCATCATGTTCAAAAAGGGCCAAAACCCCAACCTAAACTCCTAGATCATATCCATCGGACTCCATGTAACGGAGATATGCAAAAAACACTATTTTTGGAGCCAAAAACAACAGAAACGACTTGCAACACTTCTCGTGTTTTTTTTAATGAGAAAGAGATTCTTCTTTTAGTTAATGGAACACTTCTTATTCATGTTGTTTCTCTGAAAAATTCAGCATTGGCTTGCTACACAAGCTCTATACAGGCTCAATATAAACTCAGATTTGAAGCCGTTGAGCTGGATCTACCGTCATCGAGCTCAAGCCTCCATAGCCGAGCTCCATCACTTCCGTCTCATCAAGAAGCAATAGTGCATGCATCACCAAAGATCTGATACCAGTTGAAGAGTGTTTGTATGCGGATGCATGCGTACGCGGCGCGGTGTGCATGCAGGAAAGAGAGAAGGAGAGAGTACACAATGTGTGGGTGGAGCAACACTCAAGTATGAGTTGTCCCTTATTCATTGTATATGTACACAAGAATAAGGTGTCAGTGGATGGACGTCCATAGCCTGGGTGACCGGGAAAGGTGCATGAACCTGTACCACAACAATCTCCCTTATTCTTTGTATATGTACACAATAATAAGGTTTCAGTGGGCGAGCGTCCATAGCCTGGGTAATTGGGCAAGGCATACGAACCTGTACCACAACAATCTCCCACTTAAAGGAGAATGTGCCAATAAGTGGGTCCTACTAACATGAAATTGTGCTAAAAAAGCTCTTTGGAATGCTCCACAAAGTCATACAATGCGCATAAATCGCATCCGGATGTGTAAAGATCCAAAAGTCACATCCCAAATCATCACTTGTATATGCAAAAACAAGGTGAATTCTCACTCAAATAGCGCCACAGTGTGCCATACATAGCTAAAAATGGTTGTGATCGATCGAACTTGGTCGACCACCTAGTGTGTGTGAACACTATGTAACAGCTTTATGAGGCTCAAAAACTAATGAATAACTCAAAAACTAATGAATAACTCTCTTATTTTTTGTGCTCCATTAGTGCGTTATCTCATCTTCTTCTCTCTCTCATCTACTGGCTCTCCTTGTCATGTCTATGAGAGATGCCATCCGCTTCGTGATCTCAGTGAGACAGTGTGTGTGCACAGATGTGTGCGTGTGTAGTGCGGTGTGCATATGCGAAGGAGAGAGTACAGACTGTGTGGGTGGAGCAAGACTCTTCTATGAGTTGCCCCTTATTCTTTGTATATGTGCATAAGAATAAGGTATCAGCGGGGGGGCGCCCATAGCCTAGGCGACTGGGCAAGGCATATGCCCTTGTACCCCAACATGAGAGGGTAGCTTAAATTGATAAGCCCTTTTATTGATTAGCCATAAAATCTAGAACTCCCCCCATAGTACATGCATGTTAATCTTGCATAATATTGTTTATGACATGTGATCAGTTCTCCACGCCAACTTTGGCCCATAGTGTGTCTTAGGCAAGCTTTGGGAAACTTTAAGAGAACCCAATCATTCTCTTTAAATTGAAGGGTTCTTATATGCTTGTCAGTAATACCCTTGTGCTTTTGCTATGAGTCCGTTATAGCTTGTTTGATCTTAGCAAAAGGATCATGTAAGTCATCACTATATTCATCATGGACATAATGTTTTAGCAAGCATTTTTCAGGAGCGCCTTTTTGGAGTGCGACGAGGAGATTCCAAAAAGATTCTCTCTCTCTCTCTCTCTCTCTCTCTCTCTCTCTCTCTCAAGTGTGTGTGTGCTTTGCTGGTGGTTGTATGTGTGTGAAAAAAAAGGGAAAAATAGTTTAACCAATCTATCACCCAAGCTTGGTAGATGGGTTTAAGGTATTTCCATCTTGAATAACATGTCTTGAGTTCAACTCTCCTTGTTGGATAGATCTCCAAAGTCTCTTGGGATAGTTTCCTACAACGTTTGATCAATCTGCTTCTTCTTCTTCATCATCATGTGGCTCTCTCTCTCTCTCTGTCTCTCTCTGTCTCTCTCTCTCTCTTTCTCACACACACACACACATTGGAAAACACTCCTTGATAAAAGATTCATCATCTAGAAATCTCTCTCTCTCTCTCTCTCTCTCTCTCTCTCTCTCTCTCTCTCTCTCTCTCTCTCTCGCGCGCGCGCGTCTCTCGCGTCTCTCATGTACACACACACAAGCACATAGTCTTCTCAAATGTTGTATATATGTTGGGAAACAAGCTTAAACACCAACATGAGAAGTATCCTTCTATTTGTCACACTTTTGTGCACTTCTACACATGCACACTTGTATACAAACATGGAAAATATACCCATAGCAAGGCAGACACTCTCTTTTCAAACATCATGATATTCAACGTGCAACATGATTAGCCATCAACCGGACAATGATACATGCACAAAAAACATTAACATTGAGTGGCATAAAATGGTAACCATCTTTTTGCAACATTTTTCAGCCTACTCAACGTCCTCTTCCTCATATGTGTATATATTTTTCTATGCTATTAAGTTATATAGAGTAAATTCCCCCTCTTCGTTTAACCTTTGTGGCGACACATACATTGAACTCTTCCCACAAATGTCACCTTAGTCATATATTTATATTACCACCCTTTTCTTTTTTGCTTTGTAAATAAAAGTAAGCATACAATAACCAACTATCTACCCCCAAACTTTCTTACCTCTTGTGAATTAGTAGTAGAAAAATAATATATCCATCTTCCATCCCATATAGATAAATTACGATGGAAAATCAACTCTCCACTTGTCTTTACCAAAGATTATGGTCCATCTCTACAAGTCTTCTATGCCCCCTACATAGGTGGCCCAATATCTCTTAAGAATATACATATAGTTTTTCTCCTCTCAAAAAGACTCAAATTGTATATTCTTTTCACAAGAAAATAATATTGGGCCCTCCTCTATTTGTTTAAGCATCATACCCTTGTGAAAAAGCATGATTCCCCTTGGATGCATACAAGCAAAGGGCCCATACAAGAAGACTTGGAAGAAAGAGGTTCCCTAGCCTAGTGTGGACCTTCCAAACCGAATTCCTTGGTGCATATGCATGAAGAACAGTCCAAATTCATATCAAACATGTTGAGAAGGTCAAATTTGCCTTTTGAAGCATGTCATTCCGAGCTACAGGTAAAAAGTTATGGTCAAAATAGTGTAAATCTGTCAGATTTGCAGCAAAAGGGAACTGTAAATCAAGTAAATCAAGAGGGTGAGATCTTATTTTTTCCCTAATCATCTTCTAGAAGAGCAATGAGTGTTCAAGGTCACTGGCATGTGATGGGACCAACCTAAAGATGCTTTCTAAATGCCAAAACAGACAAGTTGAGATACCCCGCAGGAGCCACCTGTAGGGCCTCATGGTGGGGCCCACCTACATTATGTACCCCTATGGAGCCTTGACGGTCTAAAATGATATTTTTGGTGAATAAATAGTTCCTTTTATGTCCAATATTCAATGAGTGGTCAAAGGACACTTAATTAGGGCTAATCACTCACCCTAATTAAGTGTAGCATAATCCCACTCCTACACAACTATAAATAGCCCCCCTTGGAGAGACTCAAGGACACACACCTATATTTTCAACTTCATGTTGTTCTTGATCAATAGTAGAGAAATCCCCAACTCTCCCTCTTTCACATCCTCCCTCCTAACCCTCCTCTTTGGAGGAAGTGCAACTCTAGCTATCCTCCACTCTTTCTATTCTACAATCTCGTACTCCATCAACCCAATGAATCATTGTAGCACCTCAATAACTTGTACATACATCATGA
Source organism: Adiantum capillus-veneris (assembly GCF_014529385.1). Lineage (NCBI taxonomy): Eukaryota > Viridiplantae > Streptophyta > Polypodiopsida > Polypodiales > Pteridaceae > Adiantum > Adiantum capillus-veneris. Next base: position 48,000,722 of record NC_140944.1, on the reverse strand, counting down.
TCTCTCTCATGGTTATGTTAATGATCATTAAATCATCTCCAAACAATCAAGTGTCGCAATTCGTGATGGTTAGCCAGTGTCTGTCTACCCCTTAAAAGGTGTGCGAGAAATCAAGTAAGTGTTCTACTCTCAATTTACCATTGGTTTGTTTCTCCACACTTATTCAATTAGTCTAAAGGAAATTCTCACTCCAACTCTCTTTTGCTTCATTACATATGCATATGGATACCTCTCATGGTGATTTTATTTGTCACGGCATTGCATAGATGGAGATGAGCTCTCTATGCAAAGTGTGTTAGTTCGATGTAGGTGATTCTCTTGTGTGTTTGAGAGGCAGGTCTTGTGCGCATAATTTTTTTGATGAGTGCTCGAGAGAGGAGGAGTTTGGATGTATCATGGGTATTCTTATGGGGAGAAGGTAAATGCTATTCCACAAATTGCATATTTACATTTGATGCACGGCATTGGGTTACATAATCGTTGATGGTGTCAAGTGTCCAAAGTGTACATAGAGTAAGGGTTCTCAGAGTGTGTTGCTTGAGTGGGTGAGTGCAAGTGTTATTTTGATTGGTTTCCTTCTCCTCTCCCAAAAGAAGGTGGTGCCCCAAGTAGTGTGCGTATCTCTTTACGAACATTTTGTGAGGGTAGGCCCATTGGTTTGGGTATAGAGGCCCCATTTCAAAAAGCTTGCCCGCATAAAGTGGTGCCCCCACTGAGGAACATATTTCCAAGTTACCTTCAAATTTTTTAGTGATGAACAATGGAGTTCCCATCTATCCATTTCATTTTTCACAACACATTAGAGTAAATGTTCACTTAGATAGAAAAGTTTTTTTCCAGCAACGCATTGTTTTTATGTTTGGTGCAGAAAGACTTAGAGAAATACTGGCATCACCCAATCCAATTATACTTCCAATCATCAATTATGAATCTTCTTTTGATGTTCACATTTTCATTTTGTTTTAAATGCAGGAACAAGGAGTGGTGAAGGGGTGCTCAAGGGCCATATGAAGGAACAAGGTCTTCAAACCAACAACGAGGAGTAGCACATGAATCACTATTAAAACAATGAACGTTTTAGGCCTATTGCTTGGCAATCCATTTATATAATCATTTCAACTAAGTTTAGGTTTCCATCTATCATAAGGAGGATATTTGGATCCACTCGCCTCAATGAAATCAATGATGCAATTAATCCATTTATTCTACCTATGATAAAGTACGAATTAAGAATGGATGTGTACATCTTCATTTTAATGTAATCATATTTATAGTGTCAACAATCTTGTGCGGCCCGTAAGAGAAAAGTTTCTTTTCAAGTACTTTTCCCACGTTCTATGCAAGCAGTGGGGAAGATGCGCAAGAGTTTCTTGACAACTTGGAGATGGCACATCTCATATCCGGGAGAGATGAAGAGGAAGTAAAGCTACGAGTCTTCCCGTTGGTTCTAAAAGCAGAAGCTAAAGCATGGTATGAGACCTTGCAACCCCAAATCAATTCCAACTGGGAGAGACTGCAAGCAAGCTTCCTCTCCAAGTTCGGGCAAGGTGATACTTTTGAAGGACTATGGAAATGTCTTATTGGACATAAGTAGGTATCACTTGAAGACTATCCCTTTTATGAAGCAACCTTTGTCAATCTATGGGGTAGGTGGGAGGCTACATTAGAAAATGATGGTGGTGCACCTAACTTTCTAAAAAAAGAGAGATTCATGGTTGGCTTGTATCCACTTTTAAAGGCTAAAGTAGAGCTAAAATTCCCATCCACCTTCGAAGAAGCACGTGAGGTAGCCATCATCAAATTTAGAAAACTACACTTCCAAGAACATAGAGCAAGGGGTTTGAATGAAGTGAGTGAGAGGGAGTCTTCACAAACCATGGAAGCACCAATTAGGGCCCCTCTTGCACAATCTTAACAAATAGGAGATGACTCTCAACAAGAGGTTTTACAAAGGCTAACTCAACAGCTTGAGAACCTCACTTTGAATCTAGTACAGGGCCTACCTCAACAACGACAACCAAGAGAAGGGAATCGCAATCAGCGAAGACAAGCTCAAGAGTTGAGATGTTGGAATTGAAATGAAATGGGCAATGGAATGTACAATTGTCCACATCCAAGGCGACTTCCGGGAGACATATATTCCCCTAGACTGCCTCCTCTCACTGTGCAGCAAGAACTAGCTCAAGGCCCACAAATCCTTCGTCGACCACCACTACCAGCAAATATACCTCCCGTCCCACATGAGGAGGAAGAAAGAGGAGTCAACATCATCAAGCTAGAAGAGGTAATAGATGAGAATACTCTACTTTGATGTTATGCCGGCATAAAAACGCACAAGAGCACATGATAAGGATGAAGACATGAGATGTGAAGGAACAAATTCAGCCAGAAGGGACAAGAAAAAGAAGTCAAAGATGGAAGAAGATGAAAGTAGTAGGAAGAAAAGATCAAGGGGAAGGGAAATTGGTATCAACGACTTTCCATTGGGAAAGGAGCTAGAGCCCTACAACATCCTCGAGGATTTACAAACCCAAAAGCCAAACATTTCATGGCCTCAACTTCTACACTTATCAGCCAAAGTAAGAAGGCAATGGCCACAGTTGGTAAGTACAAGAATTCCAAAAAAGAAAGAAAATCTTTCCATTAAGGTTGTGGCCTCAAAGCTACAGAAAGATGTGGAACCCATTGTGGATGCTTACATAAGGGGTAAAAAGGTGTCTAATGTATATGTTGATGGTGGAGCTCAAATGTGTGTGATCATGGAAAAATCAATGAACAGGTTAGGGCTTGAAATTACAAAGTCCTCTAATTGTCAATCTAGGCTAGCCAACAACTCAAGTGTGAAGTGTTTGGGGATCATTGAAAATGTAAAAGTCTCTGTATGTAACATAGATGCATGAGTGGATATGTATGTCATGCCAGCTAAGGGGGAGGGCTATCCCATCATCCTAGGGAGGCCTTGGCTCATTGCTGTGAATGCAGATCAAAAATGGGGAAGTGGTCGTTTGATTCTTAAGAAGGGTCAACCGGTGGTGTATGATTGGCGAGAAGGAAAGCAACTAGATATCAACTATGAAACCACGGCAGATGAAGAGAGTGAGGAGGAGAGTCCTTACTCAAGTGATGAGGAAGCATCAACCAGTGAAGAGGAGTCTTCTTTGGAGGTAATGGGAATCGTATTCAACGTCAACACCCAAGATGTTTCTGTAGAAGAGAAGCCAACATACAATCACACACGAGGGGATGAAAGATGCCACCACCTTGAAGAAGGATTTGAGAAGATGGTTGCAAAAGATCTTACTTGTGAGGAGAAGAGGTCCTACATCAATATGTTAAGGAGGTATCCCAATTTGTTTATCACTCACTACTCACAAATAAGAGGTGTAGATGTAATAGAGCATCGAATTGAATTGAAACCACAGACCAAACCCGTGGCTCAAAAGTTAAGGCAACTAGGATCTGTGCAACAGAAGGCTCTCCTACAAGAAGTGAATCGACTCTTGAAGGCTGGCTTCATCTATCCAGTATCCAACTCCGAATGGGTATCACCTATTGTAGTCACTCCCAAGAAGAATGGTAAGTGGAGGGTGTGCGTGGATTACAAACCCCTCAACGCTGCGACAAAGAGGGACCACTTCCCTCTCCCTTTCCAAGATGAAATTTTGAATGAGGTAGCAGGTCACGAATGCTACACTGTGTGTGATGGGTATTCAGGATATTTTGAAATTAGAATAGCAGAAGAAGACCAACCAAAAACCACCTTCATCACACCTTGGGGATGTTTTGCATTTAGAGTAATGCCTTTTGGGCTCACCAATGCTCCTAGAACCTTCATGAGATTCACAATATTTGTATTTCAGCCATTCTTTGGAAAATCTATAAGAGTCTTTATGGATGATTTATGTATTTATAGTTGTAGATCACTTCACTGCCAAAAGGTTGAAGAGGGGCTTAAGAGGCTCCATCAATTTGGGGGACAACTCAACCCAGAGAAGTGTCATATCAGTGAATCTCAGGTGGTTTTGCTAGGCCATGTGGTTTCTTCACAAGGAATTCAAGTGGATCCCTCTAAAGTAGAGCTACTTTTGTCATTATCTCCACCAACAACAACTAAGGAGCTAATGAACTTTAACCACAAAGTGAGTTACATGTCTCGCTTCATCCATCTCCTAGCAGAATCCATCGCCCCTTTGCATAGGTTGGCAAGCCAATCTACATTTGAATGGGGGAGGGAACATGCAAAATGTTTTGAGGAAGTTGTGCTCTCCTTGCCGCACTGTCGAAGCAAGGGACTTGCCAATACACCGTGTACGAGCCACAAACGGCTCCAAGCACACAACAAGCCTAAACTAGCAAGCTCAAGGAAACAAAGGGTGTGTCACTCACCGCTCTACGCTCGCCTTCGTGGTGGATTCCTCGCCGCGATGAAGAAGAAGCTGCAGTCGTGCCGCGCTCAACCGCTTGGCCGCCGTCATGCCTTCATAATGCTAGATCGCACACACACTCTCCCTCTCTCCCTCTCTCTCTCTCACACACACACAAGGAGGTGAAGAAGAAGAAGAAGATGGAGATGGAGCAAGAGCACTCTTCTATTGCACAAATGAGAGAATGAGTAAAAATTAGGTTAAGTTGGCTTTTATAGGAGCTCACCCTATTCACACTTGGGCGCCCATGCTTAACCAACTAATCCCTTGAATGTCCAAGTTAAAGTGCGCCTCTCATTGGCGATCACTCTTACCCTTTTCCTATTGGTCCGACAAGCCCGGTACCTAACTCTAAATAATACAACGTTTATAGATCATAGGGTGTCCATGAAGAAGAAGAAGAAGATGGAGATGGAGCAAGAGCACTCTTCTATTGCACAAATGGAGACTTCTCTAATGAGCTTAGTGTAGGGCATATCCCCGGCAGCGGCGCCAAAAATGTGCGCTCCTTGCCGCACTGTCGAAGCAAGGGACTTGCCAATACACCGTGTGCGAGCCACAAACGGCTCCAAGCACACAACAAGCCTAAACTAGCAAGCTCAAGGAAACAAAGGGTGTGTCACTCACCGCTCTACGCTCGCCTTCGTGGTGGATTCCTCGCCGCGATGAAGAAGAAGCTGCAGTCGTGCTGCGCTCAACCGCTTCGCCGCCGTCGTGCCTTCGTAATGCTCGATCGCACACACACTCTCCCTCTCTCTCTCTCTCTCACACACACACACACACACACACACGAGGAGGTGAAGAAGAAGAAGATGGAGATGGAGCAAGAGCACTCTTCAATTGCACAAATGAGAGAATGAGTAAAAATTAGGTTTAGTTAGCTTTTATAGGAGCTCACCCCATTCACACTTGGGCGTCCATGCTTAGCCAACTAATCCCTTGAATGTTCGTGTTAGAGTGCGCCTCTCATCGGCGATCACTCTTACCCTTTTCCTATTGGCCCGACAAGCCCGGTACCTGACTCTAAATAATACAACGTTTATAGATCATAGGGTTTCTGTGTGCCGTGAGGGTTAACATGCCCCCCTTCCTGATGTAGATTCCGTCCTCGGAAGCTATTGAGTTGAAGCTGGTTCGTCGAGGTGGAAGAGCATTTGAGATGAATGTCCTTAGCCTTCTTCAGTCACTGCAAAATCAAACAACATTGGCACAGTAATTGCATTCTCTTAAAAAGCATATGCAGTTTTAGGTAGACAAATTGATTGGTCAAAGAATTTCAAACAATTTGTTAGCAATGAACATTAAATTGCAATGTAATCAAATGCATAAACAGATGTAAAGGTAGAAAATTAAACAAGTATGGGGTCGCTAATTTGACGGTCGAAAGGCACTAGAGATCGAATATTAATACCATGGGTAAGCTTCTTAATTTTCTGTGGTCAATTAAGTTGTTTAATCGCGAGAGCCAAGTATTCATGTTCGAGGGCTGACTAGAGGCTATATCTAGAAAACCTTGTAGTTAAGCTACCATAAAAGGAATTTCTCATGAAATCATCGCCTGACTGATTACCTTTTCTTTGACCCCCCAAGGTCTTTTCACATTGATTCAATTATGATGTGTGTGCTTATTTTGTATGCCTTGGGTTTTTTGCTTTGCAAGGAAAAGCGCCCACACTGGGAACCTCTAGGGCTCTAGTACCATAGGCAATACACGTGAGTGAAGTACCAATTCAAGCTGAGATTTCTCTTCCAGCGTAAGATTTTACATTGTGGCACTTTGATTTTTTGTTTGTTCATTTTCAACATTTAAATTTTGTAACTTTGGGGGGTCATATAACACTGTTACCCTCCCCAGGCTCATCACATTAGTAAACTCCCTTTATAATACTTAAGATAAAGGTCAATAGGGTTAAGCCCACTAGAAAGACCTAGTACATTTCATACAATGCTGCCTAAATCGGATTAAGAACCTAAGTAACCATTGCTAATTAGGAAGGCATTCCCCATGGTATTAAGAGAAGATCTCTAACACCTAACTTGGTCAAACTAGCTTAGTCGGACTGCTTGATTTTTACACGTAAACAAGTGATTATGACAAAACATTACATTGAATTAAATGTTTGATACTAAGACAATGCGCTGAATATTATGCTACCAATCACAATCAAAGCAGACAATCATAGATGCAAAAAGATAAGGGCAATGCTAATGGATAAGAAACACCTGTTTGTGTTGATGGTCGCGCTTGATTTGAAGTGTGAACAAGAGAAAGATTCCATGAAGGTCCAAATCCTATCAATAGCAACACGCTCCTGTTCACACTAGGAAACACAAACAATACCTCTAGGAGGCACATCAGTGGGAAAAGAGAACATCGCTAATCTCTCAACTCTAAAACAGAAACACTCCTAACGTACTAATCTTACCTACCCTCCATCACTCAAGTGATGAGGATCAAAGGTGTTTTATGGCATAGGATTCTGTTTCACTGTACCAGATGTGACATGTGTAGGTCTGAGTCAATGTTTTGACTTTTAATGTGCATACTCGTTTGCTAATTGCTCTTGCTCTTTTTTCTTTTTGTGAGTATAAAGCTTTATATGTACATTCCCTAAGATCGGAGATTGAGAGGTCAGGGAAAAAGGTTGAGAGGGAAACAAGTGAATGATGGATGTCCACAAACACTCCCCCCTTCCTTGGGTAGATCATACCGTTTGAAATGAGCTTGTCACCCTTTGAAACCAATTGTTCCAGTTGGTAATAGGTGAGGATTTTTGCCAGTAGTTTTCTATTACCCTAGGTGCCTTGTCAAGTTGCAACGGTGGTAAGGTACTCTCCCAGGATCGAACTTGAAGTGGTTCATTAGGTGATTCTTGAACACTGGGAGGTGTGGATTCTTTTGTAGCTTCATGGAGGTCCACTACTATAGATGGAGGCTGTGTAGAAGCTTTTACCTCTATGGATGTATTACATGAGGAGCTAGAAGCTTCATGGGACTCCCCCCTTCCTGAGCTAGGTGGAACAAATAGTTCTTTCTTTGGTACCCAAACTAGCTCGGGAGCGGGTAGGTAGCATTCTGTGATTTTTTTCTTTCCACGATCATTGATTCGTTTTGGAGCTACGGGATTGGGCTCACTTGGGTCAGGTGATAGGTAAGAGCACAATCTACGTTTTGGCACCCAGATTTGATCATTTCCTTGATAGTAGCCTTGGGTTTCCAATAGTCATTTAGGGATCCATCGCAACATTTTCTTACTTTTCTTGGAGCAAGTGGTACGTTTCTTACAAGGCTTCTGTTTTTTTGCACTAGCTACGGTCACTAAAGAAGCTTTAGGGACCCACTTGTATGTTTTCTTCGTTACATTAGGATGAGTCTTGTTGGAAGTGATATGCATTGCTTGTAGCATATTTAAGGGTATAGGCATTTCATCCCCCTCAGGTGTTACCCAGGTCGTCCCCCTATTTCCCCAAGTGTCTATGGTTGATGCTAGGTGGACCCAATCCACATTGTCCGACTCAGTCATCCCAGGTAGGATATCCTTATAAGGAGAATCTTGGCCAATGTCTGTATCCTTCTTACAAGTGTAACAATATTGTAGTGGGGCCGAGTGAACTGTGGTGTCAGAGCGATGATCAATAATGGTTTTACTCCCTAAGGGGTGTACCTTACCAATCACCAAATCCACTCTAAGGACAGAGTCTTGGAATTGCAAAAAGACATGATTTTTAGACCAATCGTGAACCATTTGTGCTTCCCTCATGAACGGTCGTCCTAAAATCATTTCATATGACATAAGGTGTTTAGAGAAATTCATTACAATGAACGTGTGTCGTACCTTGTGTCCTAGAACTTTGATCTTAAGATCCTTGAGCATCCCCATAGGTTTGGCTATGGTACCATTTGCCATCTTTACCACAATGTTAGTAACACTGAGGCGGGGTTTTCCCATGGATTCCCAACAATCTTTTGTAACGATGCTAACTCCCGCACCACCATCAAGAATTCCCTTTATAGTTAATCCCTTGGTAGTGATGGGTAGGGTCTCATTAGACTCGTCGCCTTCAAAATACTGCCCTAATTCGTTAATGGGTACCTCGATCACAGACTCGTGTCCATCTAAGTCAAGTGATTGCACATGATTTTCCTCATCAATCATAATCGAGTCAGGCCTATTTGGTTGCGCAAACTGCGGTAATCCCGTTCGTAGCTCTCCGTTAAGGAATGCTTGAAGTGCAAGGAATAACTCAGGATCTGCATACAGCTTTGCTATGATCGTGGTTCGGACCTCAGAAGACATGAAGTCCACTAGTTTGGCAACATTCATTGGCGTTTTGCAGGGTGTAGGTCCTTGACTAGGAACTGGTGAGGATGGAATCTCATATTCCTCAATGGGATCAGGTATTCCTTCGTTAAACATCCTTTCCAACAAGAAGGGTGTATGCTCACTTTCTGATGTCCCGTCCTCACTCCCTTCTTGGATGATACTAGATATGGCTAACGGTCTATGGTTCATGTGGGGTGGATGAACTTGCGTGGGAAACACTGTGTCATGAATTTTGACCTGCATGAGTTCTGGTTCTAGTTTCCTTTGAGTCTCCTCCACTAAACCTCTTAGATGTTTCACCTGCTCAATCTCGTCTACTGGGTTTGGGTACGTCCCAATCTTCTTTTTACGATTCTTCCCTTTTTGCCCCTGCGGTTTATCTTGGGGGTCTTGGATTGGATTTGGAAACACTTGTGGTGTTTTCAGAGGCTCTTTATGGTTTTCTCTTATTCGGTTTTCATTTGGTTCCATGTTACGGTTTTCTTTGTCGGTCTTTCCCTTTGTGGTATTGGTTCTAGTCTCCATTGTCTCGACTGAATCTGAATCATCCTCGAGGTCATTCATATACACGGGGTCATCTCCTGTTCCTATGGTTTGGAACTTGGCTTTAAATTTTCCGTATTCTGCGACTTCTTCCTTCATGTCTTCTTTTTCTTTGCTTGGATAACTGACGCGGTATCTCTCTCTTCGAGGATATGGCCTGGCCCTTGAAGCATGGACCGTGTAATCGCATAAGCGGGTGCGACGGGTGGTATTGGCGATGTCACACTAGCAATTTCGACCAAATTCAGGGGTGTGATTTTAGGCTCATTTGGGTTATAGGGGCATTGGGAAATCAAGTGATCTATGCCACAACGATTACATGTGAGTATTGGCATTGCAGACGTGCTCCCTTGATTCATTTGCATCTGTGCAACATTCTTTTGCAGCCTAATAGGGCACTCCGCTGCTCGATGTGGTCCACCACACTCGTAGCATTGAAGAGGTGGCCTCCTAGCCTGGGTGTTGATATTTTGACCTCTCGATGCGAGAGCAGAAGCTTGATAAACCGGCTTGACTTGCCCCCACCAATCTTCCATGTAGTATATAGGACACTCTTCCAATGTATCAAGTCCGTAGTCAATACTAGTGTCTATTTCCTCCTCACAGCCATCTGCATAAGCATTTGATGGGTTGCAACCCACTTGGTTCATAGGGGCGACTCTTGGATGCGGGGGCTGCGGTCCTAGCACAGGAGGTGGTAGCGGTGTAGCTTGTACAACATTTTGAGATCTAGGGACCATGTGTTGCGGTAGTTGCTCAACAGGTGGAGTAGGCATCAATACAGTAGCTCGAGGCACATCCGTCCAGGCTACAGGTGGTCTATTTGCCATCATACGTTTGATCATTAAACAATCCTTAGCTTGGTGACCATACCTACCACATGCGTTGCAAGTTCCATTAAATTTTACTCTAAACGTAGGGCACTCACTAGTGCTATGTGGACCTAAGCAAATGGAACACCATTGTTGCTCCCTTCTTGGATACATGTGACTATTTTGAGGGGGTCGATTATCCTTAAGAGACTCTTGGATTGCCTTGGTGAGGTCTGTCAAGAATGTCTCAAATACCTTTGGCTCATTGGCAATGGGCTTTGCAGTCATGGGTTCATACTCAATGGCTTGTGAGCTAGTGGATCTCGTGTCAGTAGACACCCTCATGCCTGCTATCATCAAGTTGTCCTCTAATTGGATTGCATTGGCAGTGACATCTTCCCAGGTTGTGATACCTCTAATCACTAGTCCATTATAGATTCCTTCATTCCTCAACCCTCGAATGAATCGATCAAGCAGTTGGTTATTGTTGAAGCGCTCATTTACAGGGCAGCGAGAGTTTAAGTGCTTTAGATGACTAATGAAGTCCCTTACTGACTCTCCTTCCTTACGTTCGGCCTTCTGTAGCTGAGATGCTACACCCCAAAGCACACCTTCTCGTATGTACTCCTTTAGAAACAACCTTCGAAGGGTAGGGTAGATTGTTTTCTCGTCAACCCTTAGGGTTCTATACCAATCTCCAGCCTTCCCACTTAATGTCAAGCTTAAGGCATTGCACTTATGTAGTTCGTTGCGTTCCCCTAAGGAATCACATACTTGTTCAAACACTTCAATGTGTTTTCTAGCATCTTCGTCCCCATTGAATTTTTGTGTGAGTTTGGAAATTTGTACTGCGTTACTTCTAGGCTCTCTATCAGATGCGTGACGCATATTTTCCGCGATAGATCGACCTATGGTTTGAGCAAACGCTGCTAAGTCACCTATGTGAGGAGGCAGGGCCGGTGGAGGTACTCTTGGAGTCATATGTGGGAGAGGGATGGGTACCGGTCTTGGCATATGTGTGGATGATGCAGGATATGGCATAGGTTTCTATTTCACTGTACTAGATGTGACATGTGTAGGTCTGAGTCAATGTTTTGACTTTTAATGTGCATACTCGTTTGCTAATTGCTCTTGCTCTTTATTTTTTTGTTTTTTGTGAGTATAAAGCTTTATATGTACATTCCCTAAGATTTGGAGATATAGAGGTCAGGGAAAAAGGTTGAGAGGGAAGCAGGTGAATGATGACTGTCAGCAAACACTCCCCCCTTCCTTGGGTAGATCATACCGTTTGAAATGAGCTTGTCACCCTTTGAAACCAATTGTTCCAGTTGGTAATAGGTGAGAATTTTTGCCAGTAGTTTTCGATTACCCTAGGTGCCTCGTCAAGTTGCAAGGGTGGTAAGGTACTCTCCCAGGATCGAACTTGAAGTGGTTCGTCAGGTGATTCTTGAACACTGGGAGGTGTGGGTTCCTTTGTAGCTTCATTGAGGTCCACTACTATAGATGGAGGCTGTGTAGAAGCTTTTACCTCTATGGATGTATTACATGAGGAGCTAGAATCTTCATGGGACTCGTCTCTTCCTGAGCTAGGTGGAACAAATCGTTCTTTCTTTGGTACCCAAACTAGCTCGGGAGCGGGTGTGTAGCATTCTATGATTCTTTTCTTTCCGCGATTTTCAATTTGTTTTGGAGCCACAGGATTGGGTTTACATGGGCCAGGTGACAGGTAAGAGCACAATCTACGTTTTGGCACCCAGATTTGATCATTTCCTTGATAGTAGCCTTGGGCTTCCAATAGTCGTTTAGGTATCCATCGCAACATTTTCTTACTTTTCTTGGAGCGAGTGGTACGTTTCTTACAAGGCTTCTGTTTTTTAGCACTAGCTATGGTCACTAAAGAAGCTTTAGGGACCCACTTGTATGTTTTCTTCGTTACATTAGGATGACTCTTGTCGGAAGCGATATGCATTGCTTGTAGCATATTTAAGGGTATAGGCATTTCATCCCCCTCAGGTGTTACCCAGGTCGTCCCCCTATTTCCCCAAGTGTCTATGGTTGATGCTAGGTGGACCCAATCCACATTGTCCGACTCAGTCATCCCAGGTAAGATATCCATATAAGGAGAATCTTTGCCAATGTCTGTATCCTTCTTACAAGTGTAACAATATTGTAGTGGGGCCGAGTGAACTGTGGTGTCAGAGCGATGATCAATAATGGTTTTACTCCCTAAGGGGTGTACCTTACCAGTCACCAAATCCACTCTAAGGACAGAGTCTTGGAATTGCAAATAGACATGATTTTTAGACCAATCGTGAACCATTTGTGCTTCCCTCATGAACGGTCGTCCTAAAATCATTTCATATGACATAAGGTGTTTAGAGAAATCCATTACAATGAACAAATGTCGTACCTTGTGTCCTAGAACTTTGATCTTAAGATCCTTGAGCATCCCCATAGGTTTGGCTATGGTACCATTTGCCATCTTTACCACAATGTTAGTAACACTGAGGCGGGGTTTTCCCATGGATTCCCAACAATCTTTTGTAACGATGCTAACTCCCGCACCACCATCAAGAATTCCCTTTATAGTTAATCCCTTGGTAGTGATGGGTAGGGTCTCATTAGACTCGTCGCCTTCAAAATACTGCCCTAATTCGTTAATGGGTACCTCGATCACAGACTCGTGTCCATCTAAGTCAAGTGATTGCACATGATTTTCCTCATCAATCATAATCGAGTCAGGCCTATTTGGTTGCGCAAACTGCGGTAATCCCGTTCGTAGCTCTCCGTTAAGGAATGCTCGAAGTGCAAGGAATAACTCAGGATCTCCATACAGCTTTGCTATGATCGTGGTTCGGACCTCAGAAGACATGAAGTCCACTAGTTTGGCAACATTCATTGGCGTTTTGCAGGGTGTAGGTCCTTGACTAGGAACTGGTGAGGATGGAATCTCATATTCCTCAATGGGATCAGGTATTCCTTCATTAAACATCCATTCCAACAAGAAGGGTGTATGCTCACTTTCTGATGTCCCGTCCTCACTCCCTTCTTGGATGATACTAGATATGGCTAACGGTCTATGGTTCATGTGGGGTGGATGAACTTGCGTGGGAAACACTGTGTCATGAATTTTGACCTGCATGAGTTCTGGTTCTAGTTTCCTTTGAGTCTCCTCCACTAAACCTCTTAGATGTTTCACCTGCTCAATCTCGTCTACTGGGTTTGGGTACGTCCCAATCTTCTTTTTACGATTCTTCCCTTTTTGCCCCTGCGGTTTATCTTGGGGGTCTTGGATTGGATTTGGAAACACTTGTGGTGTTTTCAGAGGCTCTTTATGGTTTTCTCTTATTCGGTTTTCATTTGGTTCCATGTTACGGTTTTCTTTGTCGGTCTTTCCCTTTGTGGTATTGGTTCTAGTCTCCATTGTCTCGACTGAATCTGAATCATCCTCGAGGTCATTCATATACACGGGGTCATCTCCTGTTCCTATGGTTTGGAACTTGGCTTTGAATTTTCCGTATTCTGCGACTTCTTCCTTCGTGTCTTCTTTTTCTTTGCTTGGATAACTGACGCGGTATCTCTCTCTTCGAGGATATGGCGTGGCCCTTGAAGCATGGACCGTGTAATCGCATAAGCGGGTGCGACGGGTGGTATTGGCGATGTCACACTAGCAATTTCGACCAAATTCAGGGGTGTGATTTTAGGCTCATTTGGGTTATAGGGGCATTGGGAAATCAAGTGATCTATGCCACAACGATTACATGTGAGTATTGGCATTGCAGACGTGCTCCCTTGATTCATTTGCATCTGTGCAACATTCTTTTGCAGCCTAATAGGGCACTCCGCTGCTCGATGTGGTCCACCACACTCGTAGCATTGAAGAGGTGGCCTCCTAGCCTGGGTGTTGATATTTTGACCTCTGGATGCAAGAGCAGAAGCTTGATAAACCGGCTTGACTTGCCCCCACCAATCTTCCATGTAGTATATAGGACACTCTTCCAATGTATCAAGTCCATAGTCAATACTAGTGTCTATTTCCTCCTCACAGCCATCTGCATAAGCATTTGATGGGTTGCAACCCACTTGGTTCATAGGGGCGACTCTTGGATGCGGGGGCTGCGGTCCTAGCACAGGAGGTGGTAGCGGTGTAGCTTGTACAACATTTTGAGATCTAGGGACCATGTGTTGCGGTAGTTGCTCAACAGGTGGAGTAGGCATCAATACAGGAGCTCGAGGCGCATCCGTCCAGGCTACAGGTGGTCTATTTTCCATCATACGTTTGATCATTAAACAATCCTTAGCTTGGTGACCATACCTACCACATGCGTTGCAAGTTCCATTAAATTTTACTCTAAACGTAGGGCACTCACTAGTGCTATGTGGACCTAAGCAAATGGAACACCATTGTTGCTCCCTTCTTGGATACATGTGACTATTTTGAGGGGGTCGATTATCCTTAAGAGACTCTTGGATTGCCTTGGTGAGGTCTGTCAAGAATGTCTCAAATACCTTTGGCTCATTGGCAATGGGCTTTGCAGTCATGGGTTCATACTCAATGGCTTGTGAGCTAGTGGATCTCGTGTCAGTAGACACCCTCATGCCTGCTATCATCAAGTTGTCCTCTAATTGGATTGCATTGGCAGTGAAATCTTCCCAGGTTGTGATACCTCTAATCACTAGTCCATTATAGATTCCTTCATTCCTCAACCCTCGAATGAATCGATCAAGCAGTTGGTTATTGTTGAAGCGCTCATTTACAGGGCAGCGAGAGTTTAAGTGCTTTAGACGACTAATGAAGTCCCTTACTGACTCTCCTTCCTTACGTTCGGCCTTCTGTAGCTGAGATGCTACACCCCAAATCACACCTTCTCGTATGTACTCCTTTAGAAACAACCTTCGAAGGGTAGGGTAGATTGTTTTCTCGTCCACCCTTAGGGTTCTATACCAATCTCCAGCCTTCCCACTTAATGTCAAGCTTAAGGCATTGCACTTATGTAGTTCGTTGCGTTCCCCTAAGGAATCACATACTTGTTCAAACACTTCAATGTGTTTTCTAGCATCTTCGTCCCCATTGAATTTTTGCGTGAGTTTGGCAATTTGTACTGCCTTACTTCTAGGCTCTCTATCAGATGCGTGACCCATATTTTCCGCGATAGATCGACCTATGGTTTGAGCAAACGCTGCCAAGTCACCTATGTGAGGAGGCAGGGCCGGTGGAGGTACTCTTGGAGTCATATGTGGGAGAGGGATGGGTACCGGTCTTGGCATATGTGTGGATGATGCAGGATATGGAACATAACCGGGCATAGGTCCACTCGGATAAGGGCTAGGGAACGGCACTCGAGGAGCATAAGCAAGTGGTACAATTGGAGGTGTGGGGGCCATGTGTGCATAAGGGGCTAGAGGCACATACGGTCGAGGCCCCATATTAGGTACTACGACACTAGGTAGTGGCACTGCGCTAACCGTAGATGTCATCGGTACATTCTCTGTTAGGCTTATCCCTGGAGTGAGCACTGTGTTTTCCTTGATAGAGGGTTGAGCCAAGTTAGGGAAGCTAAAGTTTTCGTCGGAGGCTCAGATTGCATAGAGACCCCAGGTGAAATGACGTAAGATGGGTCCATGGGGCTCATTAGAGGAGTCTCCATTTGTGATAGAGTAGGCTGTTGAGCCTTGCTCGTATCCAGAAATCTCATGGGGCCAGTTGAGAGTATATTTACCCCTCGGTTTTGCCTTTCTGATTGAATAATGCCATGGATAACATTACAGATCATTTTCTGTTGATCTTCGATGCTCGTGGCACTAGAGGTGGATTGTACAATCTCTATCCATCCTACATGGTAGGCGTGGCCAGAGTGTAGATCCGTCAACACCTCAGTGTGGAGGTCGTATGTCCAATGATCATTAATGAACAATCCTTCTAGAGTCGACGTGTTAACGGTTTCTTGTGAGGTAGAAGCAATGTTGCTCCCCGTGGTTTTACTTGTCACCAACGGTACTCTAGAGGGAACTTCTGAAGGAGGCAGCTCAACAGGGCCTTCTTGGTAAGAAGTTGGCAGGATATCCACATGGACACTCTTTGGGGGTGTGGGGTCCACGTGCGATGTGAAAGGAGATTCCACTTCCCCACCCCCTTCGTGTGCTTCATTTGCATCAGGTTCCGAGCGAGTAGCTCTACCTAATGTTTCCATGAAACGGCTAAACATACTAGTACTAGGCTGTGGAGCTTCGGGAGGTGCATGGCCTTCTCTCTCAGTGTTTTCGGTAGGGTATGCTTCCATGATTTCTGAGTCGGAGGAGGAATCACTAGCGGCTATTTTAGGGTCTTGGGTGGTGCTACCTTGTGTCCCCGCTGAGGGTCTAGAGCTTATCGTGGATGGGTAATGGGTGTCCGTATGAACAGAGGCACCCTCAATATGCTCGTGTTCTAGCACCCGCCCAGAGCGTAAGTGCATGTGCTTTTGATACCCTAAGGTGTCAAAAAGCTGCTCTAGGAGGCCTTGTGACTAGTTTTTAGCGTGTTTTTTGTTTGTTTTTTTGCTAGATTTTTTAAAGCGTGTCGTGGAATGGGCCGTGTGATAGCTCGAAACGAGCGTATCGGTCAGAGGGTCGTGCCGTGCTTTACAACCCTCCGTTTGGTCACTCTGTGCCCTCGGAATCCCTAAAACTGTCAATTTCCAGTAGGGAACTAGGCCCAAACTAGAAAGTCTAAGGGTGCAAGTGGGAAGAGAAAGGAGGAGAGTGGAGGACTTGTCCCACATGCTCTCATTCTCTCTTGAGGGAGTAGGGTATATATATAAGAGTGAGTCTAGTATATATCATAAGACTGAGGACTGAGGCCTGGGCCTGGGCCTGGGCTTGTGATCCCGATCTCGATCTATCTTTTATACAAACCAACCTGTCCGTTTTAAGAGACACGTTCTTATTTTCGAAAAAATTTGCCGCCCGCTCACTCGCGTTTTTATTTTTCGATTTTTTTTTAAAATTTTATTTTTTTTTCATATATATATATATATATATATATATATATATATATATATATATATATATATATATATTTTAAACGCAGAAAATACAGAAATTGAAAATGCAGAAATGCAGAAAATTGCAGAAATGCAGAAAAATACAGAAATTGAAATTGCAGAAATTGAAGATGCAGAACTTGAAAACGCCGAACTTGAAAATGCAAAAATTGCAGAAATTGAAAAAACGCAGACAATAACAGAAATTGAAACTTGACAGCAAATGCAGAAAACGCAAAAAACAGAAATCTCCACACACTCCTTCCCTGCCTTTCCTATGATAGAAATTGCACCACAAGGAAGCGTAAAGTGCTAACCGAGCTTAGTGTAGCGCATATCCCCGATAGCGGCGCCAAAAATGTGCGCTCCTGGCCGCACTGTCGAAGCAAGGGACTTGCCAATACACCGTGTACGAGCCACAAACGGCTCCAAGCACACAACAAGCCTAAACTAGCAAGCTCAAGGAAACAAAGGGTGTGTCACTCACCGCTCTACGCTCTCCTTCGTGGTGGATTCCTCGCCGCGATGAGGAAGAAGCTGCAGTCGTGCCACGCTCAACCGCTTCGCCACCGTCGTGCCTTCGTAATGCTCGATCGCACACACACTCTCCCTCTCTCTCTCTCTCACACACACACACACACACAAGGAGGTGAAGAAGAAGAAGAAGATGGAGATGGAGCAAGAGCACTCTTCTATTGCACAAATGAGAGAATGAGTAAAAATTAGGTTTAGTTGGCTTTTATAGGAGCTCACCCTATTCACACTTAGGCGCCCATGCTTAACCAACTAATCCCTTGAATGTCCAAGTTAAAGTGCGCCTCTCATTGGCGATCACTCTTACCCTTTTCCTATTGGTCCGACAAGCCCGGTACCTGACTCTAAATAATACAACATTTATAGATCATAGGGTGTCCGTGAGCCGTGAGGGTTAACAGAAGTGAAGGGCATTCTTAGCTCTCTCCCAATCCTAATGCCACCAGATCCAAAGGAGACCTACTATGTCACTCCAAGTGTAGGTTTCAAAGCAATTGGTGTTGTTTTGATGCAAAAAGATCCTAAAACATCATACATGAGACCGATCTATTTTGCAAGCAAGGTGATGACTCCGGCCGAGAAGGGATACACTGAAATGGAGAAAGTGGTCTTTGCAATCTTGTTTGTGGTAAGGAAATTTCGAACGTATCTTCTCCCTGTGCCATTTGTTTTTCTCACCTTAGAGCACAATCTACCATATGTAGTACAACACACGAGCCTCTCATCTAGAATAGCAAAGTGGGTGCTTGAACTCCAAGAATTTGAATACACTTTCCTTGTAGAAGATAGCACAAGAGCAGGACTTGCAGACATTCTCACCTACAAAGTGAGAGAAACGGAAGGATCATGACTACAAAGAGAGGAAGGCTCAAAACAGTCCAAAGTGAAGGAGATTGATAATGCCCATACTTTATGCTTTGACGGAGCTTATCAACACCAACAAGACAAAGCAGCAGGGGGGATCATCATTTTGAACCCACAAAAGGAGATAATGGTTAGAAAAGGTATCACTCTACCCAATGTTTACTCTAACAATGAGGCTGAGTATGCTGCTCTAACCCTTGGGTTAGAGGAATGCAAAGAATTAGGCATACAAAGACTTATTATAAAAGGTGATTCTTTGCTAGTGGTCAGGCAAATCCAAGGGACTTGGAGGTGCAAGAATCGTACATTGTTTGAGTGGCTTAGTAGTGTAAGAGCTTTGATAAAGTGTTTTAAAGAAACACAGGTACAACACATTGTGAGAACTCATAACAAGGAAGCAGACGTACTCGCAAATGAAAAGCTTCAAATGGTGGTAGGAGGTGTGAAACTATATGAACCCAAATATCAAGGTCAAGAGGAGCCAAAAGAAATTATCTTCTTTCTACAAGCAGGTGAGTGTCCCAAACACTTAGACAAGGTGCAAAGACATAGACTAGTTAAGAAGGCCACACCTTACCAGTTGATCGGGGATGATTTATATCACAAAGGGAAAGATTTGGTCTTGAGGAGAGTACCAGAAGTGCAAGAGATTGAGAAAGTTCTTCTTTCATGTCATGATGATGTCTGTGGTGGTCACTTTTCTCAAGATATTACAAGTAGGAAAATTTTACAAGCAGGGTTTATTTGGCCGAGCTTACATCGTGATGTCCAATATTGGTGTAAGGCATGTAAGCCATGCCAAATTGCTAGGGATAGACGACTAACATATTAGCTTCGAGTCCCAATAATATCTTATGGCCCTTTTGAAAAGTGGGGTGTGGATGCAGTAGGTCCCCTACCTCGTACTTCTACAGGGAAGGTTTTCATCATCATAGGTGTTGACTACATGACACGATGGGCGGAAGCAACAAGCACAACCCGAATCACAGCTGAAGAGGTATCAAAGTTTATTTTTTACCATATTTGTAGTAGGTTTGGAACACCCGTAGAAATCTTATCAGATAGAGGCCCAGGTTTTTGGCTGACCTTCTGAATGATCTCTTGAGGAGGTTAAAAGTGAAATACTTGCATTCCACACCCTACTATCCTCAATGCAATGGATTGGTGGAAAAAGTGAATGGAATGATATGTAAGATCATTTCTAAACAGGTTGTGGACCGGCCTAATGATTGGGATCACCATTTGATGGCTGCTCTTTGGGCGTATAGGACATCTTTCAAGGTATCTCCCCAATTCACCCCTTTTCATCTAGTTTATGGACAGGAGGCACTTGTCCCCATTGAGGTAGAGCTCTCAAGCTTGCGCGTTCTTGCAAGAGTGGCAAAAAAACCAAAAGAGGTTCTACATGAAAGGATCTTAGATCTCCAACGACTTGAGCTAGATAGAGAAGAGTCCATTGATCACTACATCACCAAAGCGACAAGCCAAAGGGACAAAATCAACAAGAAGCTCAAGGGGAAAGGATTGAAGGAAGGTATGTTGGTTCTTCTCTATGATAATTGACTTGATACTCGACTTGACAAAAAGTTCTTGCAAAGATGGGAGGGACCTTTCATGATAAAAACAAAGTTTGGGAATGGTAGTTACAGATTAGCAAATTATCAAGAAAAGTCCACAAGACCAGAGTCAATGGATGGAGATTAAAGCCCTACTTTCAACGTATCAATCCGTTGATAGGAAGTCATCTGCCTACATCGTCTAAGCTCCAAATTGGCATGGCTCCCTTTGTCTTGGCAAATGCTCCACCTATTTTTAAAGCTTTGATGTGCAAAGAAGAACCAGCCTTGGAATCTAAACATACCCAAGCTAGGCAACCCTCCCATCTCCGATTGATGGGATTGAGGTAATGAAAAGCAGGTCTAATGCAGTAAAAGAGTGCATGAAACTCCTCTTATTGAAAGAAAAAAGTGGAAAAGAAAAAATGACAAAAAAAAAGAAAAAAAAGAAGCAACACCGTCCTCCTAAAGATATGAATTTCTCTAGGCTTATGGGAGGGCTAATATGAGTGGCATAAAATGGTAACCATCTTTTTGCAACATTTTTGAGCCTACTCAATGTGCTCTTCTGCATATGTGTATATATTTTTCTATGCTATTAAGTTATCTAGAGTAAATTCCCCCTCTTCGTTTAACCTTTGTGGCGACACATACGTTGCACTCTTCCCAAAAATGTCACCTTAGTCATATATTTATATTACCACCCTTTTCTTTTTTGCTTTGTAAATAAAAGTAAGCATACAATAACCAACTATCTACCCCCAAACTTTCTTACCTCTTGTGAATTAGTAGTAGAAAAATAATATATCCATCTTCCATCCCATATAGATAAATTACGATGGAAAATCAACTCTCCACTTGTCTTTACCAAAGATTATGGTCCATCTCTACAAGTCTTCTATGCCCCCTACATAGGTGGCCCAATATCTCTTAAGGATATACATATAGTTTTTCTCCTTTCAAAAAGACTCAAATTGTATATTCTTTTCACAAGCAAATAATATTGGGTCCTCCTCTATTTGTTTAAGCATCATACCCTTTTGAAAAAGCATGATTCCCCTTGGATGCATACAAGCAAAGGGCCCATACAAGAAGACTTGGAAGAAAGAGGTTCCCTAGCCTAGTGTGGACCTTCCAAACCGAATTCCTTGGTGCATACGCATGAAGAACAGTCCAAATTCATATCAAACATGTTGAGAAGGTCAAATTTGCCTTTTGAAGCATGTCATTCCGAGCTACAGGTAAAAAGTTATGGTCAAAATAGTGTAAATCTGTCAGATTCGCAACAAAAGGGAACTGTAAATCAAGTAAATCAAGAGGGTGACATCTTATTTGTCCCCTACTCATCTTCTAGAAGAGCAATGAGTGTTCAAGGTCACTTGCATGTGATGGGACCAACCTAAAGATGCTTTCTAAATGCCAAGACAGACAAGTTGAGATACCCTGCAAGAGCCACTCGTAGGGCCTCATGGTGGGGCCCACCTACATTATGCACCGCTATAGAGCCTTCATGGTCTAAAATGATATTTTTTGTGAACAAATATTCCCTTTTATGTCCAATATTCAATGAGTGGTCAAAGGACACTTAATTAGGGCTAATCACTCATCCTAATTAAGTGTAGCATAATCCCACTCCTACACAACTATAAATAGCCCCCATTGGAGAGACTCAAGGACACACACCTATATTTTCAACTTCATGTTGTTCTTGACCAATAGTAGAGAAATCCCCAACTCTCCCTCTTTCACATCCTCCCTCCTAACCCTCCTCTTTGGAGGAAGTGCAACTCTATCCTCCACTCTTTCTATTCTACAATCTCTTACTCCATCAACCCAATAAATCATTGTAGCACCTCAATAACTTGTACATACATCATGATCTCTCTCATGGTTATGTTAATGATCATTAAATCGTCTCCAAACAATCAAGTGTCACAATTCATTATGGTTATCTAGCATCTGTCTACCCCTTAAAAGGTGTGCGAGAAATTAAGTAAGTGTTCTACTCTCAATTTACCATTGGTTTGTTTCTCCACACTTATTCAATTAGTCTAAAGGAAATTCTCACTCCAACTCTCTTTTGGTTCATTACATATGCATGTGGCTACCTCTCATGGTGATTATATTTGTCACAGCATTGCATAGATGGAGGTGAGATCTCTATGCAAAGTGTGTTAGTTCGATGTAGGTGATTCTCTTGTGTGTTTGAGAGGCAGGTCTTGTGCGCATGATTTTTTTTTGATGAGTGCTTGACAGAGAAGGAGTTTGGATGTATCATGGGTATTCTTATGGGGAGAAGGTGAATGCTATTCCACAAATTGCATATTTACATTTGATGCACGGCATTGGGTTGCATAATCGTTGCATAATCGTTGATGGTGTCAAGTGTCCAAAGTGTACATAGAGTAAGGGTTCTCAAAGTGTGTTGCTTGAGTGGGTGAGTGCAAGTGTTATTTTGATTGGTTTCCTTCTCCGCTCCCAAAAGAAGGTGGTGCCCCAACTAGTGTGTGTACCTCTTTACGAACATTTTGTGAGGGTAGGCCCATTGGTTTGGGTTTAGAGGCCCCATTTCAAAAAGCTCGACCTCATAAAGTGGTGCCCCCACTGAGGAACATATTTCCAAGTTACCTTCAAATTTTTTAGTGATGAGCAATGGAGTTCCCATCTATCCATTTCATTTTGCACAACACATTAGAGTAAATGTTCACTTAGATAGAAAAGTTTTTTTCCAGCAATGCATTGTTTTTATGTTTGGTGCAGAAAGACTTAGAGAAATACTGGCATCCAGTTATACTTCCAATCATCAATTATGAAACTTCTTTTGATGTTCACATTTTCATTTTGTTTTAAAGGCAGGAACAAGCAGTGGTGAAGGGGTGCTCAAGGAGCATATGAAGGAACAAGGTCTTCAAACCAACAACGAGGAGTAGCACATGAATCAGGATCAAAACAATGAACCTTTTAGGCCTATTGCTCGGCAATCCATTCATATAATCATTGCAACTAAGTTTAGGTTTCAATCTATCATAAGGAGGATATTTGGATCCACTCTCCTCTATGAAATCAATTCTTCAATTAATCCATTTATTCTACCTATGATAAAGTGCGAATTAACAATGGATGTGTACATCTTCATTTTAATGTAGTCAGATTTATAGTGTCAACAATCTTGTGCGGCCCGTTGTCGTGCTGTGACACATACATAGTGGGAACGCATGCTACAAGATCTATCTTGTAACTTTTTAGATACATAATTATCCTTCCTACAATGTACATATGCATATTTAAGTATAATAATAAGCTTCTATCTCATCCTATTATTTTTTTCAAGGTTAACCTATCCTTACTTTACCATCAGAAAATACTATGGGAAAAGCTCAATAGCTCCGCCTCTTTAACTTGGGGCAAAAACAATGATTCTTTATTTCTACTATCTCATTATCATCTCACACCCTAGTTAGATCCTATATCTAGGATAAACTCCAATATATATATATTCTATGTATTTTTTATAGTTTTCTTATATTTCTTTTTAAATAGCTACTAGGAGGGAATCAAATCCTAGTGGGACACTAGGTGGCATGATTTCAAAGATACACTTATTTTAAAGCATTATTACAAGAATGATTACAAAACTTTGTCAAGGAGCAATGTTATGCTTTCATATGGCATGAGGTGTCCTTTGGAATTAAATGAAAGTCTAGGCTAAGGGGACCACGGGAAGACTTTTGCTGCCAGAAATGGACCCTATTTTGATGAATTTTTTACACAAGGTTCCAATCCAGATTAGAAAATAAGTTTAAATTAAAAATCGTAGCTAATGAGCTGAAGTTTTTGCCCACATTTTTGCTTTTTTATTTGGAGCCACGGTTGAGGAGATATGATCAAAATACTGGACCCCAGTCTTCCCACATCATGCAGGGACAGCTCATTTCCAACTTTTCCAATTCCTATTCACACCGGTTCCTCTCTTCTTGTGTAAACCCTTGGGGGTTCCCTTCACCTATAAAAGGGGACCTCTTCTTCCTTGAAAAGGAACTCAAGGATTCAATCCATTGATGAGAGGAATTCTTGAGGGAGTGAGTAGTAATGCCTAATTGTACTTAGCCATTAACATAAGCCCAAGCCTACACTTTCTCCTAGAGGAAGACTAGCCATTCTTGTACGCTATCCTTGGAAGATCGAATCTAATCAAAGAAGGTCTTGCACTTGGCGTATCAATCAAAGTGGAGTTCTCCCCTCTTCTTCTCTCTCCATCAATAATGGTGCCGAAGGGTTTGTCAAGTAAGATGTGTTCTACATTGATGTTTTCTTGATTTCTTGTTGTTTTCTTTTTCATCTCTAATCCAACATATATATATGTATCTAATCTCATCTCCTTAAGAAAACCTATCTCTCTCATTCTTAGTAATTCATCCTCTCTGCAAATTCTAGGTTCTCTTTTCTACAGGTACATCTCTCCCCGCAGTATCCTTATTGCCTACGGGAAGAATAGGGCTTGGGAGGGAAACTTCTCATCTCTTCACTTCTCTCATCTACATTTGTCACATACTATCCTAGATGAATAACCCACATGATGATCATTTCTATCGCTTTCGCTCTGTACGATCTATTAGAATTAACGTATGTATTAGCCGTAAAATACACTTTCAACAACGTATAGTGTTTCTCTTTGGCCCAGAAAGGCTTAATGAAATACTTTTATCACCGAATCCCATCATACTACCTCTCATAGACTATAAATTTTGTTTTGACATAAGCGTAGTTATCTTGCTATGAACCAAGAGGATTTGTACACACAATTAATCCCAATCACTAGACAAAATATATATATTATGGTAAGCACAAAACTACAATTCCAAAGAACAATTCGTAGCCTATTTGGTCAGCCAAGATTGAATGCCATTAACTCATCTATTAACCCTTTCATATTACCCATGATACAATATGACCATAGCCTTGATGTTTTCATTTTTGTATTGTTTTGACATTCTCTTTTGTGTTCTTTCTTTGTGTGTGTGAGTGCAAGAGAGAAAGAGTGAG
The DNA here is from genome assembly GCF_014529385.1 of Adiantum capillus-veneris. Taxonomy (NCBI): domain Eukaryota; kingdom Viridiplantae; phylum Streptophyta; class Polypodiopsida; order Polypodiales; family Pteridaceae; genus Adiantum; species Adiantum capillus-veneris. The sequence goes on along the minus strand of NC_140944.1, from coordinate 47,975,599 downwards.
TCTTCTTTGATTTCACTTCTTTCCAAACTCTAGTCTTCATGGCATTTATGGTTTAACTCCTTCATATAGTTTTTGTTGAGTTCTCTCACAAACTCTCATAGCCATAAGCCCGGTGCTTTCCTGGCAAGACCGCAAATTTCTCGACATATTTTTGGTGAACCCGATGTGAAACTGTCGGGGTGAGATTTTGTGGATAACCATGGGTGATCATGTTGAGCAACAGGGTTTGCATTTTGACCCAGCAACAATGCAAATGTTTGAAGCATTTGCAATGTTCATGCAACAACAACATGCCATTGAAAGAAGGGAGATTTCAGCAACGAAGGCCATACAAGCAGTCGTCAATAGAATGGATCAGTTCAATGGCAAAGATGTAACCAAGTATTTACGCGAGTATGTGAAGGAGATGGAGCTGCATCGCGTGTCAGAAGGTGAGATGATTCAAAGCTTTGAGCTAGTTGTTGCTCCAAAAATTAGAAAGCATGTTAGGGTAATTTAAGATGGGCATGGGAGAAATTGGGAAGAACTCAAAGTATCTTTAAAGGAGGAATATTTCATGGAGGACTCTAAGAGAGTGACCAAAAGGACATTCTTAGAATGGGTAGTCAAGCCAAAGGAGGGACTATCAATAACAAAGCTACTTAGGGAATTTGAGCGACGCTATGCACAACTCACCAGGACAGAAAGGGCCACACTAGATGCAGAGAAGACAGATCTTTTCTTGCAAGCTGCACGTAAAGAGTTTCAACAAAATTTGGAGCTTCTTCCTGAAGATAAAGATGCTGAGCAAGGACTAAAGACCGACTGGAATGAGGTTGAAGGAGTTGTCTCACTGCTTCCCAAACGACAAAGAAGAAGGGACAAGATGGTAGTAAACACTACAAGTCCTTCCACCTCAACTTCTGACAAAATGGTAAAGCCTACTTTTATCGCTCCTAAGTTTGATGAGTCCATGCTAGATGAGCTTGGGAAGGGAATGCGTGACTTGAAGGTGAAGTTTGCAAAGCTTGAAGAAAAAGGCCAACCATCAGGGCCACTTCCTACGCAAAGACAACAGCCCAAAGAAGGGTTTGTTAATAGATGTATTTGGTGTGATAGTACAGACCATGTAAGAAGGTATTGTGATGATTTTAGTGATGCTGAGGCGGTCCGGGGCGGGCAACAAGAAGAGAAACCTCTAGACACCCTTCAAGGCTCCCGTGCTGCTCAATGGGGCTGGGGCACAACACAACACAAACCAAAACAACAAACCCACAGCCAAATCCCAACTACACAAGGGGCACCACCTAGTTTAAGAGCAAACTAGGACGCAAAAGATGAGAATCGTTAGAGAAACCCACAAACAAGCAAGGAATTTACACTAACCCTTACACCAATGGAACACTCTCACACACTAAAACACGAGAGAGAGAGAGAGAGAGAGAGAGAGAGAGAGAGAGAGAGAGAGAGAGAGAGAGAGAGAGAGAGATAGTGCTCGGGCTGCTTTGAAACGTATCGGCAATGATCAAGCAAAACACAACTATATATTTAAGAAAGAGAGAGAAAGGGGGAGGGGGTGCTTGTTGCATTAATACCTTCTTACGAATCTGTCATGACAAATCAAAGTGAGATTAGTATTTGTTCAACATAGCTTGCATAAATTTCACCATAACACATCACAAGAAAAGCCACCCAATTCATTGTCTTAAGGCCAGGGGAGTCCTCTCCACCCTGTCGCCCTCTTACAGTATGTGGGATTTATGGCTAGATTGATGACAACACCAGAGACAAGCTATCAAGAACTTAACAAAAAACACCAAGACACTTACGCATCATTGTTGTCCATTACTTCACGTTGGAAGGGAGACAAAGTATCCAAGCTTAGTCCAAATCCACCCTCCTTGATTCAACAAATGTTGGGCTTACACTAGTAGGAGAAATGATAGATTTCCTACTCTCAATTGAATTATCACTCTCTCTCTTACAATGGCATAGAGTTCCCTTGCTAATCCCCTATTACAACACATGCACATGCATAAGACAATGAGCTTCCACTCAAGAGCTCCTTCTAGAGATATTGAGCTTGGCTTCTCAAGCTATAGCATAGTGCTCTTGCTTATGGCTCCCCCTTTTGTGCTAGCTACACCCTCCTTTTATAGTAATTTTGAAGGCTAGGGTTACTCCTCTAACCATGGTTGGGTTAGATTTTCAGCAATTTATCTAATTTCTTTTGCTTGGAATTATCAAGAAGTTGGTGGGGAAAGAGAGAGGAGAGAAATGGAGGTGATAGGACTTTTCATAATAGGTTAGTATTAGTAGAGTTAGTATTAATTTACAAATGGAATTGGATATTTACAATGGGAGTATCCATGTAGGATACAAATAAGGAAGAAAAACTTTTAAGAGGTAAGAAAAGGTGGATTTCTTACAAGGTTGATGCTCCAAGTGTCTTGAGTAGGGCCAATTTTGACGCTTGTTGACGGTCCACTAGCTTTGACGGTACATTTTTTCTCCACTCTTGACCTTCCTTGAGAGACAAGGTAATTGAAGTTGAGTAATCAACCACCATGATGCTGTCTTTTAAGAGAAGAGGCTGAATTTTGTGGTTTTTTGTATAGATATGCGTAATTTGGAGGAGGAAAAATGAGACTAGGTGGTCAATTTTGGAATGAAATTGTGTGTGGGAGGTATGAGTTCACCATGGTTTCTGTTATTCTTCAAGGTTGAGGAGAAGGTGAGTAGGGTGCAGAGAGGAGTGGTGAGAGAGGTGGGGATGATGAGTGGAGAAGTGTGTGTGAAAGAGAAAAATGATAAAGTGGAAGAGAGAGTGTGGCTGCATAGCATGGGAAAACTGGGGTCCACTAATAAAATCATCGCTCACAGCTCATAGCTCAAAAAAATATGAAAAAATTTGAGGCAAAAGTTCAGCCCACGAGCTACAACTTTTGTTTGTATTACCTTTTCAAATTCGGAGAGCAAGTAAATTTTAAAAATTCAGCAAAACCGATCGTTTTTTTCCACTGCACAAGGTCCTTGTGGGGTCCTTCTTTGGATGATTCTTTTGAATACCTCCAAGAGTGAGCCCTCCATAGTGCATGTATGCATGCCACCTACCCTTGACCTTATTTGGTAGGTCTATAATTGAAGATATTGTTGAGATTATGATATAAGTGAATAGTACAACTAAGAAAATCAAATATTGAGGGGTCTAAAAAATATGTACATGTCAAATATAAATAATATAAGTGGAAAAAATATAAAGGGGTCAAAAGAAATCTTTCTCATTATGAGGCTACCATAAATATTTTTGCTGTTCTAATTTTTTAGGGAAAAAACAAAAAAAACAAAAAAACAAAATAGATGTAGGAAGGGAAAAATCACAATAGTGAAAAAATATACACATAAATAAAACTAGTTTTTTTGGATTTTTGTTGGGGTGGAGTTACACCAAATATAAGAGAAGCTTACATGAAAATATTTCTATATGGAATAAAGAGTATGAAAAATGGTAAGAAAAATTGTGGTAATGGTGAGGCAATGTACAGAGCATAAATAACACACACCTAGGTAGAAATATTTAAATAAATACCAAAATAATTATGAAAAAATCTTTTATTTAGGCCCTATATACAAAGAAATATTTACATACGCATGGGCCATAATATACTTATATTTTTTATATATTTTATTTTTTTGGCTCAACTAGCCCAATGACTAGCTAATTGAGGGTTTTTTAAGAAGATATGGGAAAAGTCCCGTGACTCACGCACGCCTATGTACAGTGAAATGGTAGGGATAGCCACAGTGTTTGGGTGATTTTGGTAGGGTGAGGTAACTCACTGTGGCAATTACAAAGAGCCAAAAAACGGCTATCATTAACCCTCCCCCTGGATGATGGTATATTCATGTACCATCATAGAGCATCTTTTCCAAAGAGAGTGCTTCAGAGTCCTTGACGAGATCTTTATTGTTTGGCACCTCAGAATTTTGGCTAGAGTTACACTCATACTTCATGTAACAATACTTACATGAGACAGTGGCCTTTTGACAGATCTTTGGTAGATCCTTTGGTAGAAGGCGACTCAATTAGGGCTTCAAGCGATACCCGTTTACTTTCCTGGAGTGCTCTTTACCATTCAAGTCCATAAGTTGATAGTAACTTGAATTGAAAGCCTTCTTGACTATGTATGGCCCTTGCCATCTTGTTTCAAATTTGGCATCAAAACGATTATCGAGTCGATTGTCATACCTTAGCACAAGATCTCCTTCATTGATGCCTTTGTCCTTCAGTTTCTTGTCAAGATTCTCCTTTGTCTGTGTGGATTTCCTCTTATAGCACTCGTATGTTGCTTCTCTTTTCCACTCAAGCTCAGCTAAGGTAAGAAGTCAATCCATACATGCTTCTTGATCATCTTGTGCTGATTTGCCATGAAGTCGCATTGTTGGAATGTTTAGCTCAATTGGCTGTAAAGCCTCTTGACCATAGACCAAGTGAAATGGTGTGAACTCCGTGGCTTCCCTATATGTGGTTCGATACGCCCACAAGGCACCATCCAAGAAGTCATCCCACAACTTTGTCTTGTTTTTCACCATCTTTCTAATGATGCCTGCAATGACACCATTAGCTTTTTCTACCAAACCATTTGATTGGGGATAGTAGGGTGTACTGTGACGATGTAGAATGTGAAGTTCTTCACAGACTTCTGTGAGCAATCCCTTTCTAAACCCTGGACCATTATTAGAAACAATCTCCAAAGGTGTGCCAAATCTACAACAAATGTGAGTGTAGATGAATTTGCTCATTGTCTTCTCATTTACCTTTGCCACACTTTGTGCTTCCACCCACCTAGTCATATAGTCTACAACCACTAGAATGTAGAGTTTACCATTTTTTGTCCTAGGCAGAGGACCCATAGCATCAATGCTCCACTTTTCAAACGGTCCATTTGCAAGCACTATTTGCCTCGCGCCATGCACCAACCTTCTATTTCCATTTATCTGACAATTGTGACAGCTTTTACACCAATGTTGAACATCCACATGCAAGCTTGGCCAAACATACCCCGCAAGCAAAATCTTCTTCACAGTTGATTCTTGGGCAAAATGACCACCACATGCTTCTTCATGCAAACCTTTTAGAATGGCTGGAATTTCCTCAATAGTTGGTACTCTTCTGCATACTTGATCCCTCCCTCTTTGATAGAGGGAGCCTTCTAGGAAGAGATATGCGCTTGTCTTCTTCATGAGTCTCCTCTTCTGAGCCTTCGTGAAGTCTTGTGGAAACTCGCCCTCCAAAATGTAGCTAATAATGGGAGTCAATGACTCCAATCCCTGGTATCTCGGTTGCTTGACAGTTGCTGCCACCATGATGACCTGCACTTCTCTCTCAACACATGTAACTGCTTGTTGTGCAAGTAAATCGGCATCTTCATTTTGTTTCCTCGGAATATGATATAGTTGCACTTCTTCAAACTGATTAAACATCTTACGAATGGCATGAACTTTTGTCCTTAAGCTTTCATTCTTCCATGCCCAAATGCCTAAAATCTGTTTAACAATGAGAAGTGCACCTCCTTTTACCATGAGACGTTTTATCCCTTGGCCAATGCACATCTTCAAACCATGAAGTAGTGTGTCGTATTCTGCTTCATTGTTGCTAGTTGAACCTGGTAGATTGACCTTATCTTTCATGACCACCTCTCCACTTGGGTTGAGCAACACTAGCCCTCCCCCGGCTTTCCTTGTGGCTCGACGAAAAGCTCCATCAAAGAACAAGGTAAAAGCATTAGGAATACTTTTTGGTGGTGGCAATGGTAGGGTCTTTACTTCAGGCACCTTAATCTCCTTTTCATGCACCCTATAAGTGAGAATCCCTGCCAATTGTGCACGCACACTATCTTCTACCTTGAAAGAGTATTGAAACTCTTGCAACTCCATAATCCACTTGAGATCCTAGTACTAAGATTCATTTGAGATGACACCCAAGGGAACAAATTCTATACAATGAGAATTACAAAAGGTTTTGGTAGCAGGTAGGATCTAAACTTTCTCACTGCAAACATGAGAGAAAGCATCATGAGTTCTCCTTCTGTGTAGTCTCTCTCCAAAGCATTCATGGCCTTACTAACAAAGTAGATGGGTCGCATCCTTGTACTGTGGGGATCTTGTTGTAGCAACACAGCACCAATTGTTTCCCTTCCAACACTAGAGCTAACAAAGAATGTGTACTCCCAACATGGAGGCATGAGTGTTGGTAGCTCTGACAAAATGACTTTAATGTTACAAAAGTACTCTTCAAGCTCATCAGACCATGCAAATTCTACTTGTTGTGTCAACTTTTGCAAAGGGTGAAGTAACTCCGAGGCTAAGTGAATGAAGCGTGACATATACTTCACCTTTTGAATGAATGAGATGACCTCCTTAAGACTCTTCGGTGATGGGAGCTCAATAAGAGATTTTGCCTTTGAAGGATCCACCTCAATGCCTTTATAGGAAACCTTGTGACCAAGCAAGATCACTTCATCCTCACCTATGTGGCACTTGTCGGGGTTGAGTTGACCTCCCATGTCGTAGAGCTTCTTTAAACCTTCTTCTACCCTTTGTAGATGCAATGATTTTGAGCTATAAATGCAGAAATCATCAATGAACACCCTAATTGACTTTCCAAAGAATGCTTGAAACACCATGTACATGAAACGTTGGAATGTTGCAGGAGCATTTGTCAGACCAAATGGCATGACTCTAAAAGCATAACAACCCCAAGGAGTGATAAAGGTTTTTTTCAATTGATCTTCCAATGCGATACCTATTTGAAAGTAACCTGAGTAACCATCGCACACAGGGTACTTCTCATGACCAGCTACCTCATTTAGTATCTCATCCTGGAATGGGAGGGGAAAGTGATCTCTTTTTGTTGCCTCATTGAGGGGACGGTAATCCACACACACCCTCCACTTGCCATTTTTGTTAGGAGTGACAACAACAGGAGAGACCCCCTCTGAATTCTCCACTGGATAAATAAAACATGCTGCTAGAAGCTTTCTTACCTCCTTGAGTAGAGCCTGCTCCTTAGTGACTCCTAGCCTTCGTAGCTTTTGAGCCTTAGGTGTGGCCTCTGGCTTCAACTCAATCTTGTGTTGAACAACATCTACTCCACGCACATCGGTGTAGTCTTTAGCAAAAAGCCTCGGAAATTTCCTTAGCACACATTTGAACTCCTCTCTTTCATCCTTTGTAAGTGTTGTAGACAACATACCTTCTAACATTCCTTCATCTTCCACCTTTTGGTTCTCTTGGGAACCTACCTCTTCCAAACCTTGACAAGAGGTCTCTTGGTTGCTTGGCTTAAACCTTACCCCCATGACTTCGATGGAAGACTCCTCTTCAGTAATGCTGCTGCTACTTTCTTCTTCTGAAGTGCTATCGGTCCAACCTTCTTCCGTCTCACTTTGAGATGATTCTTCATGGAGCCTCCTCTTGGCGTTGCTCCTTCATGTCAAAGACAACCTTCTTATGATTGTCATTCCTGCAAATTAATTTCCCATTCTCCCAATCCTGCAAAGCTCGCATTTTCATTAGCCATGGTCTTCCTAGGATAAATGGATAACCACTTCCCTTGGTCGACATAACATAAAAATCCACTGCCTTCTTAATGCCAAAGGCCTCCACAAAAACATTTTTACAAATGCCTACGCACCTAGCCTTGCTATTGTTTTCCATTTTCACTTTGATTTCAGGTGTCTCATGGATGTGCATGCCTAGTCTTTGCATGAGCCCTTCTGTCATGATGCAAATTTGTGCACCCCCATCCACTAGACCTTTCCTAACTAATCTTCCTTTTATGTAACAATCTAGCACAGGTGTAATATCCTCGTTCATTTCAGCATGTGCAATTTTTACAACAGGAAAACTCTCTTTTACCTTTCTCCTAGTGCTAACTACCTTTGTTAAATCCCTCCTAACTTGTGGGCATAATGCAAGAAATTGAGGCCATGAGATATCAGGACCCTTACCTCGCATGTCTTCCAACAGGTTGTATGGAGCCATACCATGTCCAAGAGGGAAGTCTTGGAGATTGATACGACGTCGAGTCCTCTTAGCTTCCTTGGTCTCCTTTGCCTTCTTGCCTTGTCCATGGTCACTCTGTGATGGGACACCCTCTTTCTCTTTAACTTTTCCTCGGCCACGCTTAATGCCATTGGCTTCCATGTCAACCTCATTTGAATTTGTCACCTCTACCACATGCACATTTGGATCTGGCAAAGGTGGAACTCCTTCTACCCCTTGTGGAGGTGGTCTTGGTCCATTTGGCCTTTGTAGAAGCCTTGGTTGTTGACCAACTCCTTCTCCTGCATTCATCACTGGGTAATTCAAGTTAGGTCTCCCTGGCTCTCCACGGGGCCAAGGACAATTATACATCCCATGTCCAGATTCTCCGCAATTCCAACATTGCAAGACTCTCCTAGTTCGTGGCTCTCTCTCTTCTGACTTCTTTGCTTGTCCCTTTGGACCTACAGCTTGTGCAAGGTGAATTGACAGGCTGCTTAAAGATTCATTTAACTTCTCAATCACTTCAGCCGTTACCTCAGGAAGCTCCCTAGATGTTGATGCTTGTGACTTACCTTTGGGTCTAAGACCTTCTATTAGAACCTCTCCCCTTAAGCACTTGAGTTTCCTATACTTCTCAGCAGCCCTAGTTTCAGCTGCATCAAAAGTAGCAGGTGCACCCGCCTCAACTTCTACCTTAAGGTCAGGAAAGAGTCCGGCTATGAACCTCTCCTTCTTTAAAAATTCTGCACCATCACCAGGGTTAGCAACATTTCGTATCCATAGAGCCCAAAGACGTAGAAACTCTTGCTTGTACAAGTAGTAGTCATCTAAGTCTTTTTGCTTATGAGAAACAATGTCTTGCCATAGTTTTTGAGTGTTTTGGGGATCAAAGAAGTATCTCTTAAAATGATTCAAAACTTCTGTGTAATTCCCCTTAACTTCCTCAGGCAAAGAGTCAAACCAAGTGCTAGGATCTTTCCTAAGGACCACCTCAAACATTTCTACACGTTCTTGATCAGTTTCTATTCTCTTGATACGGCAAGACATCTTGAAATTCGCTAGAAATAATTCTGCATCCTCTCCAGGCTCTCCAAAGAAAAGAGGATATCCAGACATTTGGCGTTGGCTTTCCATTGAATTGATTTCAAAGTGACGCGTTTTTGTTTTTTCTTTCTTTAAAAGGTTTACACAATAATATTTTCTAAATTGCAATCTATTCTACAACAAAATAAAAATATTCACATCAAATGACCTATGATAATCAATAAGAGGTAGAATGACAGGGTTTGGTGACGCGAGAATTTCTCCTACTCTTTGGGCACCAAACATGAACACCATACGTTGTTGAAAATGGATTTTTCTACTAATTGCAATGTTTATTATAATGTGTGGAGTGAAAGGGAAGGGGAAAACCTCTATTCCTGGGCCATTATCCATGGTCTATGCATGACCTAATGATTAAAACAAAAAAAAAATATAGACGTCCAAACTAAGGTCGTACCTAATGAGAGGCAAAATAAAAGGATTTACTGATGCGTTTATCTCTAGCAACCTAAGAGGACCTAAAATTCTACGAATTACTCGCTGAAATTGCAACTTAGTACTAACAATTATGTGTACCTTTTGCCTTGCAATGGGAATGAAGGGATCATACAAATTCTCGTGATTCATGCAAGCTACTTGATTATGCTAAAGGTTGAGACTTCAAAGAACATACACAAGCTTGTCCTCCGTGGGGGTACCAATTTGAGGCGGTCCGGGGCGGGCAACAAGAAGAGCAACCTCTAGACACCCTTCAAGGCTCCCGTGCTGCTCAATGGGGCTGGGGCACAACACAACACAAACCAAACCAAAACAACAAACCCACAGCCAAATTCCAACTACACAAGGGGCACCACCTAGTTTAAGAGCGAACTAGGACGCAAAAGAGGAGAATCGTTAGAGAAACCCACAAACAAGCAAGGAATTTACACTAATCCTAACACCAATGGAACACTCTCACACACTAAAACACTAGAGAGAGAGAGAGAGAGAGAGAGAGAGAGAGAGAGAGAGAGAGAGATAGTGCTCGGGCTGCTTTGAAACGTATCGGCAATGATCAAGCAAAACACAACTATATATTTAAGAAAGAGAGAGAAAGGGGGAGGGGGTGCTTGTTGCATTAATACCTTCTTACGAATCTGTCATGACAAATCAAAGTGAGATTAGTATTTTTTCAACATAGCTTGAGTAAATTTCACCACAACACATCAGAAGAAAAGCCACCCCAATCACTGTCTTAAGGCCAGGGGAGTCCTCTCCACCCTGTCGCCCTCTTACAGTATGTGGGATTTATGGCTAGATTGATGACAACACCAGAGACAAGCTATCAAGAACTTAACAAAAAACACCAAGACACTTACGCATCATTGTTGTCCATTACTTCACGTTGGAAGGGAGACAAAGTATCCAAGCTTAGTCCAAATCCACCCTCCTTGATTCAACAAATGTTGGGCTTACACTAGTAGAAGAAATGATAGATTTCCTACTCTCAATTGAATTATCACTCTCTCTCTTACAATGGCATAGAGTTCCCTTGCTAATCCCCTATTACAACACATGCACATGCATAAGACAATGAGCTTCCACTCAAGAGCTCCTTCTAGAGATATTGAGCTTGGCTTCTCAAGCTATAGCATAGTGCTCTTGCTTATGGCTCCCCCTTTTGTGCTAGCTACACCCTCCTTTTATAGTAATTTTGAAGGCTAGGGTTACTCCTCTAACCATGGTTGGGTTAGATTTTCAACAATTTATCTAATTTCTTTTGCTTGGAATTATCAAGAAGTTGGTGGGGAAAGAGAGAGGAGAGAAATGGAGGTGATAGGACTTTTCATAGTGGGTTAGTGTTAGTAGAGTTAGTATTAATTTACAAATGGAATTGGATATTTACAATGGGAGTATCCATGTAGGATACAAATAAGGAAGAAAAACTTTTAAGAGGTAAGAAAAGGTGGATTTCTTACAAGGTTGATGCTCCAAGTGTCTTGAGTAGGGCCAATTTTGACGCTTGTTGACGGTCCACTAGCTTTGACGGTACATTTTTTCTCCACTCTTGACCTTCCTTGAGAGACAAGGTAATTGAAGCTGAGTAATCAACCACCATGATGCTGTCTTTTAAGAGAAGAGGCTGAATTTTGTGGTTTTTTTTATAGATATGGGTAATTTGGAGGAGGAAAAATGAGACTAGGTGGTCAATTTTGGAATGAAATTGTGTGTGGGAGGTATGAGTTCCCCATGGTTTCTCTTATTCTTCAAGGTTGAGGAGAAGGTGAGTAGGGTGCAAAGAGGAGTGGTGAGAGAGGTGGGGATGATGAGTGGAGAAGTGTGTGTGAAAGAGAAAAATGATAAAGTGGAAGAGAGAGTGTGGCTGCATAGCATGGGAAAACTGGGGTCCACTAATAAAATCATAGCTCACAGCTCGTTGCTCAAAAAAATATGAAAGAATTTGAGGCAAAAGTTCAGCCCACGAGCTACAACTTTTGTTTGTATCACCTTTTCAAATTCGGAGAGCAAGTGAACTTTAAAAATTCAGCAAAACCAACCGTTTTTTTCCACTGCACAAGGTCCTTGTGGTGTCCTTGTTTGGATGATTCTTTTGAATACCTCCAAGAGTGAGCCCTCCATAGTGCATGTATGCATGCCATCTACCCTTGACCTTATTTGGTAGGTCTGTAATTGAAGATATTGTTGAGATTATGATATAAGTGAATAGTACAACTAAGAAAATCAAATATTGAGGGGTCTTAAAAATATGTACATGTCAAATATAAATAATATAAGTGGAAAAAATATAAAGGGGTCAAAAGAAATCTTTTTCATTATGAGGCTACCATAAATATTTTTGGTGTTCTAATTTTTTAGGGAAAAAAAAAAAACAAAAAAACAAAATAGATGTAGGAAGGGAAAAATCACAATAGTGAAAAAATATACACATAAATAAAACTAGTTTTTTTGGATTTTTGTTGGGGTGGAGTTACACCAAATATAAGAGAAGCTTACATGAAAATATTTCTATATGGAATAAAGAGTATGAAAAATGGTAAGAAAAATTGTGGTAATGGTGAGGCAATGTACAGAGCATAAATAACACACACCTAGGTAGAAATATTTAAATAAATACCAAAATAATTATGAAAAAATCTTTTATTTAGGCCCTATATACAAAGAAATATTTACATACGCATGGGCCATAATATACTTATATTTTTTATATATTTTATTTTTTTGGCTCAACTAGCCCAATGACTAGCTAATTGAGGGTTTTTTAAGAAGATATGGGAAAAGTCCCGTGACTCACGCACGCCTATGTACAGTGAAATGGTAGGGATAGCCATAGTGTTTGGGTGATTTTGGTAGGGTGAGGTAACTCACTGTGGCAATTACAAAGAGCCGAAAAACGGTTATCAATGCTTTGTCAAAAGATGTTGTCTTTTTTAAGGATGGTAAAATCCACTTAAGAGAGACAGGTCTACCTTTGAGAACTAACTTTGGGAAGGAGGGAATGCAAACCTTAGTTGAAGATATGGCAACTAAGCATGCCACCTCTTCAATTGAGGCAGTTACTTTTGGAGTAAAAAATGAATATTTTTGTGATGAAGAGGTGAGTGACCATCATGGTCAAATTTGGCCAAATGTCATGCAATTAGCTAAAAAGGGAAAGCTTACAAAAGAGATTCTACATGAAGCAGGTGATTGCATACGTTTAGAAACAGGATGGAATGATCCAGTGGACTCATTGTTAGTGCATGCCTACATTACAAAATGCCAACAAAATGAGGCAATTGTAGAAGAGAAGCGCAGACGTGAGAATGTTGATGAAGGACCATCAAAAAGAGATTCTAGAAGTGGGGGAAGAAGCGACTCAATGCCTTCTCAAACACCCTCAACACAAGGAGCATCTCCACCTGAAGTACTCATGGAGGAGTCTACAACAGGAAAGAAGAAAGAGCCAACAAAAGATACGACAAAAGGCCCAACTTATAAACTACAATCTGATATTGAGGTTGCTACAGATTTAAAGAAAGTCTTGGAGGAAAGGATCTTGAATAGCAAGATTGAGTTTACTCTGGGAGAAGTTCTTGGCATTGCAAAGCGTGAATTCCATGAGGAGATCATTGACATCATCAAGAGGAAGAGGCAAAACCTTGTTGAAGTTTCTCGTCCACAGGTTGAAGGGGAAACCTCAAAGACACAAGGGATGCAACTGCAAAATAAGGAGAATGATGGAGCTATGGTAGGATGCTACCAATCTAGTGGGAGAGTGAAGCAAGTGAAATTTCTTAAATGATGATGAAGAAGTTGAATATATTCCTAGGAGTTACTATTCATGAAGTCATTGGGCAAGGGCTACTACAGAAACTTTGGTCAAGGTAGGTGATCTTGAAGAGCCATTTGTTGCCTTGATTGACCATGGTTCAGAAATAAACATAATGTCAAAGAGTCTCTACAACAAGTGCAAATGGCCGATGGACACAGATCATGGCTGGATGGTAAAAGTGGCAAACAATTCATCCGTTGAATTGTATGCAGCATGTCCAGGTGTGAAGGTAACAATAGGTGATGTAAAGATTGACCAAAACTTCTTTGTACAGGATACATCTTCATATCATCTCATCCTTGGACAGCCCTACATTGTGGGAGTTCGAATGGAAACAAAGGTAATGGATGATGGTTCAGCATATGCTAGGATACATAGCAAAGATGGTAAACGAGTTGTCCAATTTCTCACACTTTGTGTGAACCATGAAAGAAATCGTGACAACCTCAGAGAACATCCTCTACCAAAAGTGAGCAAAGAGTTTCATGATCATATAGAAATGATGGGTTTTGGCCAAGTAGCATTGTAAAGCGGGATTGTAGTGGTACAAAAAGAAAAAGGGTCTCGCCTGATCCAAAAATAGATGAAGCGTTTTCAACGAGCTCCTTGGTAACAAAGAATGGATCAGTATGTTTTACAAAAATTGAAGTTTTGAAGAGATGTGAGAGGCAATATGTGCATAATGTACAAATAGGCATGAAAAAGAGTGGGTTGCTAGAGCCTACTGAAAATGTTTTGGGGTTGTGTGAACAAGTTTCTTTTGTAGATAATATGGGTGAGCTTGATGTTATAATGGGGTCTAATTTGCATCTTGAAAATGAAGTTGTGGAAGTTTGCTCTATGGAAATGTATCAAGTAATAGAAGCCTTTAAAGAAAGCCAAATAGTTGGCCCAGATGTCCATGTTGAAACTAAATACAAGAGTGTAGCAAAGAAGGTGAAACCAATAGCTTCACCCTTACCACCCAACAACAGGGAAAAGATTGAGCAGGCTTCTTTACAACCAAGTTTGAGGAATCCTAAAAAGATCGGGCATACCTTCACAAAGGAGTCTTTTCAAGAGTTGCAGATTGGTTGCGAGGAGTTTCTAACACAAGAGGAGACAAAGTGCTTCAAAGAAATGCTTTCAAAGCATGGTAAGTCTTTTGCATTTGAGCCACATGAGATAGGATGTGTTGATCCTTCTATTGTAGCTCCTATGGTAATTTTCACAATACCTCATGTGCCTTGGAATCTGCGGCCTATTCCGGTTCCAAAGGCTCATTTGCCAAAGTTAGTAGAGCTACTGAATGAGAAAATCAAAATGGGAATCTTGAAGCCTTCTTATGCTCCATACTCAAACAGGTGGTTCACAGTTCCGAAGAAGAATGGTTCTCTACGCTTCATCCAAGATATGCAACCAGTGAACAAGGTGACAATTAGAAATGTAGGTACAGGTCCAATTGTGGATGAGTTTGCAGAGGAATTTGCAGGGAGGGCAATCTACTCAATGGGGGATCTCTACTCAGGGTATGATCAATTTCAGCTTGCAATCGAAAGCAGAGACTTGACAACCATGAGGACACCTTTGGGTTTGGTAAGGATGTATACCTTGCCACATGGAGCAACCAACTCGGTTGCACATATGATGAATGGGATGAATAAGGTCTTACATGACTTTATTCCTCAAATCAAAATGCCTTTCTTTGATGATTTGCCTATCAAAGAATGTGAAGAAAGTGACAAAGATGAAGCTTTGGATCTCAAGGGATGTCGCAGGTTTGTGGTAAATCACATAAATGATTGTGATAAAATTTTGTCTAGGTTGGAAGAAGTGAATCTTACATTGTCAGGGAAAAAGTCTATGTTTGGTGTCAATGAAGTGCTTATTGTGGGGCACATGTGCGGGCCATATGGTAGGAAACTATCCAACAAAGGTAGATGCCATCCAAAGAATGAAAGAAACGTGCACTAGCATCACTGAGGTTAGAAGGTTTCTGGGAGCATGTGTCTTCTATGTTATTTGGATTCCACATTATGCACATGTAGCTGATCCTCTTTATCAGCTGGTTAGAAAGAATCAGAAGTTTGAATGGACAGAAGCACATGTAAAATCCATGAAAAAGCTAAAGGAGTTGCTCCAGTCAGCAACAACTTTGAGAAAGGTAGACTATGAGTGTCAAAGGCCAGTAATTGTGACAGTAGACACCAGTCCTACAGGGATTGGATGGGCAATAGGGCAAGATGACAAAGAAGGACACAGGTATGTGGTAAGATTTGGAGCAAAGGTGCTAAGTGCTCGCCAAAGAAACTATCCACAGATAAAGAGAGAGTTATGGGGTATGGTTACAGCCTTGAAAAGTGGGAAAGAGTATCTAATTGGTGCATGTGTGGTTGTAGAAACAGATTGTCTACCACTTCTTGGGATGATTACAAGCTGCTCAACACCAGACATTGCTATGTTGCGGTGGATTGTCTACATTGAGTCCTTAAATCCCGAGTTTAAGCACATTGCAGGTAAAGACAATACAGTGGTAGATATGCTATCAAGGGCAAGGTCTGAAGATGAGTCACAAATGATTGATGAGGGAGATGATGTAGGTACAAAGTTCTATTCTATCTTTCATGTCAAAGGTAACAATGTCTGCATGACTAATCTACTTGAATCATTCTTGAAAGAGATTTATGAAGGTGATTGGCTTCTTATTGGAAGCTACTTGAGTACTCTAACAAAACAGGATGATTGGTTTGAACAAGAATTCAAGAGGATACGCAGGAAAGCATATGGGTACTTTTTGAGGGATGGTTACTTGTGGAAGCATCCTAAACAAAAGGGTGCTACACCACAAAGGGTTATATGTAAAAAAGAGACTCAAGTAAAGCTCATGCAAGAGTTTCATGAGAGTCTATGGGCTGGACACAAGGGTGTATGGACAACCTTCTCCAAGTTGAAAGAAAAATACTGGTGGAAGGGTATGTATAAAGATGTATCTCAGTTTGTAGAGACATGTGTAACTTGTCAAGTGTATTCAAATGTTCGACATCGTGATGGATTGAACCCTACATATCCACTAGCCATGCACTATAAATGGGTTGTGGATCTAGTCACAATGCCTCTAGGACTCTGGCAGATGAGATACTTTGTTCTTGCACGAGAGGACCTAACTAACTAGGTTGAAATAAGAGCATTAAGAGCTAAAACCACAGAAGCAGTGTGCAAATTCCTTCTTGATGAGGTGATTTTCCGTTATGGTTGTGTGAGAAAAATCACTGCAGATAGAGGTGAACTGGATGCCAAAGAAGCAAGGGAGTTCTTTTCTAGATTAGGAATCAAGCTTTCTCTTAATACAACTTACAACCCTGAAGACAATGGAAAGAGTGAAAGAGGGCATCCTCCTATCATCAAAGCTTTGTCCAAGGCTTGCAAAGGAAGAGTTGGTGACTGGCCAAAACTGTTACCATATGCTTTATGGACTGATCGTACAACACATAGCTCAGTAACTGGCTACATGCTTGCGGAGCTAATGTATGGTCAAAAGCCAGTGATGCCAATTGAAGATACAATTCCCACATGGAATGTACTACCTTGGCAAGAGGGGCTTAGCAGGGAAGATCTCCTTGCACTGCGTATAAGGCAGCTAGAGAGAAGACCTGGAGACATTGAAGCTTCAAAAGAATGACTCAAAAATGCAAGGTTGAAAAACAAGGAATACTTTGATAAGTGACATCGACTCAGGAGCAAAGCAATTGACAAAGGTGACTGGGTTTTGGTGTATGATAGTAGCCTTGATAACCAGCACACAATCATGCGTAAGTTTTCAAAAAGATGGTTTGGACCGTATGTTGTAAAGCATGTGCATGAAAATGCTACTTACAGCTTGTCTGAACTAGATGGTACAGAAGTAAAGATTCCCATTGCAAGAAAAAGGATCAAAATGTTTAAGAGAAGAGGAGACAATGATCCAGAAGATGTTGATGAGGAAGAAGAGCAAACCACAGGTAAAGATCAAAGTGAAGATGAAGATCTGGAATCATCTAGTGAAGAAGAAAGCAAGGAAGATGTACAAGAAGGCTAATCTTACAAAGAAATAATGTGGCCCATATCGGAGGATGTGCAGGTTTAGAGGGGGTGGATGTCGTGCTATGACACGTACATAGTGGGAACGCATGCTACAAGATCTATCTTGTAACTTTTTAGATACATAATTATCTTTCCTATAATGTACATGTGCATATTTAAGTATAATAATAAGCCTTCTATCTCATCCTATTATTTTTCTCAAGGGTAACCTATCCTTACTTTACCATCAGAAAATACTATGGGAAAAGCTCAATAGCTCTGCCTCTTTACTTTGGGCAAAAAGCATTGATTCTTTATTTCTACTATCTCATTATCATCTCACACCCTAGCTGGATCCTATATCTAGGGTAAAATCTAATATATATATATTCTATGTATTTTTTATACTTTTCTTATATTTCTTTTTAAATAGCTACTAGGAGGGAATCAAATCCTAGTGGGACACTAGGTGGCATGATTTCAAAGATACACTTATTTTAATGCATTATTGCAAGCATGATTACAAAACTTTGTCAAGGAGCAATGTCATGCTTTCATATGGCATGAGGTGTTCTTTGGAATTAAATGAAAGTTTAGGCTAAGTGGACCACAGGAAGACTTTTACTGCCAGAAATGGACCCTACTTTGATGAATTTTTTACTCAAGGTTCCAATCCAAATTGGATAATGATTTTAAAATGAAAATCGTAGCTAATGAGCTGAAGTTTTTGCCCATGTTTTTACTTTTTTATTTGGAGCCACGGTTGAGGAGATATGATCAAAATACTGGACCCCAGTCTTCCCACATCATGCACGGACAGCTCATTTCCAACTTTTCTAATTCCTATTCACACTGGCTCCTCTCTTCTTGAGTAAACCCTTGGGGGTTCCCTTCACCTATAAAAGGGGACCTCTTCTTCCTTGAAAAGGAACTCAAGCATTCAATCCATTGATGAGAGGAATTCTTGAGGGAGTGAGTAGTAATGCCTAATTGTACTTAGCCATTAACATAAGCCCAAGCCTACACTTTCGCCTAGAGGAAGACTAGCCATTCTTGTACGCTATCCTTGGAAGATCAACTCTAATCAAAAAAGGTCTTGCACTTGACGTATCAATCAAAGTGGAGTTCTCCCCTCTTCTTCTCTCTCCATCAATAATGGTGCCGAAGGGTTTGTCAAGTAAGATGTGTTCTACATTGATGTTTTCTTGATTTCTTGTTGTTTTCTTTTTCATCTCTAATCCAACATATATATATGAATCTAATCTCATCTCCTTAAGCAAACCTATCTCTCTCATTCTTAGTAATTCATCCTCTCTGCAAATTCTAGGTTCTCTTTTCTACAGGTACATCTCTTCCCGCAGTATCCTTATTGCCTACGGGCAAGAATAGGGCTTGGAAGGGAAACTTCTCATCTCTTCACTTCTCTCATATCTACATTTGTCACGTACTATCCTAGATGAATAACCCACATGATGATCATTTCTATCGCTTTCACTCTGTACGATCTATTAGAATTAATGTATGGATTAGCCGTAAAATACACTTTCAACAACGTATAGTGTTTCTCTTTGGCCCAGAAAGGCTTAATGAAATACTTTTATCACCGGATCCCATCATACTTCCTCTCATAGACTATAACTTTTCTTCTGACGTAAGCGTAGTGATCTTGCTATGAACCAAGAGGATTTGTACACACAATTAATCCCAATCACTAGACAAAATATATATATTATGGTAAGCACAAAACTACAATTCCAAAGAACAATTCGTAGCCTATTTGATCAGCCAAGATTGAATGCCATTAACTCATCTATTAACCCTTTCATATTACCCATGATACGATATGACCATAGCCTTGATGTTTTCATTTTCGTATTGTTTTGACATTCTCTTTTGTGTTCTTTCTTTGTGTGTGTGAGTGCAAGAGAGAAAGAGTGAGTCTTCTTTGATTGCACTTCTTTCCAAACCGTAGTCTTCGTGGCATTTTATGGTTTAACTCCTTCATATAGTTTTTGTTGAGTTCTCTCACAAACTCTCACAGCCATAAGCCCGGTGCTTTCCTGGCAAGACCGCAAATTTCTCGACACCGTAAGAGAAAAGTTTCTTTAAAAAAAAAAAAAAAAAAGTCTAAACAAAATGTCAAGTTCTTTTCTCACGTTCTATGCAAGAACTGGGGAAGACGCGCAAGAGTTTCTTGACAACTTGGAGATGGCACATCTCATATCCGGGAGAGATCAAGAGGAAGTAAAGCTACGAGCCTTCCCGTTGGTTCTAAAAGCAGAAGCTAAAGCATGGATGAGACCTTGCAACCCCAAATCAAGTCCAACTGGGAGAGACTGCGAGCAAGCTTCCTCTCCAAGTTCAGGCAAGGTGATACTTCTGAAAGACTATGGAAATGTCTTATGGCTACAACTTCTATGACCCTTCCTCCAAGAAAGTAATTGTGAATCGTGATGCCACTTTTAACGAACAGCTTATAGGAGGCTCATGGTCCATGGATGATTTTGATGATACTAAATCATTGCTTCAGGCTTATCCATTTCTTTCAGAAGATGAAACTCTTCCTATAGAGAAACTTTCCTCTTCACAATCATCCATTCCGAATGTTGCCAATGATGATATTGATATTTTTGTTGATCTGCCTATTGATTTTGAACATGGCTCATGTCATGTTTATGATGACGATATTGCTGATAATGATTTTTCTACTTCCGAAGATCCCATTACTTATGATGAAGCTATCTCTTCACCACAAAAGGATCAATGGCAAGAGGCTATGGAAGCAGAGTACAATTCTCTTATCTCTAAAGGTACATGGATACTAACTGAATTACCTCCTGTTCGTACAGCTATTAAATGTAAGTGGGTGTATAAGACAAAAGTAAAAGCAGATGGATCTTTTGACAAGTTCAAGGCGCGTTTAGTTGCAAAAGGTTACTCCCAAGTAGCTGGTGTTGATTATCAAGAGACTTTTTCACCAGTTGTTCGCATTACAAGTGTTCGAGTTTTATTGGCATTTGCTATTCAATTTGATTTAGAAGCTCATCAAATGGATATGCGAACTGCTTTTCTTAATGGTGACTTGGAAGAGAAAATCTATATGGAACAACCAGAAGGGTTTGTTGTTCCAGGTAAAGAAGACCTTGTTGCTCAACTCCATAAGGCACTATATGGTCTCAAACAAGCTTCACGAGCCTGGTATACAAAATCTGATCTTTTTCTCACCTCTAAAGGATTCATCTCTTGCTCGTCAGACCCCAACTTATACATAAAACGCCAAGGTAGCAGTTTTGTGATTCTTGCTCTTTATGTGGATGATACCATCCTTGTTTCCAATGATTTGGGACTTCTTCAGCAAGTGAAAAAGTTATTGTCTTCTGCATTTGATATGGTGGATCTTGGAGAGATTCACTCGTGTCTTGGAATTCAAATCCAACGGAACCATACAAAAGGTATTTTATTCCTTCAACAGTCAAATTTTATTGCAGATACTATTCAAAAATTTGGTATGGAATCTACACATTCAGCCAACACACCTTGTCTTGCGAGCTCTACAAAGAACACTTCTGACAATGGTGGTCAACTTGTCACAAATCAACATTATGCTAACTTGATTGGATGTCTTTAGTTTGTTGGCATGAACACTCGTCCCGATATTCTGTTTGCTACTAATTATCTTGGACAATATCTTGCATGTCCTTCTCTTAAGCATTGGTCTGCTGCAAAGCGTGTGTTGAAATACTTAAAAGGCACTACAGATTTTGGTTTAGTCTATCGATGACAACTCACATCGGATTCTATGCAATCTCTTTCTCTTTTGGGTTGCACAGATGCAGACTCGGCAAGCTCACATTTATCTATGTGATCTACTAGTGAAAATTACTTCTTTATAAATGGTTGTCTTGTTTCTTGGACCAGTAAGAAACAACGTTGTGTTGCAGTTTCTACGAATGAGTCAGAATATGTTGCGGCATCACTTGCAGCTCGTGAGTTGATTTGGCTTCGACAAATGCTGGTTGATATTGGTCACTCTCCTCTTTCTAGCACACCCTTGCGGTGTGACAACCAAAGTGCTATTAGTCTTGCAAAAGACTATGTTCAACATAATAAGTCAAAGCACATTGTTGTCCATTATCATTATGTCAGGTATGAAGTACACAAAGGAACCATTATGGTTGAACACTGTCCAAGTGAACAGATGATTGCAGACATTTTGACCAAAGGCCTCAACGAGTCACGTTTCATCCTCTTGCGCTCGGAGCTTGGAGTTGCTTCGACCTCACTCTTTCTAGATTAGCTTCTTTGCTATTGTAATAGATTTGTACATATGACATTGTAATCTTTTAGGTACCATGCACTATGCACACTCCACATTTGCACATTGTGATCTCTAAGTCACTTGAATATTTGTACATAGATGCACAATTCACTTTCACATCATCATCGCTGGTTCATCTTTTCACATTGTATAGGGGCTTGGGTTTTTTCCTTGAACTCCCCAAGGGTTTTTTCATTCAAAGCTAGAGACCTTTGTTTGAGTGGGGGTGTTGGAGCTATATATGGCTCACTCTACTCAACTTGGTCTCACCTATATATTTGTATCTTGTCCTCAATATGAATCAGTCTTTGGGAGCGTATATGGTGTGTCTCTTGTCTCGTCTCTCTCTCTCTCTCTCTCTCTCTTTCTCTCTACATATCAACATGTTTACCCCTTAAAAGGTGTGCGAGAAATCAAGTAAGTGTTCTACTCTCAATTTACCATTGGTTTGTTTCTCCACACTTATTCAATTAGTCTAAAGGAAATTCTCACTCCAACTCTCTTTTGCTTCATTACATATGCATGTGGCTACCTCTCATGGTGATTTTATTTGTCACGGCATTGCATAGATGGAGATGAGCTCTCTATGAAAAGTGTGTTAGTTCGATGTAGGTGATTCTCTTGTGTGTTTGAGAGGCAGGTCTTGTGCGCATGATGTTTTTTCATGAGTGCTTGAGAGAGGAGGAGTTTGGATGTATCATGGGTATTCTTATGGGGAGAAGGTGAATGCTATTCCACAAATTGCATATTTACATTTGATGCACGGCATTGGGTTGCATAATCGTTGATGGTGTCAAGTGTCCAAAGTGTACATAGAGTAAGGGTTCTCAAAGTGTGTTGCTTGAGTGGGTGAGTGCAAGTGTTATTTTGATTGGTTTCCTTCTCCACTCCCAAAAGAAGGTGGTGCCCCAAGTAGTGTGCGTACCTCTTTACGAACATTTTGTGAGGGTAGGCCCATTGGTTTGGGTTTAGAGGCCCCATTTCAAAAAGCTCGCCCTCAACATTAATCCAATTTTAACAACTAACACTCCATAATAATCAAATTCAATTTTGTACAGCATTTGAAGACTACAATAACAAAACCACATACTAATATTAAAGGGTTTAAAGTACACAACTTAAAACAACAACTACAAAAAGATAGATATGGACCAAAACAAAACATTACAATATGCTAGTATGGTGTCAAGAGATTATTTTTCTAACACTAGCGAGGAGACGTGAAATCTAGTTGTTGGCTTTGTTGTTGTCTCCATGGGTGTGTCCCTCGTGCAACAATGTATGTCATCCACACTTCTACCCAAGCCTCCACATGTTGTTTTAAGGTTGCACAATCATGTGGGGTGCAAAAACAATATTCCCCCCAAATCACTATTGCATTTTTGCCTAGAGCAATAACTTGTTGGATATTTCCTTCGGTTGGATGTGCATTGAAATCAAGGTCTTGCATGACGTTGAATATGGCGTATGTGGCCTTCTTGACTGCATAGAGAGCATCCATGAAGTTGTGTGAACTCTGTGTTGTGCATACAAAATTCATAAAATATGCATTTTTGAGAATGAAATTAGTGTGCACATTGTTGATAAGGTCAACACGGGGGGATCGTTGGACACACTGATTGCATTGTATACAATTTCCCTAGGCATGGCAAATATGTGAATGAGAGAAAACTGAAGGAATAACTTGTGAAAATAGATACTTAGAGAAACTTACGAATAAATGAATGAATGAAACTAGTTTTTTTTTTGCTATTTACAAATAACATTGAGTATCTTTATATCAAAGATCATTCACACCATGTACTCCATAATATTTTCACATAGAATAGAGTGGGAAAAAATATCACTAAAAGATTAACCACCTTTGATTGACTCGCTTTCAAAAATTATACATAGTTACACAACACAAAATTTATTTTCACCTAAAATAAAGTGGGAAAAAATCTCACTAAAATATTAACCACCTTCAATTGACTTGCCTTCATAAATTAAACATAGTTACAAAATGCAAAACATAGTCGAAAGCACATAGCACACGATGCTCATCAAATATGACCAACTAGTCAGTTTTGGTGTGCCATTACATAGAAAATAAGGTTATATGGAGTAATCAATACAAATCGGGATTTAGGTTCCTAGTGTCCGCAAATCTTGTTGCGATTGCACTACTGGGGCGTGTGAGGTGGGGCCCCCATGGACAGTATGGGAAATAGTGGCCGATAGAGTAGTTGACCATGGCTTGGTCAACCTAGAACTATAGGTGGAGGTCTACTCGGAAGAGGAGAACATGGCACACTCAACTCCTTGTGTTGTCCTAACGAAGACACGTGACTGTGACTGTGCTAAACGTGATACCTCGCCCACATGAAGAGTCAATCCTAGACCACTAGGAAGCCACTGTTGCGGTTGAACACATGCCAAAAACTATTTGTGATCCCGATCAATGCTGATGAAAATGTTTTTGTAGATGTGAACACTCCAAAGCCAAGCCACCACAACGTGAAAGACAATCCAACATCCATTACCAACCTTTATGAAGGTACCCAATAACCACTTGTTTTTACTATAGCACAAACATTAGCGAACATTTCGCTAGTACATTAGCGGACTTTTCAATGGCCAAAATCAAGCATAGAGGTTCCCTCGTCGACTTATTGAGATCTTCTCTACTTGAGCTTAAAATGGTTCTCCAAGGGCATCTAGCGTCCATAGAAAGTCCCATAGTGTCTCTCGGATCATGTCACTATCAAACTTGAACCCATCGTTGTTAGCTGAAACATCTCTTGCTTGACAATCATATAATGGAATCATTGGGAGGCATTCAATTTTATGTGTGAACATGACTAGCATCAAGATCTCACCTTGCAATATAGTTACTGTTTAAAATGAAAACACACCAATGTCTACCAACCATGAAATTTGTGGAGAAATGGTTGAGAACTTACTAGATCCGTGAAGTTATCTATCACATCGTATGTTCGTGACAACATCCAAAAAAAAATGGTGCGAAGATGGCAAAAATCACAGAAGTGGGCCTCCTCAATGATGAGTACCAAGTGGTATGCTTGGCATGCCATGACTATTGCACCATCTAGTAGTAAAAACTTTGCAGCTAGATCAACACACTGACAAGGAGCTTGGTAGAAATTAGGGAAATTTTGGATTCTGAAATGGGCCCTATAAGGACTTTGACTTTCTCCCTCTTGTCCGAAACAGGCGCATGGTAAAATTTTTACAAATGAAATAAAAATTTGTCAAAACTTTTGGATTTAGAATGTACTCATCGAGATCTGTCCATTGATATATAGCATGCCATCAGATTTTTTATATTCTAGAAGATTCCCTTTTTTGATATGACAACTCCGTCGTATAAATGGAATCTCTCTCCACATTCCAGCTTCAGTGGGGAGGCCATAACTTCTACAAATTAGATCCAAAATTTTTGGAGTTTAGGGATTTAGAACCTACTCTCTAAGATCTGTCCAATGATATGTTGGTTGATAGGGTTTTGACAAAGCTTTTATGTACTTCACCAGGTTGCCCACTTTGGACAAGAAAGGCAAAGTCAAACCTCCTTATAGGGCCCCTTTGAGATTGCAAATTTTCCCTAATGGAATACATTCCATCGGGGTATGCCACCAATGTCGACATCAAGTTGGCATTGTATGGGAAGGTCTGCCCACACAAGTTGCACCTCTCCAAGCCGTTGATCATGCTCCATTTTTCTAGAGTGTGAGAGAGACCCAATCGAATGTTGGATCGCTTCAAGGCTCCTACATTACAGAATACCATGCAAAAGAAGATTGATCGAGTGCTTCTCACGTTCAAAATTGAAAATAGATGCCAAAGTGTCATAAACTCACTCAAAATAGTTTTTTTGATCCATGAGAGCCTCCCGTAGATGTTATAGATGAACACGTACTGCAAGATGTACTAGGATTACTCCGCACTTATAACTTCTGTCATTTCTGCTTTAGAGTGAGCCGAAACTGTGTCAAACGCAAAATTTAATGAAATGTTAAGCACCACCATTTTCATTCATTTGTGGTTCTTTTTCTCACCTAGTGGAAAGGAGCCAAGTGGTATGAATGGCCAAACCGAAACTAAGTGGCTACCCTTGCTTTGCCCAGTAGCAATGGATATGTTTTTCATAGGACCCTGGGATCTCAAAGCCTAGGAAGGACTAGATCTTAGTGACTTCTATAATTTATCATTGGATAATATTTTTAATAAATTAAGGAGAACAAATAGTACTTTCAAAAGCCTATAGGACTTACTCCACAATACTAATGCATACTCGTGCAACCTCGGAGACTCTAAAGGGGATCATTTTGCAACCCTTCTCTCCCCAACCCACAAAAGAGATGCATTTTTGAAAAAATCTATTTGCATCCTATGGATTGGCTATGAGTACCGCTATCTCTAGTCCCTTTCGGATAAAAAATTTATTGGTCTCTTTCACGGTCAAATCATAGATTGCCTTGTAATCATCTTCATACATGTGGTACTCTCTACTCTAGTTGCCTGGCAAATTTTGTGTTTTTAGCCGATACATTGCATCGAACTCTTCTTGCAATACAAATTGCCAAATCAAAGTGACTTCCAAGAAAAACCCCATGTACTTACCTAATGCATGTGTGCTATAAATTTAGAATTACCTTCCACACTACTTGCACTCGCAGAGACATAGGTATTTTCGTCCCACGAAGTACCCTCTCAACTTTCACCCTATCTTCTTCATTGAATTTGTCCAATAAGGGTTGTGGGTCGACAAGCGCTAATTTTTGCATCATAAATATTTCGTGCACGGTGGTGTGAGGCACATGGACTTTTGTCACCCTATTTTTTAATGTAACAATATATTAACAATTAATAACTCAAGTGCACCAAGTGAAGTGTGAAAAAAAATACTTGTTGATCTTGCCGAGCACCAAACTTTTTCCATCTCTACAGGTCACACTTCACAATTGTGCACTCAACCTTTGGTGTAGAGAATTCATCTAGCCGCTCCTATAATGCCCAGTCTTTCCATGCATGGAGCTAATGGTTTCCGTCCCATACAATGAAAATTTTCTCCTGCATGTGAAAGAGATATGGAATGTCTCTAATTTGGTCATCAAATGTGGCCGACATCACTAACTCTCTCTTATAAGTGCCACACCTACCTCCCCCATTTGATAGCCCCCCCCCCCCCCCCCCCCCCCCTCCCCTTTGACAGTCCCCCCTCACCCGCTAACCTACAGCGCTTGGTGCTGCCTCCCCCCCCCTCTCCCTTTTCCCTATCAAATCCCCCTCTTTCCTCTTTATTTCTTTCACACTCTCACTCTCTCTTTAGCGTTACTGATCTCTATCTCTATAAAAGAGAATTTTTTTTATTTCATTACCTCCCACCCTTTCTCATTTCATTTCTCTCAAACCTTCACCTCCACCCTCTCTCATTTCATTTCTCTCAAACCTTCAAGCCTCTTCTCTTACTCTCACCTTTCATCTTTCCCTCGGAAGCCATAAGACCCCTAAATAACAAACAAAATGTCAATTTTAACAAGAAAAAAATCCAAATACGTGGATCTCCAAGAAGAAATGATGATTCACACCACTCAAGATGAAAGTCCTCTGCACACCACTCAAGAGAGCAGTTCCGTGGTTGGAGCATCCATGTTGATGGCGGTGCAAGTGCCTCCTTGGACCGGTGGAGTTTGATGACCATCCTCACAAAAAACACAGGTAATGACCCTCTTACCGATCTCTTTGGATCCATGATAGCCACATCTCATCGGGTTGGATTGATGTACATGTTGTACCATACAATCACTTGTTGTCTTGCATTCTTGTTTGTCATCTTTTGGCCAACGAGCCATTAGAAAGAATAATGATTGTGTGGTAGAACTAACTCCCTCTATAGCCAAAAGAGGTTACCAGTCCACGATGGCTTAGTTTATTGTGTCCAAAGATTTTCTTGGACAAGATCCTATACCATTCAACAACACTCAATGCGTGGACTGGGGGGTGCTCTGAGTCCACATGGGCCTGCATTGGCCATGGTGTCACCATTCACGTAGCTCTCCATGTGGACTACGGGTCGCGATTGTAGTCTATGTGGCATGCCATGTGGACTCAGCCTCGAGGCCCACGCAAAGACCTACGTGGACAACGCCCGTGAGGACAGTGAGAGAGAGGGTGTTTAGGGTCTCAGCTCCCACGAGAAAAGGGGCTTGGAAGAGAGATAGATAGATAGAGACACACACACACACACACATAGAGAGAGAGAGAGAGAGAGAGAGTTTTTATTATCATCCTTGGAGGTCAAATATGACCTATGGGACCAAAGTTAGATGTGATGTAGTATGTGTATGGATGATGAGTGACTCTTGATCCTCCATAATTGTGGTGATGAGAGTCGCAATGGAGAGCCCACACACTATGGCTAGAAGAGGAAAGTGTGTAGGTCTAAGTCATTGCTAAAAATATGAGAGAAGCAAGTATGGATGCGACCAAAAGTTGAGCACTCTAGTAGTGTGTGGTAAGACTCTCAAACTTGCAACAATGAGATTAATGTGCACAGTCAGTTTGACTCTTCTCCATTGCCTCAATGCCCTCTTTCACATCGAAGGGAGTCAGAGATTAGCCAAATGGTTGCGATGGTGCATATCACCAACAAGGGGATAGGATCAAGCATGTAAGTGTGATTACAGTTTACCCTTTCAGCAAAGAACATGGCTTTGTAGTTGGGGGCAATATGGGTGATGTAATGTATGAAGTGTGACCCAGTAGATTCCTCCCAAGCCGTAATACTTTGGCCTTGTAGAAAATATTCATTCACTTGCGAGTCAATTGAGGCATCATGTAGCAAGTGTAATGCATCCCATCTCCCAAACCACTTCTTATGTCTTGCATCCATCCTCTCTTTTGAACTTTTTGACTGCTTCCCATGAAATTGTAGGAAGTCAATGTGAGGTGCTTTGATGCATCTTTATCATGTACTTCACAATGCTTTCCATGCCCATAACCTCAATTGGAAGAGATCCCGACTCAAGAAGTAGGAACATATATGGTGTTTGTGTCTTAACTTGGAGAAAGTTTGCAAGAAAACACTTTTGGACATTCTCAAACTCTTTTCAAGTAGACTTTGAGATGCTCTTATCCCACACTTTAACTCCGTAAAGAAGAACCGGTGTCACCAATGTTTCAAAAATGTACTTCTTGAGAGCCCAAAACTTGATGTTTCCCGCATTGCACGTGTTCTTAAATGTAGAGTATGCTCTCTTTTCTTCTTACCGATGATGCATAGCACATTCATGCCACTTGTAATTGACCGGAACCTCAAGGCCAAGGTACTTAAAACTCTCAGTAGCTTCAATTGTCTCATTGTTGTACACAATGCATGGCTTCTCCTTATGGTTGGTTTTCACAAGCATAGCCTTTGTTTTGGATGCATTCACAATCAACCCACTATGCAAGAAAAAGCTCTCAAGGACAACCATAATTTTTTGTGCATCTTCTAGAGTGTGTGCTAGAAGCACTACATCATCCGCATACGGCAAAAGCATGACTATTGCATTGCAAATAATGACCTCTTCAATGCCTTCTTCTTGCATAAAGTCAAGTACCATTTATTCCAATTGATTGATGCATAGACCAAAGAAATTTCGTGACAACGGACATCCTTGTTTAATCCCAAACTGAAGTGCTTACAAAAATTTCCAAAATTCCTCTTTCCATGCGCAATCGACACATCACCTTCTCATAGATTTGAGAAACTGCAAGCATAAACTCACTTGGCACTTGGAGTTCTTCCATCCTTCTCAACAAATTGTTACATGGAATCATATCAAAGGATTTCTTAAAGTCCACAAAAGAACAATACAATCGCTTTCCTTTCGACCAACTTCCCTCCATGCACGAAGAGTGACAAGGTGATCAATGATGATATGGCATTGACCAAAACCCGCTTTTCCTTTTGCACGCTTGTCATTCTCTTCAGCCAAAACAATCAATTTCATCTCCATTATACACCCAAACAACTTTTCCATAAGAGACCCAATGATTATAGTCCGGTTGTTGTTTACATTCTTTACATCCCCTCCTTATGAAAAGGCTTGACCCAATTAGTATTCCAATCATAAGACATACAATATTGAAGTGCAAGGTTGAACATATCACATATCCACTCATGTATAAAATCTCTCGTCTATTTGATCATTTTCGGCTTGATACCTTGAGGATCTCTTGCTTTGCCAGTGGCCAACTTTTTAATCCCACCACATTCATCCTCAATAGTTAAAAAAGAGGGCATACATGGGAGTGAACCATAAAATGGCATTTTTTTCAGCATTTGGTTGCTCATATAGTTGCGTACAATGTGTGTGCATATCCACAAGACTCAAGTTACCAAAATTCTCAACCCGCTTGCCCCTCAAGTTTCTCCAAAATCTTCCACATGCATGTGCTTATTAGACTTGAGTTTTTTTTTGCTTTAATTCCCATCTTCTTCTCTTCTTTTAAATCAATGCCTTATATGTACGCAAATGAGTTTGATAGTTGTCTTTGTCCATAGTTGCATCAAGATTTATCAAGGACTTTTGAGCATCTTGACGTTCTTCATCAAACCACCTTTTGCGTGATCTATCTTTATTGATACCATGGACATGCTTTATGGCAGAGTATTCTTCGGCACAAGAACAAATAAATTTCTTGAAAGCTTCTCATTTAGTTTCGAATGGTGCATCATATTCAAGCTTTGTCATCCATAACGTTTGCTCAACCATTTCAATGTATTGGTGCCTGTTTGAAATCCATACATAGTGATAACTTTTCTTCCCTTCGACTGATATTATCATGCTTAAATGCTTCTCCACATGCCTGGGAGTCTACTATGTAAAAATTGCATATAGCAGTGCGAACAAGAGCTATTTCAATAATCCCTTACCTGTATATTTATATGTACCTCTTATGTACGAAATTTTGTAACAAAACTAGCCCTTATGTATGAAAATTTTCACTTTCTCAATTGAAAAACCCTTTCTGTAAGTACATTTTTTTGTAAACATACCTAATTATAAATCCCTTATTTTGTTTGTACGTGCTATCTTACATATTTCCTAGTGGATGCCCTGGGCTCCACATGCAAAGTCAATATAAGGTCCGATGGTCTGATTCTGGGATCCATTGACAAAATATAAAATTGTTTATGCGATACATGATGGCTTTTAAGAGTAGCATATAGTCAAGCACACTATCCTCATTATGTTTTCTACATGTAAATCCATTGGTTCCACTCCACAAAGATACACCATTGGCAATGAGCATACCCGTGCTATTACACATAAGTAAAAGTAGGTTTCCATAGTGATCCGGATCCTGCTCATCCATTGAAATATGATCATACAAGTGAACTTCAACTCTCTTGAAATGTATGGGGATCCGGATCCTTCGAATCCATTGAGGTATGATCATACAAGTGAACTTCCTCCAAGTGCGCGCGCACACACACACACACACACACACACACATAGATATATATATATATATATATATATATATATATATATATATATATATATATATATATAGAGAGAGAGAGAGAGAGAGAGAGAGAGAGAGAGAGAGAGAGAGAAGCTGGTTCCCATGGGGGAAGGGCATTGGAAGAGAGAGAGTGGGAGAGAGAAAGAGAGGGAGGTTCCCATTGGGGGACAAGAGAGAGAGAGGGAGAGAGAGAAAGAGGGATGGAGGACGGTTCCCACAGGGGGAAGGGGGTTGGGGAGAGAGAGAGAGAGAGAGAGAGAGAGAGAGAGAGAGAGAGAGAGGGAGAGAGAGAGGTGGTTCCCATGACGGGGATGGGAAGAGAGAGAGGGAGGGCCACACATGGGGAAGAGAGAGAAGGAGATAAGGTGAGGGGACCCAGTTCTCATGATGGAAGGGGGTAGGAACCAAATGATCAAATAATCCTAATAACTACTAGGAATAATAGAAAACACTTTCACCCTTATCTTTTCAATCTAGTGCTTATCTTTTCAACTCTACTAGCATTTCATGCACTATAGTCTTCCCATCTTTCATAAGATCTTTTCCCTTTAACAATGAAAAGATTATTTTTGGCATTAAATATCTATAAGAACATGCTGCACCACAAACATTTACTGCTCTACATGCAATTTTCATAAATGGGAGTGAAGAGTGGACAATGCCAATGTAGAGAACAAGCAATCACTTGGGAGACAAGTTTTATGTTGTGGACAAATATCGCTTTACAAAGTTTGTGGTGCTAGTCGAAGATGACACAATCTCAAATTTGAGTGGCATGGTTGCTCCCTTGGTGGATGTTCCCTACAAGTGAACTTCCTCCAACTCCCTTAAAATGTATGGCAATCCGGCTTCTTCT
The DNA here is from genome assembly GCF_014529385.1 of Adiantum capillus-veneris. NCBI lineage: Eukaryota > Viridiplantae > Streptophyta > Polypodiopsida > Polypodiales > Pteridaceae > Adiantum > Adiantum capillus-veneris. The sequence goes on along the minus strand of NC_140944.1, from coordinate 47,943,481 downwards.
CATCCATTGAAGTACGATCATACAAGTGAACTTCCGAGAGAGAGAGAGAGAGAGAGAGAGAGAGAGAGAGAGAGAGAGAGAGAGAGAGAGAGAGAGAGAGAGAGAGAAGGATGGGGTCCGTTTCCCATGGGGGAAGGGGGTTGGAAGACAGAGAGAGGGGGAGAGAGAAAGAGGGGGATGGGAAGAGAGAGAGAGAGAGGGGTGGGTTCCCATGGGGGGATGGGAAGAGAGAGACCGGGAGAGAGAAAAAGAGGGATGGAGGTCGGTTCCCACCGGGAGAAGGGGCTGGGGGGGGGGGGGGGGGGGGGGGAGAGAGAGAGAGAGAGAGAGAGAGAGAGAGAGAGAGAGGAACAAATAAATTTCTTGAAGGTTTCCCATTTAATTTCCAATGATGTGTCATATTGAATCTTTGTGATCCATAACTTTTGCTCAACCATTTCAATGTACATTGGTGCCCGTTTGAAATCCATACATAGAGATAATTTTTCATCCCTTTCACTGATATTATCATGCTTAGTTTCTTCTCTACATGAAAGGTCAATACATAAGGTCTGATGGTTGGATTCTGGGTCCATTGGCCAAACATGAAACTCTTTATGCGATACATGATGGCTTTGGATAGTAGCATATAGTCAATCACACTATTCGCATTATGTTTCCTACATGTATGTCATAAAATCTTATAACTAACCAACCCAAGTGATTTTCTCATATTAAATTGATCATTTAATGTGGGAGAATAAATGAGAATAAGAGTTCAGATATAGACATGTGCTTATAGATCTATCTCCACACGGGACCAATGGTAAAGGGGCCCAAATGAGAGATGGTCTATCAAAGAGCAAGGCTAACCAATGGAGCATATGACCTTAGGGTTAGCTTCATTGAAGACCTCCAATACTTAGTGTAAAAGTCCTTTGAACTTAGGTAAGCTAGGGCTGAGCTTGAGGTGGGAACCCGGTGCAAGCTTAAGGTGCTTGAGGTGCTTGTCGTGCTTGATGACTACGGTGCTTGATGACTGAGGTGCTTGAGATGATTGAGATTCTTGAGGTGCTTGTCATCCTTGAGATGCTAGGGTTGTACTTGAGGTGAGAACCCAACCCAAGATTGAAGTGCTTAAGGGCCAAGCTTGTGGTGGAAATTGGGCCTAATCTTGAGGGTCTTGAGGTGTCAAAAAGTCAAGATTCAATCCCTACAAGGAGGGGGCGAGCCCTACAAGAGGGGGGATGAGAGAGAACACCCACACACCCACACAAGGCATGATTGGTACAAAGAAAGCAAAAGGGACACTTATCAAGTTCCTCCTGATGTTGCCCTCATAGTGTGCCTGAAGCCTATTGGTTGGCCACCCAAGCGTCCAATGATAATTTAGGAGATTTAATTAATTGTTTGCATTTATCAAGTCCTCTTTCTCAAAGGGGAAAGGGGAAAACTTGTCCCAGGACTACCCTTGTTGCTTGTAATGCCTCCTGTTTGTGATTGGCTAGGCATGGAGGGGTCCAATGAGCTTCAAGAACGAGCTACAAGGGGGGTCCACGAAAGTAATCTAGTGGGTTGCTTGAGGGGCATATTCTCCCACACACACTCTCATTGTGCATTGTGCAAAGTGCAAGAGCTCCCTCTCCTTCTCCAAGCAAGTAGAGGTTGAGAGTCTACACCAACACTCTTGGCTATGGAGTGCAAATCCAACCAAGATCCATGCGTGTTTGAGGTCTTGGCACTGAGGCTTGGGATAGTTAATGATTTCCTCAAAGTTTATGTTATGCTCATGATGCATGAAGATTTCAATCTTCATTGCATCACTAGGTCACACGGACACAAAGATTGTATTGTAACAAGTCTCTCTTGATGGGATAAATCATAATACAAATGCCTACTGGAGGGGGGACCGCCGGCTCCACATATATCCGATCCTCAACTGTTGTCATGTTCTCTAAATTCTTCTCTTGCAAAAGTATTGTTCATGCCAAGTTAACTAAATGTTATGTTTATGTTGATACCATCAATTATGTTCACCCGCTATGCTCACAAAATAATTTCTCCAAAGTACTCTCTTTAATTTTCTCTATTCTCAAGTTAATAGGCCAATTCCATTACATTGGTATCATAGCATTTGGTTTCTCTTTTCTTGCTTAAGAAGAGATGTCCTTAAGTAGCCTATAAATGGTTGATGTTGTTAATTATATTAGGGTAAGTGGAACTGGGATCTATTATCGGTTTTGTTGAGCCCATTATGTGGGATATGGTGCAGACCTTGGGATCTTGGACTTAAATAATGGAGTCTTTTTAGACTTGCCTATGGATTTACCATTATTGAGCCAGAAAAAGGAGCTAGCCCTAGACAAATCTGCTATGTTAGACCTACTCCACTACTCTCTATAATTAACCACTTTGAGCCGTGGGTGTAGATACTTAAGAGCCAATTTTCAAAGGTAAGAGAAGTGCACTAATGTTTTGAATCGCCAAAGCATACACTAAGTACGTACATAAATTTTGTTACCATGGATGACAATAACCAAGAGAGTAGAATGAACATTGGTAGATTTTATTTTGCACATGAAGATGCTAATGATGATACCCCCATGTTTGCCAATTATCTTGCTACTAGGTTGCAGCAAGATATGGGAAACTCGGTTTTGCAAGCCAAAGTTACACAAGAACTTCGCGCTTATGGGATTTCCCTTCCTCTCCAAGAGGAGAGAGAACTTTGGAGGCCTCTTGAAAAGACCCCCAAAAGAAGACTCTCTCCCATATGAGAGGAGGAATCCAAAGAGCAAGAAAGCAATGAAACATTAAGTTCCTCTGAAGATGTGGGTCCAAGAAGACGGCGGTCTAGACGATCGCCCACTCCTTCCAAGAGGAAAAGATCAACACAGTCCTTCTCCTCGTCAATCCAAATTGGAAGAGAGGAAACAAAGGAATAAAAGGGCTAGAAAGAGGTCACCCTCTTCTCCTTCTTCTTCACCTTCCTCTTCTTCCGATGAAAGATATGGCTATTCTCCTAGAGAATACAAGAGGGGAGGACATTGCAAATCATACCCTGCATGGTGAAGGTCACAAAAGATAATGAAGTTCAAGGAGGGAGGAAAGAGTATCTCTTTTCTCACCTATGATGGCACCTTTGGTGCTACAGACAAAGTGTTGGCCTTCATCTAGCAATTTGATGTGGCCTTTGGAGACGAGGGCTTCACAGAGTCCTCCAAGCTACACCATGTACCTATGCACTTCCAAAAATCAGCTCCTCAATGGTGGGCTAGCCTTCGTGGCAACGAAGAAGCCCCAAAGACATGGAAAACTCTACAAGTTTCCATCATGAATCAATTCCTTGCAAGCGATGCAAAGGATAAAGTGCTTACCGAATGGCACAGATTGAAGCTTCTCTGTGATGAGTCTATCCACAAGTATGTAGACAAGTTTTGGGATTTACATCTCAAGGCTACTGTCTTTCAAAAGATCAAATTTTTTGAGAAAAAGGAGCAATTTTTTTGCAGGATTACCTGAAGAGATGGCCAAATACATAACTCTCAATGGCCTGGTTCTATCACCGAAGTAATTCACACATCAATTTCCATCAAGGGGCTGGACGGAATGTCAAGCCCATGGAAAACAAAGACAAAAGGGATGCAAAGGGGAAAACCAATGCTCAAAATTCTTTCCAAGGCACTTCCAACAACAACAACAACAATCAGTCCAAGGAGAAGGGAGTTTACAAAGGCAAAAACGAACTCTCTCCTGAAGAACTTGAAGCTTTTTGCAAGGACCATAAGTGTTTCAAGTGTGGGGAGCAGCAACATGGCTATCGTTATTGCCCCCAAAGAACAATGCTCATAATGAGACTCCTAGGGCTTCCACCATCAAAGCTCCAAAAGAGGATGTTCATCGCAAAGGATCATCACTTTCCTATGCTTGGGGAAAGTAAGAGAGCATCATGCCTTCATCTTGTTTGACTCTGCTCTACTCACAACTTCATATCAACGGAGTTGGCCACCAAGTTGGGCATTCAAGCTTTCAAGGTGGGAGATATGATAATAGTTGACACAGCTTTCAAGAGACAACAAGCCTCCATTACTCTCTTTATTGGTAATTTGAGGCTTCATATCCAAAGCTACGTCGACAAAGAAAACTTTTTCATCTCTCCTCTCACATATGAGAATGCTATCCTAGGGGCACCATGGTTTGATTGCATGGATACCAATATGAAGTTCCCTAAAAGGAGAATCTACTTAACCTACAGGAGAAAGAACATGTATGTAGATGCTAGTGAACATGGTTGCACTATTCCACTTATAAATCCTTCTGCTTTTGATAAATCAATGAAGAGCTCAGTTTCTGTGTACATGATTTTTGTCAAAGAGTCTCTAAAAGATCCTAATGTTTCATCAAATGTAAATGGTAGGAATCAAGAAGAGTTAGACTTGTCTAATTTTCTAAAAGGATTCCAAGATGTGTTCATCGATGATATGCCTATGTACTTACCTCCAAAAAGAGGGGATGATGACCATTGCATTGAGATCCTTCCAGGAAGCTCACCGCCTCACAAGCCTCCTTATTGAGTCTCTCAAGCTCAACACGATGAGATCATGAGGCAAGTACAAGAATTGGTAGACAAAGGGATGGTGAGGCCTAGTTCCTCTTCCTTTTGTTCTCCAGTCCTTTTAGCGCAAAAGAAAGATGGTACATACCATATGTGTGTGGACTATCGAGCACTAAACCATATCACTATCAAAACAGATTTCCCCTGCCTCAGGTAGAAGATCTATTTGATAAGATACAAGTCTCTACCTACATCAATAGTATTGACCTTAAAAGTGGCTATCATCGAATAAAGATAGTGGATGAAGATATCGTAAAGACCGCGTTCTGCACAACGTTTGGTCTTTATGAATATCTAGTCATGCCTTTTGGCTTGACTAATGCACTAGCCACATTCAATCAACTGATGGAGAAATTTTATTCACTCGAGAGTTATTTGATGATATCATTTACTCCAAGTCTTTAGAGGAACATAAGCAAAATCTCCAAGTGATTTTTCAAGCATTGAGGGAGAACAAGCTTTTTCTCAACCAAAAGAAAAGAAAATTTTTCCTTCAAGAGATTCAATACCTAGGTCATATTATCTCTCAAGATGGTATCTGTATGGATCCATCAAAGTTGCTTCATAGCAAAATTCTCTCAAATAGAAGGACCACTACACGACTTAACTAAGAAGAACGTTAGGTATGTATGGACTGCTAAGGAGCAAAATGTTTTTGATAAGCTCAAGGAGAAGCCTACCTCCCAGCCAGCCCTCATGATTCCGAATCTCTCAAAGTCATTTGAGGTCCAATGTGATGCTTGTGGTGATTGACTTGGAGCAGTTTTGCTTCAAGAAGGGCATGTCATAGCATATGAGAGCCGATGGCTCAATACTGATGAACAAGTCTTGGGAAATTATAAAAAAGAGCTTTTAGTTGTTCTACATGCCCTAGACACATGGAAGCACTCTTTATTGGGGACTCCATTTATTCTACAAACCGACCACAAAAGTCTCAAGTATTTCATGACACGCAAACCAAGCTTTCCGACAAACAAATGAGGTGGGATAATTTTCTTTTGCAATATAGTTTCCATATTGGTCACATTGTTGGTAAACACAATCAAGTGGCCGATGCACTTTCATGACGACCAAAAGTTAATGCGGTGTCTATAGCTACTCACAATGATCTATCTTCGATGATAGATGAGTATGCTACTGACCCTGACTTTAGACACATAATGTTAGCCCTTGCTTTGGGGAAGAAAGAGGAACCACTCACCTTACAGGATGGTTATCTTGTCCACGGAAATAGGCTACGTGATACCCATTCCCTTCATGAGAAAGTTATGTATGAATCCCGTTCTCCTCCTTATGCTATGGAGTGCAAATCCAACCAAGATCCATGCTTCAATTCTTAAGCTTGCCATCTTCTCCATATTCATTACTGTGCTATTATGTATGCTAGAAAGAAGAGTGATGAAAAGTGAGGAACTAATTCTTTCTCCTATGAAATGTTTCTTCTTCCTCTTACCTACCCTCATTCCCTGCTAGCTCTCTCCATCTTTGAAGGTGTTTGAGGTCTTGGGATTGGGGCTTGGGATAGTTAATGCTTTCCTCAAAGTTTATGCTATGCTCATGATGCATGAATCTTTTCATCTTCATTGAATCACCTAGGTCACAAGGAACATAAAGATTGTATTGTAACAAATCTCTCTTGATGGGAGAAATCATAATACAAAGGCCTATTGGAGGAGGGACCTGCTTCACATAAATCCAATCCTCAATTGTTGTCATGTTCTCTAAATTCTCTCTCTTGCAAAAGTATTGTTCATGCCAAGTTAGCTAAATGCTATGTTTATGTTGCTACCATCAATTATGTTCACCCGCTATGCTCACAAAGTAATTTCTCAAAAGTACTCTCTTTAATTTCCGCTACTCTCAAGTTAATAGGCCAATTCCATTACATGTAAATCCATTGGTTCCACTCCACAAAGATACACCATTGGCAATGAGAATACCCATGCTATTACACATGTGTAAAAGTAACTTTCCATAGTGATCCCAATATTTCTCATCCATTGAAGTACAATCATACAAATGAACTTCCTCCAACTCCCTTGAAATGTATGGCATATCAAATTATTGAGTATCATGTTGCATTGTTTTTGTGCGTGCATTCATATCCCCAAATACAATGATATCACCTTCGCCTTTGAAATAAGCAATGTCCTCTTCTAAATTAAAAAATGGATGATCTCTATCCATGCAAACATAAATGGGGAATTGTGATGAGGAATATAGCAACCAACTACAAAAATGGGTGCTCTTTTTTGTGTCAATTTTCAGCCATACATAACATTTGTACTTGTCATCTTTCACAATTGATAAAAATATTCCAATCCTTTCTTAACCATACATGCTACCCCTCCTTGACATCTTTGTTGCTTGAGATTCTTTGACCACATCAATGAATGTACATTGTAATTCTCCAAGCCGTTAATCCTTTGTGTTTCATGCTCCCAAGTTTCAACAAGAAGTACAACATTGAATTTGCTTTCTAGTTTACCAATGCCAACCCCCGCATTCCATGGGTATCCATTACAATTACAAAAGCATATTTTCAATTGTAACTTGGTCTCATAGGTCACACATCCCTATTTGCTCGAGGGACTTGCCATTCTTTGGCACATTTCTTAGTGACAGATCTCCTTGCTTTTCCTCATATGCCTTGCAACACATATTTTGTTTCTTAATAGCATGATCTTCACATACAAAACTATTATCAAGGATAATCTTTTGTTTGGTCTCATCCGGCATGGTGCATACAATTGGTCATTCTCCCAAGCGAGGAGCTCCTTGCTTACCCACTCTATGTGCTCCAAAGACCATAACTCCGGAGATGCCAAAGTGGGTTTTGAAGAAATCTTGGATAACAATGGCAAGAGAAGGAGGTGTCTCTACCTTCTCTTCAAGAATTCACAAATAACAATGTTCTTGGAATGTTGCTCCTGTTCCTTCAACTCTTCCACATCCACATTCTCAACATTGGTTGTTTGAACCATAGCTTGTATGAGTGAGGAATTAGGAACCACATTGTTACCACATACATCAGCCTAAGACTTGCTTGTGCATATATTTTTCATGTCACATACATCCCGCCTCATGGTGTCAAATTTCTCCTCTTTCAATACATGGTCATGCTCTACTTTGTTCATGGCTCCTTCAAAGCATTCAAGTCGACAAGAGAGCATTTACATTCCTTGACTTCCTCTTCAAGTTGCATCAAACGTGTTGTTTGTATCTCAAGTGTCCTCTTGAGATTCTCATTCTCAACCACAAGTACCCTTAGTGTGCCATTCTCCATTGCAAGTGCCCATAAGTCTTCGCCTTGTTTGTTTACTGTCTCTTGCAACGATACCAAGTATGCCATGATCATGGTTTTCGATGTCGTTGGTTGGGTGATTGTGTTGGTATCTCCATACTTAGGAGACTTTGGATCATTTTCTACAAAGGTTGTGGAACTTGTTGAAGAATAAGAACCCTTGTGAGCGCCGGATCACATTGTATGTAAAATAAGAGATGAGAGTCAACTTTCTTGAACTTGTTTACTTCAGAAATGCTGCCACAAAAATGCCTTCCATAAATATGAAAATTTTGGTCTTTGCATCAATGCGTAGAGGGCGTTGTGCTCTTTGATTGAGGCTATAGATCACCCAAATCGGAGTTCGGATGAAGAATTTATGATCAAAAGAGTGAATTGATGTCTATTACGTCAAAAAGGGCTGCACTGTGGGGGGGGGGGGGGGGGGGGAGAGAGAGAGAGAGGGGGGGGGGGGGGGAAGGCGGCGGTTCCCATGGGGGGGATGGGAGAGAGAGAGAGGGATGAAGAGAGAGAAAGAGGGATGGGGTCGAGTTCCCACAAGGAGAAGGGGGTTGGAAGAGAGAGAGAGAGAGAGAGAGAGAGAGAGAGAGAGAGAGAGAGAGAGAGAGAGAGAGAGAGAGAGAAAGAGAGAAGGATGGGGGATGGTTTCCATGGGGGAAGGGGGTTGGAAGAGAGAGAGAGGGAGAGAGAGAAAGAGGGGGAGAGAGAAAGAGGGGGGAGGTTCCCATTGGGGTAGGGGGATGGGAAGAGAGAGAGAGAGAGAGAGAGAGAGAGAGAGTAGGCCACATATGGGGAAGAGAGAAAGAGATAGAGAGGGCGGTTGTTATGGGGGAGGGGACAAGAGAGAAGGACGGGAGCAATTCCCACATGAGAAGGGGGTAGAGAGAGACAGAGAAAGAGAGAGAGGTGGTTTCAATGGGGGTTGGGAAGAGAGAGAGGGAGGGCCAAGAAGGGAAAAGAGAGAGAAGGAGAGAGAGAGGGAGGGGGGCCGGTTCTCATGAGGGAAGGGGTAAGGAAGAGAAAGAGAGAGAGAAACATAAGTGATTATTGGCTGTCAAATGGCTTCTTGCTTTTCCGCAAGAGGGCGGTGATGAGAGCTATGTAGAGTTTTTTTCCACCAAGTCATTGAAGAGCGCGCACACTATGAAAATGAAAGAAAAGATAGTAAGCAAGTATAGATAGAGCATGTTCTTCTTTTTCTTCTTCTTGTGAATGAGAAAGAAGATCTTATGGAGATGGTGACGGAGATCTTGCACTAGTCCGTATAGTATGTACATATAGTTATGCGGTAGTAGACACAACTGTTGACACCGAAAACTAAGCACTGTAGGCCAATTTATAAGCACTAGGTCAAGCTTGAGTGTGACTAAAGGCAACTATTAGAGTCCCCTCTCTCGACAAATATAGAGCCTATTTTTGGAAACTTTACTGAAAACAAGGATTTGCTTTTGGTTGTCAACATATCCTATTCCCTTCAATTTTTACAGTGCAATTTGATTACTTGGACATTATCCGAGCAACTAATGCAACCGTGAATGAACTATACTACACAGTGATGCTATGACATAATATGACTTTCCCGTATTATCTTGGCGTATTTACGGTATTGATTTTAAAAAGAAATCCGTGAAAATTCATTTAATCTCGTTCTTCACTGCATGGTCGTTTGTATACCCGATAGTGACTAAAAATATTATTTTTAAATTTATGTCATCCTAAAAAGAATGTTGCTTTTCAAAAAGCATAAAATGTTAAAAATACTATAAAAAGATAAAAAAGAAATATTCTCTAAAATTGGACCACGGGCTCACCTTGTCCACCTGAACAAGAAAGTGGACTTGCTTTTCATTAAAAAGCACCAAAAGTCATGAAAAGCAAAAAATAATGCGAAAGCGTTTGAAAAGAGATTCTTACAAAATTGAACCATATCATTTTTGGGACTCATCGACACCCTTGCTTTTTGAAAAAAGCATGAAAAAGCTCAAAAAGATGGATTTTCAAAAGTGAATCAAAATTGACCTACTAGAACATGATGTTAGCAGCAAGATAACACAGACACCATTTTTCGGAGTTCTCTTTGTAAAACATTTATTATTTTGATAAATCGGGAATATTGTAACTCCTATTTTGTGAGATAAACTCTGTAATTAATGAGTCGAGGCTACAAGCTTCCAGATTGTATCAGCCATTCATTTCCCAGCTTTCGTATAACTCCAACTTATTAGTTTTGACGACCCAAAAACCTTGGCTAAGGTATAAAAGCCAATTTTGGTAAGTTTTTTTAAAGTTTTCGGATAAGAAATACACACGTGAGCTAACGGCGCTCACTCCTCTCCTTCTCGCGCTTCCTACTCCCTCCCCGATTTTCACATTGCAATTGCGTTTGTTGCATTGCAACTGCAGGTAAGAGCTCTGCGCATTGACGTAAACAATTCACAGTATTTTGTAGCTTTTGGCGTCGCCGACCCGCGGCCTAATTTCATCATAACTAGGAATTCACATTTTCAAATAAAAAACTAAGCCTAGGTGGGGTATTGGGGCATCATTGCTAAGCATTTAGATGCATTCTGGGTCGAAAACAACTAGGTCAAAAATCCATTGTTGTTAATAATCACGATTTTGGAAGTTGACCTAATGTGGGGTTTGAGACCATAAGTATGTGTTCTTAGGTCTTATAAACTTGTCCTAGAAGTTTTGTTACGTTTGGATGTCACTCTCATGCTGTAACGGATTTGATTTGTTTGATGATGAGCGATTGATTTTTGGTGATTTCAGTCACTTGAGTGTAGTCTGAGTTAGATGTGAGTTGCTAGTTGTTTACCAAGAGATTAACAACCTCTTGTAGCCTCTATGCACTAGTCAAGTCAGCTTCGTCTCATGGATTGACAATTTAATTGTGGTTCTCACTAATATTGCAATAAGATAGGATGGAGAGGTTAGACATGCGTCCTACATTTGGCGCTGCTGCAGGGGATCGAAGAGACCTAAACTAGGGAAAAACGCGAGCATCTTGTGGAGTTATCCTTTAACTTCCTCTAGGTTCTCCTAGAGTTTAAAAGTTTTTTTAGAAACCGCATAGCTTAAGATTGTTGTCTTTTGCTGTGTAGAGGTAGCTTGGAAGTAATCGTACTTACTGAGTGCCTTTAGGATTGTAGGATTGTAGAAATAGATTAGAGATTTGAGAATGATTGGTAGAAAAAACAAGTCTTAAGATCAGTGCTAAGAAAAACATAAAAAACAAGAAAACAAGTGTTTGTGGACACTTTCCACAACCCCATTGCATGAGAATCTAGAAGTAGGGTAAGTAGGACCCCGAGGTGGATTTCAGAACATTCCCCTCTCTGAAAGAATCAAGTGTGAGTTGTTATTGGAAGTTGCAGAATTTCAGGTCTACGACTAGAAATAGCTCGAAAAGACTCGAAACCACTCAATCTGACTGGAGAGTAAGCTTAAGAGTTGTCTGGACCAGTTGGTAAGGTCAAAGACACTTCAAGGTAAAATTTTTAGGAGTTGGCCAAAACTCAGATTATTTACTTTTTTTTGATATTTTATGCCAAATTAATTTTTTACTTGATTCATAGGCTTAAATAGCTCAAATAAAGACTACCTTTGAGAAAATTGCAAAAGAGTGTTCATTTCAAGTCTGAAGTTAATAATCGCGATTATTAAGTTTCTACTCCAAATTGACCAAGGTTCATACCATAGACTCATTGCATGTGTACAAACAACTTCTGTAAAGGCCCAAGAGATTTGGATCGCTGAACTGACAAAAAGCAGGGAAAAAACTAAAGTTTGTACTGACTTTTTGAATCTTGAGTGTAAAGTGGGGAAAATTTGTCCAAACTTGTTGACAATTGATTCATGGGCTTATATTGATGTGATAAACATGTGTACATGCTCAGTTGATAAAAAAGATGCAAAAATTTGTCAGTACTAAATAATCACAATTATTTACATCTGTCCCATTTTTCAACTTTTTTGACCAAGTCAGCATACCACTAGTTTAATTACCATGTTGTAATAAGCCCACAAACAAAATTTGATAAGATTTGGATCGCTGGATTAAAAATTGTGACTAAAATTGCAAAGTTAGTATGCGGACAGGTAATTGATGGCCACAATTAAATTGTCCAAACTTGATGAAACTTGACTAGTTACCTTAACTTGAGGTGCTTAACAGATCTGTGTCAAAGTTGGGGCAAAAAGTTGCAAAAATATAGCTGGAGTAAATAATCGTGATTATTTACATCTGCTTCAAAACTTGAGAAATTTGCAAGGTTGAGTGTACCACAAGGTCAAGCACATCAAGTAGACCTCACAAATCAATTTTGGTGAAATTTGGATCACAAAAGTGAGACTTAAGCTAGATTCTCGAGATCAGAGCTTGCAAACACAAAACAGTTGATAAACTTGATCAGATTTTGTCCAAACTTGTTGAAACTTTTCCAGGGAATTTAAAAAGTCGTATACTTGCCAAACCAATAAAAAAAGTGCAAAAACTTGACAAAAGTAAATAATCATGATTATTTACTTCTGCTATCTAGAGACATCAATTTTGACTTTTGAACTTATACAGCGTTAGACCAATATAATATAAGCCATCGGGTAATTTTGGGTTCAATCGGATCAAAATTGGTACATGTACACTTAATTTCCAAGTTGTAGATTAAACCTTTAATTTTTTGCGAAAGTCAAATTTGGAAGTCAAATTCTAACTCCCATAGCTCGTTTTGAAGTGACACATATAGACCTATCACGAGAGTAGCAAAAAACTCTATTGTGTTTTTAGAAGAATAGCTAACTTGATCAAATTTGTACAGGAATCAGATTGCAGACGAGGAATTAGTGGCTTGATAGAAAGTTGCAATCGAATCAAGTGGAAATTAACGACAAGTCAATCCAAAGGTGAGTACTCTATCCAGGGCTTCATAATTCTATATGAACCTTAGATCTGGTCGTGTACTAGGAAATTAGGGCATACTCGGAGAAACCTCTCGTAGAGTATCCACCGAAGAAAGCATAAATCAAGGCAATTTCTTGCACACAATCTTTGAAGAAGTCTCAAGACACTTTTTTAGATTCAACATCCGAAATGTCTTCTTACTCGACTCACTCAGAAACCGGAATGATAGTGCGCTATAAGCATATACTCTCATTTTACAAGAATAACCGTCATGGAGCTCAGGTTTACCTAGATCCTTACAAGGAGTATGCTATTTGCGTTGATGACGATGGTATTGAGTTCGAAGAAGAGATTAGGAAAAACAAACAAGGAAAAATGTACATGGATCGAAACGAAACTCAGTATGTACAAGTCGAAAACCCTGACGTGATAGACAAATGGGGGTTAGAAGTAAACACCATAATCCCAGATATATCAGCAAAAGAAGGACCACGAACTTTAGAATTCGAGGGATACGGTCAAGTAGATTTGAAGCCTTTGAAACGGCTTAGTACGGATAATCCTAGGATCGGAGTCTATTATTGGGAAGATAGAAACATAAAAGATCTTCTGTGGACTTCTCATGCCAAACCAAGACAACTAACGGCCATGAAGATCATTTATATCTTTAAGATCAAAGATAAGGGATCAGCAGACCTACCAACCTGCCTGTTTAGGGATTTTTATAAAAACAACTTTGTTATGATGACTCCTCAGGAGCTAGAACAAACCAAATACCAAGGGTATTCCATACGGGATTGGATATTCGGGCAAGGACCAGAAAAAATTCTGAGAGATGAACACCATCAGAGATCATCTGAGAGTAATGTGAAGAAACCAGAAACCACCTTATCATGTAGAAAATCGGGTGACACTAAGGCCAGTCTAGGGCTACATGAGTCACTATTTCCAACAGACTGGTTGAAAGGACTCGGAACAGGACCAACTGCCAGGAGGCCGGGAGTTAAACCAAATAGATGTATCAAACGAGCTGATTTTTCAAAAATGGGTCAGAAAATACAGTGCATAAGGTGATCCATACGACCACTTCGCAATATTTAAGCAAGTGCTAAGAGCAAAACGTATATTTGATATCCATACCCAATTCGAGGGGTTTGGAATGACACTAGAAGGAAAATCATTGAAATGGTTCCAAAACATTCCACCAAGGTCAATCATGGATTGAACACCTTAGCTCAAGGATTCGTAGTTGCTTGTTCCAAAACGGGGATCAAACATGATACGGTAGCTCAAATCTATAGCTTTAAACATAAACATGGTGAGTCTGTTAGGGATTGTGCAACTCGAATGAAACAATACATTGCTAGATGCCTAGAGCTGGAGATACCTGTAGAAGAAAGACTATTATCTTTGTTTCTGGAGGGACTGCTAAACAAAGAACTTCATGCTATACTCTATAGTAAAAAGCATACAACCCTAGAAGCGTGTGTGTGAAATGCTAGCTATTGACTTAGGAGACAATTGCGAAATTTTCAACGAAGAAGATGTCCCTCAGAATAACCAAAACAAGAAAATAACATCCACTAAATCAGTACAAGTGGGAATGGCTGCTGCAGCACCACTCTCATCTATCGAAGATATGATAATAAGAATGAACGACATGATGAACAACATGCAAAAAGCACCTATGAGAGGACCAGGACAGGGGATACCTCCACAGGGACAAACAATTAGGCCACAATAATGATGTGAAATCGAGGATAAATGGACCAACCAGGAGACCCATGAGTGCTAATTCATACCAAAGTATGATGGGAATGTTCAGTACGTGCCCATGAGGCCACAAGGACAACCCATGTACATATATCAGCCTAATATGGCTCAAGCTCAAAGACCACCAATGGGTATGTAAGGGCCTCAACCTGTGTTGGGACAAAAACCTCCATATCCAAGACATAACACAATGCTTGTAAAGTACATGCACTCTGAAGGAGTCATACATGAACAAGCAGTAGTGCCTGCTACACCCTATGTGGAGCCTAGTCCATCTACAATAATGGTAGAAGGATATTGGTATAATTCACATTCACCACCAATGGAAGAAACAGTGACTTATGCTCCACCAGAGCTCGCACCAATGTATTATGTAGCTAATCAAGGTGTCAGACCTCCCATGGTAAGACCCATGATGAAGCCAAGAACCAGAAACTGTCATAACTATGGTGCTGATGATCATTGGAAAAATGAATGTCCAGAGCCTGACAAAAACCTCAAACCACTTGAAGCCTATTGCATACAATGTTGCAAAAAGGGAGGACACTTTCCAGAAGATTTTCCAAAAAAACCTTTGAACAAGGATAAAACCATAGTAAACGTAGTCCAAGTGATACCTAGTAGCTCAAGAGAGAGTTAACCAATTGTTGCAATCAAGGTAATCACTAGAGCCCAGGCCAAGAAAAAGAAACACAACTCCTCTAATGATTCGGAAAATACGAAAGTTTCTTCTCAAAGAATCAAAAGAAGCAGAAGCATAAGATATGAGATGAGTAAACAAAAACAATGGGTTAAAATCGAGGAGAAAGCAAAAAAGCTATTCCAAGAAAAGTTGAAAGAAACTGGAAGTGAATTCAAGGAATCAACCGTGAAATCTGGAGGATCCATTCTGGTTTGATAAAAATTTTGAGCCTATTAATGCCACCTTGGAAGCCTACCAAGGAGGACTTAAAGCAGGCCAAAAAATGAAAAACAAATGGAAAAACTATCCTTCTTCAGACATGGAAGCAGCAAATCTGGAAGCTTATCAAAATTTGGAAAGAATCACGCAGGTATTTTGGAAAAACAAAAACCCAAGCTTGAAAGTATTGCAAAACCTGAAGAGATTATGGTAAAAGAAACGAAAGAAAAATATGATGTGGCAGCAGAAACCCTCCTTGAAAAAAAAGAACTAGAGCTTATAGTGCCTGCCAGCCAAGATGCCTTAGACGGAATTCCATTCGTAGAGGAAGACTGGCCAGGACACTTATGGGAAAAAGTCAGACGGATCAATGATGGGCGCCTAACTCTGAAGTCAACTCCTATAGAGGAATTCTGGTTGGATAACCTACTTTTTGATGTAAACATGGATGTAAAATCCTTGTACGAGGATTGCGGATATGAAGCTTCAGTAATGTCGAAACCATTGACCTTGAAAACATTACCTTATTACTTGGGAGGTAACGAAGATGAATCCATTGTGTGTAAGACCACTCAAGTTAAAAGAGATGAATAGACCCTGAAAGTAGAGAACATTCATTCAATCATGTCTACACCCATCCAATGCACTCTTACCTTGGGAGAATTGTTAACACTAGGTTGGTAATGGGACACTTTTATGTCCTATTAAGTGACCATTTTCCTTGAATTATGTCAAGAGTTTCAAAATGGATTTTGAGGTGCTATCTGTCTAGAAAGTTGTCTCATGAGCTGAAAAAAACTCGACATTTTTTTGGAATATCAATTCCATCTTTAACCTTGTCCTTGCACAATATTTCACAACCTAAACTGTGTGAAAAAACGGGTCCTGTTTTTGGCTTTTGTTAACCTTTTGCAACTATACCACTCTAGAATTCATGTTTGTGAGGTCTATAATGCTAGAGAACTATCTTTAGTAGTCCTCAACATGTCATGATGCTTCTAGGGAGAAATAAATGTTAAAGTTGTAAGTTATGACCAAATTACAAAAATTATCAAATCCTGTTTTTTAGCCAATTTTATCTCTTCTATGATTTTTTTGGTGGCTTTCATGATATCCAAATGCAGTTTTGATTTTCTATGTCACATACTGTAACATAAAGCTAATATTCCTTGAGTTTTGGGGCACCTAATACCCTATTTTTCATAGTAGACAACGATGGTTGATTTTTTCAATTATAGAAGAAAAAGAAACATTCTAGTATATCAAGTATAGCTTTTTCAATATTGTTAGTTTCTTGTGACAACTACATGCATTTTGTAGGTAGTAACCATATCTAGTCATAAGGATAAAAGTTGGTTAGATATTGAATAGTTTCTATGGGATTCTACAACTCATAATGTTGAACCCAGTTTTTTCATGTTTGGTGTATTTAGCACTTCATCTTTGTCCCCAAGATTCCCCTTGGTAAGAGATGTATTATTCTTTTCACATGCTCCATGGCTCCTTATGAACCTAAAGGACAATAGGGAACTAAGAAAACATGCATATATTATTTGTATTGAGTGTGGCTATAGAAACTTTGATGATAGGTTTGCAGAATGGTAAAAATTCAACTTTTTGGTACCTATTTATTTTGGAAAAACAAAAAATAGTGAGTGAGAAGCAATCATATGTTCTGATCACCAACCCATTGAAGTTAACTAGGGAATTTATCTCAAGTCCTACAAAAATCCCTAATCTTATTTTTATGAAACAAAACGTAAGAAATGACTGTTTTGATGAAAATGTACTGGTCCATCAACTTTGGAGGATTGGTGTGACCAAAATATGAGAAATTTTACAAGTTTCTTATTTTTTCCATGTGTAGTAGGCCTTGAACTATAACCTCATGAAAGGATTTTACAAAATGAGTGGATCTACTATGGTTTTGGAGGTTTTTTTCAAAACCCTGAAAGGACACTTTTATGTCCTGTTAGGTTACCAACCTAGTGTTAAAACTCATACCATACTTATGGAATGATTTATTGAAAACTCTAGAGAAGGTGGGAATAACGGGGTTAATCTCGAAAAAATTGGGAAAATTGAAAACGAAAATGGACAACAAAGAGATTCGATCAGTTCCCATGAACAAAGTCGGAGAATATTACGAAGGGGAAGAAAGAAACACCACCCTCCCAGTGAAATATAATGACATTGAAACCATGGCAATACTAGATAATGGAGCGGGCATAGCCATAGCCACTAAAGCAGTAGGGGAATCCTGGGGAGAGCTAGCCATTAGACAAACTCGAATGAAACTGTAGTTGGCTGATGGACACATTGAGAGACCATTAGGGATGCTTGAAAAAGTGATAGTCAATTCCTTTGGAATTGAATATCAATACACTTTTGCCATAGTAGACTCTAGGAAAAAACTCAACTATGAAATCATATTGGGAAGACCTTTCATGCGACATGTACAGCTTAGCCAAGATTGGAGAAACAATTATCTGTACTTAAAGCAAGTGGGATCTATAACAAGAGTAAATCTAAAAGATCACACTTATAGATATGTCTTGAAAACACCCATCCAAAAGTTTGATTTAGTCTCTTCGGCTGAAACTAAACTCCCATCCTGGCTAAACAAAGACACTGCTACTTGCATGTGTGGAGATGTAGAGACAAAGCCTATGTACCTGAACCCTTCCAGAGCATTTGAGTGGACTCAAATTTTAGCGACAATAGATGTATGTGTGAACACGTCTATGCCTACTCAATTTTGCAATGAGGATGGCTACGACATAATTCCCATCAAAATGATTTCAATCCTCAACATTGAAGACGAAGATGAGGAGCCCAAGAACTTAATGAAAGCTTAACAAGTTTTTTCGGACCGCTACTTCGATGCAACTGATGAGGTAGATGAACACTCAGCTACCTCAGAATGTTCGGGGTCAGAAAAAAATCACATGAGAGCTAAGCTACTCTTAAAAGGAGGGGAGGAAAAGTTTTTTGACTTTCCAAACCAAGAAGATAAAAATGGTATAGACGAAAAAGAGACCAGAATTGTGAAAACATGACCTATGCCATCAGTCTCCAGTAGAACACAATTTTTGATGCAGATAGATGCAAATGATTGTGTCAAGGACAAAATAACTGACAGATATCCTTCGAACAAAAACTCAGAAATGTCTTAAACATCGAGAAGAACAAGGAAGGGTACTCAAGAAAAATCACAGGATAAGAAACCACCCATGACCAGAGTCGAGAGGAAAAAGAAATATCAAGAGTTGAAAAAGGCTCTAAATGAGATATACACAATTGAAATGGAAACCACAAAAGAGGATGGTAAGGATGTAATGCGTGTTCCATCCCATTACAGAAAGTATACTCTCCAAGATCAAAAGATTATAGTCGAACAACCTGTTAAGGAACTACGAAAACAAGGCGAGTCTTACAAAGGGCCTAAAAACGCTAAAAGGATAGACTTGGCTAAACCTAGAAAAGAGCCTAGACCAGCGTACATTGCGAATGACCTAACAGAAGAAGAAGAAGAGCTCTTGCTGAGTTTGTTAAAGGAATACCGAGATATCTTTGCTTGGTCGTACAAGGATCTCAAGGGTGTTGATCCAAAAATCTGTCAACATACCATACCCATGAGAGAGAATGCAAAACCGAGTAGACAAATACCATACACGTATAATGAAACATTTACCAGGAAGATAAAAGAAGAGATTGAAAAACTAAAGGAAGCCGAATTCATTTATGAAATTGAACACACAGATTGGGTGTCTCCAATTGTGGTCGTACCCAATTGGAGAATAAAACTGAATGCAGCTACCGTTAATCTCAAAAAGGTGAATGCAGCTACCGTTAGAGACAACTTTCTTCTTCCAATAAAACTGAGCATGCTTTAAAACGAGCTGCAGGAAAAGAAGCTTACAACTTCTTAGACGGATTTTCAGGATACAATCAACCTTTGGTTGACCCAAAAGATCAGCATAAAACTGCTTTTGCAACAAAATGGGATATATTTACCTATCGGGTTATGCCGTTTGGATCAACTAATGCTCCAGCCACATTTCAAAGATTGATGAGCCATGCCTTTAAAGAATATCTTAGGAAATTCTTAGAAGTATATATGGATGATCTATGTGTACATTCATCAATCCGGGCTGATCATTTTAAACACCTCAAAAAGGTATTCAAAAAATGTAGATTTTATAGGATTTGCTTAAATCTTGAAAAGTGCACATTCATGGGTAGACAAGGAAACATTCTTGGACATATAGTGTCTAAAAATGGCATAGCTACTAATATTGAGAAGATTCATGCCATTGCTGAATTGCTTAGACCAAATCTTCATGGGGTATGGTGGATATTATCGATGGTTCATCTACATGTACGCTATAATTGCAAAACCCATTGTATAGCTTGATTACGAACTTTGAATGCACCGAGGAATGTGAAGTATCCTTCATGAAGATTAAGCAATCTCTCACCTCAGCTCCAATATTGAAAGCACCAGATTGCAATAAGGTATTCCATGTACATGTAGATGCTTCCAATTTTGCTATCGGATGTATACTAGCTCAACTACGAGACAGGAAAGTTGACTTTCCTATTTCTTATGCTAGCTGGCAATTGAACATGATGGAAAAGAATTACAAAAACACTGAAAGGGAAGGATTATGAATGATCTACGCCGTTAAAAAGTATAGACATTACCTATTAGCCAACAAGTTTGTGTTCTTTGTGGACCACCAAGCTTTGTTGTATTTGGTCAATAGACCATGTAGCACAGGAAGAATAGTGAGATAGTTCATAGTTCTTCTGGAATTTGATTTCACTGTGGTTGTAAAAAAAGGCACCACCCATCAACGAAAAGATCATTTGTCAAGGATTGTTTTAGGGGAATCATCTAAAGGGGTAGACAATGATCTACGAGATGCCTATTTGTTCTCGTGGAAATGATACCTAGATTGTCGGAAAACATTGTGTCATTGATGACAATAGCTAAGTGGATTCACAAATACCACTTCCTATCACAATCAAATTAATCGAGCAATCGGCTATGTATCAATTACTAGCTGTTAGACTATACAAAAGAAATCGAGATGGGATATTGCTCTTCTGCATTAATCCTGAAGAAAAACAGCAATACCTAATTCAAGCACATGTTACCATAGTAGGACTTCACTTTGTGGAAGACAAAACTATGCAAAAAATCTTGAGACTTGGAGTACTTTGGCCGACTATGAAGAGTGATGTTCGATCTTTTGTAAAGAATTGCCCTCAATGTCAAAAACAAACACCCATACCTCATGTAATATTGTTTCAAATGTCACATGTTCCTAAGTGGAGTAACTATCTAGTTACTTACTTATCGAGCCAAACATTTGTGGAGGATATGAATAAACGCCGTCAAAGAGACATTGAAATTGAAGCAAGAGACTATGCTCTTATTGGGAACCAATTGTATCGGAGAGGTAAAGATCAACAATTGCGTCTTTATGCAAATGAAAACGAGTATATTCCGATTATAGAACAAGCACATGCTGGATTAGCTGGAGGTCACTTTTCTAGTGAGATCACCGCAAGAGCAATCTTAATGGCACTCATATGGTGGCCAACACTTTTTGTAGATGCCAAAGAGTATGTTCACAGGTGTGATGCTTGCGAATGAGCAAAAATGCCAACACAAGTAGATAGCATGCCCTTAAGACCAATGATGGGGGCTAGAGCTTTTGAAAAATGGGGTATAGATTTTGTTGGAACAATACAGTCACGTGCTTACAGAACCCAAGCTCAATATATCATTGTAGCTACGAACTATTTCACCAAGTGGGCCGAGGATAAAGCAACTCAAAAGAATGATGCCGGAACCACTACTGTATTCTTATATGAGTATGTATTCATAAAACATGGACTACCAATAGAAATTGTTAGTGATCGGGGAACTCATTTTCTCAATGAGGTAATCAAGTATTTGCTTAATGAGTTTATGGTCATCCATAACAAATCAGCTCCCTATCACCCACAAGCAAACGGACAAGCTGAGCATACAAATAAAATTCTTAGCTCGGTGTTGACTAAAGTGGTTAGTTCAGGAAGGACAGACTGGGAAATGAATCTCCATGTTGCTCCATGGGCTTATCGAGTTTCATTCAAAATAGCTTTAAATGCTACGCCCTTTAACCTTGTTTATGGTCTTGATGCCATACTGTCCATAGAATTTCTATTGCCGACATTAAGGGTAGCACAGAATCTTAAATGGATTGGACATGAATTGTCAGAAAGACTTGAAGATTTGGAAAAGCTAGATGAGCAAAGGATAACTGTTGTAGCTCACATCTATGCACAAAAGCTGAAACAAAAACAGTTTTATGATTCTCACTTAATCACAAAAATCTTCAAGAAAGGGGACTTAGTTTTAATCTATTCCCTTAAGCAACACATTCCCAAGTTTAAGAAAAGGGGAAACGGATCGTTTATCATTGAAGATGTATCTCCAAGTGGAGTAGTAAAATTGTCCACCCTAGATGGTGAACCAATGGCTAACTGGATTAGTGGATGTCATTTAACATTGTCCACCCTAGATGGTGAACCAATGAATTGCTCGAAAGAATGCATGCAGACAAGCAAAGAAAGATGAAACTACAGTAGGTTATTGATGAAGCCCAAGAAGAAGCTTGGCTTCGGGTACTCAAACTGAAAGCTTCCCTCAAGAATCAATAGATACCGATTCCCATCAACACTCTGAAAATAGATGATCGACAATGGGAATTACCTAAAGACGCAGTTTTAACAGATGATGGTTAGATAGAATGGACCTACTCATCAAAGTACAACTCAACAATCATAGCACCAATGCTTTGGTTGACACAGGAGCTAGAGTAAATGCAGTAAGCTATTCCACATATAAAAAGGTAACAAGTCAAGCATTGACAACAGGAACAACGACAATCAAAGGATGCAGCAAGAACCCAACTCCAACATTGGGAGTAGTAAACTTGAACGTGATAGTACATGGATGTTCATGTCCTCATCAGTTTGTATGCTTACCAGATGAACACATAAATGAGACAATGATTCTTGGAATTCCCTAGATGCGGACATACAAAGCAGTACCATATTGGGATACAAATCAGCTAAAGCTATCACCTAAAGGCGAGAAACTCATTGTTCCAATTGCATCAAGCAAGGAGGAATGGAAAAAAAGCAATCAAAAAATCAAACCACAAAGTAGACAATCTTCTCTATCCCCTCAACAATCAAATGCTACAAGTAGCATGCAAGGATTTAGGAAAATTTGGGTACCAAAAGCATAGCTTAAGGATAAACTGATTAAGATCTGGGTGCGTAAAACTTCACTGACAAAACAAAAGAAGGTTCTAAGGATTAAAACATAGAGACAATCATCTCCGAGAAAGGAACCTAACATGGAAATGGTTTGGAAGAAAAAGGAGCACTTATCTTCTCCACAAACCGTAAAACCAATCAAGCAATGGCGAGTTAAGTCTCAAAAGACTCCACCAAACCATACAGCACTAACCAGACCAAGATACCAATGGTGAGAAAAAGCTCGACAACAAATAAAAGTGCCACCAACATCTCAAGCAATTAGTGTGCTAAAGAATCTTGATGGTACATTTGGAAGACTTCAGCAGAAAACCTCGACATCAGAAACCCTTGAGTTAATTACTCAAGACCCAGCTCTTGCGCAGCATATTGGTTTGAATTGCATTGATATTCATAGCATGGTAGAGCCAACCACGGCTATGCATAGACACAATTGTTCAACCCATGCACACAATCGTCCCGGAGTACGCTATCTAGGAGGGGTGGAAGGGCACTAAGTACTAAGTAATTAAGGGCAATGTTTGAAGAAGGAGGAAAAAGGTTGATGTTAACGTGTGATTTTTTGCAAAATTACCTAATAATGTCCTTATAATTCATCATCAAGGAAAAATTCACTGATAGTATCTTCTCGATGAGTGTAAATTGTGTATATACTATTAGAAAATCATAAAAAATAGTTCTTTTTTGGATATTTTTCATCATTTTTATTGATAGTGAGGCTTAAAAATAGAAAAATCCAACAAAAAACAATAAAGCTAAAATTTTCAATGGATTTTATTAATTATTGGATTTTCACTTTACTTTTTTAGAGCATTTTGCTATTTTCTTTGATTTTTTCAAATAGGTCAAAATTTAATAATAAATGACTGGGAAGCTCAAATGGAAAAACGAAAGACACGATGTTGATTAGATAGACAAAGCGGACAAGTACAAAAAATTTCAATGAAATTAGAAGATGGAAGCGGGAAGCCTAAATTAGGCGACTAGGCCTACTCTTCCAAAATTCTTGCAGAATGAGCTACAGGAATTCGATCAGGTAAATTTTTTGAGTCTAACATAGATTTTACGGCTTAGTAGGACTAACGAGGGAATGTGGGTAAAATTGGTTCGGGAAATCCGGGTATAGATATTAAAGGTAGGCTAAAACCACCTCATTTTCACTTGCAGCCTTTGCAGAGAGAGATTTCGACCTCTTTGGTGCGGCTTTTCCGGAGTCCACAGTTGACCATTTTCAGCGTCGTCTCACACGAGCATGAGGGGTAAGTTTTTTATTCATCAATGATCCATTTTGTACGGCCGATAGCTAGTCTAAAGCCCTAGAAAAAACCCTAGAAATCGAGCAGTACACGAAGACCTACGACCAAAAACTGACCATAGCGGCCTGCCAGCTCGACCAAATCAGATGGGATTTGAACCATAGCATGCCCTAACATAATAGAACCTTTCTATATCATCTGTTGACCATTCGACAGGGGTCAAGGGGGTCCCCAGTAGAAAAGCTAGGTTTTTGGCAAATGCCAAAATTCCGATTTGACTCCACAGATGGCTTGCTCATAAGGTCCATATACAATGTATATGATTGGTTTGGTGAAATCCATCAAGCAAAGCTCTCAAAAAGTAGAAAATGGCTCGAAGGTTACAAAGTGTCAAATTCGACATACGGGGTCAAACTTACCCAAATGAGCCACAATTAGACAGGTTGCTTCACGACTATGTTGCGGACAAGTCAAGAGCCTCAAAGTTGACCGACCAACCCAACAGGCAGAGTAGTCACAAAAAACGGTGATTTCAGAGTCGAAAAAGCACAAAGTGATTCCGGCTTGACCAAACTTGACCAAATTCAATTCAGGACTTGTTTTAGGTGTATAGAATATGTCTAGGTCAAAATTTGTAAGTTTTGCAAAGAATTTGTAACTGTTGTAAATAATCACGATTATTTATTTTTGCATCATTTTTTCTTGCAAATTGTCACATCTCCTCACCTATCATGTGTACACACCTATTACATGCCAAAAATAAAGTATGAGCCAAAATGACCACCCATTACTTGGAAAATTGTCAAAAAAATGCAAAGAAGTCTTTGCAAGCCAATTTTTGGGTTATGGACAACATTTCTTGATCCAAATCACCTCATATCTCATACCCAAGGTCTATACAATGCCTAGAATCAGTTTGTACCAGAAAATGGAAGAAAAGTAAATAATCGTGATTATTTACTTTCTAGCCAAAAATGGAAAGTTTGGATATTTTGCCATCATGCACCCAAAGTACATCATGTGTTAAGCCCACTAGCCAAGTTTGAACCAATTTGGAGCTCAAAATCTCAAATTTCCTTTATATCTACTGTTTCAGAGACCTAAAGCCAAAATTTGGTACCATGTTCACCATATACATCCAAATGAGCCCATATTTCACTCACAGCATGTAATTGGTATATACTTCAAGCCTATGAAGCCAAGTTTGAAAAAAGTTGAAAAATTTTCTCAGTTGTAAATAATCACGATTATTTACTTTGGTTACAAAAATTTGTTTTGACTTCAGAGTTTTGTTCTTTGCATGTTTTTATGCATCTATGCTTGTTCAAAAATTAATTTGAAGCAAATTGGACCAAAATTGTCAGCATTTTAGACTAGAGGACATTTCAGAGAAAATTTCGACAAATCTGCTAACTTTGCACTCTATTCACTCAACAATATCCATGCAAGCAGTAGAGAGGGCCAAGAAGAAGCTCAACCAAAAGGAGAAGTTGCAGGAACTACCCGCATATCAACTACACCCAGATTCAGTCAAGGCGACTAAGGCAGCATACCTCTTTAAAGAACAACTAGAAGAGAATCACACTATAGTCTTCACCGGCAGATTCAAGAGTGAAGAGGGGCATCAGGTGGAGTTGCAACTCCTACCCAAACAAGTATATGATATTGCTGCCAAGCCAGAGACCAACAAAGCCAACCGCAGGCTTGGACTCAGAGACTTCTACAAATAGGAGCCTTGCAGAGTAGATTTTCAGAAAGCTTAGGAGCTTCTATCCACAATTAACGAAGATGGAACCACACAGATATCTGACACTCAGGGAAACAAGGTCAAAGTGGTCATCACTAAAGATATAGTGGTAGAGGCACTCAGACTGCCTACAGAAGGAATGACCATGAGAGCAAGAGATAGGAAAATAGTAGGAACCTTCACCAAAGAGAGCGTAGAGGCTTTCTTTGCAGATTTGATTCACAAACAGGTGAAAGAGCCAGCCAGATTGTACCATCAGCACTTCCACTTCTTGGAAAAAAGGCCACCAAGGTACACCACGCCAAATCACGCGGTTTCCACCACATTTATCCAAGTTCTAAAGTCAAAAACCAAGCAACCAGTGGACCACACGTAGTATGTTCTGACCACCTTGAAGGGCACCAAGAAAAAAAGGCAAAATCACTTACTTAGGTGTGCCAGAAGTCTTGACGAGGATAGCATACCATACCATTGGCATGGCTGACAATTTACCACCTTCTCCTGATCAAAATACATGGATCTTGGTAGCACAACCTTCTCCAAGAGCTATAAGGCTAGAAAAAAGATCTTATAAGTCCAATGAAGAACCAGTTTGATAGCTCACTGGAAAGACACAACAGCGAGAGCTCAGATAACGAGGAAAAGAGAGCTCGTAGAGAAGAAATGAAAAGAAAAGTTGTGGGCGTCCACCAAGAAGAACCCACACAAAAACAAGCTCGCTTTCAAAGAGAGAAACAGGCCTACCAGTGCAGTAGACAAGCACAAGGGAAGGACCTAGAGAAATGGGTGCCTACTGGACTTAAAGGCCCAAGGATGAAGCATCATACAAGAAAAGAGACTGAGGATCCGACAAAGAGATTGAAAAAAATGTACCAAGAATCTAAAGCCCTCAAGATGAAGGAAGCAGAAGAAGAATCTAGGAAAGTCAAAGTGGTGGAGGAACAGAGACAAGCTGAGGAGACAGCTTGAGAAGAAGCACAAGAACAAGGTTACGAGTCTCCCAGACCCACCTCATTGCCTACATAGCAAAATGACCACCCTATGCCAAGCCCACCACCATCACATAAGATTTGAGTCTACCAAAGAAACAGAATCTACACAAGAGGCTGACCAGCACGAGACGTAAAAAGAGAAAGAAGCAGAGTCCGAACAAGAGAAAGCCGCCAAAGCTACTCAAAAGCATGAAGAGAAAAAGGCAAGTGAATCTGCACAAGAGGCCACTGCTACACAAGAGCAGCGACAAAAAAATGAACCGGAGCCAGAGAAGGTAGTGAGTCCTGCACCTAAAGAGACTACACAGTCTAGGCTAGCACCCTCTACTTCCACTTAACCAGAAACCACCGAGGCAAAAAGGCCTTACGATGACAAAGAAAAAGACCAACCCTCTACCTCCACACAAGAAGAGCTAGCAGCTACGATGCAGTAGAAAGACACACATGAGGCTACTGCGAGCACATCCACTCAACTGGCAAGACAGGAGGATTGGTAGTCAAATGAAAAGGTTATATTGCAAGTAAAGGAATATGCAAGGTAGATGCAAGACGCGATGGAGAGACTTCATTCAGAAGCACTTAGCCGCAACACAAAGGCCAAAGAGCTTGAGATGGTGATTGACGCTCTCCAAGGAGAGTTATAAGATAGGATGACTGTCATCACCGATCTTCAGAGGTAGGTGCAGGAGATGAAAGTAGAAGCTGAACAACATCAGCTAGCTAGAGACAGACAACAGAAAGAAATGGAGGAGTTAGGTGATCTGCTCACCAATTATCCGATGCATGTAAAGCAAAAGACGAGCAGCCCGTGACAAAAGTTAGGAATGAACTTCTTACGACATCCCTATCAGCTCAAAAAATTCAGATGCAATTGGATGTTGCCAATGCCTCTTTACAGTACTCTGAATAATGAATCAATGATCAGGCAATCTTCTTACAGCAAATTAGAGAAAATCCATCCAGTCGTGGCCTCGATCAAAGGGACCAATGATGTATACAAGGCACTAGAAAAGAAGAACAAAGACCTTGAGTTAGAATTAAAGCTAGAGCAATCACAATGCAGAGACCTGACAGTGATGTGGGTTCAAAGAGAAGAAGAGATCCTAAAGGAAATAGCAGAGCTCAAGAGAGTTAACCAACTCCTCAGAGATGGAAAGCTAGAAACCTAGGATGAGGCAGGCACTTCAGAGCTGCCAGACAGAGATAAACACACCCTCGGTCTCATTTGCTAAGTTGGAGACATAGTCCATAGCAGAGTTGAGTGATAAAGAGGATTTCCATATTAACATCACAGATGTAGACACAGCGCCTATGGTCCAGCTATGAAATACTGAGGAGGACGCATTGAAAGAGAAGATCACCCAAGAGGTGGATGACCAGTGGAAAGCCGCAATGGATTGGGAGTTGAGAGTTCTACACTCTCTCAACATCACTCAACTCACTCCCAATCAGATCAATGTGCAATGGCATCAACAATCCCTGCCATACCCTCTCATCAAAGTGGAATTAATTCAGGTAAAAGAGAGGTTGTTCCAAGACATGCAAGAAGATGGAGTAGATAAAGACCACCCAAAGTGGAGGTTAAGCTGGATGAATAAGAATCCGAGGTATTTGATTCTGTTCATAAGAGCACCTACAACCCTGCAAACAGATCCCACATTTTGTCTTGTACCCAGAATAAGAACATGGCAAGAGCATGAAGCATTGACAAAGAAGAGGCCAACTTGTCTTAACTACCCGAGACTGCCAGCTCTAGAGAAAGAACAAGCAAGAGAGGAATACATGGTGAAAACCCTAACGGGTGCCATGTCTTTCTTCAAGAGTCTACCAGATCTCTCTTGCGCCATGCTATATAAGATATGCCGAATGTTGCCCACTTGTATTGAAGTATTTCATGAGCCAGAGCAAGGAGGCACCCCGTGGATGTCAATACTCGAGGAAAGTCAGGGGTTATGCTATGATTCGAGTGGGAAACCTTCAAAAGAAGTCCTTTGCGGCTTCTATGCCAGATGTATATTCTTACCATCAAGCAATATGTTGGCATTGGAGGAAGATTTCCACACTAGATTCTTCACCTAGCGAACAAAGGTATTTGCACCTGTGATCAACAACCTCACATCCAAATTTGTAGGCTACTCAGCGGTGGAGCTGAAGAATAGAGTGACCATGCAATTTTTGCAAGTGCCAAACAAAGAAAGAAAAATCAGATACCAGAAGGCACTGGATGTGCTTAAAGACCGCCTCGCCAGCCATCAACCCGAAGACTATTTCAGCCCATAAAGTTGTGTCAAGGGACGACACAGGCGAGAAGGGGGGGGATGTTAGCAGCAAGCTAACACGGACACCATTTTTCGGAGTTGTCTTTGTAAAACATTTATTATTTTGATAAATCGAGCTCCTATTTTTTTGGATAAACTCTGTAATTAATGAGTCAGTGCTACAAGCTTCCAGATTGTATCAACCAGTCATTTCCCAACTTTGGTAGAACTCCAGATTATTAGTTTTGACCACCCAAAAACCTTAGCTAAGGTATAAAAGCCAATTTTTGTAAGTTTTTGGATAAGAAATACACAGCGTGAACTAATGGTGCTCACTCCTCTCCTTCTCGCGCTTTCTACTCCCTCCCCGGTTGTCACATTGCAATTGCGTTTGTTGCATTGCAACCGCAGGTAAGAGCTCTACGCATTGACATAAGCAGTTCAGAGTATTTTGTAGCTTTTGGCATCGCCGACCCGCGGCCTAATTTCATCATAACTAGGAATTTACACTTTCAAATAAAAAACTAAGCATGGGCGGGGTATTGAGGCATCATTGCTAAGCATTTATATGCATTGTGGGTCAAAAACGACTAGGTAAAAAATCCACTGCTGTTAATAATCACAATTTTAGAACTTGACCTAAAGTGGGGTTTGAGACCATATGTATGTGTGCTTAGGTCTTATAAACTTGTCCTAGAAGTTTCGTTACATTTGGATGTCATCTGATGCTGTAATCGATGTAATTTGTTTGCCGACGATGAGCGACTGGCTTTTGGTGATTTCAATCACTTGAGTGTAGCCTAAGTTAGATACGAGTTGTTAGTTGTTTTCTGAGAGATTGACAACCTCTTGTAGCCTCTATACACTAGTCGAGTCAGCTTTGTCCCATGGATTGACAATTTAATCATGGTTCTCACTAATACTACAATAATGATAGGATGCTGAGGTTAGACATGCGTCCCACACATGAAAGCAACCTTGCTTTTCATTTTAAAACCTTACAACATAGCCAACAAAAATTCTGAACCACAATTTCACGAAGCGGATATTGGACTCTATTTGTCTTTATTATAAAAGATACCCAAAAATTGGGGATCTTACACCCTTCCACACTTGAAAACTTTGAGGTTTCCTCACCTTGACATGAAATCTGGGTAATTATGTCTTAGTACATCACCACGTATGATAGCATCCGCTATAGGGTAGCCGTTCATCTAACAAGGTGTTCAGTAATGATCCGATTACGAAAAGGTATAGTTCAACTTTGAAGAATAGTTGCAGAGTATACTTAAAAGTTCCATCGATGAAAGTAGATAAGAGAGAATCATCAAGATTGTGATTTGGATCAAGTACATCCCTCTTAAGGAAGATGATGTGAAAAACATCATGTACCTTGATATGGGGTGGCAACAAAAAATTGTAAGCTTGGTCATTGATTCTCTCTTCGATGACAAAAGGTCCACAATATCTTGCACCAAGCTTCTTGCATCTACCCATTGATAAGGAACTTCTTTTGGGTTTCACTCTCAGAATTAACATATCCCCTTATTCAAAGAGTTGAATAGATCATTTAGGTTTAGTGTATCTCTTTTGTCTATCTTGAGAAGTCTTTATATCTTGGCGTACAAGGTATGTTCGTAATTGAATTTCATCCAACATAACTTCAAATGCTTAAACCCTTATGAAAGGGTCTGTCCATTTTAATGGCGTAAGACACTCTTGTCTAAATAAAAAATATCTGATCCATTTACTATGTTCATGCATACAATAACCTCATAACATATCCTCAATGATTTGATTGATTCTCTCCGTTTGCCCATTTGTTTGAGGATGAAAAGTAGTACTAAAGGCCAATTGGGTTCCTATAGTTGAGAATAAGGCTTTCCATTAATTTGAAGTAAACTTTATATCAAAATCCAAAATTACATGGCAAGGTAATCAGTGATACATAAAAACACCTTTCATGAAAACTTGAGCTATATCCTTAGCCATAAATGTTTTCTTGATAGGAAGCAAATGAGTTATTTTTGTAAGCATATCAACAACCACAAAAATAGAATCATATCCTAGGGATATAGGAAGTCCTGTGATAAAATCCATGGATATGTATTCCTATTTCATTTGTGGTGTAACAATTGGTTGAAGCTTACGAGGGTATCAAATTTTCTCGGCCTTAATATATGGACATGTCAATCATCTTAAAGCATAGCTTAACACATTCATTTTTAATCATGGCCAGAAAAAACTTTCCTTACAGTAGCATAAGTTTTAATGTGATCTAGATGTCCTTCAATAGGTATATTCTGAGCTTCCTATAATATTTGAAGTTTGATCCCACCATCATTTGGGATACACAGACAAATGTTGAAGTAGAGATCATTGTCTTCAACATAGAAGCCTTTAATTTGTCTCTCTTATTTCCCTATGCAGTTATCCAACTTCATTAAATACTGAATCCTAGTATAAAATGGACTTGAGTTATACTTTCAAAAATAAGGTCAACTAAAGAGGTAGTAAAGGTTGTAATAGTCAGTACAATACTCTTCCTTCTTAAAGTATGAGCCACTATGTTTTTCTTTCTAAGTTTAATTAAGGCTCTTATGATCTATGTGAGGGCCCTATTAGGTACGGCTAGTTGCAATGCCTCTCCGCAACTACACCGCGATTCTTGACATCCCTCCCACTTGAGACCGACACCAAGAAAGGACTCCTCCTGCTCTTCGATGCCAACTAAGGGGGTGTTATCATTCACTTTTATCATTTGGGTCCCTTAACACAGAAACACCTTTCCTCATTAGTTACACTTAACATTCAACGTCATCAGACTAAATTAGAACATCAACCTTTTAGGGTCACCTCGTGGGAGCTCACTAATTCATCCTTGGTTTAAGGTCACTAATGCTTTTTTCCTGGTTAGGACCAAGCACAACCGTCAATATGTTCCCCTAAGATGAGAGGAATTACTGGCTACACAAATCCCTTGTTCCCAAGTTTGGTTCCTGCTCCGTAGATTGGATTCCTTTTTCCCATACTTGACTCAACTTACTGGACAACATAAAGTTTGATTCAACTCTCCGGCCAACAAATCAACCCTCCGCATTTCCCCACCCATCGAACCGTTAGATAAAATGCACTTTTTGAAGGTAGTACTATGATACTAAAAACCAATAATCCAGTCATGTTGATCAAAGAATACATTTCAAGCAATTGAAAGCAGCATGCAAATTGTTGCATATCCTTTCAAATATGCATAATTTATCAGGTCGTTCCCACCTTTTTATCCATTTGAAAATTTTTATTTCCTTCTTCCTTCACTAAACCTAAAGATATCTGGCTATTTATTTCAAGCAATCACAACTTGGGTATCGTATCTCCTCTACCATGTGTTGAAGCGGCGCATTCACACAATTTTCATTTGGATCTTTTGTTTCGGAAAGGCCTTTAAAAAAATCTTCTTTAGGTTCCTTTTTAAAAACATTGTCCTAGAAGCAGAGCACTGTTTGGGTGATGTGGACGAGTGCGGGATAGCCCATTTAGGTTCCTAGCCTTTCTAAGGTTCATTTTTTACCAAACAAATTTTGAAAACAAGTGTTCTTTAATTAATCACAACTCCCTTCCTTATTTGATCCATTCTTAGGATCCTTCCCTTCTTTCCTTATCCTGTCAGGATCATGCCTACCCCGACTAGGCCAATTTAGACGTATTTGTAGGTCCCTATGAATTGTCCGGGACTCACTCCCAATCATTCACAATTCTAAGACATTGAATGATCCCAAGCTCAAAATACAGACCAAATGTTCTCAGTCCTAGCTAGAAAGGACCATTTCCCATTGTATCCCATTGGTAAACACCTACGATGGCCTTTTACCAACCAATAGAAGAAAATTATACACGTAAATTTATATGTTATGCTAGGGCTATCCACCTCCAAGTGTGGGTTTTCATCAGTTCTTTGAAGTTTGTCCGCTTCATTCTTAGCAGAGTGTGGAATCTATCAGTATCTCTCAAGGCTCTTGCCTTATCTTCCCGTAGTTTCCGATTTTCAATTTCAACCCTCAACAACTTTGTCTGCAGCTTATTAACTGTCCTTACTAACAGTTTTTTAGTAATAGTATGCCTGAGTTTTTGTGCAACTATGTCCTGTTGAAGTTTCTAAACCTACTATTGGTTGCTTCCTAGTTCTTCTTTTAGCTTAGCTAGTTGCTTATTGGGAGCTGATGCATCCATCATTTGTACTAAATCATTGACAATGGTATTCCATGATGATTGGATAAGCATTGAGCAGCCATCAACCATTGTTGCCTAGTCAGACTAGACTAGCTCATAAGTCATAACAAGAGCCATGTATGGTAAGTGATGCAAATTAGATGTTTGAAAAATTAGTCGATCTTTGAGAGGGTGATGTTGTAACTAGTCCACTCTATCCTTCTTGGATATGGATAAAACCAATTCACTAAAAGGAATTCTATTGGTTGGACTATCAGGTATTGAGTCCTTTTTCTTATCTTTAACCACCACCTACTCAGCACTTGACGTTGTTCCCTGGTCTTTTCAAGTATTGTTGTCTGCAGGAGTCTGCATTGCTTGCTGGCCCTTCCCAACACTGGTCTGTGCTGGAGTCTATTCTTCAGCTGAAGTTTCTGCTAAAAGTTTACTAGGAGACAAAGACTTAACCTGACTTTCTAGTTCCTTTAATAAAGCACTGCTTTTGGCCAATGTAGTTTTTTTTTTCTTTGAACCGGTGGCTTCCACATGTGTGGTCTTCCTCTTTTGTCTAGTTAGAGCCAACTGATTACCTGGAGTTTCTTGATCTGAAAATAGCTCAACATTGTTAGTCTCTGGGATGGGCTTCTGAGTCCAAGCCATCGGTACCTGATAATGAGCATATGGAGAAGTTTCCTAGTAAAGAAATTGACAGACATACCAAGCTTTAAAAACATTTTGAGATTTCAACTTAGCTGTCTGCTGGAGCACGTGATGAGATAAGATTTGACATAAGTTGACCTTAATTGTAGCATCTAATCTTTTTGCAAGCAGCATTGAAAACAACTTTTCTGACACATATGTAGGGTTGTTTTTCAGACTAACAGCTTCAACCACAAACCGGTAAGCTGCGGGGACATCCAGACCTGCTACTGGAACCCCTAGTGCACTAGCCTTTCATTTTTTATTTGGCTGATTCATATTCTTTGAGAGACGCACTTATCTGTTCTGCAGTTGCTATGGTTGGCTTTGGTTCAGTGGGCATTTTGAAAGCATAGGCAATACTGTTAGGAGTAATTGTGACTTTCAAACCATTGACTACAGTACTTCCATCCTCGGCATTGATGGAATCAAGAACCTGCTTGATTATAACTGTCTTAAGATCTATTCTTGTGGCTTGCACCACTACATGCAACCCCCACAGTCACAGAAACACTTTTGCTTGCTCAAGTAAACACATATTGTTGTATCTTTCTATGGGGAACAAGTGGTATAGAAGCTTTAATAGAGGTGATGAGTGCCAAGGTTTCATCTATGGTATCCTCCATCTCATTAGGAAGAGAATGGGGTCTAGGAGGGCCTCTTTATTTGGCAGTTTAAGGAAGTCAAACCTTTGGTATTAAGAAAGCAATCAAAGGATAGTTTTGGAATTCAAACAGGCAAAATGGCTAGTTTATTTGAATTCAATTTTTCCTTCCCAAAATGGAATTCAAAATCTAGCAGGTAAAGCCATATCATGTAGCATATCTATGGAAAGAGCTTGATGTGTAGATTGCAGATCTATGATCTTGGCTCAAAGTGAATATCATATGTGGAAGTTATGGAATCCCAAAAGTCATAAAATTTTCCACCTCCTTTTTGGGGGGAAAAGTGCATCCTTTGACCACTCTTACACATCTCTTATACACCCACCATTCTTGCACACATGGCGTGCACCTATTTGTCAAAATGTTAATCACCTCCATAAGATCATGGCAAATAAAGAGGCCCTCCTACACCCCATCCTCTTCCTAATGTCTCTGAAATTTTTCTTCTACCCATGCACTATGAGGACGGTAATTCTTTAGAAGAAGAATACTTACTTGGATACTCAAAGCCGTAGCTAGGTGTGTTGGGTAAGAATAGACAGTGATCAATAGATGCTGCAGATGATAAGGTTTGTGGTTGTAATGAAGAAGCCTCAGAGCTTGGCGATGGTGATTGTATAACACCAAGTAGGCACCGCACAGGAGATTTATGAGGAAGAATGCCCACTCGCCTAACTGCTATACGTGTTTGCACCATAAAAGCTCCACTATGTACCGTTCCTAGAGTTTTGTGCACCATCGGTGACGTGGTACACATGCATTGGCTAACACTCCCCATGTTCCTTTTAATGATTACCACCCCACATGAATTCCCACTAGCCCTTGGCCCCATAAAAATTGGTATTGGCTCTAACACTTTACTGAATCTGTCCCAGGCATTGTTTTGTCATGAGACTTTCCTATCACCTTGACTGGATCTGGTACTGATTGCATATGAAATTTTTTTAGAATAACTAATTTTGAATTTTCCTGGCCATCAGTTCCCAGAATTCTAGTAGCTTCTCCTCTAGAAGTCTCTTTCTCATAAGAATAATATAGCTTGATCTTGTCCCCGTAATGAGCAACAATATTCTGGATAAATCGTTCAACCTTACTATGCCATTGTAAAACACCCAATCAACTTCATATGAACCGGCCCAAGCTTTCTTCAAATTTGGTTTCTTAAGCCCCAATTTGGATTGATAGAGCAGAACCAAGTCATCCTTCTGGAACTCCCTAACTTTGATTTGTCTATCATGCCACTGTTTTTTTCTTTGCTAATCAATTTCTTGTTCCAACATAGCCCATTGCCTTAACTCATCCAACTGTGCTAATTCCTCCTCTCTATTTTTAAAATTATGTTTAAAATCCAATCCATACGTAGATACCACCATCCTAATATTGGGAATCACAAATTAAATAGGCACTACAAATTCAGTACCATATAGCATTCGAAATGGTGTTAGTCTAGTAGTAACTTTATAAGTTGTCCTGTAGGCCCATAGAGCAATCTGGAGCTTAAGATCCCATTGTTGTGGCTCCTTCTGCACAATCTTGGTAAGAATGGTGTTGATGGTTTTATTACTGCTCTCTGCTTGTCCATTGCACCTCAGATAATATGGTGTTGATTTCCAGTGCTTTACTGAGAGCATTTCCATCAGAATATCCATAGTATTGATGGTATATTCATGTACCATCATAGAGCATCTTTTCCAAAGAGAGTGCTTCAGAGTGCTTGACGAGATCTTCATCGTTAGTCCCCTTAGCATTTTGGCTAGAGTTACACTCATGGTTCATGGAACAATAATTACATGAGATAGCTACCTTTTGAGAGATTTTTGGTAGATCCTTTGGTAGAAGGCGACTCAAATAGGGCTTCAAATGATACCCGTTTACCTTCCTAGAGTTCTCTTTTCCATTAACGTCTGTAAGCTGATAGTAACTTGAGTTGAAAGCCTTTTTGACTATGTATGGCCCCTACCATCTAGTTTCAAATTTGGCATCAAAATGATTATCGAGTCGATTGTCATACCTTATCACAAGATCTCCTTCATTGATGCCTTTGTCCTTTAGTTCCTTGTCAAGATTCTGCTTTGCCTATGTAGAATTCCTCTTGTAGCACTTGTATGTTGCTTCTCTTTTCCACTCAAGATCAGCTAAGGTAAAAAGTCAATCCATCCATTCTTCTTGATCATCTTGTGCTGCTTTTTCATGAAGTCGCATTGTTGGAATGTTGAGCTTGATAGGCTGCAAAGCCTCTTGACCATAGACCAAGTGAAATGGTGTGAACTCTGTGGCTTCCCTATATGTGGTTCAATATGACCACAAGGCACCATCCAAGAAGTCATCCCATAACTTTGTTTTATTTTGCACCATCATTCTAATGATGCCTGCAATGACACCATTAGCCTTCTCCACCAAACCATTTGATTGTAGGTAGTATGGTGTGCTATGACGATGTAGAATGTGAAGCTCTTCAAAAACTTCTGCGAGTAAACCCTTCTTGAACCGTGGACCATTATCAAAAACAATATCTAGAGGTGTACCAAATCTCCAAGAAATATTAGTGATAACAAACCTACTCACCGTTTTTCCATTTACCCTGGCCACACTTTGAGCCTCTACCCACCTAGTCATTGATAGCCATTTTTCGCCTCTCTGTAATTGCCATAGTGAGTTAACCCACCCTACCAAAATCATCCAAACACTGTGGCTATCCCTACCATTTCACTATATATAGGTGTGTGTGTGAGTTAGGGGACTTTTCCCATATCTTCTTAAAAACCCTTAATTAGCTAGTCACTGGGCTAGTTAAGCCAAAAAAACAAAAAATATAAGTATATTATGGCCCATTTGTGTGTAAATATTTCATTGTATATAGGGCCTAAATAAAAGGATTTTTCATAATTATTTTGGTATTTATTTAAATATTTGTACCTATGGTGTGTTATTTATGCTATGTACATTGACTCAACATTACCATATTTTTTCTTACCATTTTGTGTACTCTTTATTCCGTATAAAAATAATTTCATGCAAGCTTCTCTTTTTTTTGGTGTAACTCCATCCCAACAAAAATCCAAAAAAAACTAGTTCTATTTATGTGTATATTTTTTCACTATTGTGATTTTTTCCTTCCTACATCTATTCTCTATTACTCTCATAAATTAGACCACCAAAAATATTCATCTTTTTATGGTAGACTTATAATGAGAGAGATTTATTTTGACCCTTTTATATTTTTTCCACCTATATTATTTATATTTGACATATACATATTTTTTTAGACCCCTCAATATTTGATATTCTTAGTTGTACTATTCACTTATACCATGATCTCAACAATATCTTCAATGATAGACCTACCAAATAAAATCAAGGGTATATGGCATGCATGCATGCACCATGGGGAGCTCACTCTTGGGGGTATTCAAAAGAATCATCCAAAGAAGGACCTCACAAGGACTTTGTGCGGTGGAAAAAACAGTCGGTTTTGCTGAATTTTGTAAGATGATACAAACAAAAGTTGTAGCTCGTGAGCTGAATTTTTACCTCAAATTTTTTCATATTTTTTTGAGCTACGAGCTATGAGCTATGACTTTATTAGTGGACCCCAGTTTGCCCATGCTATGCAGCCACACTCCCTCTTCCACTTTATCATTTTCCTCTTTCACACACACTTCTCCACTCATCATCCCTACCTCTCTCACCACTCCTCTTTCCACCCTACTCAACTTCTTCTCAACCCTGAAGAATAAGAGGAACCATGGTGAACTCATGTCTCCTATACACACTTCCATTCCAAAATTGACCACCTAGTCTCATTTTTTCTCATCCATATTACCCATATCTATCAAAAAACCACAAAATTCAGCCTCTTCTCTTGAAAGACAACATCATGGTGATTGATTACTCATGTTCACTTACCTTGGCTCCCAAGAATGGTCAAGCATTCTTTGGAAAGTCAATTAGGGTGTTCATTGATGATTTCTGTATTTATAGCTCAAAATCATTGCATCTACAAAGGGTAGAAGAAGGTTTAAAGAAGCTCTACGACATGGGAGGTCAACTCAACCTTGACAGGTATCACAGAGGTGAGGATGAAGTGATCTTGCTTGGTCACAAGGTTTTCTATAAAGGCATTGAGGTGGATCCTTCAAAGGCAAAGGCTCTTATTGAGCTCCCATCACCCAAGAATCTCAAAGAGGTCATCGCATTCATGCAAAAGGTGAAGTATATTTCACGCTTTATTCACTTAGCTTCGGAGTTGCTTCATCCTTTGCAAAAGTTAACACAACAAGTAGAATTTTCATGGTCTGATGATCTTGAAGAGTATTTTTTTAATATTAAAGTCATTTTGTCAGAGGTATCAACACTCATGCCTCCTTGTTGGGGGTACACATTCATTGTTAGCTCTAGTGTTGGGAAGGAAACAATTGGTGCAGTTTTACTACAAGAAGATCCCCACAGTACCAAGATGCGACCCATCTACTTTGCTAGTACGGTCATGAATGCTTTGGAGAGAGGCTACACAAAGGCAGAACTCATGATGCTTTCTCTCATGTTTGCAGTGAGAAAGTTTAGATCCTACTTGCTACCAAAACCTTTTTTAATTCTCACTACTGCAGAAAATTTGTTCCCTTGGGTGTCATCTCAAATGAATCTTAGTACTAGGATCTCAAAGTGGATTATGGAATTGCAAGAGTTCCAATACTCTTTCAAGGTAGAAGATAGTGTGCGTGCACAATTGGCAGGGATCCTTACTTATAGGGTACATGAGAAGGAGATTAAGGTGCCTGAAGGAAATACCCTACCATTGTCACCACCAAAAAATATTCCTAATGCTTTTACCTTGTTCTTTGATGGAGCTTTTCGACGAGCCACAGGAAAAGCCGGGGGAGGGCTAGTGTTGCTCAACCCAAGTGGGGAGGTGGTCATGAAAGAGAAGGTCAATCTACCAGGTTCAACTAGCAACAATGAAGCAGAATACCACACACTAATTCATAGTTTGAAGATGTGCATTGGCCAAGGGATACAACGTCTCATGGTAAAAAGGGATGCACTTCTCATTGTCAAGCAAATTTTAGGCATTTGAGCATTCAAGAATGAAAGCTTAAGGACAAAAGTTCATGCCATTCGTAGGATTTTTAATCACTTTGAAGAAGTGCAACTATATCATATTCCTAGGAAACAAAATGAAGATGCCGATTTACTTGCACAACAAGCAGTTACATGTGCTGAGAAAGAAGTGCAGGTCATCATGGTAGCAGCAACTGTCAAGCAACCGAGATACCAGGTATTGGAGTCATTAACTCCCATTATTAGCTACATTTTGGAGGGCGAGTTTCCACAATACTTCACGAAGGCTCAGAAGAGGAGAATCATGAAAAAGGCAAGCGCGTATCTGTTTCTAGAAGGATCCCTCTCTCAAAGAGGGAAGGATCAAGTGTGCAGAAGAGTACTAACTATCAAGGAAATTCCAGCCATTCTAAAAGGTTTGCATGAAGAGGCATGTGGTGGTCATTTTGCCCAAGAGTTAACTGCGAAGAAGATTTTGCTTGCGGGGTATGTTTGGCCAAGTCTGCACGTGGATGTCCAATATTGGTGTAAAAGTTGTCACAATTGTCAGGTAAATGGGAATAGAAGATTGGTTTATGGTCCAAGGAAAATTGTGCTTGCAAATGGACCCTTTGAAAAGTGGGGCATTGATGCTATGGGTCCTCTCCCTAGGACAAAAAATGGTAAACTCTACATTCTAGTGGCTGTAGACTATATGACTAGGTGGGTGGAAGCACAAAGTGTGGCAAAGGTAAATGAGAGGACAGTGAGAAAATTTGTCTACACTCACATTTGTTGTAGATTTGGCACACCTTTGGAGATTGTTTCTGATAATGGTCCAGGGTTTAGAAAGGGCTTGCTCACAGAAGTTTGTGAAGAAGTTCACATTCTACATTGTCATAGGACACCCTACTATCCCCAATCAAATGGTTTGGTAGAAAAAGCTAATGGTGTCATTGCATGCATCATTAGATATATGGTGAAAAA
Source organism: Adiantum capillus-veneris (assembly GCF_014529385.1). Taxonomy (NCBI): domain Eukaryota; kingdom Viridiplantae; phylum Streptophyta; class Polypodiopsida; order Polypodiales; family Pteridaceae; genus Adiantum; species Adiantum capillus-veneris. The sequence continues at coordinate 47,902,818 of NC_140944.1, read as the reverse complement.
CAAGACAAAGTTGTGGGATGACTTCTTGGATGGTGCCTTGTGGGCGTATCGAACCACATATAGGGAAGCCACGGAGTTCACACCATTTCACTTGGTCTATGGTCAAGAGGCTTTACAACCAATTGAGCTCAACATTCCAACAATGCGACTTCATGGCAAAGCAACACAAGATGATCAAGAAGCATGGATGGATCGACTTCTTACCTTAGCTGAGCTTGAGTGGAAAAGAGAAGCAGCATACGAGTGCTACAAGAGGAAAGACACACAGACGAAGGAAAAGCTTGACAAGAAACTGAAGGACAAAGGCATCAATGAAGGAGATCTTGTGCTAAGGTATGACAATCGACTCGATAATCGTTTTGATGCCAAGTTTGAAACTAGATGGCATGGGCCATATATAGTTAAGAAGGCTTTCAATTCAAGTTACTATCAACTTATGGACTTGAATGGGAAAGAGCACTCTAGGAAGGTAAATGGTTATCGCTTGAAGCCCTATTTGAGTTGCCTTCTACCAAAGGATCTACCAAAGATCTGTCAAAGGGCAGCTGTCTCATGTAGGTATTGTTCCGTGAAGCATGAGTGTAACTCAAACCAAAATTATGAGGTTCCAAACAATGAAGATCTCGTCAAGGACTCTGAAGCACTCTCTTTGGAAAAGATGCTCTATGATGGTACATGAATATATCACAATCCTGGGGAAGGGCTAATGATAGCCGTTTTTCAGCTCTCTGTAATTGCCATAGTGAGTTAACCCACCCTACCAAAATCATCCAAACACTGTGGCTATCCCTACCATTTCACTATATATAGGTGTGTGTGAGTCAGGGGACTTTTCCCATATCTTCTTAAAAACCCTTAATTAGCTAGTCACTGGGCTAGTTAAGCCAAAAAAACAAAAAATATAAGTATATTATGGCCCATTTGTGTGTAAATATTTCATTGTATATAGGGCCTAAATAAAAGGATTTTTCATAATTATTTTGGTATTTATTTAAATATTTGTACCTATGGTGTGTTATTTATGCTATGTACATTGACTCAACATTACCATATTTTTTCTTACCATTTTGCGTACTCTTTATTCCATATAAAAATAATTTCATGCAAGCTTCTCTTTTTTTTTGGTGTAACTCCATCCCAACAAAAATCCAAAAAAAACTAGTTCTATTTATGTGTATATTTTTTCACTATTGTGATTTTTTCCTTCCTACATCTATTCTCTATTACTCTCATAAATTAGACCACCAAAAATATTCATCTTTTTATGGTAGACTTATAATGAGAGAGATTTATTTTGACCCTTTTATATTTTTTCCACCTATATTATTTATATTTGACATATACATATTTTTTTAGACCCCTCAATATTTGATATTCTTAGTTGTACTATTCACTTATACCATGATCTCAACAATATCTTCAATGATAGACCTACCAAATAAAATCAAGGGTATGTGGCATGCATGCATGCACCATGGGGAGCTCACTCTTGGGGGTATTCAAAAGAATCATCCAAAGAAGGACCTCACAAGGACTTTGTGGAGTTGAAAAAACGTGATACAAACAAAAGTAGTAGATTGTGAGCTGAACTTTTACCTTAAATTTTTTCATATTTTTTTGAGCTACGAACTGTGAGCTACGATTTATTTGGTGGACCCTAGTTTGCCCATGCTATGCAGCTACACTCCCTCTTCCACTTTATCATTTTCCTCTTTCACACACACTTCTCTACTCATAATCCCTACCTCTCTCACCACTCCTCTCTGCACCCTTCTCACCTTGTTCTCAACCTTGAAGAATAAGAGGAACCATGGTGAACTCATGTCTCCTATATACACTTCCATTCCAAAATTGACCACCTAGTCTCATTGTTCCTCATCCATATTACCCATATCTATCAAAAAACCACAAAATTCAGCCTCTTCTATTGAAAGATAGCATCATGGTGGCTGATTACTCATGTTCACTTACCTTGGCTCCCAAGGAAGGTCAAGAATGGAGAAAAAACGTACTATCAAAGCTAGTGGACCATCAACAAGCGTCAAAATTGACCCTACTCAAGACACTTGGAGCATCAACATTGTAAGAAATCCATAATTTCTTACCTATTAAGAGTTTTTTCTTCCTTATTTGTACCCTACATGGATACTTCCATTGTAAATATCCAATTCTATTTGTAAATCAATAAAAATACTAACTCTACTAATTTACTAACACTAACCTACTATGAAAAGTCCTATCACCTCCACTTCTTTCCTCTCTCTTCTTCATCTATCCACACAAACTTCTTGATAATTCCAAGAAAAAGAAATTAGATAAGTGCTGAAAATCTAACCCAACCATGGTTAGAGGAGTAACCCTAGCCCCCAAAATTGCTATAAAAGGAAGGTGTAGCTAGCACAAAAGGGGGGGAGCCATAAGCAAGAGCACTATGCTATAGATTGAGAAGCCAAGCTCAACCTCTCTAAAGGAGCTCTTGAGTGGAAGCTCATTGTCTTATGCATATTCATGTGCTGTATTAGAGGTGATTAGCAAGGGAACTCTATGCCATTGTAAGAGAGAGTGATCATTCAATTGAGAGTAGGAAATCTATCATTTCTCCTACTAGTGTAATCCCAACATTTGCTGAATCAAGGAGGGTGGATTTGGAGTAAGCTTGGATACTTTGTCTCTCTTCCAACGTGAAGTAATGGACAACAATGATGTGTAAGTGTCTTGGTGTTTTTTTAATTTCTTGATAGCTATACATTCCACATACTGTAAGAGGACAATAGGGTGGAGAGTACTCCCCTGACCTTAAGACAGTGATTGGGGTGGATTTTATTATGATGTGTTGTGGTGTAATTTACTCAAGCTATGTTGAACAAATAATAATCTCACTTTGATTGGTCGTGACAGATTTGTAAGAAGGTATTAATGCAACAAGCATCCCCTCCCCCTTCTCTCTCTTTCTTACATATATAATTGTGTTTGCTTGATCACTACCGATACATTTCAAAGCAGCCCAAGCATTATCTCTCTCTCTCTCTCTCTCTCTCTCTCTCTCTCTCTCTCTCTCTCTGTCTCTCTCTACGCGTCCTAGTTTGTATCCAAAACTAGGTGGTGCCCCAAATTTGTGTAGGGTTAGGTAACGGGTTTGTGTGTGTGTGTTTGTTGTTTTTCCAACCCCAACCCAATTGAGCAGCACGGGAGCCTAGAAGGGTGCTAAGAGGCCACTCTTCTTGTTGCCCGTCCCGGACCGCCTCAAATTGGTGCCCCCACTGAGGACCGAGTGGTTTTGTTAGCAAACACAAGGTAAGTCTTCAAAAACTAGTTGTGTTTACGTGAACAATCCACCACCTCCTAATCCTTCTCATGCAATTCAATTTCATCAGTTTCATTGGGTGCAAAGGATTAGGATAAATGTTCGCATTGATAGAAAAATATTTTTTCAAAAACGTATTGTATTTCTCTTTGGTGCTGAAACATTAAGAGATATTCTACAATCTCCAAATCCTATTATACTCCCAGTTGTAGACTATAATGTCTCTTTTAATGTACATATGTTTATCTTGTTTTAGCTATGTTAATGAATCAAGAGGACTTGTATCGTACATTCATTCCCTTGGCTAGACAAGATGTCATGTAATAGTTGGCACAAAGTTAAAATTTCAATGTGTTTTCTGTCGTATGTTTGAACCTAGGCAAGTAGCGGCTATCAATGCCTCAGTCAATCCGTTCATTTTGCCATTGATTCGCTACGATCTAAGCTTTGACGTTTACATTTTCATTCTACTTTGAAATTTGATTTTGCAAAACAAAAAATGAAAAAAGAAAAAATAAATTTTTGAGTAAAACCAGCAACATGGATACAACTAGGCAAATGAATGGCTACCCCTTGTTCTTTGGAGAGCTTGGGGAGGATGCAGAATTATTCTTAACAAATTTTAAAATGTATTGCCGTATCAAGAGGATAGTAATTGATGAGGAACGTGTAGAAATTTTTGAGGTAGTCCTTCGGAAAGATGCTAGCACTTGGTTTGACTCTTTGCCTGAGGAAGTTAAGGGGAATTACACAGAAGTTTTGAATCGTTTCAAGATATACTTCTTTGATCCCCAAAACACTCAAAAACTATGGCAAGACATTATTTCTCATAAGAAAAAAGACTTAGATGACTATTACTTGTACAAGCAAGAGTTTCTACGTCTTTGGGCTCTATGGATACGAAATGTTGCTAACCCTGGTGATGGTGTAGAATTTCTAAAAAAGGAGAGGTTCATATCCGGACTCTTTCTTGACCTTAAGGTAAAAGTTGAGTCCGGTGCACCTGCTACCTTTGATGCAGCTGAAACTAGGGCTACTGAAAAATATAGGAAACTCAAGTGCTTAAGGGGGGAGGTTCCAATAGAAGGTCTTAGACCCAAAGGTAAGTCACAAGCATCAACATCTAGGGAGCTTCCTGAGGTAGCGGCGAAAGTGATTGAGAAGTTAAATGAATCTTTAAGCAGTTTGTCAATTCACCTTGCACAAGCTGTAGGTCCAAAGGGACAAGCAAAGAAGTCTAAAGAGCGAGATCCACGACCTAGGAGAGTCTTGCAATGTTGGAATTGCGGAGAGTCTGGCCATGGGATGTATAATTGTCCTTGGCCCCATGGGAGCCAGGGAGACCTAACTTGAATTACCCAGTGATGAATGCGGGTGAAGGAACTAGTCAACAACCAAGGCTTCTACAAAGACCAAATGGACCAAGACCACCTCCACAAGGGGTAGAAGGAGTTTCACCTTTGCCAGATCCAAATGTGCATGTGGTAGAGGTGACAAATTCAAATGAGGTTGACATGGAAGCAAATGGCATTAAGCGTGGCCGAGGGAAGGGTAAAGAGAAAGAAGGTATCACATCACAGAGTGACCATGGACAAGGCAACAAGGAAAAGGAGACCAAGGAAGCTAAGAGGACTCGACGTCGTATCAATATCCAAGACTTCCCTCTTGGACATGGTATGGCTCCATACAAATTGTTGGAGGATATGAGAGGTAAGGGTCCTGATATCTCATGGCCTAAGTTTCTTGCATTATTCCCACAAGTTAGGAGGGATTTAACAAAGGCAGTTAGCACTAGGAGAAAGGTAAAAGAGAGTGTTCCTGTTGTAAAAATTGCACATGCTGAAATGAAGGAGGATATTACACCTGTGCTAGATTGTTACATCAAAGGAAGATTGGTTAGGAAAGGTCTAGTAGATGGGGGTGCACAAATTTGCATCATGGCAGAGGGACTCATGCAAAGACTAGGCATGCACATCCATGAGACACCTGAAATTAAAGTCAAGATGGCAAACAATAGCAAGGCTAGGTGCGTAGGCATTTGTAAAAATGTCTTTGTGAGGCCTTTGGCATTAAGAAGGCGGTGGATTTTTATTTATGTCTACCAAAGGAAATGGTTACCCATTTATCCTAGGGAGACCATGGCTAATGAAAATGCGAGCTTTGCAGAATTGGGAGAGTGGAAAGATAATTTGCAGGAATGACAATCATAAGAAGGTTGTCTTTGACATGAAGGAGCAACGCCAAGAGGAGCCCCATGAAGAATCATCTCAAAGTGATACGGAGGAAGGATGGATTGATAGCACTTCAGAAGGAGAAAGTAGCGGCAGCATTACTGAAGAAGAGTCTTCCATCAAAGTCATGGGGGTAAGTTTTAATCCAAACAACCAAGAGACCTCTTGCCCAGGTTTGGAAGAGGTAGGTTCCCAAGAGAACCAAAATGTGCAAGATGAAGGAATGTTAGAAGGTATGTTGTCTACAATACTTACAAAGGATGAAAGAGAGGAGCTCAAAGGTGTGTTAAGGAAATTTCCTAGGCTTTTTGCTAAAGACTACACCGATGTGCATGGAGTAGATGCTGTTCAACACAAAATTGAGTTGAAGCCAGAGGCCACACCTAAGGCTCGGAAGCTACGAAGGCTAGGAGTCATTAAGGAGCAGGCTCTACTCAAGGAGGTAAGAAAGCTTCTAGTAACAGGTTTCATTTATCCATTGGAGAATTCAGAGTGGGTCTCTCGCGTTGTTGTCACTCCTAAGAAAAACGGCAAGTGGAGGGTGTGTGTGGATTATCGTCCACTCAATGGGGCAACAAAAAGAGATGACTTTCCCCTCCCATTTCAAGATGAGATACTAACTGAGGTAGCTGGTTATGAGAAGTACACTGTGTGTGATGGCTACCCGGGTTGCTTTCAAATAGGTATCTCATTGGAAGATCAGTTGAAAACAACCTTCATCACTCCTTGGGGTTGTTATGCTTTTAGAGTCATGCCATTTGGTTTGACAAATGCTCCTGCAACATTCCAACGTTTCATGAACACGGTGTTTCAAGCATTCTTTGTAAAGTCAATTAGTGTGTTCATTGATGATTTCTGCATTTATAGCTCAAAATCATTGCATCTACAAAGGGTAGAAGAAGGTTTAAAGAAGCTTTACGACATGGGAGGTCAACTCAACCCTAACAAGTGTCACATAGGTGAGGATGAAGTGATCTTGCTTGGTCACAAGGTTTCCTATAAAGGCATTGAGGTGGATCCTTCAAAGGCAAAGGCTCTTATTGAGCTCCCATCACCCAAGAATCTCAAAGAGGTCATGTCATTCATGCAAAAGGTGAAGTATATTTCACGATTTATTCACTTAGCTTCGGAGTTGCTTCATCCTTTGCAAAAGTTGACACAACAAGTAGAATTTTGATGGTCTGATGATCTTGAAGAGTATTTTTTAATATTAAAGTCAATTTGTCAGAGCTACCAACACTCATGCCTCCTTGTTGGGGGTACACATTCTTTGTTAGCTCTAGTGTTGGGAAGGAAACAATTGGTGCAGTTTTACTACAACAAGATCCCCATAGTACCAGGATGTGACCCATCAAGTAGGGTCTTGAATGATTTGGAGAGAGGCTACACGAAGGCAGAACTCATGATGCTTTCTCTCATGTTTGCAGTGAGAAAGTTTAGATCCTACTTGCTACCAAAACCTTTTGTAATTCTCACTTCTGCAGAAAATTTGTTCCCTTGGGTGTCATCTCAAATGAATCTTAGTACTAGAATCTCAAAGTGGATTATGGAATTTCAAGAGTTCCAATAATCTTTCAAGGTAGAAGATAGTGTGCGTGCACAATTGGCAGGGATCCTTACTTATAGGGTACATGAGAAGGAGATTAAGGTGCCTGAAGTAAAGACACTACCATTGCCACCACCAAAAAATATTCCTAATGCTTTTACCTTGTTCTTTGATGGAGCTTTTCGACGAGCCATAGGAAAAGCAGGGGGATGGCTAGTGTTGCTCAACCCAAGTGGGGAGGTGGTCATGAAAGAGAAGGTCAATCTACCAAGTTCAACTAGCAACAATGAAGCAGAATACGACACACTACTTCATGGTTTGAAGATGTGCATTGGCCAAGGGATACAATGTCTCATGGTAAAAAGGGATGCACTTCTCATTGTGAAGCAAATTTTAGGCATTTGGGCATGCAAGAATGAAAGCTTAAGGACAAAAGTTCATGCCATTCGTAGGATGTTTAATCAGTTTGAAGAAGTGCAACTATATCATATTCCTAGGAAACAAAATGAAGATGCCGATTTACTTGCACAACAAGTAGTTACATGTGTTGAGAAAGAAGTGCAGGTCATCATGGTGGAAGTAACTGTCAAGCAACCGAAATACCACGGATTGGAGTCATTGACTCCCATTATTAGCTACATTTTTGAGGGTGAGTTTCCACAATACTTCACAAAGGCTCAGAAGAGGAGACTCATGGAAAAGGCAAGCGCGTATCTGATGCACGGTTTTTAGGACCAATTCGGAAGATACAATAAAGGCACAGTCAGTTGTTGGGGAGATGAGGATACTCTAGTCCAAGGGATCTCGAAAGAGAAGAAAAATCTACTTCACAAGCACCAAAGAGTAAAAAGTGCCATGGACAGAAGATACGTGGGAACGAGCTCTTATGCATGCCTACAACCTATATCTTACAGAATAGCCCATTCTAGGTGTGAATTTCTAGTGAAATTTACACGAGGATGTTCGTGTGGACTCACAGCACAGCATACTCCGTTTTCACTTTTTTACCGAAAGTAAATATTTTTTACCACAGTAAATATTTTTCACCTACATGGTAAATACAAATCACTTTTTACCTACAGTAACTTTTTTTACCCATGGTAAATATTTTTTACTGCACCATAAGTATTTGGCAGGTAATAGTTCACTATTACTAGAAGCAGTGATTGGGCATCAACAATGCAGTTATAGGAGGAGAAAAGGGGAAAATCTTATGGTAAAGGTGAGTCAACAGGGATAAATACTTTTGAGTTGAAAAGAGACATGCTGATTTTTTCAAAGAACACATGTCAAAAGAAGCCATGGTTGAGGATTTTTTGAGAATTTGATATTCAGGAGGACCCAGCAGGTCCCCCCCCTGACATGTGCAGAACCTCCAATTTCAACAGCCACCTTACCTGCTCTTAAATGCTGGTCAAGGCCTTATCCCCATGTGTCACAATAAAAAAAATCAGCATTTATCCTCCCCTCTCACATCACTCTAGAGAATATCTTGATGGTGACATATCGGGTGACCTCAATCTGTTGACCACCCTAAGCAAAAAGTAACCCCAATCAGCGGATTTAAGCATGTTTATCCCTAATCCTAAACCCTCTCAGAAACCTATATAAGGAGGCATTCTCTCACTCAAAACACAACACTTCACCCACTTCACCAAGAAACGAAGCTATGACGACGTTGCTCACAACGAGGAGCTATGGGTGGAGCTCTACTCTCTCTCCCTCTCTCTCTCTCCCTCTAGTATGCTACATTACTAGCCCTAAAACCTAAATAAAGAGCCTTCTCTCATGCTCCATGGCCACCATCCTCGCCATCATTCTCTAAGGTATTGATGTGTTGCTAGTAGGATGATACCTACTTGCTGGGTTGATTGTTTTTGACAAGGGATTATGCCATCCTTTGCTTGCTTCTCTTTATCCTTGTTATGTATGATCAGATGCCGTTGTATTGTTAAGATGATGTCTTGTGTATATATATGCTACATAAGGTCCCTAAGCTTCGTTTCTATGTGTTTTGCCATATGTTTTGATGCCATCATAATGCCAGAAGTCTCACTTGCCTATGTGCACTATGTGTGAGGTCCCTAAACCTCTTAATTTAGGGTGGTGCCCCCTTTGTTTTGTTCTTTGCTTGTTTGCATGAGGCGTGGTTTGTGGAGTGTGCACGAGTACAGAGGCCACCCGATTGCACTGCTCTTTTTTCCGCTATCATTTTGGTGCCCCCACTGAAGAGGGCTACACAGACCTTCAGTCCACAAGCAATGAAGATGTGCAATCTACAACATGGACGAATGGCGTGAGGAGTTTCAAACTGGAGAACAGAAGAGGAGGAAGCTTTAGAGGCCTTAAAAGCTTTCATCGAGGTCTTGTTACCAGGTTGCAGTGTCATTGAAATTCAAGAAGTAAGTTCTTCTACATGCCTTGTTCGTGATCGTCGCCAACGAAGGAGAGTGAGAAGAAGAGCTTGATATACCTCTCCTCTCAACCTATAAGTGCTCTAGAAACCTCCAACGCACACGAGCTTGAAATATTCTACATCAACATACACGAAGGTACTGTGACACACATTAAGGGAAGAGAAAGCATCATGAGACCTCTCTTTCCTCAGAAGCCGACTAAGAGGAGGAAGATCACCTCTACACCTAAGTGGCCCAAGGCCGCAGCGCGTGCTCAAGCGTAAGGTAACATTTGGCTTAATCTCATTAATAAGGAATTACATGACCACTACAAGCAAGAAAAAGGCTAGTGAGCAACCAACTTCAACCTTCAACTTGCAACCACGACTCTCACCCCTAAATCCTCCTGAAGCAAAGAGGCGAAGGATTGCCTACAAGATTGCCGCCCGTCTGCGAGTGCTCCCAGTGCACTTTGTGAATTCAAACACCACCAATCCCAAGCCAACCTCCTGTCCGCGTGAAGATCACTTTGGATATTGTCCAAAGTTCTTTGGAGACTGGGTGAAAAGCCTCCCTACCCTACCTTTGCTGCTATTTTTCAAGAAGTTATCTCAATCTAAGGAAACTGTCTTAGTTGATGATGTGCTGCACATTAATGGTGTCACTTTCATTCGTCATGCTGATTATGGTAATAGCATCCAATTGTTTCTTGCTAAAAGGCTCAGCATTGTACAAAGTGTTTCCATCACGCCTTACGTCTTCACAGATGCATCAGGAAGAGTCGAAGTGATCCGAGGTGCTGACCTTCTGTGGCTGATCAGGCTCATTGATCCCAAGGTGGTGCAACTAAGCTTGGCTCTTGTGTGTAAGTATGGATGCCAATAATAAGAATGATGATCCCTGCATGTTTCCTTTCCATTTTGTGCATCATATCCGTGTGAATATTTGTATTGATAGAAAAATCTTTTATCAGCAAAGAATAGCCCTGTTGTTTGGAGCCGAGAGACTTGGGGAAATCTTGTGCTCTCCTCATCCTGTCATTCTACCCTTACTAGACTATTACCATTCCTTTGATGTGTCGATCTTCATCCTATTTTGAGCTAAGTTGTGCTAAAGCTCCAAATTGTAATTACCATACTCTATTTTAAAATAAATTGGAGCTGTTTGTGTAATTGTTTACTCTCTCACTTATGGCCTTCCCTAATTTTTATGGTAAGCCTGGGGAGGTTGCTCCAGACTTTTTGGATGATTTGGAAATGGCCTTTCTGGTATCGGGAAGGGATGACGAAGCTACTAAGTTAAGGGCCTTTCCTTTGGTATTGAGGGAAGGTGCAAAATTATGGTATCAAACTTTGGCGCCTGAAGAAAGAAGAGACTGGGAGTCCTTAAAGATGGCCTTCATCAAAGAATTTCGTAGCCATGAGCCTCCAGAGGAGACATGGAGACAACTCTTAGAGCTACGCCAAACATCACCCAATGACTATAGAAGCTATGAAGGAAATTTTTCCAACCTGTGGGAGAAATGGTGTGCATCACTAGGTGAAGGAGAAAGGGCGCCAGAATGCCTAAAGAAGGATTGTTTCCTGGCTGGGCTTTACCCCATCCTTCGAGAAAAGGTAAAAGGTAAATTCCCAGATACCTTTGATAAAGCTATGACTTATGCAAGGGAGAAGGATAGGAAGTTAAAATTCCAAGCTCAACTACAAGGGGGAATGGAGCCTCCACCGCTAGATCAACCTACGGCAAGGATAGTAGCAGGGACAGGAGCAACAGACCAAGAGTCCTCTCAACAAGAATTACTTCAACAAATCACCAATCAACTAGAGAGCCTGTCCATCAATCTGGTTCAAGGTGTAAGGGCTCCCTGTTGAGATGTAGAGAGAAAGAGAGAGAGAGACGAGACAAGAGACACACCATATACGCTCCCAAAGACTGATTCATATTGAGGACAAGATACAAATATATAGGTGAGACCAAGTTGAGTAGAGTGAGCCATATATAGCTCCAACACCCCCACTCAAACAAAGGTCTCTAGCTTTGGATGAAAAAACCCTTGGGGAGTTCAAGGGAAAAACCCAAGCCCCTATACAATGTGAAAATATGAACCAGCGATGATGATGTGAAAGTGAATTGTGCATCTATGTACAAATATTCAAGTGACTTAGAGATCACAATGTGAAAATGTGGAGTGTGCATAGTGCATGGTACCTAAAATATTACAATGTCATATCTACAAAGCTATTACAATAGCAAAGAAGATAATCTAAAAAGAGTGAGGTCAAAGCAACTCCAAGCTCCGAGCGCAAGAGGATGAAACGTGACTCGTTGAGGCCTTTGGTCAAAATGTCTGCAATCATCTGGTCACTTGGACAGTGTTCAACCATAATGGTTCCTTTGCGTACTTCATACCTGACATAATGATAATGGACAGCAATGTGCTTTGACTTATTATGTTGAACATAGTCTTTTGCAAGACTAATAGCACTTTGGTTGTCACACCGCAAGGGTGTGCTAGAAAGAGGAGAGTGACCAATATCAACCAGCATTTGTCGAAGCCAAAGCAACTCACGAGCTGCAAGTGATGCCGCAACATATTCTGACTCAGTCGTAGAAACTGCAACACAACGTTGTTTCTTGCTAGTCCAAGAAACAAGACAACCATTTATAAAGAAGCAATTTCCACTAGTAGATCGCATAGATAAATGTGAGCTTGCCCAGTCTACATCTGTGTAACCCAAAAGAGAAAGAGATTGCATATAATCTGATGTGAGTTGTCGTCGATAGACTAAACCAAAATCTGTAGTGCCTTTCAAGTATTTCAACACACGCTTTGCAGCAGACCAATGCTTAAGAGAAGGACATGCAAGATGTTGTCCAAGATAATTAGCAGCAAATAGAATATCAGGACGAGTGTTCATGCCAACAAACTGAAGACATCCAATCAAGTTAGCATAAGGTTGATTTGTGACAAGTTGACCGCCATTGTCAGAAGTGTTCTTCGTAGAGCTTGCAAGACAAGGTGTGTTGGCTGAATGTGCAGATTCCATACCAAATTTTTGAATAGTATCTGCAATAAACTTTGACTGTCGAAGGAATAAAATACCTTTTGTACGGTTCCGTTGGATTTGAATGCCAAGACACGAGTGAATCTCTCCAAGATCCACCATATCAAATGCAAAAGACAGTAACGATCATGCGCCGATTCAATTCATGGTGACAAAACAGTATGTGTATGCTATTTGCATGTAAGATTCAAAAATTGCTACAAATTTTATTTTTGAGCATAGATTCTTGTTAATTGTGGTTGTTTTGTGTTAAGAAGAATATGATTAGTGTTTTGTGTGATGTTTATTGCTAATTAATCTAATCGTTGATTACGTTTTCTTGTTGATGACACCCTGAACTTCATCTCAATTTTTCTTGCTATTCTGCTCAAAATTTGGAGAAACGGGAAAAGCGCAATGGCTCTTTTTATCCAAAACTTGTTCGTCTCCTCGAGCTCTTCGATTTGAGTTCTAGGTTTGCGTCAATCGGAGTTCACAGCAGAAAGTTATGCTGTTTTTACTGCAATTGAGCTTGACACAGCTTTCTTCGTCCTACTTCTTCGTGAAGCGTCCGCGATCGTTTTTCTTATTTTGGCGCTAAATTTTTCGAGAAGATTTAGCTTTTTGCTATTCATATTGTGGCCGTCAATCTTGCGTCTCACGCCACTCTATTTTGAGGACTCTTTTATTATTAACGTCTCCTTTACCCTGCCCTTTTTTGGGTGACGTCTCTCACACCTTTGGAAGTTCCTTGAGCATCCTTCTTATGTTTATCGTTGACAGAACGCAGTCCTCATATCTCTCTCATTCTCAATTGCGGCCTTCACCATATATGGTGTGCAAATTCTGCGATCTTATCTTATACGTCTTCTCGCAACAAGATATGGCTATGAATATTCTCGTCAACGGCTTTCCTTCTGGCCAGCGTTCTGTTCCTCCTTTCCAAGGTCAAGGTTTTCCAGGCTGGAAAGCAAAGATGTTGTTAATTTTTGAAGGCGATGAACTCTCCGATGTTGTTCTTGGAAATCGTGTTTGTCCGCCTCAGCCTGTTGATACGGATAATGATAACGTTCTTATCACTGAAGGACCTATATTTGAAGATTGGAATGTTGACTATACAGATTGGCAACGACGTGATAAAGCAGCTCGTTGGTATATTCTTTCTGCTCTGATACCATGTTGAGATGTAGAGAGAAAGAGAGAGAGAGACGAGACAAAAGACACACCATATATGCTCCCAAAGACTGATTCATATTGAGGACAAGATACAAATATATAGGTGAGACCAAGTTGAGTAGAGTGAGCCATATATAGTTCCAACACTCCCCCTCCCCAGCCAGGAAATGAACGAAATAGACAAGAAGGACAAAGGCGAGCACGTGAGTACGTTTGCTACAACTGTGGAGAGGTAGGTCAAGGCATGTATTATTGCCCCCGTCCACGACACTATCAAGGAAATGGTAATCAAAGACGGCCTCCTCGCCAGTAAGTCACTCCTCCTCGAGCTAGGCCACTAAATGGACAAAATGCACACGTGGCTCCACCAATCCAAATATTGAGAACCCCTCCTCCACCACCACAAGCAGCAGCAGAGATCCCTCCACTACCATCGAGAGGGGAGGACAGGGCTGTCTCTGTCATAAGTCTTGACAATGGTAAGGATAAAGGGAAAGAAAAAATGGAGGAAGCTGTTGCCATGCCAATAAAGAGAGTTAGGAGACAAAGAACTGATGAAATGGAAGCTTCAGAGCCGGATAAAGGGAATGAGGGTTCCTCCCAAGTGATAGGAGACAAGAAAAGGAAGAGTAGGTCAAGGAGGCACATAGGAGTAGAAGACTTTCCACTTGGGGTAGGATCCATACCTTACGACCTGGTAGTAGATGTGAGCAAGCAAGGACCAAAGATTTCATGGCAGCAACTCCTCCACCTTTCCCCAAAGATGCGTAGAACCTGGTCTAAGATGGTCAGCACTAGGAGGGCTAAGGCAAAGCAGTTGGGTCTATTAGTGCAAGAGGCATGAAGGATATCGTGCCAGTCATTGATGCAGAGATTAGGAGTCAGCGAGTCTCCAATGTGTACGTAGATGGTGGAGCCGAGATTTGTGTTATGACAGAGAAATTAATGCACAGGTTGGGTTTGGAAGTAAACGAGCAAACTTCCTTACAAGCTAAGATGGCAAATAATGTAAGGGTGGCTTGTGTGGGAAAGGTTAATGGATTGAAGGTTTCAGCTTTTGGTGTTGCAATCTCAATTGATGCTTATGTGATCCCAACTAAGGGGGAGGGCTATCCGCTAATCCTTGGAAGACCTTGGCTTATGGCTATGAAAGCTAGGCAAGATTGAGAGACAGGTTCCCTTGAGTTGCGACCAAATCATAAGGTAGGTGGCAAGCAACAAAAAATTGTGTATGACATGAAGTAGGGTAGACAACAAGACCTAGAGATGGAAACTTCTATGGATGAATGGAGCACAAGCAGCTGCTCTTCATCTGAGGATGAGTCATCTGAGGAGGATGCTAGTTCTTTGGAAGTCATGGGTATAATACTGCGAAACTCAGAAGGAGAAGGTGGTCAAGACTCTCTAAACAAGGAAGAAGCCACAGGCTTAGAGGAGATGCTAGCTAAGGACCTACTAGAAGAAGAGAGAGAACCCTATTTGCAGGTACTAAAGAAGCATGCTGGCCTCTTTATAACTGATTACGAGCACATTAAAGGAGTGACGGTAACCCAACACCATATCCAATTAAAGGAAGGTGCTGTCAACCTTGTTGGTGATGAGGTATTTGCACAGGTTGAAGCTCTAGTAGGTCATGTTTCTGAGTATAAAGAGATGGTTGTGGAGACGTTTACAGAGGGTTTGGATACAGGTTTGAAAAGTGATCAGGTTTGCTTGGCTATGCTGCAAGTGGAGGCAAATGGCAGGGTCTTGCTATGTTATGGGATGCTATGGATACATGTGTTATTGGAGGTTGCTTTACATATATTTTTGTGTCAATGGAGAGGTTTTTTTGAAGTGGACTATACCATGGAGGGTTCTGTAGCAGATGGTAGGATAGCTGCTTATGATTCAGGTTTCTCAAGTGATTGCAAGTATGCTTATAGTGGACACGAAGGATTATGGATGCAGGGTGACGAAGCTCCGTGCTATAAAGAGCTGGAAGGGTGGCCTGTCTATTGGCCTACAAGTGCAAAGGAAGGCTTGCATATACATGTTTTATAGGTTGATGGCAATGAGCAATGCTTTACTTTTGATCCAGGTGGATTCTACACCATGCATGGGGGAGCTTTGAGCTTTCCATTTGACCCTGGAGGGTGATGCAGTAGCAGATGCTTTTTTCTCTATCTTTATGCTATCTATATAGCCACTATACTATCATTTTTCTTATACAGTCTATAGCTCTATGTTATATAATTCTCTCTATACAGTTATCTTTTACCTAAATAATACTATGGTTGAGAATGAATGCTCAACGAGGGGTTGGGCAAAAAAAAAAAAAAGGAAAAAAAGAGAAGAAAAAAAGAAAAAAAGAGAATGCTACCAGTGAAAGCGGATATTGACAATGGATGGGGTATGGCTTTCAAGGGTCTAGGAGACCAGTTGTTAGTCATGGATGGATACAATTATTCATCAGAAAGGACTAAACAGGGTGCATCATCCAAGAAAGCAGTAACATGGCCAATTCAATTGGTACCAGGTGGGTAAGTATTCAAGAGAACCCTATTGTAGCACAACCTACAGCTAGAGGCATCAAATACCTCTAGCTTAAGGGGGAGGGCTATATGATGCATGGTTTTTAGGACCCCTTCAGAAGATGCAATAAAGGCACAGTCAGTTGTTGGGGAGATGAGGATACTCTAGTCCAAGGGATCTCGAAAGAGAAGAAAAATCTACTTCACAAGCACCAAAGAGTAAAAAGTGCCATGGACAGAACATACGTGGGAACGAGCTCTTATGCATGCCTACAACCTATATCTTACAGAATAGCCCATTCTAGGTGTGAATTTCTAGTGAAATTTACACGAGGATGTTCCTGTGGACTCACAGCACAGCATACTCCGTTTTCACTTTTTTACCAACAGTAAATATTTTTTACCACAGTAAATATTTTTTACCTACAATAAATATTTTTCACCTACATGGTAAATACAAATCACTTTTTACCTACAGTAACTTTTTTTACCCATGGTAAATATTTTTTACTGCACCATAAGTATTTGGTAGGTAACGGTTCACTGTTACTAGAAGCAGTGATTGGGCATCAACAATGCAGTTACAAGAGGAGAAAAGGAGAAAATCTTATGGTAAAGGTGAGTCAACAGGGATAAAGACTTTTGAGTTGAAAAGAGACATGCTGATTTTTTCAAAGAACACATGTCAAAAGAAGCCATGGTTGAGGATTTTTTGAGAATTTGATATTCAGGAGGACCCAGCAGGTCCCCCCCCTGACATGTGCAGAACCTCCAGTTTCAGCAGCCACCTTACCTGCTCTTAAATGCTGGTCAAGGCCTTATCCCCATGTGTCACAATCAGAAAAATCAACATTTATCCTCCCCTCTCACATCACTCTAGAGAATATCTTGATGGTGACATATCAGGTGACCTCAATCTGTTGACCACCCTAAGCAAAAAGTAACCCCAATCAACAGATTTAAGCATGTTTATCCCTAATCCTAAACCCTCTCAGAAACCTATATAAGGAGGCCTTCTCTCACTCAAAACACAACACTTCACCCACTTCACCAAGCAACGAAGCTATGACGACGTTGCTCACAACGAGGAGCTATGGGTGGAGCTCTACTCTCTCTCACTCTCTCTCTCTCCCTCTAGTATGCTACATTACTAGCCCTAAAACCTAAATAAGGAGCCTTCTCTCATGCTCCATGGCCACCATCCTCGCCATCATTCTCTAAGGTATTGATGTGTTGCTAGTAGGATCATACCTACTTGCTGGGTTGATTGCTTTTGACAAGGGATTATGCCATCCTTGGCTTGCTTCTCTATATCCTTGTTATGTATGATCAGATGCCATTGTATTGTTAAGCTGATGTCTTGTGTATATATATGCTACATAAGGTCCCTAAGCTTCGTTTCTATGTGTTTTGCCATATGTTTTGATGCCATCATAATGCCAGAAGTCTCGCTTGCCTATGTGCACTATGTGTGAGGTCCCTAAACCTCTTAATTTAGGGTGGTGCCCCTTTGTTTTGTTCTTTGCTTGTTTGCATGAGACGTGGGTTGTGGAGTGTGCACTAGTACAGAGGCCACCCGATTGCATTGCTCTTTTTCCCGCTATCAGTATCTCTTTCTAGAAGGATCCCTCTCTCAAATAGGGAAGGATCAAGTGTGCAGAAGACTACCAACTATCAAGGAAATTCCAGCCATTCTAAAAGGTTTGCATGGAGAGGCATGTGGTGGTCATTTTGCCCAAGAGTTAACTGTGAGGAAGATTTTTCTTGCGGGGTATGTTTGGCCAAGTGTGCATGTGGATGTCCAACATTGGTGTAAAAGTTGTAACAATTGTCATGTAAATGGGAATAGAAGATTGGTTTATGGTCCAAGGCAAATCGTGCTTGCAAATGGACCCTTTGAAAAGTGGGGCATGGATGCTATGGGTCCTCTTCCTAGGACAAAAAATGGTAAACTCTACATTCTAGTGGCTGTAGACTATATGACTAGGTGGGTGGAAGCACAAAGTGTGGCAAAGGTAAATGAGAGGACAGTGAGGAAATTTGTCTACACTCACATTTGTTGTAGATTTGGCACACCTTTGGAGATTGTTTCTGATAATGGTCCAGGGTTTAGAAAGGGCTTGCTCACAGAAGTCTGTGAAGAACTTCACATTCTACATCGTCATAGTACACCCTACTATCCCCAATCAAATGGTTTGGTAGAAAAAGCTAATGGTGTCATTGCAGGCATCATTAGAAAGATGGTGAAAAACCAGACAAAGTTGTGGGATGACTTCTTGGATGGTGCCTTGTGGGTGTATCGAACCATATATAGGGAAGCCACGGAGTTCACACCATTTCACTTGGTCTATGGTCAAGAGGCTTTACAACCAATTGAGCTCAACATTCCAACAATGCGACTTCATGGCAAAGCAACACAAGATGATCAAGAAGCATGGATGGATCGACTTCTTACCTTAGCTGAGCTTGAGTGGAAAAGAGAAGCAGCATACGAGTGCTACAAGAGGAAAGCCACACAGACGAAGGAAAAGCTTGACAAGAAACTGAAGGACAAAGGCATCAATGAAGGAGATCTTGTGCTAAGGTATGACAATCGACTCAATAATCATTTTGATGCCAAGTTTGAAACTAGATGGCATGGGCCATATAGTTAAGAAGGCTTTCAATTCAAGTTACTATCAACTTATGGACTTGAATGGGAAAGAGCACTCTAGGAAGGTAAATGGTTATCGCTTGAAGCCCTATTTGAGTTTCCTTCTACCAAAGGATCTACCAAAGATCTGTCAAAGGGCAGCTGTCTCACGTAGGTATTGTTCCGTGAAGCATGAGTGTAATTCAAAGCAAAATTTTGAGGGGCCAAACAATGAAGATCTCGTCAAGGACTCTGAAGGACTCTCTTTGGAAAAGATGCTCTATGATGGTACATGAATATACCATCATCCTGGGGAAGGGCTAATGATAGCTGTTTTTCGGCTCTCCGTAATTGCCATAGTGAGTTAACCCACCCTACCAAAATCATCCAAACACTGTGGCTATCCCTACCATTTCACTGTATATAGGTGTGTGTGAGTTAGGGGACTTTTCCCATATCTTTTTAAAAACCCTTAATTAGCTAGTCACTGGGCTAGTTAAGCCAAAAATATACAAAATATAAAAAATATAAGTATATTATGGCCCATTTGTGTGTAAATATTTCATTGTATATAGGGCCTAAATAAAAGTATTTTTCATAATTATTTTGGTATTTATTTAAATATTTCTACCTATGGTGTGTTATTTATGCTATGTACATTGACTCAACATTACCATATTTTTTCTTACCATTTTGCGTACTCTTTATTCCATATAAAAATAATTTCATGCAAGCTTCTCTTATTTTTGGTGTAACTCCATCCCAACAAAAATCCCAAAAAACTAGTTCTATTTATGTGTATATTTTTTCACTATTGTGATTTTTTCCTTCCTACATCTATTCTCTATTACTCTGATAAATTAGACCACCAAAAATATTCATCTTTTTATGGTAGACTTATAATGAGAGAGATTTATTTTGAACCCTTTATATTTTTTCCACCTATATTATTTATATTTGTCATATACATATTTTTTTAGACCCCTCAATATTTGATATTCTTAGTTGTACTATCATGATCTCAACAATATCTTCAATGATAGACCTACAAAATAAAGTCAAGGGTATGTGGAATGCATGCATGCACCATGGGGATCTCACTCTTGGAGGTATTCAAAAGAATCATCCAAAGAAGGACCTCACAAGGACTTTGTGCAGTGGAAAAAACAGTCGGTTTTGCTGAATTTTTAAAGATCACATGCTCCCCGAATTTGAAAACGTGATACAAACAAAAGTAGTAGCTCGTGAGCTGAATAAGAGGAACCATGGTGAACTCATGTCTCCTATATACACTTCCATTCCAAAATTGACCACCTAGTCTCATTTTTCCTCATCCATATTACCCATATCTAACAAAAAACCACAAAATTCAGCCTCTTCTCTTGAAAGATAGCATCATGGTGGCTGATTACTCATGTTCACTTACCTTGGTTCCCAAGGAAGGTCAAGAATGGAGAAAAAACGTACCATCAAAGTTAGTGGACCGTCAACAAGCGTCAAAATTGACCCTATAGCTACTCAAGACACTTGGAGCATCAACATTGTAAGAAATCCATAATTTCTTACCTATTAAGAGTTTTTTCTTCCTTATTTGTACCCTACATGGATACTTCCATTGTAAATATCCAATTCCATTTGTAAATCAATAAAAATACTAACTCTACTAATTTACTAACACTAACCTACTATGAAAAGTCCTATCACCTCCACTTCTTTCCTCTCTCTTCTTCATCTATCCACACAAACTTCTTGATAATTCCAAGAAAAAGAAATTAGATAAGTGCTGAAAATCTAACCCAACCATGGTTAGAGGAGTAACCCTAGCCCCCAAAATTGCTATAAAAGGAGGGTGTAGCTAGCACAAAAGGGGGGGAGCCATAAGCAAGAGCACTATGCTATAGCTTGAGAAGCCAAGCTCAACCTCTCTAAAAGGAGCTCTTGAGTGGAAGCTCATTGTCTTATGCATATGCATGTGTTTTATTAGAGGTGATTAGCAAGGGAACTCTATGCCATTGTAAGAGAGAGTGATCATTCAATTGAGCGTAGGAAATCTATCATTTCTCCTACTAGTGTAAGCCCAACATTTGCTGAATCAAGGAGGGTGGATTTGGAGTAAGCTTGGATACTTTGTCTCTCTTCCAACGTGAAGTAATGGACAACAATGATGTGTAAGTGTCTTGGTGTTTTTTTAAGTTCTTGATAGCTTGTCTCTGGGTGTTGTCATCAATTCAGCCATAAATTCCACATACTGTAAGAGGGCAACAGGGTGGAGAGGACTCCCCTGTCCTTAAGACAGTGATTGGGGTGGCTTTTCTTGTGTTGTGTTGTGGTTTAATTTACTCAATCTATGTTCAACAAATACTAATCTCACTTTGATTGGTCGTGACAGATTTGTAAGAAGGTATTAATGCAACAAGCATCCCCTCCCCCTTCTCTCTCTTTCTTACATATATAATTGTGTTTGCTTGATCACTGCCGATACATTTCAAAGCATTCCAAGAATTATCTCTCTCTCTCTCTCTAGGCGTCCTAGTTCGTATCCAAAACTAGGTGGTGTCCCAAATTTGTGTAGGGTTAGGTTGCGGGTTTGTGTGTGTGTTTGTTTTTTTTCCAACCCCAACCCAATTGAGGAGCACGGGAGCCTAGAAGGGTACTTAGAGGCCACTCTTCTGGTCGCCCGCCCCGAACCGCCTCATCATGTTGTCTACAGCCACTAGAATGTAGAGTTTACCATTCTTTGTTCTAGGCAGAGGACCCATCGCATCAATGCCCCACTTTTCAAAGGGTGAATTTGCAAGCACTATTTGCCTTAGACCATGCACAATTGTTTATTTCCATTTAACTGACAGTTGTGAAAACTTTTA
This sequence comes from Adiantum capillus-veneris, assembly GCF_014529385.1. Taxonomy (NCBI): domain Eukaryota; kingdom Viridiplantae; phylum Streptophyta; class Polypodiopsida; order Polypodiales; family Pteridaceae; genus Adiantum; species Adiantum capillus-veneris. The sequence goes on along the minus strand of NC_140944.1, from coordinate 47,881,112 downwards.
CACCAATGTTGGACATCCACATGCACGCTTGGTCAAACATACCCTGCAAGCAAAATCTTCTTCACAGTTAATTCTTGGGCAAAATGACCACCACATGCCTCTTCATGCAAACCTTTTAGAATGGCTGTAATTTCCTCTTTAGTTGGTATTCTTTTGCACACTTGATCCTTCCCTCTTTGATAGAGGGATCCTTTTAGGAAGAGATAGAAACCTGCCTTCCTCATGAGTCTCCTCTTCTGAGCTTTAGTAAAGTCTTGTGGAAACCCGTCCTCCAAAATTTAGCCAATAATTGGAGCCAGTGACTCCAACCCCTGGTATCTCAGTTGCTTGACAGCTGCTGCCACCATGATGACCTGCACTTCTTTCTCAACACATGTAACTACTTGTAGTGCAAGTAAATCAAAATCTTTATTTTGTTTCCTAGAAATATGATATAGTTGCACCTCTTCAAACTGATTAAACAACCTACAAATGACATGAACCTTTGTCTTGAGGATTTCACTCTTGCATGCCCAAATGCCTAAGATTTGCTTCACAATGAGAAGTGCATCCCCCTTTACCATGAGAAGTTGTATACCTTGAATAATTCACATCTTCAAACCATGAAGTAGTGTGTCATATTCTGCTTCATTGTTTCTAGTTGAACTAGATAGATCTACCTTCTCTTTCATGACCACCTCTCCACTTGGGTTGAACAACACTAGCCTTCTCCCTGCTTTTCCTGTGACTCGTTGAAAAGCTCCATCAAAGAACAAGGTAAAACCATTACGAATACTTTTAGGTGGTGGCAATGGTAGGGTTTTTACTTCAGGCACCTTAATGTCCTTGTCATGTACCCAATAAGTGAGAATCCCTGCCAATTGTGCACGCACACTATCTTCTACCTTGAAAGAGTATTGGAACTCTTGTAACTCTCTAATCCACTTAGAGATTCTAGTACTAATATTCATTTGAGATGACACCCAAGGGAACAAATTTTTTGCAGTGAGAATTGCAAAAGGTTTTGGTAGCAAGTAGGATCTAAACTTTCTCACCGCGAACATGAGAGAAAGCATCATGAGTTTTGCCTTCGTGTAGCCTCTCTCCAAAGCATTCATGACCCTATTATCAAAGTAGATGGGTCGCATCCTGGTACTGTGGGGATCTTGTTGTAGCAAAAAATCATCAATTTTTTGTTTCCCAACACTAGAGCTAACAAAGAATGTGTGCTCCCAACAAGGAGGCATAAGTGTTGGTAGCTTTGACAGGATGACTTTGATGTTACAACAATATTCTTCAAGCTCATCAGACCAAACAAACTCGACTTGTTGTGTCAACATTTACAAAGGGTGAAGTAACTCCGAGGCTAAGTGAATGAAGCATGACATATACTTCACCTTTTGAATGAATGAGATGACCTCCTTAAGACTCTTCGATGACGGTAACTCAATAAGAGCCTTTGACTTTGAAGGATCCATCTCAATGCCTTTGTAAGAAACTTTGTGACCAAGCAAGATCACTTCATCCTCACCTATGTGGCACTTGTCGGAGTTGAGTTGACCTCCCATGTCATAGAGCTTCTTCAAACCTTCTTCAACCCTTTGTAGATGTAATGATTTTGAGCTATACATGCAAAAATCATTAAAAAAAACCCTAATGGACTTTCAAAACAATGCTTGAAACACCATGTTCATGAAGCATTGGAAGGTTGCAGGAGCATTTGTCAGGCCAAATGGCATGACTCTAAAAGCATAACAACCCCAAGGAGTGATGAAGGTGGTTTTCAAATGATCCTCCAATGCGATACCTATTTGAAAGTAACATGAGTAGCCATCACACATAGTGTACTTCTCTTGACTGGCTACCTCATTTAGTATCTCATCCACACACACCCTTCACTTGCCATTCTTCTTGGGAGCGACAACAATGGGAGAGCCCCACTCTGAATTCTTTACTGGATAATGACACCTACTAGACTCTGCTAGAAGCTTTCTTACCTCCTTGAGTAGAGCCTGCTTCTTGATGACTCCTAGCCTTCGTAGCTTTTGAGCTTTAGGTTTGGCCTGTGGATTTAGCTCAATCTTGTGTTGAACATCATCTACTCAATGCTCGTCGGTGTAGTCTTTAGCAAAAAAATTAGGAAACTTCCTTAGCACATATTTGAACTCCTCTCTTTCATCCTTTGTAAGTGTTGTAGACAACATACCTTCTAACACTCCTTCATCTTCCACATTTTGGTTCTCTTGGGAACCTACCTCCTCCAAAACTTGACAAAAGGTTTCTTGGTTACTTGGCTTAAACCTTACACCCATGACTTCAATGGAAGACTCCTCTTCTGTAGTTCTTCCACTACCTTCTTCTTCTGAAGTTCTATCAATCAAGTCTTCCTCCATCTCACTTTGCGATGATTCTTCATGGAGATCCTCTTGACGTTGCTCCTTCATGTCAAAGACAATCTTTTTATGATTGTCAGTTCTGCAAATCAACTTTCCACTTTCCTAATCCTGCAAAGCTCGCATTTTCATTAGCCATGGTGTTCCTAGGATAAATGGATAGCCACTTCCCTTGGTCGACATAAAATAAAAATCCACCGCCTTCTTAATGGCAAAGGCCTCCACAAAGACATTTTACAAATGCCTACACACCTAACCTTGCTATTATTTGCCATTTTCACTTAGATTTTAGGTGTCTCATGGATGTGCATGCCTAGTCTTTGCATGAGTCCCTCTCATGATGCAAATTTGTGCACCCACATCCACTAGACCTTTCCTAACCAATCTTCCTTTTATGTAGCAATTTAACACAGGTATAATATCCTCATTCATTTCAGTTTGTGCAATTTTTATAATAGGCACACTCTCTTTTACCTTTTGCCTAGCTGCCTTTGTTAAATGCCTCTTAACTTGTGGACATAATGCAAGAAATTGAGGCCATGAGATATCAGAACCCTTACCTCTCATGTCTTCCAACAAGTTGTACGGAGCCAAGAGGGAGTTCTTGGAGGTTGATACGACGTCGAGTCCTCTTGGTTTCCTTGGTCTTCTTTGCCTTCTTTTCTCATCCATGGTCACTTTGTGACGTGACTCCTTCTTTCTCCTTACCTTTTCCACGGCCACGCTTAATGCCATTTTCTTCCATGTCCACCTCATTGGAATTTGTCACCTCTATTGCATGCACATTTGGGTATGGCAAAGGTGGAACTCCTTCTACTCCTCGTGGAGGTGATCTTGCCTCATTTGGCCTTTGTAGAAGCCGTGGTTGTTGACTAGCTCCTTCACCTGCATTCATCACTGGGTAATTCAAGTTAGGTATCCCTTTCTCCCCACAAGGCCAAGGACAATTATACATCCCATGTCCAGACTCTCCATAATTCCAACATTGCAAAACTCTCCTAGATCGTGGTGACTCTTTCTCTTTTGACTTGTTTGCTTGTCCCTTGGGACCTACAGTTTGTGCAAGGTGAATCGACAAGTTACTTAAGGATTCATTTAACTTTTCAATTACCTCTACTATTACCTCCGGAATGTCTCTAGATGTTGATGCTTGAAATATTCCCTTAGGTCTAGGACCCTCTATTGGAACCTCTCCTCTTAGAAACTTGAGTTTCCTATACTTCTCAACAGCCCTAGTTTCAGCTGTGTCAAAGGTAGCAGGTGTACCTGCCTCAACTTTTATCTTGAGTGTGGAAAAGAGACCAGCTATGAACCTCTCCTTCTTGAGGAACTCTACACCATCACCAGGGCTAGCAACATTTCTCATCCACACAGCCCAAAGATGTAGAAACTCTTGTTTATACATGTAGTAGTCATCTAAGTCTTTTTGTTTGTGAGAAACAATGTCTTGCCATAGCTTTTGAGTGTTTTGGGTATCAAAGAAGTATCTCTTGAAATGGTTCACAACTTCACTGTGATTCCCTTTAACTTCCTCAGGCAAAGAGTCAAACCAAGTGCTAGCATCTTTCCTTAGGACTACCTCAAACATTTCTACACGTTCTTGATCAATTACTATCCTCTTGATACGAAAAGACATCTTGCAATTTGCTAGAAATAATTTTACATCCTCTCCAAGCTCTCCAAAGAAAAGAGGATACCCAGACATTTGGCATTGGCTTTCCATTGAATTGATTTCAAAGTGACATAGGTTTTTTTTTTCTTAAAAAGATTTACGCAATAATGTTTTCTAAATTGCAATCTATTCCACAACAAAAGAAAAATATGCACATCAAATGATCTATGATAATCAACAAGAGGCGGGATGACACGGTTTGGTGATGCAAGAGTTTCTCCTACTCTTTGGGCACCAAACATGAACACCATACGTTGTTGAAAATGGATCTTTCTACTAATTGCAACGTTTATTCTAATATGTGGAGTGAAATGGAAGTGCGAAACCTCTATTCTTGGGCCATTTTCCATGGTCTATGCATGACCTAATGCTTAAAACAAAACAAAAATATAGACATCCAAACTAAGGTCGTACCTAATGAGAGGCAAAATAAAAGAATTTACTGAAGAGTTTATCTCGGTCAACCTAAGAGGCCCAGAATTCTACGAATTACTCGTTGAAACTGCAACTTAGTACTAACAATTATGTGCACCTTTTGCCTTGCAATGGGAATAAAAGGATCATACAAATTCTCGTGATTCATGCAAGCTACTTGATTATGCTAACGGTTGCACCTACACAAAACATACCCAATCCCTCCTCAGTGGGGGCACCAAAATTGAGGCGGTTCGAGGCAGACAACAAGAGAGGCAACCTCTAAACACCCTCAAGGCTCCCGTTCTGCTCAATTGGGGTTAGGAAAACCACAAGAACAACACAACAACAAACCCACAGCCAAACCCAAACAAGATAGGGTACCACCTAGTTATGGTATGCGAACTAGGATGTAAGAGATATTTTGTTACACCGAAGAAGATGCGCCACAAAACACACAGCAGTAACCTCACAACAAGACACACACAAAATGGACCAGAGAGAGCTAGAGAAAAGGGAAGATGGAGAGGAATGGTCTTATGTAATACCTTATTTGTGACTTGAAAATGGAGATGGTTGTTATTGATGCTATCGTAGAGCTTGTACAAAAATAACTCAATGCTTAGTGAATGCTAAACATTGCTACACACACACACTGTCTTAGGGTGTAGGAGACCTCTCACCACAATACCCTCTCACAATGGACACAAAATTGGCAATGAAAACACACTAAAACACTTTCCAAAACAAGATCAACCGATAGAAACTCAAAATACACAAGTCACCATGAATTCACCAAATCGTATTTCATAAATGGAAGGATAAAGATTTGAACGTCGAATCATGCCATTGATGCACCAAACCTCAATTTATTGATGATGGAGGAGCATATACAACAGTGGTTTTGAATTCTTGAACTCACACTCTCTCACTTGCAATGTGTAGCTTGAAAGCTTCTCTTACACCAAAATTGAAGCTCACAAAGTGGTTGCTACACCTAAGTCTCTCCTCACGTATAGAGTGTTGAAGTGCTATGTGAGATATTGGAGGTTGTTTTACAAGAAGGAGAGGGGCCTATTTATAGGTTGGAGACCCCTCATTAAGATTATTAGAAATCCTAATTTACAAGCTAACAAATCAGGATTATGATTTTTTCTGAATATGAAAACATTGTGGGCCTTCTTTGTCTACTTGAGTCATGGATGTGGGCTCAAAGAGAGCATTATTGATGGTAGATAAGGTGAAAGTGTTAATGAATGGGAGAGAGAGAGAGAGAGAGAGAGAGAGAGAGACAGAGAGAGATAGAGGGAGAGAGAGAGAAAGAGCGAGAGAGAGAGAGTTACTATGCACATGTCTTGAGGTGAGGTGTCTTTTATGCTTAGGTCAATAGCTATTTTGTGCTAGCATGTTAGTGGTTAGCGTTAGTAATCACTAGAAAGTTAATGGTATATTTACAATGGGTAGAATGAGGTGGATGGTTGAATGAAGTGAGAAAATCCTTGTGATGATAAATCTTGAAGAAGTTTTGGACTTACTTATGTAGGTTCTCAAAATGACTATTGATCCTTATCTTCTTCTTTTCTTCTTTATGCCACCGCCGTCAAGGTTGACTATCACGATAAAAGTGCCAATTTGGTTGATGAGATCTCCCAATTGACAGAGGGTAAGCAAGGTTTATGTGCTGAATTTTATTTATATAGGGAGGGGTAAGATGGAATTGTACTTTGGAAGTAATAGAGAGAGGCATAGAGATGGTGTATGTACATGGAGACCTCATATGAGAGCTATGTGAGTAGGGGGCAAGTTAATGGTGAAGAAGGTGAGAGAAACCATAAAAAGGTGCAGGTTCGAGTGAGGGATTGAGAGTAATGAGTGTGTGTGTGTGTGTGGAAGTGGAAAAGGAGGTGAGAGAAGACTATGGGTTACTTTGTGAGAAACGTGGGCAGATTGGGGTCCACTCAAAAAATCCTACCTCGCTGGTGGTAGCTCGAAAAATCATGAAATAACTTGAGGTGATTATTCAGCATATGTGCTACATTTTCTTTGTCGACAACTTCTTATAATTATGAACGGAGATGTGCGCCAAAAATATCACCAAAAGGCCTATTTTTTATGCCTGCAAAAGTCTTTTTGTAGTCCCCTCCTTTGTTGAATTTGCACAATGCATCCAAGAGTGAGCCCCTCCTTTGTCATATCATGATACAAATCATCCAAGTTCCCTTTACACATGCATGGAGGAGGATTATTGATGAAATAAGAAATATATACATGGTAGGACTAGTGTATGGACTATTCATCGATTTTAGCTCAATGAGCACATGGTGTTAGATTAATGAGTATATAATAAGAAAAAATATGGAAGAATTATGGATATGGAAAAAGATATTGGAATCATATGATATGATCCCTCTTTTGTATTATTTTGGGTGAAAGAGGAAAAGGTATGCAAGTAAATGAAAATAATATAATAAACGTGACTAAAAACGTAGAAATCAATTTTTTTGTTTTCCCGAAGGTGAGGGTGAAAATGTGGGGGTGAATTGTATAAAAGTAAATATATGAGGTTAGAGTATGTACACTTTGACAAAAAAATATACTTATGGTGCAAGATGATGAAAGAAGGTGTACATAGGTTTAATAAAACACACACTTAGGTAAAAATATTTAAATAAAATATTAAAATAATTCTAGAAATCCCTATATTTAGTCCATATATACAATGAAATATTTACACACAAAAAAGTCCATAATATACTTTTTTTTATTTTTATCTTTTTGGCTTAACTAGCCCACTGACTAGCTAATTGAGGGTTTTTTAAGAAGATATGGAAAAAGTCCCCTAACTCACACACGCCTATGTACAAGAAAGGGTGAAGATAACCACAATGTTTGAGTGATTTGATAGGGTGAGGTAGATCACTGTGACAATTTTGAATAGCCAAAAAACAGCTATCAGTATCATTAATAAAGTGTGTCCCTTGATCAGACACGATCTCCATTGGACATCCATATCGGCATATAATATTTTCAAATAGAAAAAAAGTAGTGGACTTTGCGGTGTTATCTAGAATTTGGTGACATAAAAAGTGGCCATCAATATATACCAGTTCTTCCTTGAAGTGATTTTCTTGAATGAACCCATGAAATCCATACCCCATTTCATAAGTACTCCTAATGGTTGAGCTACAGTAAGAGGAGTCATATTTGTTGCTGTTGGTATGCCCATCCACTGGCATATATCAAATGTTATACAAAAGCTTCTAACAACAAATATTAGAGTTTGCCACCACAATCCAGCCTGCAAAATCTTCTTGTAAGTAATATCAGTGGAGAAATTTCCTCGAGAATCCCCATCATGTGCCTAAAAAATAACTTGCATTCTCCCTTCTATTGGCACACACCACTGAATAAACCCATCTACCCCCAGTCTATATAGCAATCCTCCTATGATGGTGAAGTTTAGACTCTTAATAATTAGAGCCTTCTTCTGATTTCGAGTCCAATTTTTTGGGAATCATCTTTTAGAAAGGAACTGATATACATCATCCATTTTGGATTGATATTTTCCTCAGCTATTACCTGAAACAACTCTACGTTCACTAGCTCATCTCTCAGGGATATTTCACAGTAGCCATTAGTACTCCTACATAGGAAATCATCACCACAATGGGTTTTATTAGGCTTATGAAATATATGGAATTCAAACTCCATAAAGAACATCAACCATCTTGTCAGTCTTCCTTGAATAATGACTTTGTTAACAAAAAATAATAATGCCTAATGATCCATATAAAAATGAAATAGCAAGCTCAACAAATAGTGTCAAAATTTAGTAGCATTGAAAACCATTCCTAAGGCTTCTCTCTCCATAGTGATATATCATTGTTCAGCTTCACTGAATCTTTGATTGGAAAAATACACTTAATCAGACCTCCCTTCTGGTTGAGCCAATATTGCTCCCATTGCTAGTCCTGAAGCATCAAAATGCACATGAAAAATAATATCCCAATTCGGTTGTTGAAGGACTGGCTTACTGATAATGGCATTCTTCAAATCTTGAAAACTCTCATCACATTTAGCAGTCCAAATGAATCTGTTGTTCTTCTTTGTGAGCTCATACAAAGGCAATGCCTTGGAAATAAACATATGGAAAAATATTCTATAAAAATTGATATATCCCAAGAATGAGCTTAACTCGGATGCAGTGTGTGGTTCCTTAGCTTACTGGACACACTGGATCTTGTCGTTGGCCATCTCTATGCCATTCCTAGACACTATGTGTCTAAGTAGTTGTCCTTTACAAACCAAGAAAACAGATCTGAACGGGTTTAGACAAATCTTCTCTTCCTTACAACGTTGGAAAACCATTTCCAGAAAGAGAAAATGCTTCTCCTTAGTTGAATAGATAGTGAAGTTTTCCATGAATATGGCGAGAAATCGGTGAAGAATCCACTGAACATTTCCATCATACATGTTTGGAGGTCATTGGAGCATTGCAAAGACCAAATGGCATAACCACATACATGAATGCTCCCCATTCAGTAATAAAAGTAGTTTTACTCTGGTCCTCAGGAGCAATCTGTAGCTGATTATAAACACTATAGCCATCCATAAAGCTATACTTCTCATGGCTTGAAATTTCATCAAGAAGTATATCCATAAAAGGTAATGGAAAAGAATCCTTGATGGTTTGAGCATTTGGCTTTTGATAATCCACACAAACTCTAAGCTTTCCATTTTTCTTGGGCACTACTACAATAGGAAATAACCAATCACTACTGGCGACCTCAGTGATAAATCCAGTCTTCAGAAGGTTATCGATTTCTTCTTTTACCTTCTTATTATAATTTGGATTCATTCTACCGTTGCATTCGCACTAGTCTAGCATCTAATTTTAGAGGTATTCTATGTTGATAGACCTTAGGATCTACCCCTTTAGATCATTATGTTCCCATGCAAATATGTCTTTGTACTTCTGGAACATGTCTTGGGCTTTTTCTTTCATTCATGGGTCTAGATGCTTGTTGACTTTGATTAATCTAGGATTTTCCTCAAAACCCAGGGTCCATTCTTCGTTTTCCTGATCATCTGGAAGCAACCAGTTAGGCCCACCTCCCTTTCTCTTGGTTGACATCTCCATGTAATCCCAAGACGGACCCCTTAATTTTGCACCATCATTTGAACTTTAGTAATTGCCTCAGAGTGTACTTGTTCAGAGGTTGCTCACGTACTGGAATTAGAGAATTCTTTTGTAGAGTCAATTGGTTTTTCTAGCCTTCCAGTTAGTTGAATTGGTCGTTCCTTAGAATTCAGTTTGGTGAACTAACTTGGAAATTGCTTCCTTTGCTTTTCAGCTTGATCTTTGTCAAATAATATTGCATTTAGATCTATCTCAGTCAATGGAAAAATTATCATTGCTGCCAGTATCCTCTCAAAATTCTTTATTGACTTTCTCTAGTTCCTAGTGTTGTTTGTTAGGATCTGAATGTTTATACAGGTGCCTTGTATTGTCAGAGTCTGATTGGCATAGTCGTGAATAGCCTGTCCCGTTTGCAACCATGGGTGCCCCAATAGCATCCCATATGCGCCTTGCACATCTAGTATCAAGAAGCTGGTCTTGAACTTTTCTTTTTCCACCCTTACATGTATACTTTCTATCATCCCAGTTGCCTGCACAACTCAATGATCGGCCATTTGAACTTTGAAAGGTGTTGGTTTCAAGTTCGTTATACCCATCCTTTGTTGAAGGTGTGCCCCCAGGATGTTTACTCCTACCCCTCCATCGAATATTACACCGGATAATGGCTCCCATTGTTTTCTAGCCTTGTAGTCTATCTGAATCACTAGAACTTCATCATCTCTAATAGTAGCCAAGTCAACTTCTCTGGCTTCCGCTTCAACCTTCCTTTACTGGCTGATGAGAATTTTTCTTCCTCAGGCAAAGTTTTTCTAAGTTCATCTAGTTCAACTGTCAATTTCTAAATTCTTTCACATATTTTAACATGAATTTCTTCTCTCTCTTGATTATAGTTATTATCAAAACATGAAGAATTGAAATTATTGGCACAGTGCCATTGCTCTGTTCTAGTACTTACTGTGCCTCTTTTAGTGTTTTTTGTTGCAGTTATATCTGATTTAACGTTCCCTAGTTCCTCCACCAGTCCCTGAACTGCAGCCATCATAGTCTCAAGAATCCCAGACCCTGACTGGTTTGGTTGTGTTTTCTCAAAAAGCTGGGCTGGTATCTTGTGAATGATCCGAGCGTCAAAACTTTTTGGCTGCTCTGGCAGCTTCTTGGCCAGGTCTAGTTCTGTGATCTTAGAAGCTAGTTCTCTCTGCTACTACCATTCATTGACTACCTTTTCTTTACCCTTTGCCTTTCACACCTCTCTCTGTTGAGCCCATTTTCTAGCTCTAGAACTGACTCGTTTAGCCGGCTCATTTAGAATTTCCTCAATGACTACCCCTTTATTGCATGTAACTGCTCATACTAGAACTGGCTCTGGGGATTCTGCCTTAGTAGCCACAATGCTAGGTGCTTCTGGACACTGAGCTGCAAAATGCCTATACTTGCCACAAGTATAAGAATTAAGGCTTTGATTTGGAAAGCTACCACGACCACGGCCCCGGTTAGTACCTCCTTGGTACCTGCCGCGCCCAGTACGAGTACCACTTGTACCTGATTTCTGATCTTGGGGTACACTAGTTGTCTCCACTCTGGGTGGTTCAACATTGGTAAATAACAATACATACAAATCCTTTCCCTTCTTGAAGTGATGAATGCGAATGCCACAATCGTTCCATAAATGACCATATGATTTGTAATAGGTACAATGTGGACACTCATTGGAAACATTATCTTTAGATTTGCACCTTGAACACCAGGTTTCCATTCTTCTGACTGGTTGTTTGGTCTCTGGCTGATTTCAATAATCTGCTGGGCCATTTCATCAATCTTTCTGGACCAAGACCCCTTCTTGGCCTTGTCTTTGCTCTTTTCATCTGAGCTACTTTCAGAGCTACTGAAGGTCTCACTAGAATCATAATTCTCAATTGAAGAAATGCTACTGTTGGAAATCCTCTTCTTATGACTCCTCTCCTTCTTAGCCTGTTGTTCAAGCTTCAAAGCTCGTTGCACCAAATCATTAAATTTCTTTGTTGGTGCAGGTACCTCCTGCTCTTTAAACTTCTTACTACAGAACCCATTTAGAAACCATGCACATAGCCTCTTTTTTGATGGTAGCTCTTGCCACTGCCTAGCTAACTCCTTTATTTTCTCAACATAACTTCTTATTGACAATTTTCCTTGTTTAATCTTATCTAGCTCTCAAAGGACGTCCTCATCTCCCCTGTTGTCTGAATATTCCAGTTTAAAAGCCTTGAGAAATTTGTTGTATGATCTGAGTTGGCATGCTGGGTAATGGTAGTACCATTTTCTTGCTACATCCTTTAGTGTCTAAGGAAAATTTTCACCCCAATCAACTTCATCAATATTCTTCAACTCAGCATACTATTCAAAAGCTTGGATATGAACATCTAGATCATCTTTCTTCCCTCCTTTGAACACTGGGAAAGATATTTTCAATGAAGAGGTATAATCATGCTGATCAACATCGTCTTTACTTCTTCTGACCTTGGGAGCTTGGATTCGTCGCCGTGAATACTTCTTGTAGTGTTCTATATTATCATCCTAGTCAATTTCTTCTTCAGTCCAAGTTTCTGTCTCTCTGCTGGCTTTTATACTAGAACTGTGATGACTACCCTTGTTGCCCTTAGCCCCAACATCCTTGTGTGTGGATCGAGAACTCCTGGTCTTGTGTTATTCTCGTTCAGGCCTTCTCCTCTTGGAATGACTGGAGTGCTGAGAGTCCTTGGATTCATTGCATGACTATGCTCCTCTTGAGCCTCAGTCTAAGTCACCGGGTCCTTCTTAGGATCAGACTCTCTTTCTGATTCCTCAAGAACAAGGTTGACGCGGGTTGACTGTTTACGACCATGACTGGCTTTGGATGCCATCAATACAACTGAAAATTCAAAGTGGGAGATAAGAGTGTTCTAGTCGAAGAGCGAACAACTCTAACCACCGTGATCGCCAAAATGGAATTGGAGCTGATCTCTTCAGATAGCTGATTCTAGTGTTAGAATTTAAAGCTACTAGTTAGGTTGTCAATTCAATGAGTGAAACTAGAATAGAGAACTAACTGGACTGAAATAGTTAACTGAACTAAAATAGTATACTAAGACGAGAGTCATACTGGACGATTGGAAAAGTATTTGCAATTTCAGACTAATATTTCAAGGACAACCAATACAGTGTGTAATGGGTTTAATCTTAGATGATTACAGCAGTAATGATTATAGAGTGAAGCTAGAGGCAAAGAGATTGTAACTCGAGAATGCTTGGGAGCTAAAGCCAAAAGAGAAGAAACTAAGCCAAGAAACTAAGAAGTAACAAGACTGATTACAAAGTAATGGGTCCTATGTATAGCTCCCATGAGTTACTATAGTAACTGCCTGTGGTAATTATTGATGGTGTGACTGATCCACTGTTGAGCCTTTCCCGCCTAGTGGGAGGCAACTAAGCCAAGAAACTAAGAAGTAACAAGACCGATTACAAAGTAATGGGTCCTATGTATAGCTCCCATGAGTTACTATAGTAATTGCATGTGGTAATTATTGCTGGTGTGACTTATCCACTGTTCAGCCTTTCCCGCCTGGTGGGAGTGTTCGCGCCTTCTACAAAGGTCTCCAAGAGGTCTTTGCTTATTGATCCGAATATGCAATCCAATGAAAATGTAGGGGCATGGGGATTATACCTCTCATAGATGGTGTCGTGGCTCAATGCGCGCAAGACATACGGATCGCTCAAAAATTACTCTAAAAGCTAGCTCTTGCCCCCCCTCTCTCTCTCTCTCTCTCTCTCTCTCTCTCTCTCACACACACACACACACACACACACACACACACACAAACACACACACACACAAGCTAGCTCTTGCCCTCTCTCTCTCTCTCTCTCTCTCTCACACACACACACACACACACACAAACACACACACACACACACACACACACACAAGCTAGCTCTTGCTCTCTCTCTCTCTCTCTCTCTCTCTCTCTCTCTCTCTCTCTCTCTCTCTCTCTCTCTCTCTCTCTCTCTCTCTCTCTCTCACACACACACACACACACACACACACACACACACACACAAAGTAGAAGAGATATTGTATGGCCAAATTCCATCAATTTTGCCAAATCAAGTCCTTTTAGCTTAAAAATACGATTTTGATAACTTAAGTGACCATTATTGAATCTTGACCAAAAGACCTCCAACTTGACTTCTGACAGTTCCTATCACTTTATAGACTCTTTTTACTTGTATCTTTCTTTTCTCGTAATTTTTCTACCTTTTTGGTTTTTTTTTTGTTTAAAAGAAAAAAAAAAGTGAAATTCTAGAAAATAGCTAAAAGATTGAAGAAACCTAATGCTTCAAGAAAGATCCTATTTTGTCCCCTTTTTTCTGCAAGATTACTCCACTGTTCGTTAGTGTTCTTAGTAAAAAACACTATTATGTAGATAAGTACTCACACCTAAGGATCCATATCTGACATTTATCCCTTACTCTTGATATGCCTCATCTTCTTAGGGCATAAAATTAAAAAAATTTATATCCATCGCAGTCAAACACAATTTATAACACCAAAGTTGATTTTAGAAAATGCCCTTTTTCTAAAATTTTGAGTAGGTCCGCATTTACAATGCCCCCCCCCCCTAGTTGGACTTTTCTTGAACAACAGTGAGCGATTAGGGTTGTGATGTGCATGGACATCAAAGAAGTGCCTTGTGCAAGGCCTTGTAATGTGTCCCTATATATACATGATCATTCAATGCATGGAAAATTTAATGATGTGCAATAGTTGGTCTTAAGAAAAGTGTTTAAGGGCATTCGTCTAGAAGTAAATGTAATTTGATGTACTCAATGTTCAATTGTAAAGCACACCTAGTTTTTTTCCCAATGTATATATTCCTAATATTTGCATTCCATGGTGTACATAGTATTAGTTGATTATCAAGGGAGAGTGAAGGTAGTACAAAGAAGCTATGTGGGGGGTCACTATGTATGAATTGTGTATACAATGTGCATTCAAGGACTATTTATAAAACTCTGAATCTATGTGTCTTTTACATATGATATACACCCTTTTCCTATTCAATTTGTAATTTTCTTCCCAATTCCATTCTATAGTACACTTTTGTATGTAAAAATGTGAGAAAAAATGAGATTTAATAACCCCTTCTGCTGCACTCAAGTGATAGTCACATAATTATTAAGTGAACCAACCCCCCCCCCCCCCCCCTTCCGAAGGGTAATCCTTTGGTGTGTAGCATGATCTCCACATAACGTGTGGCAACACTGGCAATCCCATTAAATCCCTCGAATGTCTTTTTTATATGTTGAAGGACCAACACTGGAATTTTTTGATACAGATCCCAATCAATTGTATTCAAATGCATACCAAAATCTACTAGAGCATGAATAGGTAACGTGTTGTCTCCTAGCTGTGTAGAATTGTAAGGATATAAAGTATCCTACTTTATGCTCACTAGCTTAAATTTGAATAGCTTTTTGCTTCCTAAATTTTTTGAGCATTTGTTTCCTTTTCATGGCTTATTCTTTGGCTTATTGTTGTGCCTATTGAATAACTTGGTCATGCTTTTCCTTCCTATTTTTATCTCTATTTTCCTTTTCAAAATTTTCTTGAGTCAACGGAGAGTGATACTTTTTGAATGTACAACCACTGATCCAATTGGGAATTTCCTATCCCCCCACATAGTCATATATAATGAATCACAAATGATACCATACCTCACTTTTTTAGTTTCTTTGCCTTTTGTTTAAGAGTATAAAAAAGCACATAATCACCTCGTGCAAAATATTTATATTTCACATGCTTGTCATGAAACTCTTTCATGTCTTGCTTTTGGGTAGAAATCTCATCCTAGATACATAACGGTGAAAGCATGTTAACCTGTCGCACTTTTTGTGCTAGTTAGCAGTTTCAAGTTAGCACATCTTTGAAAAGTTGGGCGTCCGGTAAATTTTTTACAAATAATATCAAAATTTATCGGAGGTTGTACATTTGGATTCCTTGTTTCAAGTTCTTTCTATTGATATATCATATGTCATAGATCTTGGAGATGTAGCTCAAGTTATTGTACTAGTTAGCATATGTCAAAATTGTGCTAGTTAGCATTGTCCGGGACATGAAAAATCATGACAGGTTAACATGCTTTCACCCATAAACACTACACACAAGTTTTTAGATATTATTTTACATCATCATCCATATTTACTTCATGATCGTCTTGTTCTTGAATCTCTTTTACCATGCAAAATGGAATCAAGTATAGACCGTTGTCATCACAAAACTTTGTAGGGGTGATCTCATTGAGGCACACATCTAAGGTGGCCAAAAGTTTAGTTCACTCTAGGGGTTCCATTATTTCTTCCAGGAAAGGTTCAATTATATAATCAAAATCTTCAAAGGACCTTTCCCCTTTACACTCCTATTTTGCAAGGCTTTCACATTCAAAAGCTCTGCACATCCATAGGTGGTCTTTACAATTCAACTATGTAGGTATTTAAGATTCTACATCCATAGAAAAATAAAATTCTTCTACCTGAGTCTTACATACATCTTTGTAGCTATCATCCCTAAAGTTGATTCCCGTAGTGGTGTCCATGTCATGCAAGTAGATATAGCCATACCCCTAGTCTTGAACCATTTTTAGCAGGCACATGAATGGTCTTCCTAGAATTACATCATAATTATTCTTGGTAGCAAAATCTACCATTGTGAATGTATGCTCATACTCAACTAGACAAGAAGCCATCACTACATGCTCTAGAACTTCATTAGGTTTCTCAATATGATCATCAACTAGTTGTAATAATTTCATTTGTGCTTGCCTAATAAGAACATGTTTTCCCCACTTATACCAAATACCTTAAGTGGCTATGGAAACACACAGAGCACTATCTAGAACAGGTATGGTTTTTGTTCCTTGACATTTTTTAGACAATGTGGTGATTTCATCTTCACCTTCACAATAATTGACAACTTTGTTTATGGGAACATGCTTAGCATCCTTTTTAGGTGTGTTCCACTCCTCCATTTCTTGGATTATTATCTCAACAAGATTTTTTATTTCCATTTCTCAAGCCATCTACTAAAACATATCCTAATGTGAGGTCTGACTTTTAACAGCTCAGTTATGTTGGAATTAGGGTTGCAAAGAAATGCACACAACTTGGAGAAGACGAAGGAAGCTCAAGGCACACAATAGAGAGTGTGTTTCTTAGTATGCAATGGAAAGATAGATAGCCCTAGAGTGATGGGCGTATATACAATGCACGGGGGAAAAAATCTCCTAAAGAGGGAAAAAATGCCCCGACGGTCCTAGTGTGTTCACACACATCACTACCACATGTATATGGTAACAAATCCCCCCTCGAGTGATGCGGTGAACGAGAGCTGGCACATGAGTAAAGGGAAGTGCCATGCCCTGAGGACAGGATCAGTCCACAAAGGGGAGTAAGCCCAAAGCTTTGCGGAAAGCTTCAAGCTTCTCCCGAGACAATGCCTTTGTGAAAAGATCTGCAAGGTTGTCCTGTGTTGGCACATAAGCCAAGCTGATCTCTCCTGTTGAGAGCCTCTCCCTGACATAGTGGTATTGCACCTCAATGTGCTTTGTGTGAGCATGAAAAACTTGGTTCCTCACAACTGCCAATGCGCTCTGACTATCAGTGTAGCTAGTGTTGGCAGTGTCATGTCCAACACCCAAATCATCCATAAGGCGTCTGAGCCATACACACTCAACCGTAGCTGCGAAGACTACCCTGTACTCAGACTCACAACTCGAAGTGGCCACAGTAGGTTGCTTCTTGCTCAACCATGATATACATGAACTGCCAAGCATGAAACAAAAACCACTTGTGGACACTCACGTGTCAAAACAACCAACCCAATCTGAGTCCGAAAAAGCATGTAAGTCTGGCGGCAATGATCCCCCCTTGGGATAAAACAAGCCAAGATGTAAAGTGCCACTAAGGTAGCGGAAAATCCTCTTAACAGCTTGCCAATGCTTAGACCCTGGGCTATGCATAAATCTGCTGACCTGTGAGACTGCAAACTGAATATCTGGCCTGGTGTTGCATACATAAATGAGGCAGCCAACAGCAATTTGATAAAGAGTGACGTCAGTAGGATCACCAGCATCATGTAGACTCAACTTCAAACCTGTCTCCATGGGAGTGGCAATAGGTTTGCAATCCTCAAGTCCAAACTTACATAGCAATGTCTCTATGTAACTTTTCTGACACAAGGAAATACCACCATCACACTGCTTAAACTCTATACCCAAGTAATGATGCAGCAACCCCAAATATTTCATCTTGAAAGTAGCATTCAAATCAGCCTTAAATTCAGCAATATGTCTCTCATTTGGTCCAGTGATCAGCAAATCATCAACATAAAGAACCACGATGAGAAATACATCACCCTCACGCTTTACATACAATGTGCTTTCTGTTGGACTGTTACGAAAGCCTTGTTTGACCAAATGAGTGTCAGCTTTCTCATACCAAGCACGAGGAGAATGCTTCAACCCATACAAAGCCTTGTTACATTTGCACACTTTGTCCTCTTGTCCTTTTATGACAAAACCGCGAGGCTGCGTTACATAAACTTCCTCAAATATGTCACCATTCAAGAAAGCAGTAACAATGTCTGATTGATCTACATCCCAACCAAAATGAGCTGCCAATGCACATAGAAAACGCACAGTAGTCATACGACAAGTGGGAGCAAAAGTCTCTTCATAATCTATGCCTTTTTGCTATGCATAACCCTTTGCAACAAGTCGAGCCTTATGGCGATCGATCTCACCATCCGGTTTGCGTTTCAACTTGTAAAACCACTTCGTACCAATGGAATTTTTGCCAGGAGGCAAATCACATAAAGTCCATGTGTCATTTTCTATAAGTGCATCATATTCTGATTGCATGGCAGCCATCCAATTTTATGAATTTTGTGCTTCATCAAAAGACAGAGGCTCCTCAACATCATGTAAGCTAGACACAGCCAAAGCATAAAAATCTGATGCATAAGATGCATGGCGAGATCCTGATTGAGTACGACTAGACAAAGGTGCATCCAATTTACTGTCACACAAAGTGTGCAACAGCCATTTTGGCATACCTCTAGCCTGCTCATTTTCAGCCGTTTCCTCATCAAGTACATCATGTACATCTGCATCAGTAATAGGCTGTTCTAAAACACTTTCAAAAACCCCCATAGGCTGTACATTCTCCTCATTGGAACTTACATTCGTATTTCCACCACTGAAAAGAGGCAACAAAGTGTCATAAATTTCCTGTGAGCTTACATTACTGTCTCTAGTACATGACAACAAGGGCTGAACAGAATCTTCCACAAACACTACATCCCGAGAAACGAGAATACGTTTTGTTTGCGGATGATACAACCTGTAACCTTTGCTTTCAGCACTATAACCAACAAAAATACATTTGACAACCTTATCATCCAGTTTTCTGCGCTGCACTTGTGGCACCAAAGAATATGCCAAACAGCCAAAAACACGCATGTGCTCAATAGAAGGCTTTCTATCATGCCATGCTTCATATGGAGTAATAGAATGCAAAGCTTTCGTAGGACACCTGTTAAGTACATAAGTGGCACACATGATGGCCTCAAGCCAAAAAGAATGCGGTAAAGCTTGACTTTTGACCATACATCGTGCCATTTCCGTCAGTGACCTGTTTTTCCTCTCAGCAACACCATTTTGCTGACGTGTATAAGGAATTGTAATTGGTGTTTTATCCTATGACTAGCCAGAAATGCATAAAATTCATGAGACATATACTCCCCCCCTCGATCGGAACGGAGGGTGCCCATAGTACATTTCGAGACATTTTCATCCATAGCGAGAAGTTGTTTGAAGCACATAAAAACTTCGGACTTCGCTTTAAGCGGAAATACCCATGCATGCCTGGAGTAATCATCAATGAAAGTCACGAAGTACAGGTAATTGCCCAAGGACGGAGTTTGTATGGGCGTGGCTGAACAAGTGATAGCAAGCACAACCAACAAATGTGTTTATCATATACCTCTTACCATGCCAAAAGTTAAAGGTAACTATCTTGAAGAACTTTAGTATGCAATTAGGAAGGCTAGATATGGTAGTCACACATGGAAATCACTACCTATTGCATAAGTCAACATTAACAAGCGTATGATGGACTTCAAGATGAAACCCATGTATGGTGACCAAGGAATGGAAAGATCAGAGGATAGTAGAGAGCAAATCCTTATTGAGTTGCCATCATACTTGGGAAATTATGAGGAACTAATTAAGGAATTTCCATCATACTTGAGATATTATGAGGAAAGATATAATGTTATGGTCATGTGGTCTTAGAGAAAAGCCCATAAGCCATTCATAGATTCTCAAGGATTGTAAGAATTTATGTCAACACCGGTGAATTGTGCATTGTTGATAGCTGTTAGTAGAGAGGAATTCCTTAAGGAGTTTCCATCATACTTGGGACATTATGACAAAGATTTGATGTTATGGTTCTACCATCTAAGAAAAAAGCTCACAAGCCATTCAAATATTCTCAAGGATTGTAGGAATTTGTGTCAACATTGGTGAGATGTACACTGATGATAGATGAGCTGTTAGTAGAGAGGAGATCCTTAAGGATATTCCATCATACTTGGGACATTATGAGGAAAGATATGATGTTATGGTTCTACCATCTCAGAGAAAAGCTCATAAGCCATTCATAGATTCTCAAGGATTGTAGAAATTTATGTAAGCATTGGTGAGATTTACACTAATGATAACTTGTGACCATATACATGTGGTAGTGATGTGTGTGAACACACTAGGACCGCCGGGGAATTTTTTCCCTCTTTAGGAGGTTTTTCCCCCCGTGCATTGTATATACGCCCATCACTCTAGGGCTATCTATCTTTCCATTGCATACTAAGAAACACACTCTCTATTGTGTGCCTTGAGCTTCCTTCGTCTTCTCCAAGCTATGTGTGTTTCTCTGCAACCCTAATTCCAACAATTGGTATTAGAGTAGGTCACGTCCTCCCGGGCTTAGTCGCCAGCTGCTCCAGTACACGCCTGCTCACTTTCTCCGATTTCAGTGAGCTTTGGAGAGCGTTCGCAGGTCCACAAAAATTTTGGGTGAGCTCGAAGAACTCGGTCTGCTCAGAATTTTGATTTGGACTCATTTCGCCTTCGTTTCCACTACAGGCAGTACTGCACAGGCTATTTCTTCATTTTGTGTAGAATTTTTGTCAGTGCCATTTTTTGCATAACAGGTGCCTTATAGTCTTCTACGGTTTGTGCTATATAGCACAGGTTGTTCCCGCTCCGTTTCTCCTATTTTCACTTACAATCCTGTTGTCCATGATGCATGCTTGTCAGTTGCTGCAAATTCACATGTGTGGTATTTCGACAGTGGTGCTACAAAGCACATTACCTCACATCGTGAATTGTTTACCTCTCTCGAGTCTGTCCCTCACACTACAAGAGGTTATGTGCTCTTGTGACGCTCTTAGCGACGGAAATACACTGGGTTTTTATAACCCCCGGCGTCGCTATAAGCGTCGCTAAAAGCGTCGCTACGAGAGCGTCGCTATATGCGTCGCTATATGCGTCGCTATAGGCGTCGCTATAGACGTCGCTATATAGCGACGCTCATAGCGACGCCTATAGCGACGCTTATAGCGACGCTCTCACAGAAGAGTATAGCGACGCATATAGCGACGCTACAGAGCCATAAATAGCGACGCATATAGCGACGCCTGAGAGAATATTTTTTTGGTGGCAGGGCATTGAATGCCTGCCACCCATCAACCATATTGTACTTGATTCACTTTTTAAAAAAAGTGCAAAGGTAAATAATAGACCCAAAATAGTCACCCACAAGACGCATTGTTTGCAAAATTGACAATTGTACACATCATAGACAAACTGAATTGATTGGCAAATGTAATAATGACAATTGTACAACATCATAGGCATAAAGAATTGATTGGCAAAAGGAATTGCGGTGACAAATGTAATAATATACATGGTTCAAAAAGACGTATAAAATCCGTCTCATGATACATAAGCTATGAGAAACCCTAAACTAATGCTATCTAGCTACGGCTAAACTGACGTCGTTTAATCAGACGTCTCATCGCGTCCAAGCGGCGTATCTGTCGGATTCTGCAAAAAAAGACAATAAGACAGTTTTCAGTAAGTATAAACATATAACGACATTTATAAAACAATACAAAAAATAAAAAAGAGTAAACCCTAATACTAACCATGCCGCTGCGAGAACTGAGAATGTCCATCAGGGCGTTTAAGCCCTTCCTGCCTGCGTACTCGCGCTCGTACGGTGTGGGATCACGTCCTGTCATCGACCACTGTCAAAACATACAAAGATTTCATTATGTTAGAACTAAAAAACTCATAAACCCTAAACTATCGAACATGCATAAAGAGCAATGTGAAAAAACTTACAAAATCGGCCTCAAATGATGCCCATCCACCGCTCCCCAAGTGGTGCGAGCTCCCTGCCTCTACTCGCGCTCTGGCTGCATCCTTTTGTTGCTTCCACTTGTCGGGATTCTCGCGCGCTGCTTTCTTCGCATTCTTCCAATCTTCTTTGGCCAGCCAATCTGGCCTATTCCACCCATTCTTGATTGCTTTTTGCACTTCGGAACGCTTGTGTTTGCAGTATTCGCGCATTCGAATCTTCATCAGGTCTTCATTGAAGCGCTGATCCCGTGTTGGAACGGGAAACTCATCGTGAAGTATGCTGATGACTCTGTTTTTTAAATCACTTGGTACTTCACTCCATTTGTTTAGTATATAGTGTCTAAACAGCTGAGAGCAAAGACCACGCATGCGCGAGATCACCTTCTTGCAGTCATCATCCATGATGATGCCGCCGCTGATGTCGACGGAGTAAGGCAAGCCCTCTGGCCGGTGACGCGTGAACCTGGGTGTCCCGGCAGGGGTCTCTAGCGGCGTGTCGATGGGGGTACGGACGTCAGGTGTCTCCACCGGCGTCTGGGCCCCGAAGCGAGGAGTGTCGAGTGGGGTGGCTCCTGGCGGAGTAGGTAGAGGTGTGTAGCTTCTAGGAACAGTCAGCCGTGCAAAACCTGGCGTAGACGGCGATGCTGTGGCTGGTGTGGGGGCGGGCAAAGAAGGGGAGGGTAAAGAGCCTCGTCGAACACGAGGCGGTGTGGAGGCATCGGTGGCAGAATCCCCACAACAACCGCCACCGCCACCACTAGAGCGCCGGTGTCTAGAAGAGTGTGACGCTCGTCTCGTCGACGCCGAAGCTTCGGAGCGCGCTGAATGCTTCGAAAGAGAGGGAGATGCGGATGGTGTAGGAACGCGCGATGATGCGCCAGAGCGATGACGCTCCACGTACCACTGTCTCTGCTGCGGTGACAAAGAAGAAAGAAACTCCTCATCATCCATACCTGCATTAAACACACGAATATTTAAACTTAATATTGAATGAATAGAGTAGACAATGACGCAAAGACCTCAAAATCTCAAAATCTGTAATCGATCCTCAAAATCTCTTGCAGCGTGCCGAAGTAAGTGAGTTCCGCCACCACGGGATCTGCATCAGAGGAACGTCGTCGACTAGACTGTTCAAATTTTGCCATGATTCCACAATCTTGAGTAAAACGCTTTTTGTCGATTCGTTCCACCCTAAAATGTCGACCTTTACACCATGCTGCTGTGTATGACTTATACTACAACGAACAAAGATTATGAGTGGCCGTTCAAACGTTTATAAATAAAGTCACTTGCTAGTCGTACATTGCAAACTTACCTTGGTCGCGCAACCCCGAGAGTACTCCCACTCTTCTTCAGTCACTTCGTCACCGCATTGTTGTGCGCTTTTCAATTGGTTGTGCAACCATCTTAAGCTCATGAAGGTTGGTAGGCTCTCCAGAACCGCTGGATAGTGCATCGGTGGTCGTCTTCCCCGTCTCCACTCGATTCGTGCCCTTTGTCGCTCTTGCTTTGCATCCTCATATTGTGAAATCCACTTTTGCATCACTGGATTGTGAAGCATGCAAAATCGGTTGATTTTAGCCTCTAGATCTTCCGTCATCTTCTTCTCAACACCGAGATTGCACATGACAATCCCAGATATGCGCTCATCATCTATGGTTCGCCATAGCGTGTCCCGGGATTTATCAAATCCGTCTAGCCACTCTCCAATGTACACTAGGGACTCTGATACCAACCAACCTTCTGCCATGCTACCCTCCGACGTGCCTTTTGACGCACATATCCCTTAAGCGTTTTCATGAAACGCTCTAAGAAGAACATCCATCTGGAATGAACTGTGCCAGCTATTTCCACCTCATCAACTATGTGAATAAGAAGATGCACCTGAATGGTTAGCATTGTAGTAGGAAAATGTTTCTCAAACATGCACACAAGCTCCGCAGCATTTAGTTTGGCGAATGGTATGGAGTCTACGTCGATCTCCTTTTGTGAGATCCATTGCACCAGCTTTGCAAGTTTGTAGATTGTGTTACGGATGTCGAGAGACAAACATCCCTCAATGGCAACCGGTAAAATAAACTGTAAAGTATGTGCAGCAATGATATTAAAGTCCACATTTTATGCAATGATATTAAAGTCCACTATGAACGTACCTGACACATTTTATGCCAATCGTGTGACTTCAAACCGGTAAGCTTTCCTTCTTTAGTAAAACACGTTCGGAGCGAGTGCATTACGCCAGTGGGGGTCCGCAAAGATCGAATGGCCTCTTTTACTTTGCGTTCTTGGGCTCCTGTGAAAATCCATGGTGCTTTAGGAAGTTTTATCGATCCATCAGACGCTGTTTGCGGCCAATATTGCTCCATACGATCCACATTTCTAAGGTCAACTCTGGCTCCCAAAGTATCTTTCTTGCCGGTCAAATGGTCCCATAGTAGATTACCCACATTCTTGAATATGTGCATTGGATCGAGCAAGTGATTGATCACGAGTCGAGGCCAGTATGGTAACTCGTACCATAGAGATAGTCTCTTCATCCCTGGAGGCAATCCGTCATCGCACATCTCCTTCTGCTCTAACCATGCTTGTGCAGACATCCTTGGTGGCTCTCTTCCCAAAAAGCCGTCGCGTAACACATGATTCTCCGGAAGATACGCTTGATGACCTTCGTAGATTTGCTTCTTCAGTGAGGGTGCCCTACGTGCATTCAGTCTAGGTCCACATGTGACACATGCTCTGTATCCGCTTGTTTGAAGCCCTGCATGTATACACATGATAATAGATCAACTATGGGAAAAAACCAGATTTACAGTGTCTGAGAGAGGAGTGTCAATAGATCACCTGAGCATTCTGTTAGCCCGGGATAGTCATGCATGGTCCACATTAGAATACCTCTGATCAAAGCATTCCGTCGTCCTGTGTGTCGGCTCATATCCACCACCTCTATGCCAATCCACAATTGTTGTAGCTCTTCCAATAGTGGACGAAGATACACATCCATATTCCCCACTTTATATCGCCCTGGCACAATCAAGCTTAGCCATAGGTGCCCCTTCTTCGTAGTCAACCACGGGGGAATGTTGTAGTTGACGATGACAACGGGCCATACACTGTAAGATGTTGATCTTTGACCAAATGGATTTACGCCATCCATAGCCAGGCCTAAGCGCAAATTTCGAGCTTCCCTGGCAAAATCCGACCATGTTCCATCTATATGTTTCCAGGCTGCGCAATCTGCAGGAATTCGTAGCACACCATCCGAAGATTTATTCTCCTCATGCCATGATGCTAGGGCGGCCATGGACTTACATTCGAAGAAATGCTTGATGCGAGGAAGCAAAGGAAAATGTCGCAAAACCTTTTGTGGAATTTTTGTCCCGTGGAGATCTACTCGATATCTTTCGGAATCACATTTCGGACACTTCTCCATGTCTGTGTATTCCCCTCTGAAAAGAATGCAGTCATTAGGACAAGCGTGGATAGAATTGTAATCCATCCCCAAGTTTCGCAAAATCTTTCTTGCTTCATCTCGGGAATCTGGCATCACATTGTCAGCTGGTAGAATGTGCTCTTTCAGCAATCTACACAACATAAAAATATGATACAGTCGTGTAAAAATCTATCAGATCATTATACACCATGAGTTCTATTAAAGTAAACTAATTGTAATAGATCACCTGAAAAGCGCTGTGACGCTAGTGTCACTCCATCCAAACTTTGCCTGCATGTTGAGAAGAACCAGGAGTGCTTTCAATCTAGACATACGTGCTCCATTATACAATGATGTATCGGCTTCACTTTTCATATCATCATAGATAAGCCTTTCTGAATCCATGATCGTCTCGATCATTTCATCAATCTCGGGCTCAAACATTGCCTCGTTGGGAATGTGCTCTGCATGATCATCCCCCGAGCTGTCAGAGGCTACATCTTGTGGCCTCACATATGCTGCTTGACCAAAGCGCCTGCGAATACGTCTATTGGGTTGCAAGATTGCTGCTTGTTGGCCAGCGTCAGAGTCCGACGAGTTATAATTGGCAACAACTCGATCTATAATAGATGGATCGAACTCGCCAAATTCACGAACGTGCTGCAAAGAAACACGTCTTGTCCGTCGCACAGCATGCTTGCATTGATTACAAGGACATAAGACCCTCGTTGAGAGATAGGTGTTTCGGTTGGACGGTCCCACATCCTCGTCGCTACTCATAATGAGGATAAAAAACTTATAACCTAGACAACAAATTTAATATTCTATTGGCATTCTTCGTCTTATCTCTCTCTCTCTCTCTCTCTCTCTCTCTCTCTCTCTCTCTCTCTCTCTTTACCTCACATTCTCTAGTCATGTCCAATCCCCGCACACCTCGGTCTAGAGGTGCACGGAGATCAGAACCACCGGGTTATAATCTCGTCTTTATTGGTCAATACCTATATTTGTGGGTACAAGAAATCTAGACACCCACGTCTACATGATACTGCATGTAGTGGACAAAATCCCTTTGCCTCTTCTCTAGCTGTAGCACTTCACTTCATCTTAACATCTTTTCACAGTAGATCTTTTCACTGTTCGTCTAACTCTAAACCCTAAACCGTAAGTAATTCTTGCGTGGACTCGATCTAACGTAAATAAGCGTAAATCTAAATAAACGTAAATCTAACTAAAAATAAAGCTAAATCTAATTTAACGTCAGTCTAATGACTAGAGGTTGTCTAGATGGTCATTGTGTCGGGGATGTAGTGACTCTTGCCGCCCTGAAGATCCACCTTCTTCCCTATCTTCTGAAGACATTTCACCAGTACTTTTGGATCGACGGAGCCCACTATGAGTGAAGGCAGCAATACCCTATATTCCATTGAGGGCTTTCTTCACCCGCTTCATGCAGGCATCGCAGTCTATGGAGACCCGCATCTAATCTAATATAACATAAATCTAAATCTAGCTTAAATAAATGTAAATCTAGTTAAAAATAAACCTAAATCTAATTTAATGTAAGTCTACATATAACCTAATCTTTAACGTCTTTTAAAATAGTTTCCTACGACGTTATAACTCTCTTCTTCCTGTGTGTGTGCGCGTGTGTGGATGTGTGTGCCAATAAAAAGAGATAAATGGTATAACCTTTCTATCACCCATGCCAAGTATGATAGATTGATTATGCCATTTCTCTCTTGAATAATAAGTCTTCAGTTCAACTCCTCGTCGGCTAGATCTTTAGGTCTTTTAATTTTAATTAGTTTCCTACGACGCTCCCTTAGTTTCTCTTTCTTTCTCTCTCAATGTGTGTGCGTTTTTTTGGATCGTATGCATGTTTTCTTTCTCTTTTCCTCTCTCAATGTGTGCGTTTTTTGTTTATGCATGTTCTCTCTCTCTTTTCCTCTCTCAATGCGTGCATTTTTTGTTTATGCATGCTCTCTCTCTCTTTTTCTCTCTCAATATGTGTGTGCATTCTTTGTTTATGTATGTGTGTGCGTTTTTGCACTCTCTCTCTCTCTCTCTCTCTCTCTCTCTCTCAAAAACACTATATGTGTGTGTGTATGTGTGTGTGTGTGAGAGAGAGAGCGAGGGAGAGAGAAAGAGAGGAAGGGAACATGAGAATGAGGAGAGGGAAAGAGCATACCTGTCTGTCCTTCCTCTCCTCGTGTGTGTGTGTGTGTGTGTGTGTGTGTGTAAAAGAAAAAGAGAGAGAGAGAGAGAGAGAGTGAGGGAAAGCGTTACCTGCTCTTTGCTTGAGGGCGCCGAAAAACTCAGATCTGAGATCTGAGTTTTTGGGCGCGCTCGGTTATTTTTTTTACCCCAGCTGGCGTCGCTATGAGCGTCGCAAATTTACAAAGAAATTTGCGACGCTCATAGCGACGCTTATAGCGACGCTCATAGCGACGCCGGGAATTTATTTTTTGAGCGTCGCTGTGTGAGCGTCGCTAATGTGAAGAGCCTCTTGTAGTGTCATGGGAATTCAGTCACTTGTGCCAACAATGCCTCTTATCTAGTTTAGGGAGTTGGAAAGATTGTGCTTACTGCTGCTAACGGCAGTTCTTTCACACTTGTTGATGCACTTTATGTACCTGGGATCAAGAAGAATCTCTTATCTGTATCCGCACTTGCTAGACTTGGACTTGTAGTCAAATTTGTGGATGACATATGTACAGTTCATGATCTTAGTTTTGGTGATGAAATTGTTGCATCTGGGCTTTTGTGCCGTGGGCTTTATAAGCTCACTTTGTATGACAAGTGTGGACAAAATTTTGCAAATGCTGTTGCAGATTCAAGGCCTATTTGAGATGAAAAACTTTGGCATGCACGTTTTGGTCATCTGAATTTTGCAAGTTTGCTGCGTTTGCAGAAATCTGATATGGTTGCTTCTTTGCCGCCACTTGAAGCACCTGTCAAACATGTTTGTGAAGGCTGTATTTTGGGTAAGATGCAGCGTTCTAAGTTTCCAAAGGATGGTTCAGTTCAGGCCACATGCAGGTTGCAGCTTGTGCATAGTGATGCCTTCACCCCACCAAGACTAACGGATTCACATAAATTCTTTATCATCACAAACAGGAGCTTGCATAGTAAGTTGAGAACCAAGAACCTCCTTGACCCTTGAAAACCCTCTTCATAGTCATTGGTCCAAGGATCCAACCTTTCTACTTGTTCTCTAGGTTGCATTTTTATGCTTGTTTCTTAAAAATTATATGTATAAAGCGCTAATATATGTCGTAATCCCCAATAATCTTTGAATACCCAAACTTTTTTTTTTCATTCAAAATAACTTTTGATCAAAAAATATTTGGATAAATAAAATCTTTCGATAAAGAAAGTACTTATAAAATAATTTGTCGCTGATTTTGATCCAAATTACGACTGCATTTTGCATTGTGAGATTTTGGGAGACTACCAGTAGGAGATCTCACTTAGCTACAGTACAATGAGAGTACAAGTGCCAATAGTGAGAGCACTATTTAGGTATAATTTTTCCCTTTGATTTTATGAGTACTAGTTTTTGTGTGTTGTGCCAAACTTGTGTGGCGTAACAGTTTCACTCTCACCACAAAGTTGACTTGGAGGGTATAGGCCACTTCCTGGTATGCATCCATACAACTCACTCTAGAAGTGAGTAGAATTTATTATCTGTTCTCGCACTGTGTAGTCATATGGCTCACTTCAGGGAGGGGTTTTAAGACAAACTTAAATTCTCACTGGTGTGGTGCAGTAGTTTATCTCTCACCAAAGAAGTGAGTTAGAATTTATTGATCAAGTTGTGGAGTGTAGTTGGCATGATGCTACACCTCTCACTTCAAAGTGACCTATAGGGTTCTCAATTTTAGATCAAGACACATCATCATTTGTGCTGCATAGAAATGCAAGGGTGTTGTGCATTACCCTTGTACGTTCTAATCCATACATATGAAATTGTTCATCACTTGATGACTTGATATTGTCTTGGATGTAGATACATAAAATGTTTGTCCTGAATCTGAGATTGTTAAGCTGTCTGTTGTTGGTTGTGTTGTGAGTTCCACACACTTCACTAGGGACTAGATTTATTAAACTATCAATCAGATTTACACATCATCCAAGACTTGTAGTGAGCATACCTCCTATAAGCTAGGTTGTTTACATGTGCGTATGCTTCTTTGATTATTTAACTGTATTTCCTATAAATCTAAATTCCCCCCTACACACATAATAGGGTCTAGTTCTTGTCATGAGCATACCTCACACTCTTGGACTACTCACCTCTCTCTCTCTCTCTCTCTCTCTCTCTCTCTCTCTCTCTCTCTCTCTCTCTCTCTCTCTCTCTCTCTCTCTCTCTCTCTCTCTTTCTCTCTCTCTCTCTCCATGGTGCTTTGTTTGTCTTCAAACTTTCAATTTTTTATTGTATAGTGCATGGTTTGCAATCATAAAATAGTGTCTTTGGCTACAAATTATGTCACAGTGTTTGAAATTATATCTTAGAGATATGGCAGACACCAAGCTGGAAAAACAGGAACAAAAGTTCATCTTTGAGATTATAGTGCACCACTTTCACTAGATGTTTGAGACTGAGCTTCATCATTGTCTAAACCCTTCGGCTCTGGAGAATTATTACCATTTCACAAAAACTTTAACCTAGTTTGTATTTGAGCAGCTCGAAATCATAGTTTCATGCGTTTCTTTTGGCATATCACTTATGAAACCATGTTCATTGAACATGGACAATCAGTCTACTGGGAAAATTGAAACAACTTTTTAAAAGCTAAAAAATATTGACATTACCACTTTCTTGAGCATAGCTAGTTGCATAAAATTTGTGCACCCATTGTATACTAAGTTTAAGAGCACGGAGAAACTGAAAAGATTAGCAAAGCATGCAAGACTGGAAGCTATATTTTCCAGTGTTGTTGAAGATCCATGAGCCTCCATTAAAGCAGAGACTGCTAACAATGCCACTATTGCTTTAGGCCAATCATAGCTCCCCCCTATTTTACATCTTTGCTAGATAGTGTAATCTTCATTATACATGCTCCACAATTGGTAGAGGGAAGATAGGCACACATGAAGCGTGTGGGTATCACCAATCTTGCATTTATGTAGATGCTGCAAACATTTTCAAAGTCCACTTGCATGGATCTAGAGTGGATTAGAAGGTTAAATATGAAGTCACAATTTTGGACATCACTCATCATGGAATTATTTATCCACTTGTTGTGGTTCCCCATGTGGAGCATGCAATTCTCATTTCATGTTTTTGGAACGGCAGTCATGTAGAGAAGTGGATAAAAGAGTGCAATGCAAATGGCCGTCAACCTTCCATATGCAATTATGTATCCATTGAAGGAACAATAGAGATGTTCCAAATTTGCAAATCTCATTATGCTCTTATTCAAACCTTGAAGAAATTACATGCACATGAACACCTCCACAATGATCTACACTCCGCTAACATGATGCTCCATGTTGGGCACAAGGGCTTCTACGTAGGCATTGTGGATTGGGGGTCATGCACAAAGACAAAAACAACAACCCACTTTCCTCCTCTTTGTGACTTGAAAATAGAAACCAAAAATCAATGGAAGAGAGATTTTTTATGGGCCACCCTTGAACGTATATCTACTAACCCCCCCGGACTAAAGTCGACATCTTCTCCATATACCATACTTGTAAATAGCTCTTAAAGTGCATGGTAGTGTCCCATGAGCAAAACAAAAGGGATTTTTTGAGCAACGTACTTACACCCCTTGAGAGCAGCAAGCGAAATTATCCCTCAACCCATCCTAGTGCTTTTGATATCTCTCTTTGTCTAAACAATTCCCATAGAGTGGGTTATGACATTGTAATGACTTTTGGTCTCTGACAACTTGATGACTAAAGTGATTCTTTGATTTTTATCTCGTTTATAGTGGCAAATGTAAACTATTAAATTGATTAAGCTATTTTGTCTCTTTCTTGCAACATGGTGGTAGATATAACTAAATAAGTGGCTTTGATGTGATGATATATAAAAAAATAACCAAATGGAACTCTATTTCATACAGCAATGTTATGTTTATGACATCATAGGGAGGCAAGTGGATTGGTCAAATTTCCCAAAGAATGTTGGTACTGGCTATGGTTGCATTGCAAAAAAAGTGGCAGCAAGAAACACCAATATCACAATGCCTACATGAAAACTCATTAAATTAGCAAGCCAGGGGCAAGATCTTGCAACCCAAGGAGTGACACCTAACATTATGCACAACTAAATCCTTGAGCTTGAGATAGAGCTAGCGAAGGCCCAAGCAAAGTTGCAATGTTATGCCTCCTTATATGGACCTCTTCCAAACAAGGTTGTTCCTTCGCAACAAGGACTTGTACACCAATCTTGTAATCTTAGGAGTACTGAGTTCTAGAGAGATGACCTAGTGGAAGAGCTGGTAAAATCATTGGCTTAACACTAGGTTGGTAATGGGACACTTTTATGTCCTGGGACACTTTTATGTCCTGTTAAGTGACCATTTTCCTTGAATTATGTCAAGAGTTTCAAAATGGATTTTGAGGTGCTATCTGTCTAGAAAGTTGTCTCATGAGCTGAAAAAAACTCGACATTTTTTTGGAATATCAATTCCATCTTTAACCTTGTCCTTGCACAACATTTCACAACCTAAACTGTGTGAAAAAACGGGTCCTGTTTTTGGTTTTTTTTCAACTTTTTGCAACTATACCACTCTAGAATTCATGTTTGTGAGCTCTATAATGCTAGAGAACTATCTTTAGTAGTCCTCAACATGTCCTGATGCTTCTAGGGAGAAATAAATGTTAAAGTTGTAAGTTATGGCCAAATTACAAAAATTGTCAAATCCTGTTTTTTAGCCAATTTTAGCTCTTCTATGATTTTTTTGGTGACTTTCATGATATCCAAATGTAGTTTTGATTTTCTATGTTGCATATTGTAACATAAAGCTAATATTCCTTGAGTTTTGGGGCACCTAATACCCTATTTTGCATAGTAGACAACGATGGTTGATTTTTTCAATTATAGAAGAAAACGAAACATTCTAGTATATCAAGTATAGCTTTTTCAATATTGTTAGTTTCTTGTAACAACTACATGCATTTTGTAGGTAGTAACCATATCTAGTCATAAGGATCAAATTTGGCTAGATATTGAATAGTTTCTTTGGGATTCTACAACTCATAATGTTGAACCCAGTTTTTTCATCTTTGTTGTATTTAGTACTTCATCTTTGTCCCCAAGATTCCCCTTGGTAAGAGATGTATTATTATTTTGACATACTCCATGGCTCCTTATGAACCTAAAGGAAAATAGGGAGATAAGAAAACATGCATATAGTATTTGTATTGAGCGTGGCTATAGAAACTTTGATGATAGGTTTGCAGAATGGTAAAAATTAAACTTTTTTGTACCTATTTCTTTTGGCAAAACAAAAAATAGTGAGTGAGAAGTAATCATATGTTCTGATCACCAACCCATTGAAGTTAACTAGGGAATTTATCTCAAGTCCTACAAAAATCCGTAATCTTATTTTTATGCAACAAAACGTAAGAAATGACTGTTTTGATGAAAATGTACTGGTCCATCAACTTTGGAGGCTTGGTGTGACCAAAAGATGAGAAATTTTACAAGTTTCTTATTTTTTCCATGTGTAGTAGGCCTTGAACTATAACCTCATGAAAGGATTTTACAAAATGAGTGGATCTACTATGGTTTTGGAGGTTTTTTTCAAAACCCTGAAAGGACACTTTTATGTCCTGTTAGGTTACCAACCTAGTTTTAAGCAACCCCCTCACTTCCACTTGTCTATTTTCTCTAAAAGCCAATGTGGTGTATCACAATTTTTTAATCTTAGAACTACTTAATTTCCCTCTCATATCCCCCTTTTTGTATTCTCAAAAATAAATTGTGCTATGTTTAACTCTAATTGAAAATCTTATTGCAAAAGTGTTTGAAAAACGAGAGAGAGAGAGAGAGGTGAACATCAATTATCATAGCATTGTATTCCATCATGCACTATTATCAAAATGAGGCAAAGTTACAAGGTTTAAGTAAAAAATCATCACCGGCGTCAAACAAACCAACCATATCCTCTACTTCATCCATATTTGAGCATTTTAAATCTATCTCCCATTCCATATCATCATCATTGTCAACTTATGCAACAATAGCTTCATGGGTTTGGAAGACACCATAGTGCTTTTGTGTTGCTCTTGTTGCAATGTTTACTAGCTTTTGGATAAGTCTCATGTTGCAAAAAACATACACCAAGTCAGTAGCCCACTTAGGATGAAGTCATTTTTTGGGTATGCATAAATTTAAATGTCAACCAAGTTTTGTCATAGCTTCCACTTGATGCTGCAACTGATAAAACACTTACTAAAATGTGTTGTAGCTCCACCTTCTCCCCACCATAGTCTTTCCACCATAGAGGTGCACTAGTTTTGGCCAATGATATCTATATGCCATAGATGCTAGAACATATTAGTTTTTCTAGCATAATCAGCTCACTGATTAAAAACTACTTTCCTATCCTCGTGTCCCAAGAGTTGAGAGCACACTATTTTGAAGTTGGTCATGACTTCTTTGTTGGGAGACTGTTGGTGCATTTGTAATTTAGAATCCAATGCAAATTCCACACCATGCAACGGTGTATGCAACTACACCCATTGCTTGTTGGAAGTTGTGATTATGGCAACTTTTTCCTTTGCACCAAAGCCAACATGCTCTCTAATCTTGTGTAAGGCCTCTAACATATACCAATAGACTTAGTCAAAGATAAAAGAGTATTTCTCAATAGTTTGCAAAACATCTATAAGTGGTTTTTCCAAAGAGACAATCCTCTCTACATTATGCCAGAAAACTAGGAAGTTGACAAGCTCTGTACATCTTGTAGCTTCATCTTGATAGCTACGATAATTGGTGAGCCATGCATCCCATTGTCTATTAGCTATAGTTTCAATCAATGCAAGCTTTACTTCTTGCAAGGTGACAAGAATATAGTATGCAGTAGCAAACCTTGTCGTACAAAATATGTGTAAAGTTTTATTGGGTGACTATTCAAAAAAGAACATACAAAACTGCTCTTTGATAAATTTTACAACATGGTTTGCATCGAGTAGATTTTGTTTTATGCAATCAGTTTTAACAATGTCTTTTTGAAGAAAATTAAGATTATGCATTGCACATGGCACCCAAGTAATCTCTCGATGCTTAACTTGGATAGCCCTTCTTGATACCTTGTAGCTGGATAAATTATCTATGACAATTGTAGTCACATGCTTTGGCCCATTTTCCCTTTCTATTGCATGCTCGTATACCCTTGCTAGATAGTCACTCATCTTCTCTTTCAATGTGGTGTCAATTTCCTCTACAAACATGGACTCTCTAGGGTTGATAAGCATCATATTCATTAGCAGATTCTTTTGATAGTTAGTGCATCCATCTATTAATATGGTGAAGCCATATTAATAGATGGTGAACAATGGTAGACTTTGTTCCTATATATGGTGAAGCCATATACAGGAACAAAGTCTACCATTGTGCACTTGAGGATAGATTCAATACTTTCTTTCACTTTATCTAAATACTGTGTGCACATCTTGTTGTATTCCAAAAACACAAACCCTTTTTTGGTCGTGCTTATCAAAACATCTTTAAATATAGGGTTGCGCATAGCATTAAATGATATACCACATGCAAAAAAAACTTGCGTCCATTTCAAGTGAAACTAAGAAATCACTACTTATCTAAAACTTCATAGTGTATGTCCATTAGATGATGCTTCGCGTGATTTAGTTGTGCCAGGGTCCGCTGCTGATGTTGAATGATTCCCATCATGAGGAGTCAGTTGAGAAGTATATTGCTCATTTGCTTGCATACACACATGATCTATTTCCACATTGCCAACAGAGATTTTAACATTCATTGAAACTTATTTAGGAGCACCACATCTCGTTTTAGCTATAATAGTCTGCTCTATTGTGCAAGCGTACTTTGGAATTCTAACATCAATATCTCTTGGTAGAGCCATACAATTTTCCACATTGCTAAGGATTTATACAAATTCTAGTCGCATTACCATTGTACTCATGGCCACAAAACTTGCATTTCCACTAAGATATATTCATCTCGGCATGCATCTTGTGCACATAAAATTACTTGTGTCCTTTCACCATGTTTACAAGGATAATCTGCTAGCAGAAGTAAATTTAGCTATCAAATTTGAGGTCAAAAACAATTTAATCATCATGGAAACACAAGAAATCCTCTATCTATCAATCTAGTGATCAAAATATGTCTAGATTATTATTTAGACTCAGGATCTATCTACCAATATCATGGTCAAAATCAACCTACAATAATACATTATCAATTTACCATAAGCAATGATAGTCTATTGTTCTCTATGTATCAATTCATGTCAATCAATTTCATTTCTCCAAAAAAACAAGACATAATCATTTAAAATAAAACATTTTAATCATAGTCTTCACATCCTACCACATAAATGTATCTCAAGTGTAAGATTTTGGCTTTCACACATTACAATAATCAATAATCTTGATCACTTATAAAAACAATACATATAAATCACATCATTTCACACTGCACTATATCGATTTATCTACAGTGCAAGCTTATGGCTTTCACACATTATGATAATTGATAATATCAATCAAGTCTTGAAAATGATTATCATTGTTAAATGATAGTCAATTACAGATCTTGACAATTACCATATCTATCTAAAGTACAAACTTGAAGTTCTCACACTTCACGATAGCTCTTTGAGTGCTTATCTATCTAGAATTCAAGCACGTTGTGAGTGGGATGGAAACACACACAATGCCTCTATAATGACCCACCACACACTCTTGGGATGATACACACACACACACACACACACTATGGGACACCACTCGGCTTACACAATCCACCTGACTGAGACAGGGAACACATTGATGGAGTGAGAGGAGAGAGACTATCAATTTGCCCACTCAACACAGAGACACGCACACGCACACACAACCAAAAAACTCAGCTCAAAAGAGAAATATTTTTTATGTATAGATACAATTGATCTTAGCCCAACACCAATGGGGCAAATAGCTCACACAATATGGATGAAATATGCTAGATACAATTTACAAATTTGAACAGAGGCTTCACTACAGGAGAAACTTACACAACCAAAATAGAAAAAAAATAGTGAGGAATTTGGCAAAATGGACGGAACCATTGCGTCTGGAATAGCCCAAAACCCTAGTCTACAATATCAAAGTGCTCAAATCCGACCTCGGATGAGCGGTTTATGGCCAAAACAAACTCCAAAAACAGCAATTCAGTTGCGGTTGTTCTTCCTCTTCTCTCCACGTTTTTTATAGTCTTCTCTCATTTTTTTCAGTGTCCACACTTCACTTTATCCCTTGGGCACCTTTGGCCTTTTGATTGACCTCAAACGGACCTCAAACATGCCAAAACAATGGCCACACAGTGCGTTTTGGTTACCCTTCTACATCCACCCGCGCCCTTGGCACTCAACTTTTCTCAATAATTCATCCAGAAATCACGTGAAGTGGACCCCAAATATAGTTCTCATGATTTGTCACTTGATCCCATTCGGCCTCCTAACCCCATTGGATGCCATCTAACGCACCTGCTTACCTCATGGCTCAGCCCGCTGATACCTTCCTAGAGAATTTTTACACTCCACAAGCTCCTCATTATACACACTGTTTACAAGTGATAATGAAAATCAATGTACTATGTACATGTTGTCCTACCTGTATACATGTGGGTCCCACGTAACCACCAAGCTCTGGAAAATGGGCAATTCTTTATTTGATGCACCATGCATGTGTATGAATATATGTACAATCACTTCTTCCAAAAAACTCCTAGCATAAAATGCCCATCCCCTAGCCTGCTAGATCATTCATGATCAGCAGCAGCAAAAAGAGATATGAGACTCGCTGCGTAACATGTCTCCTCATCCCTTACAAACATTACTTGATCTGTAGACAGCTCATCTTGCTCCACATCATTAATCTAGCATGATATAATTTAAGATGGGATCCATTTACCCTTTTAGCCATCTAATATGTACCATTCAGAAAACACTCCACTACCTTGAAAGGGTCTTCCCACTTAATTTTAAACTTCTTTTGGAATTTCTTGTCCAGCTTAATGTTGTAGCAAAAAACCAAGTTATGTTTCTTGATACCCTTACTTTTGACCTTTGCATTTATCTTTGCTAAAGCCTTATCTTGTATCTACCTATAATGTTCAAATGCACTCATCCTATCCAGCTGAACCTCTTGTAATTGTAAGAGCCTCTCTTTGAATGCATCACTGGACTACTCGAGCAACGTCTCTAACATCTTCACCGCAGGTAGCTCTACTTCCACTCGAAATAGTTCTTCCTTTCCATATACTAAAATGAAATGGAGTAAACCCTGTACCTGTTGAGGCGTTCCGGGGCCGACAACAAGAGAGGCGACCTCTAAACACCTCTCAAGGCTCCCGTGCTACTCAATTGGGGCTGGGGCAACCACAAGCAAGAAACAACAACAAAAAACCCACAACCAAACAAATGAAGGGGCACCACCTAGTTATGGTATGAGAACTAGGACGCAAGAGAGATTTTGGCACAACCAAGAGGATGCGCCACAAAACACACACAAGCAACCTCACACCAAGACTCACATAAAATGGGCTAGAGAGATCTAGAGCAAAGGGAAGAGAGAGAGCAATGGATCTTGCGTAATACCTTATTTGTGACTTGTAAATGGATATGGTTTGTTATGTTGCTATCGTAGAGCTTGTACAAAACTCACTCAATGCTTAGTGAATGCTAAACATTGCCAACACACACACACATTGTCTTAGGGTGTGGGAGACCTCTCACCACAATACCCTCTTACAATGGACACAAAATTGGCAAATGAAAACACACTAAAACACTTTCTAAAACAAGATAAACAATAAAACTCAAAGTACACAAGTCACCTTGAATTAACTAAACTGTATCGCACAAGTGGAAGGATAAAGATTTGAACGTTGAATCACGCCTTTGATGCACCAAACCTCAATTTATTGATGATGGAGGAACATATACAATAGTGGTTTTTAGATCTTGAACTCACGCTCTCTCACTTGCAATGTGTATCTTGAAAGCTTCTCTCACACCAAGAGTGAAGCTCACAGAGTGGTTGCTACACCTAAGTCTCTTCTCACGCATAGAGTGTTGGGGTGCTATGTGAGATATTGGAGGTTGTTTTACAAGGAGAGGGGCATATTTATAGGTTGGAGACCCTCATTCAGATTATTTAGAAATCCTAATTTACAAGCTAACAAATCAAGATTATGATTTTTTCGAATATCAAAACATTGCGGGCCTTCTTTGTCTGCTTGAGTAATGGAGGTGGGCTCAAAAAAGAGCATTATTGATGGTAGATAAGGTGAAAGTAAAGTTTTAAGTAAGGAGAGAGAGAGAGAGTGTGTGAGAGAGAGAGTTACTATACACATTTCTTGAGGTGAGGTGTCTTTTATGGTTAGGTCAATGGCTATTTTGTGTTAGTATGTTAGTGGTTAGTGTTAGTAATCACTAGAAGGTTAATGATGTATTTACAATGGGTAGAATGGGGTGGATGGTTGAAGTAAGATGGTTGAATGAAGTGAGGAAATCCTTGTGATGGTGAAGCTTGAAGAAATTTTTGACTTACTTGTGTAGGTTCTCATAATGACTATCGATCTTCTTCTTTGTCTTCTCTTCTTTACGCCACCGCCGCAAGGTTGATTATCGCGATGAAAATGGTAATTTGGTTGATGAGATCTCTTGATTTGCAGAGGTTAAGCATGGTTTACCTGCTGAATTTTATGTATATAGAGAAGGGTAAGATGGAATTGTACTTTGGAAGTAATAGAGAGAGGCATAGAGATGGTGTATGTACATGTAGAGCTCATATGAGAGATATGGGAGTAAGAGGGGAGGTTAATCATGAAGAAGGTGAGAGACACCATTGAAGGTGCAGGTTTGAGTGATAAATTGAGAGTAATGAGTGTGTGTGTGTGTAGAAGTGTGGAAAGAGGTGAGAGAGGACTAAGGGCTACTTGTGAGAAAAGTGGGCAGACTTGGGTAAGACTAGGGTCCACTCAAAAAATCCTAGCTCACCGGTGGTTGCTCCAAAAATCACCAAAATTCTTGAGGTGATTATTCATCTCTTGTTCCACATTTTCTCATTTGACCACTGCTCCAAATTCAGAGTGGAGATGGGTGCCAAAAATCTCACCAAAAAGCCTGTTTTTATGCTTGCAAAAGTCTTTTAGTGGCCCCCTCCTTGTTGAATTTTTACAATGCATCCAAGAGACCCTCCTTTGTCATATCATAATACAAAGAATCCAAGTTGCCCTTTACACATGCATGGAGGAGGATTATTGGTGAATAAAGAAATATATACATGGCGGGACTAGTGTATGGACTATTCATGGATTTTAGCTCAATGAGCACATGGTGTTAGAATAATGAGTATATAATAATAATAAAAATATGGAGAAAGTATGGATATGGAAAGATATTGGAATCATATGATATGGTCTCTCTTTGTATTATTTTGAGTGAAAGAGGAAAAGGTATGTAAGTAAATGAAAATAATATAATAAACGTGACTAAGGGAGTAGAAATCATTTTTTGTTTTCACGAGGGTGAGGGTGAAAATGTAGGAGTGATTTGTATTAAAAAAAAATATGAGGTTATAGTATGTACACATTGGCAAAAAATATACTTATGGTGTAAGAGGATGAAAGAAGTCATAGACAGGTTTAATAAAACACACACCTAAGTATAAATATTTAAATAAAATACCAAAATAATTATAAAAATCCCTATATTTAGGCCATATATACCATGCAATATTTACACACAAATAGACCATAATATATTTTATTTTATTTATTTTTTTGGCTCAACTAGCCTAGTGACTAGCTAGCTGAGGGTTTTAAGAAGATATGGAAAAAGCCCCCTAACTCACACATGCCTATGTACAATGAAATGGTAGGGATAACCAAAATGTTTGAGTGATTTAATAGGGTGAGGTAGCTTACTTTGGCAGTTATGGAAAGCCGATAAATGGCTATCACTGTCTTTACCGAAGTACTGTAAGCCCATAATGCACTAGGCAATTCCAAATCCCAATTCTTTCCTTGGTGCTCTCTCACTTTCTAAAGAATTTGTATCAACTCACCTTTGAGTCTTTCATTTAAGCCATTACATTGTGGGTAATAAGGACTAGTATGCTAGTGCCTAATCTTCATCTTTGTGCATAAAAAGTCTAATAGTTTAGTTCTAAATCCTAGCCCCTTTTCCAAAAGTATCTCTAGTGGCACCCCAAACTTGCAACATATTTCATCGTACACAAGTTTTGTCACATCCTTTGTTGTGATTTGTTTTACTGCTATAGCCTCTACGCATCTAGAGAGATAGTCCACTACAGTCAAAATATGGATTTTGCCCGTGCTTGTGATATGTAACGGGCCTATTGCATCAATCTACCACTTTTCAAACACATCAAATTCCAAAATGGTTTTTTGTAGCTCTCTCTTCAACACTCTCTTCCCAAATGCTTGAAACCTATTGCAAGACCTACACCAATGGTGAACATCCTTGTGCAAACTAGTCCATACATACCCCTCTTGCAAGATCTTATGGAATGTGAACTTTCTAGAAAAATGTCCGCCACATGCACCTTCATGATTCTCTTCCAACACTCTATAAAGCTCCTCCCGCCAAGGTACATGTCTCAACATGAGATCAGCCCCTTTCATGTACAAGACATCACTCAACATGAGATCATCCCCTTTCATGTACAACAAATAACCAATGAATCTGTACCTAGATGCTCTACACACAAAAACATACTTCTTAGACTTTTGAATGTCCTTCGAAATGATTTCTGTTAGCAAAAACTCCTCTTCTTGAGCCAAACTTTCGCGGCCATGATGAAGAGGTAAATTGGTCCTCAACACAAATAGCTCCCCAATCATGCTTTGAGTTGCTTCATGTGCCTCTCCATTTAGAGCACGTTCAATGTGTTTGATGCTCCATGCTTTGAACTTTTTTAACAGGACTTTAATTTTGAAACACATTTCCTAGCTTCAATGAGGTGTTCTTGCTCTTCCACACACCCAACACTTGATTCACAACTAACAAGGCATCACCTTTTCTACTCAACCTTCTAATCCCATGCTTCAAACAAATGTGTAATCCGGATTCCAAAGTAGCATATTCAGCCTCATTGTTACTATGAGCATCCAATTTGAACCCTCTCTTGCATACTAGCTTCCCCTCTGGATCGTAAAA
Organism: Adiantum capillus-veneris; assembly: GCF_014529385.1. NCBI lineage: Eukaryota > Viridiplantae > Streptophyta > Polypodiopsida > Polypodiales > Pteridaceae > Adiantum > Adiantum capillus-veneris. Next base: position 47,839,202 of record NC_140944.1, on the reverse strand, counting down.
CGCTATACTTCCTGAAGCCGCATCATGGATCTTTCTGTATGAGCCATGAAAGAACAACAAATGTGCATTGCTGATCCGTGGCACTTCTTCAAGTACCCTTCTCACCGCCTCTTCCTTAATTAACAAGAAGGGGATTCTCCTTGTAAGTCGGATGGAAGATGGATATATTATTTTTCTACTACTAATTCACAAGAGGTAAAAAACTTTGGGGGTAGATAGTTGGTTATTGTATGCTTAATTTTATTTACAAAGAAAAAAAGAAAAGGGTGGTAATATAAATATATGACTAAGGTGACATTTTTGGGAAGAGTACAATGTACAATGTATGTGTCGCCACAAAGGTGAAACGAAGAGGGAGAATTTACTCTAGATAACTTAATAGCGTAGAAAAATATATACACATATAAGGAAGAGGACGTTGAGTAGGCTGAAAAATGTTGCAAAAAGATGGTTACCATTTTATGCCATTCATATTAGCCCTCCCCCAAGCCTAGAGATATTCATATCTTTAGGAGGACAATGTTGTTTCTTTCTCTCTCTTTTTTCTCTTTTTTTCTATTCCTTTTTTTTTTTTAATAATAGGAGGAGCGACATGCACTCTGTTACTCCAATAGAGCTGCTTTTCATTACCTCAATCCCATAAATCGGAGATGCGAGGGTTGCCTTGGGTATGTTCAGATTCCAAGGCTGGTTCTTCTTTGCACGTCAAAGCTTTAAAAATAGGTGGAGCATTTGCCAAGCCGAAGGGAGCCATGCCAATTTGGAGCTTAGACGATGTAGGTAGATGACTTCCTATCAACGGATTGATACGTTGAAAGTAGGGCTTTAATCTCCATCCATTGACTCTGGTCTTGTGGAGTTTTCCTGATAAATCTGCTAATCTATAACTGCCATTCCCAAACTTTGTTTTTATCATGAAAGGTCCCTCCCATCTTTGCAAAAACTTTTTGTCAAGTCGAGTATCAAGTTGGTTATCATAGCGAAGAACCAACATACCTTCCTTCAATCCTTTCCCCTTGAGCTTCTTGTTGATTTTGTCCCTTTGTCTTGTCGCTTTGGTGATGTAGTGATCAATGGACTCTTCTCTATCTAGCTCAAGTCGTTAGCCACTCTTGCAAGAACGCGCAAGCTTGAGAGCTCTACCTCAATGGGGAGAAGTGCCTCCTGTCCATAAACTAGATGAAAAGGGGTGAATTGGGTAGATACCTTGAAAGATGTCCTATACGCCCAAAGAGCAGCCGTCAAATGGCGATCCCAATCATTAAGCCTGTCCACAAGCTGCTAAGAAATGATCTTACATATCATTCCATTCACTTTTTCCACCAATCCATTGCATTGAGGATAGTAGGGTGTGGAATGCAGGTGTTTCACTTTTAACCTCCTCAAGAGATCATTGAGAAGGTCATCCCTAAAACCCGGGCCTCGATCTGATAAGATTTCTAGGGGTGTTCCAAACCTACTATAAATATGATAAAAAATAAACTTTGATACCTCTTCAACTGTGATTCGGGTTGTGCTTGTTGCTTCCGCCCATCGTGTCAAGTAGTCAACACCCATGATGATGAAAACCTTCCCTGTAGAAGTACAAGGTAGGGGACCTAATGCATGCACACCCCAATTTTCAAAAGGTCCATAAGATATTATTGGGACTCGAGGCTCATATGTTAGTCGTGTATCCCCAGGAATTTGGCATTGCTTACATGCCTTACACCAATGTTGGAAATCACGATGTAAGCTCGGCCAAATAAACCCTGCTTGTAAAATCTTGAGAAAAGTGACCACCACAGACATCATCATGACATGAAAGAATAATTTTCTCTATCTCTTGCACACCTGGTACTCTCCTCAAGACCAAATCTTTCCCTTTGTGATATAGATCGTCCCCAATCAACTGGTAAGGTGTGGCCTTCTTAACTAGTCTATGTCTTTGCACCTTGTCTAAGTGTTTGGGGCACTCACCTGCTTGTAGAAAGAAAATAATGTCTTTTAGCTCCTCTCGACCTTGATATTTGGGTTCATATAGTTTCACACATCCTACCGCCATTTGAAGCTTTTCATTTGCGAGAAAGTCTGCTTCCTTGTTATGAGCTTGACCACTAGCAAAGAATCACCATTTATAATAAGTCTTTGTATGCCTAATTCTTTGCATTCTTCTAACCCAAGGGTTAGAGCAGCCTACTCAGCCTCATTGTTGGAGTGAACATTGGGTAGAGTGATACCTTTTCTAACCATTACCTCCTTTTGTGGGTTCAAAATGATGATACCCCCTGCTGCTTTGTCTTGTTGGCATTGATAAGCTCCGTTAAAGCATAAAGTATGGGCATTATCAATCTCCTTCACTTTGAACTGTTTTGAGCCTTCATGTCTCTGTAGTCGTGATCCTTCCCTTTCTCTCACTTTGTAGGTGAGAATGTCTGCAAGTCCTGCTCTTGTGCTATCTTCTACAAGGAAAGTGTATTCAAATTCTTGGAGTTCAAGCACCCACTTTGCTATTCTAGATGAGAGGCTCGTGTGTTGTACTACATATGGTAGATTGTGCTCTAAGGTGAGAAAAACAAATGGCACAGGGAGAAGATACGTTCAAAATTTCCTTACGACAAACAAGATTGCAAAGACCACTTTCTCCATTTCAGTGTATCCCTTCTCGGCCGGAGTCATCACCTTGCTTGCAAAATAGATCGGCCTCATGTATGATGTTTTAGGATCTGTTTGCATCAAAACAACACCAATTTCTTCGAAACCTACACTTGGAGTGACGTAGTAGGTCTCCTTTGGATCTGGTGGAATTAGAATTGGGAGAGAGCTAAGAATGCCCTTCACTTCCTCAAAACGTTTTGCATGTTCCCTCCCCCATTCAAATGTAGATTGGTTTGCCAACCTATGCAAATGGGCGATGGCTTCTGCTAGGAGATGGATGAAGCGAGACATGTACCTCACTTTGTGATTGAAGGTCATTAGCTCCTCAGTTGTTGTTGGTGGAGATAATGACAAAAGGGCCTCCACTTTAGAGGGATCCACTTGAATTTCTTGTGAAGAAACCACGTGGCCTAGCAAGAACACCTGAGATTCACTGATATGTCACTTCTCTGGGTCGAGTTGTCCCCCAACTTGATGGAGCCTCTTAAGCCCCTCTTCAACCTTTTGGCAGTGAAGTGATCTACAACTATAAATATAGAAATCATCCATAAAGACTCTTATAGATTTTCCAAAGAATGGCTGAAATAAAAATATTGTGAATCTCATGAAGGTGATAGGAGCATTGGTGAGCCCAAAAGGCATTACTTTGGATGCAAAACATCCCCAAGGTGTGATGAAGGTGGTTTTTGGTTGGTCCTCTTCTGCTATTCTAATTTGAAAATATCCTGAATACCCATCACACACAGTGTAGAATTCATGACCTGCTACTTCATTCAAAATTTCATCTTGGAAAGGGAGAGGGAAGTGGTCCCTCTTTGTCGCAGCATTGAGGGGTTTGTAATACACGCAGACCCTCCACTTACCATTCTTCTTGGGAGTGACTACAACACGTGATACCCATTCGGAATTGGATACTGGATAGATGAAGGCAGCCTTCAAGAGTCGATTCACTTCTTGTAGGAGGGCCTTTTGTTGCACAGACCCTAGTCGCCTTAACTTTTGAGCCACGGAATTGGTCCCTGGTTTCAATTCAATTCGATGCTCTATTACATCTTCACCTCTTATTTGTGAGTAGTTAGTGATAAAAAAATCGGGATACCTCCTTAACATATTGATGTAGGACCTCTTCTCCTCACAAGTAAGATCTTTTGCAAGCATCTTCTCAAATACTTCTTCAAGGTGGTTGCATCTTTCATCCCCTCGTGTGTGATTGTCTGTTGGCTTTTCTTCTACATAAACATCTTGGGTGTTGGCGTTAAATACAATTCTCATTACCTCCAAAGAAGACTACTCTTCACTGGTTGATGCTTCCTCATCACTTGAGTAAGGACTCTCCTCCTCGCTCTCTTCATCTGCCGTGGTTTCATAGTTGATATCTAGTTTCTTTCCTTCTCGCCAATCATACACCACCGGTTGACCCTTCTTAAGAATCAAACGACCACTTCCCCATTTTTGATCTGCATTCACAGCAATGAGCCAAGGCCTCCCTAGGATGATGGGATAGCCCTCCCCCTTAGCTGGCATGACATACATATCCACTCGTGCATCTATGTTACATACAGAGACTTTTACATTTTCAATGATCCCCAAACACTTCACACTTGAGTTGTTAGCGAGCCTAGCTTGACAATTAGAGGACTCTGTAATTTCAAGCCCTAACCTGTTCATTGATTTTTCCGTGATCACACACATTTGAGCTCCACCATCAACATATACATTAGACACCTTTTTACCCCTTATGTAAGCATCCACAATGGGTTCCACATCTTTTTGTAGCTTTGAGGCCACAACTTTAATGGAAAGATTTGCTTTCTTTTTTGGAATTCTTGTACTTACCAACTTTGGCCATTGCCTTCTTACTTTGGCTGATAGGTGTAGAAGTTGAGGCCATGAAATGTTTGGCTTTTGGGTTTGTAAATCCTCCAGGATGTTTTAGGGCTCTAGCTCCTTTCCCAATGGGAAGTCGTTGATACCAATTTCCCTTCGCCTTGATCTTTTCTTCCTGCTATTTTCAGCTTCTTCCATCTTTGAATTGTTCTTCTTGTCCCTTCTAGCTGAATTTGTTCCTTCATTTCTCATGTCTTCATCCTTATCATGTGCTCTTGTGCGTTTTGCTGCCGGCATAACATCAAAGTTTAGAGTATGCTCATCTATTACCTCTTCTAGCTTGATGATGTTGACTCCTCTTTCTTCCTCCTCATGTGGGATGGGAGGTATATTTGCTGGTGGTGGTGGTTGACGAAGGATTTGTGGGCCTTCAGCTAGTTCTTGCTGCACAGTGAGAGGAGTCAGTGTAGGGGGGTATATATCTCCCGGAAGTTGCCTTGGATGTGGACAATTGTATATTCCATGGCCCATTTCATTGCAATTCCAACATCGCAACTCTTGAGCTTGTCTTCGTTGATTGCGATTCCCTTCTCTTGGTTGTCATTGTTGAGGTAGGCCCTATACTAGATTCAAAGTGAGGTTCTCAAGCTCTTGTGTTAGCCTTTGTAAAACCTCTTGTTGAGAGTTATCTCCTATTTTTGAAGATTGTGCAAGAGGGGCCCTAATTGGTACTTCCATGGTTTGTGAAGACTCCCTCTCACTCACTTCATTCAAACCCCTTGCTCTATGTGCTTAGAATTGTAGTTTTCTAAACTTGATGATGGCTACCTCACGTGCTTCTTCGAAGGTGGATGGGAATTTAAGCTCTACTTTAGCCTTTAAAAGTGGATACAAGCCAACCATGAATCTCTCTTGTTTTAGAAAGTTAGGTGCACCACCATGATTTTCTAATGTAGCCTCCCACCTACCCCATAGATTGACAAAGGTTGCTTCATAAGAGGGATAGTATGCAAGTGATACCTGCTTATGTCCAATAAGACATTTCCATAGTCCTTCAGAAGTATCACCTTGCCCGAACTTGGAGAGGAAGCTTGCTCCCAGTCTCTCCCAGTTGGACTTGATTTGGGGTTGCAAGGTCTCATACCATGCTTTAGCTTCTGCTTTTAGAACGAACGGGAAGGCTTGTAGATTTATTTCCTCTTCATCTCTCCCGGATATGAGATGTGCCATCTCCAAGTTGTCAAGAAACTATTGTGCATCTTCCCCACTTCTTGCATAGAACATGGGAAAAGAACTTGACATTTTGAATTTTTTTCTTTTTTTAAAGAAACTTTTCTCTTACAAGCCGCACAAGATTGTTGACACTATAAATTTGATTACATTAAAATGAAGATGTACACATCCATTGTTAATTCGTACTTTATCATAGGTAGAATAAATGGATTAATTGAAGCATTGATTTCATTTAGGCGAGTGGATCCAAATATCCTTCTTATGATAGATTGAAACCTAAACTTAGTTGCAATGATTATATTAATGGATTGCCAAGCAATAGGCCTAAAAGGTTCATTGTTTTGATCGTGATTCATGTGCTACTCCTCGTTGTTGGTTTGAAGACCTCGTTCCTTCATATGGCCCTTGGGCACCCCTTCACCACTCCTTGTTCCTGCCTTTAAAACAAAATGAGCACGTGAACATCAAAAGAAGTTTCATAATTGATGATTGGAAGTATAATTAGATTGGGTGATGCCAGTATTTCTCTAAGTCTTTTTGCACCAAACATTAAAAAAATGTGTTGCTGGAAAAAGACTTTTCTATCTATGTGAACATTTACTCTAATGTGTTGTGCAAAATGTGAACTTTTGTATCTATGTGAACATTTACTCTAATGTGTTGTGCAAAATGAAATGGATAGATGGGGACTCCATTGTTCATCACTAAAAATTTGAAGGTAACTTGGAAATATGTCCTCCGTGGGGGCACCACTTTATGAGGGCGATCTTTTTGAAATGGGGCCTCTAAACCCAAACCAATGGGCCTACCCTCACAAAATGTTTGTAAAGAGGTACGCACACTACTTGGGGCACCACCTTATTTTGGGAGTGGAGAAGGAAACCAATCAAAATAACATTTGCACTCACCCACTCAAGCAACACACTTTGAGAACCTTTACTCTATGTACACTTTGGACACTTGACACCATCAACAATTATGCAACCCAATGCCATGCATCAAATGTAAATATGCAATTTGTGGAATAGCATTCACCTTCTCCCCATAAGAATAACCATGATACATCCAAACTCCTCCTCTCTCAAGCACTCATCAAAAAATCATGTGCACAAGACCTGCCTCTCAAACACACAAGAGAATCACCTACATCGAACTAACACACTTTGCATAGAGAGCTCATCTCCATCTATGCAATGCCGTGACAAATACAATCACCATGAGAGGTAGCCACATGCATATGTAATGAAGCAAAAGAGATTTGGAGTGAGAATTTTCTTTAGACTAATTGAATAAGTGTGGAGAAACAAACCAACCAATGGTAAATTGAAAGTAGAACACTTACTTGATTTCTCGCACACCTTTTAAGGGGTAGACAGACGTTGGCTAAGCATCATGAATTGCGACACTTGATTGTTTGAAGATGGTTTAATGATCATTAACATAAACATGACAGAGATCATGATTTATTTACAAGTTATTGAGGTGCTACAATGATTTATTGGGTTGATGGAGTAAGAGATTGTAGAATAGAAAGACTGGAGGATAGAGTTGCACTTCCTCCAAAGAGGAGAGTTAGGAGGGAGGATGTGAAAGAGGGAGAGTTGGGGGTTTCTCTACTATTGATCAAGAACAACATGAAGTTAAAAATATAGGTGTGTGTCATTGAGTCTCTCGAAGGGGGGCTATTTATAGTTGTGTAGGAGTGGGATTATGCTACACTTAATTAGGGTGAGTGATTAGCCCTAATTAAGTGTCCTTTGACCACTCATTGCATATTTGACATAAAAGGGACTATTTATTCACCAAAAATATCATTTTAGATCGTGAAGGCTCCATAGGGGTGCATAATGTAGTGGGCCACACCATGAGGCCCTACGGGTGGCTCCTGCGGGGTATCTCAACTTGTCTGTCTTGGCATTTAGAAAGCATCTTTAGGTTGGTCCCATCACATGCAAGTGACCTTGAACACTCATTGCTCTTCTAGAAGATGAGTAGGGAAAAAATAAGATCTCACCCTCTTGATTTACTTGATTTTCAGTTCCCTTTTGCTGCGAATCTGACAGATTTACTCTATTTTGACCATAACTTTTTACCTGTAGCTCGGAATGACATGATTCAAAAGGAAAATTTGACCTTCGCAACATGTTTGATATGAATTTGGACTATTCTTCACGTCCATGCACCAAGGAATTCGGTTTGGAAGGTCCACACTAGGCTAGGGAACCTTTTGCTTCCAAGTCTTCTTGTATGGACCCTTTGCTTGTATGCATCCAAGGGGAATCATGCTTTTTCAAAAGGGTATGATGCTTAAACAAATAGAGGAGAGATCAATATTATTTTCTTGTGAAAATAATACACAATTTGAGTCTTTTTGAAAGGAGAAAAACTATATGTATATTCTTAAGAGATATTGGGCCACCTATGTAGGGGGCATAGAAGACTTGTAGAGATGGACCATAATCTTTGGTAAAGACAAGTGGAGAGTTGATTTTCCATGGTAATTTATCTATATGGGATGGAAGATGGATATATTATTTTCTACTACTTATTCACAAGAGGTAAGAAAGTTTGGGGGTAGATAGTTGGTTATTGTATGCTTAATTTTATTTACAAAGCAAAAAAGAAAACGGTGGTAATATAAATTTATGACTAAGGTGACATTTTTGGGAAGAGTACAATGTATGTGTCGCCACAAAGGTTAAATAAAGAGGGGGAATTTACTCTAGATAAGTTAATATCGTAGAAAAATATATACACATATGAGGACGAGGACGTTGAGTAGACTGAAAAATGTTGCAAAAAGATGGTTACCATTTTATGCCATTCACTACGTAGCTGAGAGGTCTCCACTGATCATTTGTGTCATCAATTCCTACTTATTTGAAAATTCAACGTTGGTTTGAATAAGCCCTTCAATCATTGCATAAGGCCCTTCACTTTCATTTGCAAATGCAACTAAACCAGACTCATGGATTTCTTTGTCCATCAGAAGAAATGTAACATCAACATCCTCATCACTTCTAGTAGTACTATCACTTTCCTGGTCAGACACTATGGCATAGTCTTCATCACTAGACTCATATTCATCTTCATAAAGTTCCTCCAATTGTTTCCTTGTGTCCATATTATATAGCTTCTTGGCACATGTCTTTCCATAGAGGCTAATCGTAATACGTCTCCTATCTTGAACATCTCCCACCGCATGTCACCATGGTCTACCGAGTGTAATAGGATATGCTCCCTTCCCCGTTGGCATCACATGAAAATCAACCACCACCTTTGCATCATACGCCTCCACTTCCAAGCTCTTTACAACACCCAAACATTTTACACTTTGATGGTTTTCCAATCTGATCCAAAAGCCTGAAACCCCAGTCACTATAAGACTCATTTTCTCAACACCAAGTGTGTTATGACACATATTTGGGCTCCACCATCAACATAACCTTGTCCCATATTTTTTCTTTTGTGCCATACATCTACTATTGGCCAAATGTCTAGTAGCTCATCCATTGACAATACCTTCACTGAACCTCTCTCTGGTTCTTTCTCCATTGGGTTAACCATCCTCTTCCACTGTCGCTTCAGCTTAGGCGTCATCTCTATAAGCTGCCGAAAAGTAACATCTTCTTTTCTGCTTGTCATATCCTCCTTCAAGTCACAGCTGCCTATCCCCTGGTGGAAAATCTCAAACATGAAACTTGCAACGAGCCCTTGTTTTCCTCTTGGCCTTGACATCCTTATCTTCATGGCTCTTTCCCTTCTTCTTACTAGGACTTAGGGTACTTATTACTTCCTTATCCTCTATCGTCCTCTTCCCAATAAGCATCACTAATGTATCCTCCAACTTTGCTGCCTTCTCCAAGGTGACCACACTTATCACTTATGTCTTTCCCTTTTCCTCTTGGGTTAATCCACTGGTTCCTTCTTCTCGTTTAATTTCAATGCCATAATCATTTGACCTAGTTAGCACCTGCCTTGGCAATGGATACATGCCTCCCCCCATCCTTGGTGGCTTATCACATTGTGGGCTGATGTGACCCAACTCTCCACAATTATAACACATTGTTGTCTGCCTCCTAAACCAACCATTGCTTTGTCCAACACCATTCCTGGGTTTTTCTTCACCTCGTGGGGGCTGATTTGCAAACCTCCCCCGACCTCAATTATTTCCCACATTACCTAGCATGTCTAGGCTAAGATTCTTCATTAAATCTACCACTCGCCTCATGTCTTTCCTTAGCCCATCATCTTGCACTGTTGTAGTGACCACTGCTGGCATAACATGAGGAGTAATAGAAACCACTGGTTCATGATGAACCCTTGGCATGCGTCTTTGCAAAGAATCCATAGGCTGAAATCTAGACCTCCTGGGCAAAGATTCTACTCCTAGCTGACTCATTCTTCTCAGCTTTCACTCTTTGCTCCTCACTACATCTAGTGCGTCTACATATGTCGTAGGATTCTTTAGCTCCACTCTCCAATGTATATTCTCCCAAAGACCATCCAAGAACCTGTCCTTCTTCATCATGTCAGGTGAAGGTACGTGTGGTGCTAAGGCCTTACACAGCATCTCCCATACCATTGAAAACTTATGTATGTATGCATCTACTAGCTCACCTTCCCTTTTCACCAAACCATGTACATCTTGTGACACTTTGTCACGATATTATGTCTTCACAAACTCCACTTCCAATCCATGCCTTATATTGTCGCAACTTAATCTCACAGGTGGATCAACCACATGCAACATGTTTAAGGCATAGACATTCAGAATAGATAAAACACAGAAATCAGAATGGAACTGGAACTGGAACAGAACACAGAAATTGACAACAGACTAAATTCACCATAACTTTCGCTTTCACATTCCCAAGAAGATACTGATCGACAGTTACATACATCGATAAGACTAATGGGCAACGCCCTTTCACAAGAACACCCCTTGGAATCCCAAAAGTACAAAAATTAACATTCCAACTTCCACTAAGGTAAAACATCCCAAAATTCCTAGGCTTAACAACTGGGATAGCCCAGTGGCTAGAGCCACAGGCTGACTTGGACCCACAATCCCTTGATCAAACAACCTGCTCCCCAACATCCCCTTCTGCATCTGTCTTTTCTGCTGAAACATCCGAATTTGCTTCCTTTTCCACTTCTGCTTCCACATACTTTTCCATTTCCGATTCCACTCCTCAAGCTACAATCCGATATGGTCCCAAAAAATCACTGCTAGTATCCGCCATCCACTTACTCAGTCCCCCTGCATTCACTTCAATCTCCTTACTTTTTTGCTTCAACTCCTATATCTCTGCCACTAATTTATCATTTTCCACCTTCAATTCCTCATTCTCCCTCCTAATGCTCTCTTTTCCAGCTAGCTGAAACCAACTTTTGAATCTGTCCGTCGACACCTCCATGTGCTCCCTCCAAAGCCTAGTAGCTTTATTCCACATCTCTTGTGTATACTCCAACACTTCTTGCTTCACAATATCTGCATCCGAATCAACCAAGATACCTGTCATTCCCTAGTTCTGCAATGCGGCCTTGTCCATATCCAACAACGGAGTCAATCTATTAAATCAAGAAAGTATTCTTAGTGGTCAACTCAGCCACTTTGTCTCCCAATTCTTTGAATTGTTCATCCACTGCAGCTTTTAGTCTGTCTACCCACCTAGTAAAATCCTTAGCTACACTTAGAATTTCAGCATTTCTCGCCATAGCCTCTGCTATAATCCGTTTAAATTCCTCCTGAAGTCTTTCTTTATCTGACCTCTCCTGAAACAAATGCATCCGAACTTTTTGCATTTACCATTCCAGGATAGCACTGCATTTATGCTCCATCTTTTTAGCTTCCATCACCCTAAGAGCTGCACCTTGATTTTGCATAAACTCATTCAGTTGAGTCAAACTGTTAGGTGCCTCTTCCACAGAAAAAATCCCCTGATTCTCATAACTATCACTGCTCCCTGCTTTAACTTTCAAAGTTTTCCAGAGCAGTCTTCTTCACAGCTCCACCCATTCCTTTCATAAACAACGTTACCTTTTTGCCTTTGGACTCCAATTTCTTTGATTCTGATTCCATTGTGAAATTATGTGGCTTTGATTCCGATTCTTCCAAACCCTTCCAAAAGACTTAGAAAGGTGATTTACCTTTTTCAGTTGTTAGAGAGCCCAAAAACCATTTCCTTTTCTTACTTCCATATTCTATTCCCTCTTCTTTTTCCACATCTACCAGTGGTGTCTTCAAACCTGTTGCTACTGTCGGAACCTTTAGAACATACTCAAAAATTGCAGCCAAATAAGGTGCTACTTTGTCCACTGCTGGTGTCCGACATCGGTCTCTTTTTTCAGTTAACTGCATTCGATCATACACAACTGATGCCCAATCAACCTTAATGCCTCTCTCCGCCTGAAACAAAGGTGCAAAAGCCTCCTTGGACATGTAGGTAGTCTTCTGGAGGATAGAAAATTTTTCCAAATACCAGAAAAAAATTGAAGCTTTGTTTCCACCCGCATTCTTCACCATGTAGTATGCCTTTGTCCCTACCGGATTTCCAAATTCCCCTTTCATCTGGGAATCGGTCAGCTTCCTCGTCTTAGCCAGCATAGTTAGACAACAAACCTTGAAGACTTTGGACACCAACTTTGGTGTCAAGCGCACATCCGCTGTAATCATTCCATCACTTTCCTTTATCATATTCCATTGCTGCTCAGCAAATTCATCTTTTGCCCATGTATCCCAAGGTAGACATGCAAATTCATAAAGACCTATACGCTTGAGCCATACCTGGGTTTCTGCCTCATTAGGGTCAAACGCTACCACCGCCATCTCCACACTGCCCTCATCACTCATAGATTCAGCCTCATCGCTTTTCACATCAATGTGCTCTTCCTGTTGTCGCGCTTTGAATATCTCCTCCATCGCCATCTTCATCGACCTGATATTCGGCATCGCTTCTGACACATCATCTTGCATTTCACCCTTCTTGCCCGACTTAGCAGTCGCTAAACTACGACGTTCACACACTTGGATGTGATCCCCCACTCCACTCACCACCTTACTCTTATGATGATGAATTTTTTCCTCGATTCGGGCATGCCATACAGGACTCGCCCAAAAATTATGCGTCCTTAAGTAAGTCACATCAGCACTAAGCAATTTTTTTGCCTTAAAATGAGTACCCCCACTTATTAGTACCTCTGTACCCTTTTGCCCAATTCCATTCCTACAACTTTCCACTTTCAAGACTTCAAATCCGACATTCCGATTTCCGACTTCCAATCCACAATCTGAATTATGAATTCCAGATTCCTTTACAAATTTTGAATTACATTAAAAAAAATGCCAATTCTGCCTCTGAACATTCCACTGCAACTCCAGAACACCAACTGTTAACAATTTACTGCCAATATCCTCAGCCTTATTGACCATCCACTTGGGAACCTCAAGCACCTTTCCATAAAATTTCTTCAATCTGAATCCATTCACTGGTTTCAAAATCTTTGTTCTGAAAACATCTTTGAACAAAAATGTTCCTTGACCCTGTTCTGATTCAATCTGATAAGGTCTTAAATATCTCAGCTTCAACTTACCCGGATGTGGTCCAAATTTAGAATTATATAACATCACCCAATCCCCTTTCTGAAAAATTTTAAATTTCACCTACCTAGACATCCATGCTTGTCTCCTCTTCTGCCCAATTTCCACCAAATAGGCACTCCGAATTCTATCCTCTTCCAATTTAAGCAGTTCCTTCTGTCTAGAAGAAATTAATTCCTCCGGACTTAACTTATGATGAACTAACAACCTCAATCTTGGAATTAGGTACTCCATTGGCACCAGAGCTTCAATCCCAAAGACCAATTTGAAAGGTGTCATTCCAGTCGGCGCCACCTTAAAAGCTGTTCGAAAAGCCCATAGTGCTGAATCCAACTTGTCATACCAATCCGATTTTTTGTCCGACACAATCTTCTTCAAAATTCTCACCAGCACTTTACCAGAGATTTCTGCTTGCCCATTTGCTTGCGGATGATATGGAATAGATTTCTTATGCAAAATCATATGTCTGGATGTCAACTCCTGAATCACAAAATTCAAAAAATGTGTTCCCTAATCCGAACACCAACTCAATAGGACATCCAAATCTTGTCATAATGTTTTTATATAGAAACCTTGCCACACTTGCTGGTTTATTATCTCTCAAAACCACTGCTTCCACCCATTTGGTAGCATAATCTGTTGCAACAAGAATATATATGGAACCTGTCCTCTTTGCCCGTGGTTTTATTGGGCCTACAAAATCCGTTCCCCACTTTTGAAATGGTTCTAATGGTAAGACTAGATGATTCTGCATCCTATCCCCTTGTGTAGGCTGCCCCATCTTCTAACATTGAATAGATTCCTTCGCAAAACTATGTGCATCCTTCAATAACAAAGGCCACCAAAGTCCAGATTGTAAAATTTTCCGACTTGTAATTTCCCATGAGAAATGTCCTCTAGGATGATCCCCAATGTGCCTCCTGCAACACTGCTTTCTGCTCTTCATTCGAAACACATTGCCGTATAATCTGATATGCTCCTCTTCTATATAATGCTCTAGCTATAATTAGAAATGGTCTGCTCCTCAATGCAAATTTCTTCCTCTGATCCGGAGACATTGTCGAAGGTAAAACTCCATCTGTCAGAAACTGAACCATCTGATCAAACCAATTGTCAAAAAATTGTCCTTCCACACGGAAAAAATCTGCATCAGGCAATTTATCTGATACTCTTGGTAATTCCTCCTTATGTTCCAAACTGCTGAGGTAATCCGCCACTGCATGCTGAGTTCCTGGAGTATGAACAACTATGTAATCAAATTCTTGCAACATGAGCATCCACCTTGTTAATCTTCCTTCCAGTTTTGGCTTCTTTACCAGAAACAATAAAGCTTGATGATCCACATGAAAAACCACTTTGTTCCCTATCAGATAATGTCGAAATTTTTCCAAAGCAAAAATCATTCCCAAAGCTTCCCTTTCCATAAGTGTGTAATTCTTCTCCAGTGCTCTCAACATTCTACTAGCATAATAAATCGGTCTGAACCATCCCTTAATCTTCTCCTGCATTAAAACAGCTCCTGCTGCCATGTCGGAAGCATCAACATACACATCAAACAGAAATTCCCAATTTGGTGGTTGAAGGATAGGTGAAACTATCAACATCTTTTTGATAATCTAAAAAGCCTTTTCTTGAGATTCTCCCCAAACAAATTCCACTTCCTTCTTAGTCAAATGACTAAGTGGCGTGCTCACATCCACTAAGTACCATAAATACCAGCCATGCCATTTGATCTGTCCAACAAACCGCATCACTGCCTTCAAATTTTTTGAAGCTACAGCTTTCTGAATTGCACTAATTTTGTCCCCGTCAATCGACATTCCTTCTTGAGAGATGATATGTCCCAACAATTTTCCCTTTTGTACTCCTATTGCACACTTCTGAGGATTAAGTGACATCCGAAACATCATACATCTTTCAAAACACTTCCTCAAAAACTCAAAAATCATCCATAAAAATCCTCATAAAATCTGTCAATCGTGGCTCAAAGGTTTTAAAAGTTGCCTTTGAAAATGATGGTGGTCCATTCTTCAATCCAAAGCTCATCACTGTATATGCAAAAGATCCCCATTCTGTGATAAAAGCAGTTTTTTCAATATCCTCCTTAGCCATTGGTATTTGATTGTACCCTGAAAATCCGTCAAGAAAAGTATACATCTCATGTCCCGCTACATCATCCAGAACTAAATCAATAAAAGGAAATGGAAATGGATCTGCAACTGATGTTGCATTTAATTTTATATAATCCACACAAACCCTTAACTTCCCCGACTTCTTGGATACCACTACAATTGGTGACAACCATTCCGCCTGATCCACTGGCACTATGAATCCTGCATTCAACAATTTGTCCAATTCCTCTTTCACCTGCTTGGCATAATTTGAATTCATCCTGTATCTTTGTTGAATCACTGGAACAACATCCATTTTCAAATTTATATGATGCTTATACACTTGAGGATCCATGCCTTTCAAATCAGAATAATCCCATGCAAAGACATCAATATACTCCAACAGTAATTCCTTCAAGTCCTTCTTGAAGCCTTCTTCCAAATGAACACTAACTCTTACCATCTTTGGATGATCCTCCGTCCCCAAATTCAGATCCTGTAAATCATCCTTCTTAACTCGAGAAACTTTCTTTATCATCTTATCATACAAAGCTTTCGCTCTCTGAATCTCCTCCTTTGGCTCCAATTATGAATCCTCGATCACAGTTTTCTCTTGGATTTTCTTCTCTTCTAAATTTTCCTATTCCACACCATCTGTATTCCCCTACAACTGATCATTTCCCAAACTGTTCTCTTTTTCTGCATATTTTTCAATGATCCGCTCCACATCTACCTCAAATATCGGAAAAATTATTGGATTTGCTGCTAGGAAATATGCTTCTTCATCATCCTCCAATTCTTCAGACATGTTAATTGCTTGTGCCAACATTGGCTTCGTCTCTTTTGACAATTCCTTCTTCGGCCCCATTGGTAATGTAACTTCTCTCCTTCCTTTCTTAACCGTCACTTCATTCTTTCCCCAATCCTATTTTAGCTTAGCCGTGCAAAACCATGGCCTCCCCAACAACATAGAATAGGTATTTTTTGAATCCTTCACCGTGATAACTACAAAGTTTACCATAAACTTCAATCCATGAATGATAATTACTTGCCTCCTTAACATCCCCACTGGTTAAACTCTACTCTAATCAGCCATACGCACTTGAAATGGAGCTGGTTCCAACCTGACATCTTGCATCCTTAGAAATTCCGATTCCGAAAGTATGTTGACCCTTGATCCACCATCCAATATAACATCGGAAAATTTGCGGTTATTAAATTCCAACGGCAGTGTTGGTACTGAAAAATCCACATACTCCTGGATAATCTGGCAACTCCGAATTGTCTGTTGCACCTCCTTCATACTCGGAACAGTCTTTGTCCTTCGCATCACTGTATATAGTCTATCTATGAAAATTGGAACTAATGACAAAAACTAATCCAAGGTAAAATGTATAGAGGAATTAGTTCACTCTTCAAACAAGGCATCCGTCCTTTCTCTTTACTTCTCCTCCTTTTTTACTCCTTTCTCCTTTGATTTAAGCTTGCTCTACTATTGATCCTTTTTCATTAAATCTTCATCTACTTCATCCCGAATCTCCTTCTGCTCCTCCAAGTCCAGTGGAGGTTTCAACCTTGCTTTTGACCTTGTTGTCACTAATACATCTACTTCCTCTTGAAAACATTTAGAACAATCACATTCCGGTTGACAATCCATAGCGAATTCATTCACCCCTTGATCCTGAAACGATTCTACTACTATCAAACTGCTTCCAGGCTCTTTGTTTGCTTCAGCTGACTATGTTGGTGGTGCTGGCAACTGCGGCACTTGCCCTCTTGGCTGTTGCTGATTCCCCCCTTGATAATTCCAAACTGGCTGATTCCATCCTTGTGGTTGTGGCTGCCAATTCTGCCACCGCTACTGCTGATCCCAATTTCCCCCCCACGGGGAAATTGGGATCTTGAATTTTGCCATCCTCCAAATCTCGGTCCTCCATCCGAATTGAAATTTTCTCTAAATGGTGGTCCCCCTTGATTAAACTGTGGTCTCCACCTTGAATACGGTTGTTGTCTTTGCCACCCTTGATTATTGAACATCCTCTACACCCCATGAGTTTGAGGTCCTTGTTGTTGTATCTTCTGCTGAATCCTTTTTGGTACAACACCCCTGCAATTCGGATTAAACCAACATTCCTTGGTCCAATGCTCATCCTAAACATAAATTTCACAATGAGGGGTTTTTGATTCCGCAACTTTCTGCACTCCCAGCTTCTTCAATTTCTTTGCTACCAATTTTTCCACTCTATCCTCTTTCTCTTTAGACTTCTTCTTGCTTTTCTTCTTCTTATCCTCATCTACTTCTGAATCCGAATCCTCACTGGAATCCTCTTCACTATCAAAATCCGTTTCCGTATCTGAATCAGTATCAGTTTCTGAATCCGAATCGCTGTCCAAATTTGAATTATCTGACCTCTTCTTTTTCTTCGACCTACTTTTCTGCTTTTCTTTAGATGACCTCTTGGCTGCTTTCCCATGAGAGACCCCAAACCTTTTCTCTGCTCTTTGAGCTGTTTCCACTAATGCTTGTAATCCACCTGCAACATCAACTCCAGCAACAACATTCTTCAATACCTTCCTTAATCCATTCAAAAAATATCCAGCAAGCATTTCATCAGTTGGCCTTTCTTGAGCAGCGACCCTTCTCACATATTCGTTAAACTTTTGTGCATAATCCTCAACAAACATTTTCCTTTGTTTCACTTCCCTAAGCTTGGTCAACACATCATGTGGAGTCTTTTCATTTTTGAACCTGTTCAAAAATGCTTCTTTCAAACCATCATAATCAGCAAAATGTCCTGCTTGGAGAATACTGAACCATTACATAGCCTTCCCACCCAATGTAGCCTCAAACTCGCGCAACTTAGCCTGGGCATCGTACACTCTGGCAAATCCTGTGGCCTGCCATCTTGTCTCGTATTGAGATATGTGGCAATCGGGGTCTTCTTTCGACTTTCCCAAAAAGGTCTGAAATTTGACGCGCATATCCTGCCTAGCCACCGCCATATTTGTAGGTCCACCTGGTTGTACAAGATTTCCTGCAATGGTACTTCCCAACGGATCAAAAATAAATCTCCTTCTCGCCACTAATGCCTGCTCAACAACTGCAACCGCCAACAGTCGCGGAAATATATGTTGTTCTTCATTCGCTACTTCCTCTTCCCATCTATCACTTAGATAATCCTCTGTGCCATCCAAATCTTCCACAATATCATCTGAATCTTCCCCTATAGAAACTCGGTGCATCCCAGTATAATCCAAAATTCCCCGCAGTTTCGAACACTGACCATCTTGCCCATACAACTGCCAAAACCGCCTAGCAACTGACCTTGTCCAATACGGGAATGTATCCTCTCCCGCTTCCTCCAGAGTGCAGCCAACTACCCATGCCAACTCATAGTATTCTGAACATCCTCCCTCCCTTCAACTAAACCTTTCACTGCCACAACATTCGCTCCTATGAGAGAAACTTGAATCCGTCCATGCTACATCACACTTACACCGTGATCGCCAAGTGTTTAAGGCACAGACATTGAGAATAGACAAAACAAAAATATCAGAATGAAACAGGAACTGGAATAGAACACAAAAATTGGCAACAGACTAAATCTGCCATAACATCCGCTTTCACATTCCGAAGAAGATATTGATCGATAGCTACATACATCGATAAGACTAATGGGCAACGCCCTTTCCCAAGAACACCCCCTGGAATCCCAAAAGTACAAAAGTTAACATTCCAACTTCCACTAAGGTAAAACATCCCAAAATTCCTAGGGTTAACACAAAACCTCTTCAAATGCTTTGGACCAAACTCGTGCATCACTCTTCAAACAAACGTGGAGAAGACAAAACATCTGCGCAGGATCATGAATTGGATTTGATTTCTAATGCAAGCAACCCCCATCTTTTCCAAAAGGTCTTCCACATCTTTATCACTTCTTCCATGAAATTCCGGTTAAAGGAAAGCCATGGCTACCCAAGTTTTTATGCTTTGAGAACCCCTTCTAACACAGGTGCAAGAACCCAAAAAATTTTACTGACTCAATCCCTAGAAATTTCAATGGAGCTCATATTTAGAAAAGGACAAACACATGCACATCAAATGATTTTTCATAGTTAATCATCAAAATTGCAACAGGAAAAGGGGATTCTAGTATCTCTCTTAATCTTCTTGGCCCAAACATAAAGAATATGTGCTTCTGGAAAAAAATCTTCCTGGACACATGAACATTTATATGGATTCTTTGTGTTAAAGGAAAAGTAGTGAATTGAGGTCCGTTTTGATCATCCATTAAAGCCAACCATGCAGCTCCCAAGAAGGCACACCTGACTTATCCTCTAACTTTGCCAGAATTTCGGCAGAATAACAACATAAGTGGGTCAAAAGACCAAAAAACTAGCCATCACAACTTCAAAAAATTTTGGTAGAGTCTCCCCAGAAGTAGAGCATTAAGAACCCAAAATATAGATTGTATATGTATGCATAACCTACCAACAATAGAACCCAAGCATCAAGTAGGAATCACTAGTACATAGACTATGGCAAGGTTACAAAAATGGTGCTCCAACCACCTGTATCACTAAAAGCTGAAGATACTCAAAGAAGATCCTCTGTGGGGGTGCCAAACGAATGTGAGCGGGATGGAAACACACACAACACCTCTATAATCATCGTACATACACTCTTGAGATGATACACACACACACACACACTATCGGACACCACTCGGCTTACACAACCCACCTGACCGAGATAGGGAACACACCGATGGAGTAAGAGGAGAGAGACTATCCATTTGCCCACTCAACACAAAGATACGCATACACACACACACAAAAAAAAAAACTTAGTTCAAAGGAGAAATATTTTTGATGTATAGATACAATTGATCTTGGTCCAACTCCAATGGGGAAAATAGCTCACACAATATGGATGAAATATGCTAGATACAAATACAAATTTGAATAGAGGCTTCGCTCGGTCATCACAGGAGAAATTTACACAGCCAAAACAACAAAAACACAATGAGGAATTTGGAAGAGTGGACAACACCATTGCATCCAGAACGGTCCAAAACCCTACTCTACAATATCAAAGTGCTCAAATTCAATCTCGGATGAGCAGTTTCTAGCCAAAACAGGCTCCAAAAACAACAAAAACTCAGTTGTGATTGTTCTTCCTCTTATCTCCACATTTTTTCTGGTTTTCTCTTAGACTTTTTAGTGTTTGCACTTCACTTTATCCTTTGGGCACCTTTGGTCTTTTGATTGACCTCAAACGGGCCCTGAACATGGCCACGCAGTGCGTTTTTGTTACCCTTCTGTATCCACCCGCACACATGGCACTCAACTTTTCTCAATAATGCATCCAACAGTCATGTGGAGTGGACCCAAAATATAGTTCTCATGATGATATTTTTCATGATTCATCACAAGAAAACACCCACGTTGTGTCCGTACTTATCCATTCGACCACGTTCTTATCCACGTACTTATCCACGTGCAAGTCTTGATCCCATTCGACCTCTTCATACCACTGGATGCGATCTGACGCACCTGCTTACCTCATGGCGTTGGCCTGCTAATAGCTTTCTTGAGAAGTTCTTCACTCCACCAAATCCTCATTATTATAGAAAAACACACTGGTATTGGTGATAATGAAAATCGATGTACTATGTCATGCTGTCCTGGCTGTACACATGTGGACCCCACGTAACCACCAGGATCTGGAAAATGGGCAATTCTTTATCTGATGCACCATGCATGTGTATGTACATATGTGCAATCACTTCTTTCAAAAAACTCCTAACAATGTGTGCAATCACAAAGTACAATAGATCTAGAAATTCAAAGAAAAATAATAAAATATCATACTTCTAAATTTTAATTCCAATGAGAACATAGTCTGATTGCTCTACACGGGACAAAAAAATCTCTACCTATGTTCACTTTGAAGTGAGAACATCTATGCACTAAGAAATTGAGCACTAAACTAAATAAAACTAACCTCTGTTATAATACACTTTGCAAACTGATTACCTCATGTGAGACTAAAATCTTCACACAACGGAAGCACCTAAATTAAATCACTAATTCACTCCCAAGTGCCAGTTAATTGAGAACATAGAAAGTGACTCCTATAAACCAAACACCTTGCAAAGAGTGAGAGTTTGTGCTCTACACAACATATAAGGCTTCTATATTTGATCCTAAAAATATAATCTTTTGTTAAATTTTGATCAACAATTAGAATTATTTACTATCAAATTTATTTTAAAACTATTTTACCAAATTTCAATGGATTTAAAAAGTCAAAGATAAAAAAACTTTGATGCTTTGCTCTGTACATGGATTACCTTTTATGGTGTCAAATGTGCCTAAGAGGACGGACTGCTCCTTATATAAATGTTTTTTTGATGGAATATTTCTTCGATCAATATATCTTTTGATCAAAAAATATTTTGATTAAAAAACTAAGAAATATGAGAAGCCAATTTTGCTAGTGTGGCATGGTATAAAATGGGCGTATATATTGCCAATGAATTATACGCCGATTATTTGTGTAGTATTTGTCGTCAAAATAATGAATGATGCTACTTAATTTGTTCTAGAGGATAACAAATTTGAGAGAGGAAAGGAATGAGTCATGACATATAATTCAACTTTTGAATAAAAGCACCGTGTTCGGATAAAAGCATGTATTGGTGGTACCACTTTTTGCAAATTCTTGTGGTATTATTTAAGAAAAGTGGGGACCGGTTATTTTTTCGCAAAGAAAATCAAAACTTGTCGAAATTTATAGTTTTAGATTCTACATGAAAAAATCTTTCCATTGATATATATCATGCTAGTTTATTTTACATGTAACAGTTGAAGATGGGGCTTGTAAAGTGCTACCAAAGGGTTGTCCAAGGCACCCCTTTTTGGCACCACTAGTACAACCAAAGTTTGTTATGGAATTGATATTTTAATATTTATTTTATCTGACAGGTGGAAAATATTGGACCGAGCTAGGCCTATGCGAATGGAAATATATATGTATATATATATATATATATTGTACATTTTATTATTTAAGTGCTCTTTTATGAGCTTTGGACATTTATGACCGGACAACCAGTTTGTACTCAATTTGACGATTCAAGAAATCTATAAATCAAATACATGCAAGAGGGAAATGGTCACTCTTGCACGGGGGAAGATTGCACCCAATGTTCGTGTCTTTCTCTTGCACGGGGGGAGATTGCACCCAGTGTTCGTGTCTTTCTTCTCTCCTCTCCTCTCTTCTCTCTCATCATGCTAGGCGTAGCGCTCCGCTCTAGGAGGTGCACCTGTGCATGTTCTCTTCCTCTCTCTGGCTCGCTATCTCTCTTTGTTCGTGTACATTGTTGATTATGTGCTATGCGAGGCATCAGGTATGCTGATTTGTTCATTTGTGATTAGCAGTATGTTGTTTCGAGTATTTTGCAGGGCAACCACACATCCGTTTGTAGTAGTGGTATCAAAACTCTGAGAATGTTCCTTCAGATACAAGTAAAGCTATGGAGAGCTTTGAGTGCAAGAGCTAAGTCAATTTCTTCTTATGCATTAATTTATTTCAAAGTTAATTTTTTTCTCGCATGGTCTATTGTTTCTTCAAAGACATACTTAAGAGATTATTATTTATTACCAATATAAATTTTCTTTACTTCTTTTTTTCTTCTCCATCAGAGAAATATAGAAAGAAAATTTTTTTAAAAATCACTTATTTTTCGCAACCCACTCGGGTATTGGAGCATCGAAGGTGTTCCATTTAAATCTGATTTACAACCCATTGCAATGACCGAGACATTAGCATAAGTTATAATAGCCACATATATACAAAAATTCTACAAGAGAACCTTGCAAGAAGAGGACAAAGATTTCTTGTGTATCCCTGCTTCCAATGAGATAGACATAGAGCAGGTGAGAAAATTACATCTGAATAGTTTTTGGTTCAGACGAGAAAACATTGGGAAACCAATAAGGATAACCATATGTGTACATAGAAAGAGTCTTGAGGAGAAGTAGAAGCGGTCAAAGCATAATTTTACGGACCTTGAAGAAGTTGAAAGACGAAGAATGATACACATTCCAGGAGACCTTGATCAATGTGTTAGACTGATTATAGAGAGAAATGGGACAACTTAGAAGCAGTAGTGATGTTAGGCAGCAACAACACTCACACCATGTTAAGAGCCTCACTCTAGCATCACTACCAAAACATGCATGTGCTGCATGAGTAGCAACGACTCTAGGCTAACGTGGCAACAACATCATCAGCGTCAACAGTAGCTAGCAAACAACAGCGCCATGCAACATTAGCAACAACAGAGGCAGCGACAACAATTAGAAAAAAAAATAACGAAAGACCCTCAACCATCCCATGCCATGCAAAAAGCCGTGACAATCAGCTCTCTCTCTCTCTCTCTCTCTCTCTCTCGTGTCAATCACTAGCCACAATAGTCACAATTTCTCCATCTCTCTCTCTCTCTCTCTCTCTCTCTCTCTCTCTCTCTCTCTCTCTCTCTCTCTCTCTCTCTCTCTCTCTCTCTCTCTCTCTCTCTCTCTCTCTCTCTCTCTCTCTAGTTACCTAGACAGGTGCAAGGATGATGTTTTCATATACTCTACTTATGCGGCCATCCATTTCACTCGTACACTCATTCTTAATAATTTTAAAGATAAATTGGATCATTGACCTTCTGATTTCAAGTATGGTATAATAAATGGTGTTTACAAGAACAGAATTTCAAGTAGTATGAGAGTTACATTGCTAAACACATGAGTTAAAAGTAGTACAAGAGCCTCACGCTCACCACACACACAATTACATTTTCATATGTAAAATATCCTCAAGTATGTCCCTCCTATACATCACACATTTTTTTTATCTGCATTGTTTTGTCAACTGAATACTCCAACCCTGCTACGGTCAGGATTTACTACTTGCACTGTATAAGTTTTTTATTGACATGATTATTCATTAGCTATGCAACTCCTCATATGAGTTGGGGTGCTTTGCAATATCAAGCCACAGTTTGTGAGTTCTTTGTTAGTATAGCATACTCTAATTTGGTGTCCAATAGATGGAAAATGTTTTCTTTTTATGCCTTGCTTGGTCCATTGGTCATAAGCACATAGATTCACTGATTTAGGCAGTGTGTAAACATTCATCCTGTGCCAATATGCTGATTTAGGCAGCACACAACACACAATAGATTCAGAAGTTTACGTAGTATCAGTGAAAATTTGCCAGTTGAGGCAGCACAAGTGCTGATTTGCCGATTTAGATAGCATATCAGGTGTAGATTTTCTGGCGCGGTTTAGGAAACACCGATCACAAAATCATGCTGCAATGGCTGGCCACCACTATAACTGGTATGATTTTGTTACCCGGGTACATAATGAAATTGATTTGGATTTGGACTTATATTGTGGAACTAGAATTGGATTGGATTTGCTATCTAATGATTATTTTGTCACAACAGTGTTAATGTGATGGGACTTGACATTATGAGATTGATGATGAGTGTGACCAATGATATCTTGATTTATCAGGGTATGACATATACTGCTCATTCTAGTGGTATGGGACACTAGAATAGGTAGTATGTGGATGATGGTAGGCATAAGAAATGTTGTCTAATTCTATATATTTTTCTTTTACTATGTGATAGTTTTGATACAAATTTCTACTCACTATTTTTGGCAAGTATTGTTTGCAAATTTTTTATCTTCGCACAACTGAGGACAATTACTTTCCAACGGAGAGGTATGTTATGGAATTGATATTTATTATTTATTGCAGCTGACAAGTGGAAAAGACTGGACCGAGCTAGGCCTATGCAAATGGAAATATATATATATTGTACTTTTTATTATTCAAGTGCTCTAGCTTTGGCCATTTATGACCGATCGGCCAGACCATTCAAAAAATGTATAAATCAAATACGTGCAAGAGGTAAATGGTCATTGTTGCACGAGTGGAGATTGCACCCAATATCCGTGTCTTTCTACTCTCTTCTCCTCTCTTCTCTCTCCATGCCAGGTATAGCACTCTTCTCTAGGAGGTGCATTTGCGCATGTTCTCTTCCTCTCTCTCTCTCTCGTTGTCTCTCTCTGTTTGCATACGTCGTTATTTATGTGTTATGTGAGGCGTCAGGTATGCTGATTCATTCATTTATGATTAGCAGTATGTTGTTTTGAGTATTTTGTAGGGCAACCACGCATTCATTTGTATCAAAGTTGGTCCAAGATGGCAGGTGTACAATGCCACACAAAGGTTGCAAGCAGGTGTAGTGCAGAAGGCTAGAGCACGTATGGAATCCCTAAGCAGACCAATGGCAGCGGGGATGTATACTTAAAGCATATTTTTAGGTCATAATGGATCTAGGGTGGTCCAATTAAGATGCCCGATATGCTATGTTTGTGCTTTAGGATGTGAAGATTGAGATTCTATAGGATCTCGTTCAGATGACTCATCAAACGGAGCCCTGGTATGTAAGATATTGCAATTTAAAGTTAGAAGTTTAACAGATCCCCGACGGATAGGGAAACTGAGGATAGGTATCCCAAGTGGATATCAATGTTTAGGAACGTAGTTCTCAAATTATGGAGCATGCATGTCTTCTCGTATTGTGGATCGAAGCTCTGGTCAACAAGTTATGGCCAATTGAAGATTTCTCGGGGGTCAATTATAGGCCAAATTGAACGCATGAAGAATTGTGCCATCTGGCATCTTTTGGGCTTCGATATGAATTGGGAAGGTATTCCATACCGTGTGGAGTTGATGGAAAGTGACGGTTTGTCAATTGAATACTTGGACGGTGAGATACTGCGAATCGAAATTGGCGGCAGATGCTAGGGAGAAGAATACAAGCAATTTTCTCTGGTTTTTGCGGCTTTGGATAACGAGCTCAAAGAAGTCAAAAGGGGGTGATATTGGTAGTGAGGGCGAGCTTTTTGAAATGGGGACTCTAAACCCAAACCAATGAGCCTACCCTCACAAAATGTTCGTAAAGAGGTACGCACACTACTTGGGGCACCACCTTCTTTCGGGAGTGGAGAAGGAAACCAATCAAAATAACACTTGCAGTCATCCACTCAAGCAACACACTTTGAAAACCCCCTTACTCTATATACACTTTGGACACTTGAACACCATCAACGATTATGCAACCCAATGCCGTGCATCAAAATGAAATATGCAATTTGTGGAATAGCATTCACCTTCTCCCCATAAGAATACCCATAATACATCCAAACTCTTCCTCTCTCAAGCACTCATCAAAAAATCATGCGCAAAAGACTTGCCTCTCAAACACACAAGAGAATCACTTACATCAAACTAACACACTTTGCATAGAGAGCTCATCTCCATCTATGCAATGCCGTGACACAAATAAAATCACTATGAGAGGTAGCCACATGCATATGTAATGAAGCAAAAGAGAGTTGGAGTGAGAAATTTCTTTAGACCAATTGAATAAGTGTGGAGAAACAAACCAATGGTAAATTGAGAATAGAACACTTACTTGATTTCTTGCACACCTTTTAAGTGGAGGACAGACGCTGGCTAACCATCACGAATTGCGACACTTGAAATTTTTGAAGATGATTTCATGATCATTAACATAACCATGAGAGAGATCATGATGTATTTACAAGTTATTGAGGTGCTACAAATGATTTATGGGGTTGATGGAGTAAGAGATTGTAGAATGGAAAGAGTGGAGAATAGAGTTTGCACTTCCTCCAAAGAGGAGGTTTAGGAGGGAGGATGTGAAAGAGGGAGGGTTGGGGTTTTTTCTACTATTGATCAAGAAACAACATGAAGTTGAAAATATAGGTGTGTGTCCTTGAGTCTCTCCAAGGGGGGGCTATTTATAGTTGTGTAGGAGTGGGATTATGCTACACTTAATTAGAGTAAGTGATTAGACCTAATTAAGTGTCCTTTGACCACTCATTGAATATTGGACATAAAAGGGACTATTTATTCACCAAAAATATCATTTTAGACCGTGAAGGCTCCATAGGGGTGCATAATGTAGGTGGGCCCCACCATGAGGCTCTACGGTGGCTCTTGCGGGGTATCTCAACTTGTCTGTCTTGGCATTTAGAAAGCATCTTTAGGTTGGTCCCATCACATGCAAGTGACCTTGAACACTCATTTCTCTTCTAAAAGATGAGTAGGGGAAAAATAAGATCTCACCCTCTTGATTTACTTGATTTACAGTTCCCTTTTGCTGCGAATCTGACAGATTTACACTATTTTGACCATAACTTTTTACCTGTACCTCGGAATGACATGCTTCAAAAGGAAAAATTGACCTTCTCAACATGTTTGATATGAATTTGGACTATTCTTCACGCCCATGCACCAAAGAATTTTGTTTGGAAGGTCCACACTAGGCTAGGGAACCTTTTGCTTCCAAGTCTTCTTGTATGGGCCCTTAATTTGCTTGTATGCATCCAAGGGGAATCATGCTTTTTCAAAAGGCTATGATGCTTAAACAAATAGAGGAGGGCCCAATATTATTTTCTTGTGAAAATAATATACAATTGGAGTCTTTTTTGAAAGGAGAGAAACTATATTTATATTATTAAGAGATATTGGGCCATCTATGTAGGGGCATAGAAGACTTGCAGTGAGGGACCATAATCTTTGGTAAAGACAAGTGGAGAGTTGATTTCCATGGGAATTTATCTATATGGGATGGAAGATGGATATATTATTTTTCTACTACTAATTCACAAGAGGTAAGAAAGTTTGGGGGTATATAGCTGGTTATTATATGCTTATTCTATTTACAAAGCAAAAAAGAAAAGGGTGGTAATATAAATATATGACTAAGGTGACATTTTTGGGAAGAGTATAATGTATGTGTCACCACAAAGGTTAAACGAAGAGGGGGAATTTACTCTAGATAACTTAATACCGTAGAAAAATATATACACATATGAGGAAGAGGACGTTGAGTAGGCTAACAAATGTTGCAAAAAGATGGTTACCATTTTATGCCACTCATATTAGCCCTCCCCCAAGCCTAGAGATATTCATATCTTTAGGAGTACGGTGTTGCTTCTTTTTCTTCTTCTTTTTTTCTCTTTCTTTTGTCATTTTTTTCTTTTCCACTTTTTTTTTTTCAATAGAAGGAGTGTCATGCACTCTTTTACTCCATTAGACCTGCTTTTCATTACCTCAATCCCATAAATCGGAGATGGAACGGTTGCCTTGGGTATGTTCAGATTCCAAAGCTGGTTCTTCTTTGCACATCAAAGCTTTGAAAATAGGTGGAGCATTTGCCAAGACGAAGGGAGCCATGTCAATTTGGAGCTTAGACGATGTAGGTAGCTGACTGCCTATCAACGGATTGATACGTTGGAAGTAGGGCTTGAATCTCCATCCATTGACTCTGGTCTTGTGGAGTTTTCCTGATAAATCTACTAATCTGTAACTACCATTCCCAAATTTTGTGTTTATCATGAAAGGTCCCTCCCATCTTTGCAAAAACTTTTTGTCAAGTCCAACATACCTTCCTTCAATCCTTTCCCCTTGAGATTCTTGTTGATTTTATCCCTTTGTCTTGTCACTTTGGTGATGTAGTGATCAATGGACTCTTCTCTATCTAGCTCAAGTCGTTGGAGATCTAAGATCCTTTCATGTAGAACCTCTTTTGGTTTTCTTGCCACTCTTGCATGAACGCGCAAGCTTGAGAGCTCTACCTCAATGGGGAGAAGTTCCTCCTATCCATAAACTAGAATAAAAAGGGGTAAATTGGGTAGATACCTTGAAAGATGTCCTATACGCCCAAAGAGCAGTCATCAAATGGCAATCTCAATCATTAGGCCGGTCCACAAATTGCTTAGAAATGATCTTACATATCATTCCATTCACTTTTTCCACCAATCCATTGCATTGAGGATAGTAGGGTGTGGAATGCAGGTGTTTCACTTTTAACCTCCTCAAGAGATCATTCAGAAGGTCAGCCCTAAAACCCGGGCCTTGATCTGATAAGATTTCTAGGGGTGTTCCAAACCTACTACAACTATGATCAAAAATAAACTTTGATACCTCTTCAGTTGTGATTCGGGTTGTGCTTGTTGCTTCCGCCCATCGTGTCATGTAGTCAACACCCATGATGATGAAAAACTTCCCTGTAGAAGTACGAGGTAGGGGACCTATTGCATCCACACCCCACCCTTTGTGATATAAATCATCCCCGATCAACTGGTAAGGTGTGGCCTTCTTAACTAGTCTATGTCTTTGCACCTTGTCTAAGTGTTTGGGACACTCACCTGCTTGTAGAAAGAAGATAATGTCTTTTAGCTCCTCTTGACCTTGATATTTGGGTTCATATAGTTTCACACCTCCTACCGCCATTTGAAGCTTTTCATTTGCGAGTAAGTCTGCTTCCTTGTTATGAGTTCTCACAATGTGTTGTACCTGTGTTGCTTTAAAACCCTTCATCAAAGCTCTTACACTACTAAGCTACTCAAACAATGTACGATTCTTGCACCTCCAAGTCCCTTGGATTTGCCTGACCACTAGCAAAGAATCACCTTTTATAATAAGTCTTTGTATGCCTAATTCTTTGCATTCTTCTAACCCAAGGATTAGAGCAGCATACTCAGCCTCATTGTTAGAGTGAACACTGGGTAGAGTGATACCTTTTCTAACCATTACCTCCTTTTGTGGGTTCAAAATGATGATTCCCCCAACTGCTTTGTCTTGTTGGCGTTGATAAGCTCCGTCAAAGCATAAAGTATGGGCATTATCAATCCCCTTCACTTTGAACTGTTTTGAGCCTTCCTCTCTTTGTAGTCGTGATCCTTCCCTTTCTCTCACTTTGTAGGTGAGAATGTCTGCAAGTCCTGCTCTTGTGCTATCTTCTACAAGGAAAGTGTATTCAAATTCTTGGAGTTCAAGCACCTACTTTGCTATTCTAGATGACAGGCTCATGTGTTGTACTACATATGGTAGATTGTGCTCTAAGGTGAGAAAAACAAATGGCACAGGGAGAAGATACGATCGAAACTTCCTTACCGCAAACAAGATTGCAAAAACCACTTTCTCCATTTCATTGTATCCCTTCTCGGCCAGAGTCATCACCTTGCTTGCAAAATAGATTGGCCTCATGTATGATGTTTTAAGATCTTTTTGCATCAAAACAACACCAATTGCTTCGAAACCTACACTTGGAGTGACATAGTAGGTCTCCTTTGGATCTGGTGGCATTAGGATTGGGAGAGAGCTAAGAATGCCTTTCACTTCCTCAAAACATTTTCCATGTTCCCTCCCCCATTCAAATGTAGATTGGCTTGCCAACCTATGCAAAGGGGCGATGGCTTCTGCTAGGAGATGGATGAAGCGAGACATGTACCTCACTTTGTGGTTGAAGGTCATTAGCTCCTTAGTTGTTGTTGGTGGAGATAATGACAAAAGGGCCTCTACTTTAGAGGGATCCACTTGAATTCCTTGTGAAGAAACCACATGGCCTAGCAAAACCACCTGAGATTCACCGATATGACACTTCTCTAGGTGGAGTTGTCCCCCAAATTGATGGAGCCTCTTAAGCCCCTCTTTAACCTTTTGGCAGTGAAATGATCTACAACTATAAATATAGAAATCATCCATAAAGACTCTTATAGATTTTCCAAAGAATGGCTGAAATACAAATATTGTGAATCTCATGAAGGTGCTAGGAGCATTGGTGAGCCCAAAAGGCATTACTCTGAATGCAAAACATCCCCAAGGTGTGATGAAGGTGGTTTTTGGTTGGTCCTCTTTTGCTATTCTAATTTCAAAATATTCTGAATACCCATCACACACAGTGTAGCATTCATGACCTGCTACTTCATTCAAAATTTCATCTTGGAAAGGGAGAGGGAAGTGGTCCCTCTTTGTCGCAACGTTGAGGGGTTTGTAATCCACGCAGACCCTCCACTTACCATTCTTCTTGGGAGTGACTACAATAGGTGATACCAATTCGGAGTTGGATACTAGATAGATGAAGCCAACCTTCAGGAGTCGATTCACTTCTTGTAGGAGAGCCTTTTGTTGCACAGATCCTAGTCGCCTTAACTTTTGAGCCATGGGTTTGGTCCCTGGTTTCAATTCAATTCGATGCTCTATTACATCTACACCTCTTATTTGTGAGTAGTCAGTGATAAACAAATTGGGATACCTCCTTAACATATTGATGTAGGACCTCTTTTCCTCACAAGTAAGATCTTTTGCAAGCATCTTCTCAAATCCTTCTTCAAGGTGGTGGCATCTTTCATCCCCTCGTGTGTGATTGTCTGTTGGCTTTTCTTCTATAGTAACATCTTGAGTGTTGGCTTTGAATACAATTCCCATTACCTCCAAAGAAGACTCCTCTTCACTGGTTGATGCAATGGTTGATGCTTCCTCATCACTTGAGTAAGCAATCTCCTCCTCGCTCTCTTCATCTGTCGTGGTTTCATAGTTGATATCTAGTTGCTTTCCTTCTCGCCAATCATACACAACCGATTGACCCTTATTAAGAATCAAACGACCACTTCCCCATTTTTTATCTGCATTCACAGCAATGAGCCAAGGCCTCCCTAGGATGATGGGATAGCCCTCCCCTTTAGCTGACATGACATACATATCCACTCGTGCATCTATGTTACATAAAGAGACTTTTACATTTTCAATGATCCCCAAACACTTCACACTTGAGTTGTTGGCTAGCCTAGCTGGACAATTAGAGGACTTTGTAATTTCAAGCCCTAACTTGTTCATTGATTTTTCCGTGATCACATACATTTGAGATCCACTATCAACATATACATTAGACACCTTTTTACCCCTTATGTAAGCATCCACAATGGGTTCCACATCTTTTTGTAGCTTTGAGGCCACAACCTTAATGGAAAGATTTGCTTTTTTTTTTTGGAATTCTTGTACTTACCAACTTTGGCCATTGCCTTCTTACTTTGGCTGATAGGTGTAGAAGTTGAGGCCATGAAATGTTTGGCTTTTGGGTTTGTAAATCCTCCAGGATGTTGTATGGCTCTAGCTCCTTTCCCAATGGGAAGTCGTTGATACCAATTTCCCTTTGCCTTGATCTTTTCTTCCTGCTACTTTCAGCTTCTTCTATCTTTGACTTCTTCTTCTTGTCCCTTCTGGCTGAATTTGTTCCTTCACTTCTCATGTCTTCATCCTTATCATGTGCTCTTGTGCGTTTTTCTGCCGGCATAACATCAAAGTTTAGAGTATGCTCATCTATTACCTCTTCTAGCTTGATGATGTTGACTCCTCTTTCTTCCATTTCATTGCAATTCCAACATCGCAACTCTTGAGCTTGTCTTCGTTGATTGCAATTCCCTTCTCTTGGTTGTCATTGTTGAGGTAGGCCTTGTAGTAGTTTCAGAGTGAGGTTCTCAAGCTGTTGAGTTAGCCTTTGTAAAACCTCTTGTTGAGAGTTATCTCCTATTTGTGAAGATTGTGCAAGAGGGGCCCTAATTGGTGCTCCCATGGTTTGTGAAGACTCCCTCTCACTCACTTCATTCAAACCCCTTGCTCTACGTGCTTGGAAGTGTAGTTTTCTAAACTTGATGATGGCTACCTCACGTGCTTCTTCGAAGGTGGATGGGAATTTTAGCTCTACTTTAGCCTTTAAAAGTGGATACAAGACAACCATGAATCTCTCTTTTTTTAGAAAGTTAGGTGCACCATCGTGATTTTCTAATGTAGCCTCCCACCTACCCCATAGATTGACAAAGGTTGCTTCATAAGAGGGATAGTCTTCAAGTGATACCTTCTTATGTCCAATAAGACATTTCCATAGTCCTTCAGAAGTATCACCTTGCCCGAACTTGGAGAGGAAGCTTGCTCGCAGTCTCTCCCAATTGGACTTGATTTGGGGTTGCAAGGTCTCATACCATACTTTAGCTTCTGCTTTTAGAACCAACGGGAAGGCTTGTAGCTTTACTTCTTCTTCATCTCTCCCGGATATGAGATGTGCCATCTCCAAGTTGTCAAGAAACTCTTGTGCATCTTCCCCACTTCTTGCATAGAACGTGGGAAAAGAACTTGACATTTGGTTTAGACTTTTTGAAATCTCTTTTTTTTAAAGAAACTTTTCTCTTACGGGCCACACAAGATTATTGACACTATAAATTTGATTACATTAAAATGAAGATGTACACATCCATTGTTAATTAGTACTTTATCATAGGTAGAATAAATGGATTAATTGAAGCATTGATTTCATTGAGGCGA
Source organism: Adiantum capillus-veneris (assembly GCF_014529385.1). Taxonomy (NCBI): domain Eukaryota; kingdom Viridiplantae; phylum Streptophyta; class Polypodiopsida; order Polypodiales; family Pteridaceae; genus Adiantum; species Adiantum capillus-veneris. Next base: position 47,805,523 of record NC_140944.1, on the reverse strand, counting down.
GTGGATCCAAATATCCTCCTTATGATAGATTGAAACCTAAACTTAGTTGCAATGATTATATGAATGGATTGCCGAGCAATAGGCCTAAAAGGTTCATTGTTTTGATCATGATTCATGTGCTACTCCTCGTTGTTGGTTGGAAGACCTCGTTCCTTCATATGGCCCTTGAGCACCCCTTCACCACTCCTTGTTCCTGCCTTTAAAACAAAATGAAAATGTGAACATCAATAGAAGTTTCATAATTGATGATTGGAAGTATAATTGGATTGGCTGATGCCAGTATTTCTCTAAGTCTTTCTGCTGGAAAAAGACTTTTCTATCTATGTGAACATTTACTCTAATGTGTTGTGCAAAATGAAATGGATAGATGGGAACTCCATTGTCCATCACTAAGAAATTTGAAGGTAACTTGGAAATATGTTACTCCGTGGGGGCACCACTTTATGCGGGCAAGCTTTTTCAAATGGGGCCTCTAAACCCAAACCAATGGGCCTACCCTCACAAAATGTTCGTAAAGAGGTACGCACACTACTTGGGGCACCACCTTCTTTTGGGAGTGGAGAAGGAAACCAATCAAAATAACACTTGCGTTCACCCACTCAAGCAACACACTTTGAAAACCCCCTTACTCTATATACACTTTGGACACTTGAACACCATCAATGATTATGAAACCCAATGCCGTGCATCAAAATGAAATATGCAATTTGTGGAATAGCATTCACCTTCTCCCCATAAGAATACCCATAATACATCCAAACTCTTTCTCTCTCAAGCACTCATCAAAAAATCATGCGCACAAGACTTTCCTCTAAAACACACAAGAGAATCACTTACATCAAACTAACACACTCTGCATAGAGAGCTCATCTCCATCTATGCAATGCCATGACACAAATAAAATCACCATGAGAGGTAGCCACATGCATATGTAATGAAGAAAAAGAGAGTTGGAGTGAGAAATTTCTTTAGACCAATTGAATAAGTGTGGAGAAACAAACCAATGGTAAATTGAGAATAGAACACTTACTTGATTTCTTGCACACCTTTTAAGTGGAGGACAGACGCTGGCTAACCATCACAAATTGCGACACTTGAAAGTTTTGAAGATGATTTCATGATCATTAACATAACCATGAGAGAGATCATGATGTATTTACAAGTTATTGAGGTGCTACAAATGATTGATTGGGTTGATGGAGAAAGAGATTATAGAATGGAAAGAGTGGAGAATAGAGTTTGCACTTCCTTCAAAGAGGAGGGTTAGGAGGGAGGATGTGAAAGAGGGAGAGTTGGGGTTTTTTTTACTATTTATCAAGAAACAACATGAAGTTGAAAATATAGGTGTGTGTCCTTGAGTCTCTCCAAGGGGGGGCTATTTATAGTTGTGTAGGAGTGGGATTATGCTACACTTAATTAGAGTAAGTGATTAGACCTAATTAAGTGTCCTTTGACCACTCATTGAATATTGGACATAAAAGGGACTATTTATTCACCAAAAATATCATTTTAGACCGTGAAGTCTCCATAGGGGTGCATAATGTAGGTGGGCCCCACCATGAGGCTCTACGGTGGCTCTTGCGGGGTATCTCAACTTGTCTGTCTTGGCATTTAGAAAGCATCTTTAGGTTGGTCCCATCACATGCAAGTGACATTGAACACTCATTTCTCTTCTAAAAGATGAGTAGGGGAAAAATAAGATCTCACCCTCTTGATTTACTTGATTTACAGTTCCCTTTTGCTGTGAATCTGACAGATTTACACTATTTTGACCATAACTTTTTACCTGTAGCTCGGAATGACATGCTTCAAAAGGAAAAATTGACCTTCTCAACATGTTTGATATGAATTTGGACTATTCTTCATGCCCATGCACCAAAGAATTTTGTTTGGAAGGTCCACACTAGGCTAGGGAACCTTTTGCTTCCAAGTCTTCTTGTATGGGCCCTTAATTTGCTTGTATGCATCCAAGGGGAATCATGCTTTTTCAAAAGTCTATGATGCTTAAACAAATAGAGTAGGGCCCAATATTATTTTCTTGTGAAAATAATATACAATTGGAGTCTTTTTTGAAAGGAGAGAAACTATATGTATATTATTAAGATATATCGGGCCACCTATGTAGGGGGCATAGAAGACATGCAGAGAGGGACGATAATCTTTGGTAAAGACAAGTGGAGAGTTGATTTCCATGGGAATTTATCTATATGGGGTGGAAGATGGATATATTATTTTTCTACTACTAATTCACAAGAGGTAAGAAAGTTTGGGGGTATATAGTTGGTTATTATATCCTTATTCTATTTACAAAGCAAAAAAGAAAAGGGTGGTAATATAAATATATGACTAAGGTGACATTTTTTAGAAGAGTATAATGTACGTGTCGCCACAAAGGTTAAACGAAGAGGGGGAATTTACTCTAGATAACTTAATAGCGTAGAAAAATATATACACATATGAGGAAGAGGACGTTGAGTAGGCTGACAAATGTTGCAAAAAGATGGTTACCATTTTATGCCACTCATATTAGCATATGGGAGCTGGGGGAAGGAGGCCAAAAAAAGATGTTTTTATATATTTGGATGGTTTTTGTAGAGCTTCAGGGGCCATAGGATCAGTCTCGGGGAGGTCACCTAATAAAAATGTAACCTATCATGTGAGTTCAGCAGAAGGGTATTTAAAGTTCTTGAAACTTACAGAAATATACATACATAAGGGCATTATTTTTTCAAATTTGAAAAAAACTTATAGATTATTAAAGAAAAGGGTATATTATATTCCTAACAAATTTCACAGATAAGGGGTTTTACAAACATGTCTTGAACACACGTGATATGGTAGTTTTACACATAGTGAAACCCCCGAGGGATCAGTGGTTGCCACATGGTGCCAACCAAGTCCCACATGTGCATGGTGGAGAGGAAAGCATGTGGTATATTACCCAAAACGTGGGCATTGTATGGTGTATCACAGTGGAGAGCAAGATCCTTGCGGGGTTGGATATGGCTACCACCATTTAGCACGAAGGTGCATCTGGGCGTGGGAAGGCGATTTTGGCTGGTGGCAACAGCGCACTGCACCGGTGGTAGTTGGCCAGTGATGGCGTCGTTGTAGCATGCAGGGATGACATGCACTTTCATTGGGGTTGAATCTCGTGGCCCTTGAAGGACTTTTTTTTAGAGCAATGGAGGAGGGCAATAGCGATGTCACTAGTGACTCCCCAACATGAGATAGGGGGTAGTCCCACGTGGAAGAGGAAAAGATTGTGAGAGAGAAAGAAATATGGAGGCCATTCCAAGGGCCGAGAAAATCAAAGGCCGGGCAAACGGCAATCCAAGGACCAAAAGGGAGCCTATTAGAGAGAGAGAGAGAGAGAGAGAGAGAGAGAGAGAGAGAGAGAGAGAGAGAGAGAGAGGAGGGGTTCTCTGACTCTTGGGCATAAAGGGGAGCATAGAGAAGAAGAGAGAGGGAGAGTTCAAGCGCAATCCAAGCCAGCAGGCCACGACCAAAGTGGGCAGATGAGAAGAAAGTGGGTCAAAGGCCCAAAGGGGTAAATTCAAAGGCGAAAAGAGGTAAGGATGGGGGGAAATAGATGAATAAATAATAAAAAAGGACTAGGGGCCCTAGCGACATCACTAGTGCACCCTCCCTTCAACATAACAAGCCAAAGAGAGAAAAAGAGAGCAAATGGAAGCAAAGCGGTGTCGGAAAGTGTGCTGTCTCGCTGGGAAGGTGAAGAACCACTGGCTGTGAGAGTTCGTTGATGAGAGTCACAAACCCTTTGTCTGAAAGCGTTTGTGGAGAATCACCAACCCTCTTTCTAAGGGTGACAGAGAATCTAAGAGCGTTCGTGACAGCAAAGTCACAAACCCTCTTTCCCATAGTTCTTGGAAATTGCTTGTTTTCATAGTCGAGTGTATGATGAGAGGATCATCAAATCACATTCAATTTCACTTAAAAATACCATTGAAAAACACTAATGTTTCAGCCATGAAACCTTCATGCTCATACAAGCACAATTCTCAATCAAAACCCAAACCTCTTTGGTGGTATCATGTAGCCTCGCCCCCAATTACATAGTCGTAGCATCAAACAGTTGAAACCAATACACAAGCTTCCACCTTCACGGCGACCATTTTCTGAGTTTGCAGCGATTTAAGAGCTTCTAAAGTGAAGCCCACACACCATTTTGATAAGGGGAAACCCTAATTCACTCCCTCATTAGCTAAGATACAAGATTCGAAGAGGCGAGACTGCCCTACACATAGATTGAGCAACCATGGAAGCCATTACACAGTAGTGATAAATTGCAGATTTTTCCTGTAAAAAGCACCCTTTATCTCTCTTCCCCATGGAATTATGAGCTGATGTGTCAATTTTTGGGCCTTTTTGCCACTTTGGACCAAAACTAGGCCATTTTCAGCTCATTTTTGACCCAAAAAATGTCATTTTTGATGTAGAAAATCCCAAATGGAGTCAGGAAAATTCCTAAATTTGTGGGATCACTCGCATAAGCATAAAAATCATAGATAAGCATCATTTTTAATCAATATACCATTTTGGGTCACTTTCCATGCAATTCTGCAACGGCGCCTGTTAGTCGCTATTTATGGCAGTTTTTGCCCGCATCAGTCTTTGTAGGCAAGATGAGTGTGCCACCATGAAACACTTGGACTATGTACATTTTCAAACAAAATTAGGCATCTTATCAAGTGAAAAATCACGCAAATGAGCCACATCTAGGGCCACGACTCCCCGGATAGGTATGTACATGATAGCAACCGCAATAGCCGCTTTAGCATATATCACGATATGTACATTATTGTTTTTATTTCCATGCATCAAGAAGTGTCAAAAGTGAGGTGAATGTTTTTATTTCACACTAGGTGCGTGCCACGGCACGACATCCACCCCCTCTGAACCTGCACATCCTCCGGCATGTGCCACCATTTTCCCTATATAGGGTTAATCTTCATTAAGATCCACAAATATTTGGATGTCAGTTTCATCTTTTGCAAAGTCTGGAAAATCATCCTCTGCTTCTTCATCCTCATTTGTAGCAATGTCATTAGGATCTTCATCATCATCTTGTTGTGAATCAAAAGGATCAATATCATGTCTCCTCTTGAACACCTTGATTCTTTTGCCCGCTATGGGAATTTTAAGCTCTGTTCCATCGAGCTCCCTCAAAGTATATGTAGCATTTCCATGCACATGTTTGACAACATAGGGACCAAACCACATTTTTGCAAGTTTTCTTTGTGTGGTGTGTTGGTTGTCAAGGATACTGTCGTACATTAGGACCCAATCACCCTCTTCAATAGGCTTTGGTCGAAGCCTATGTCTTTTGTCAAACCTATGTTTATTCTTTAGTCTTGCATCCTTCGATCAAGATTTAGCAATGTCTATGTCTTCCTGTCTTCTTTCCAATTGCCTTATGTGCAAAGCAAGTAGATTTTCCCGACTTACACCATCTTCCGAAGGTAACATGTTCCAAGTAGGAACTACATACTCAATTGGCATGACTGGCTTCTAACCATACATCAATTCGGTAGGCATGTAACTAGTCACTGAGCTATGAGTTGTACAATCAGCCCACAAAGCATATGGTAGCAACCTTGGCCACTCACGCATTCTACCTTTGCATGCCTTAGCCAAAGCTTTGACAATAGGAGGATGTCCTCTTTCACTTTTCCCATTTCCCTCTAGATTATAAGCACAAGTCAGGGCTAGCTTGATATCAATTCTTGTAAAGAAATCCCTTGCTTCATTTGCGTCTAACTCACCTCTATCAGGAACTATCTTTCCCACACAGTCATAGCGGCAAATTACATCTTCAAGAAAAAATTTACAAACAGCTTCTGTAGTTTTTGTCCTCAATGCACGCCCTTCCACTTGGTTTGTCAAGTCTTCTCGTGCAAGTACCAAGTATCTCATTTGCCAAAGCCCTAAAGGCATTGTGACTAGATCAACAACCCACTTATAGTGCATGGCTAATGGGTATGTAGGATGCAATCCATCACGGTGACATACATTGGAATACATTTGGCATGTGACACAAGACTCCACAAAATCCGCTACATCCTTATACATGCCTTTCCACCAATATCTCTCTTTCACTTTGAAAAAAGTAGCCCATACACCTCAATGTCCACACATATAGGCTTTCATGAAGCTCTTTGATAACTTTGAGCTGAATAGGCTTATCACATACTACTCGTAATGGAGTCCCATCTCTTCTTTTAGGATGTTTCCATAAGTAGCCATCCCTCAAGAAGAATCCATATGCTTTCTTTCTGATCCTTATGAATTCTGACTCACTCCAAACATCTTGCTTTTTTAAAGTACTCAGGTAGCGACCTATGAGCAACCATTCATCCTCATAGAACTCCTCTGAAAAGGATTCAAGTGAAGATACAATGCATATATCATCACACTTTTCATGAGAAATTGTGTAGAATTTTGTGCCCAAATCTTCTTCCTGATCAATCATATCATCCTCGTCTTCATACCTTGCCCTTGAAAGCATATATGCCATTGCATTATCTTTTCCTGCAATGTGGTTCAATTCTGGGTTCAAGGACTTTATATAAGCAATCCACCTAAGCATAGAAATATCAGGAGTAGAGCATCTTGCAATCATCCCTAGAAGTGGTAAGCAATCAGTCTCCACAACTACAGATGCTCCAATGAAGTACTCTTTGTCACACTTTAATGCTGTAACCACCCCCCATAACTCCCTTGTTACATGTGGATATGCTCTTTGGTGAGAGCTTAGAACCTTGGGCCCAAACCTCACCACATACCTGTGTTTCTCTTCATCGTCTTGTCCTACTGCCCATCCAATCCCTGTTGGACTAGTTTCCACTGTCACAACCACTGGTCTTCCACACTCATAGTCAATCTTCCTCAAAGTTGGTGAAGACAGCAACAATTGCTTCAACTTCGTCATAGCTTTTACATGTACATCATTCCATTGAAACCTTTGATTCTTCCTTAGCAATTGATAAAGAGGATCTGCAACATGTGCATAATGTGGAATCCATATGAGATAGAAGACACATGCACCTAGAAACCTTCTCACCTCCGTGATATTTATGCATACTTCCTTCATCCTCTGTATTGCATCCACTTTAGTTGGACAAGGTCGGCGGCCATGAGGATTACAAAGATGTCCCACTATCAATATTTCTTCAACCCCAAACACTGACTTTTGCCCAGATAATGTAAGGTTCACTTCCAACCTTGTTAAAATTCTATCACAATCATTGATGTGGTTTGCTACATATTTACGGCACCCCCTCGAATCCAGAGCCTCATCTTTTTTAGCTAAGTCGCATCCTTTGATTGGAACCTCATCAAGAAAAGGCATTGTAATTTGAGGTATGAAGTCACGAAGGACTTTGTTCATATCATTCATCATGTGCGCAACAGAGTTGGTTGCTCCTTGCGGCGGTAAGGTGCACATACTTACCAAAACCCAAGGGTGTCCTCATGGTAGTCAAGTCCCTACTTTCCATTGCTAGTTGGAGTTGATCATACCTTGAGTACAAATCCCCCATAGAATTTATTTCCCTTCCTACAAATTCTTCTATAAACTCATCTACAATTGGCCCTATACCCATATTCCTGATTGTGACTTTGTTGACAGGCTGCATGTCTTGAATGAAGTGTAGAGCTCCATTTTTCATCGGTACTGTGAACCATCTGCTTGATTAGGGGGCACATGAAGGTTCGAAAATCCCTATCTTTATCTTTTCATTGAGTAAATCTATAAGCTTTGGAAAGAGTGCTTTTGGGACTGGAATTGGTCGTAGATTCCAAGGCACATGCGATATAGTGAATATTACCATTGGTTCGACTATAGATGGATTCACACACCCTATCTCATGCGGCTCGAATGCAAAAGATTTTCCATGTTTGGAGAGTGTTTGTTCAAAGAATTTTCTTTCAATATCTGTCAAGAAGTCATTGCCTCCAACTTTTAACATCTTCAATGACTCTTGCGTAAACTTGTGTCCAATTCTTTTTGGATCTCTTGCGTAAACTTGTTTCCAATTCCAATCCATTGTTTCCTTGCAATCTGTAGGCAAAGGCAATGCCACTGGTTTCACTTGATTTTCTATAGTTTTGTAGTTTGCCTCCACTCGCACTTCTAGATCTTTTTCCACCTTGAAGAACTTCTCATCTTTGAAAGACTCAATGATTCTATACATGTCCATAGAAGCTACTTTTACCAGATCATTTCCTTGTTGAAAACTAGAAATTGTTATAGCATTGAGACCACCCAAAGTATCTATAAAAGAAACCTCCTCAAAAACACCTGAAATGTACTCGTCTTCATCTAGCAAATTATGGTTTTTGTATTTTCTCTGTACACTATTTACATATTGTTTTTGTCCTTTCTTTAAATCTCCAAGCATTGTGAAAGATACTGATCCATCCTTTGCTGCTAGGGTGCCTGTAGCAAAAGCTTCGTCTCCCTTCGGATCAGGTGAGAACCTTTTTCTTTCTGTACCACAGCACTCCCGCTTTACAATGGTACTCGGCCAAAACCCCTCATCTCCCTTTGATCTCGAAACTCCTCGCTTGGTTTTGGTAGATAATGGTCCCTTAAGCCGTCACGATTTCGCTCATGGTCAATGCAAACTGTCAAGAATTGAACAGCTCGTTTTCCATCTTTTCTTTTGACCCTGGCATAGGCAAATCCATCATCCAACACTTTTGTCTCCATTCGCACTGCGGTGATGTATGGTTGTCCAAGGATTAGAGGATAGCTTGACATCTCTTGAACAAAGAAATTTTGCTCACCTTTCACATCTCCTATGGTTACATTAACATTTGGACAAGCACCATAGAGATCCCCGAATGAGTTGTTTGCATCCCTAATCATCCACCCATGGTCAGTATCAATTGGCCACTTTCCCTTCATATAAAGACTCTTGGACATGAGGTTAATCTCCGAACCATGGTCTATCAAGGCCACATAAGGATCCTCAAGATCTCCCACCTTAACCAAGGTTTCTGTTGTAGCCCTTGCCCAATGGTTTCTAGAATAGTGGCTTCATCTTCATCTTCATCTTCAAATTTACAATGCCTATTTATGATGCCCGAAGACTGGTAGTAGCTTACAAAATTATCATCTTTATCTGTTTGTTGTACTTGTATCACATGTGTCTTTGAAGCACTCTCTTCAGCCTCTGATTGGATAGACTCCGTTAAAGCTTGTCGCTTCCTTCTTATGATATCAATGATTTCCTTGTGGAACTCTCTTTTTGCAATGCCAAGGACTTCTCCCAATGTAAACTCCACCTTGCTATTTAAGATCCTTTCCTCTAAAAATTTCTTTAAATATGTGGCAGCTTCAATATCTGATTGTAGCTTGTATGATGGGCTTTTTCCCTTGCTCTTTTCTTTATCTTGCTTCTCCTTTGGTGCATCATCCCTTATTGGTACTTCTTGTGATGGAGTCTCCCTTGCCATGGTATCTTAAGAGTGACTGGGATCCTTTCTCCCTCCACCTCTAGTAGCCCTCTTTGAGGGACTTTCACCCCCATTTTCTCTGCTACGTTTTTCTTCAACAAGTGCCTTGTTTCCTCAACACTTTGCAATGTAGGTATGCACTAACGGCATCTACAGGTTCATTCCACCCAGTCTCAAGATGGATACAATCTCCTGCTTCATGTAAGACTTCTTTAGTCAACTCTCTCTTCATAGCTAAATCCATCGCAGATGGCCAGACATCTTCACCATCCTCACTCACGTCTTCAATAGATTTTGACCCTTTGAGCATGACTTGACCAGCCTTTAAGACAAATGTTTTTGCTTTAACCATTGAGATAGCATGACTGGTTTCCATGCCCTCAACTAGCTTTTTCATCCCTCCTTTGCCAAAGTTGGTCGCCAACGGCTTCCCTGTTTCACTAAGATGTATCTTCCCTTCTTTGAAGAAGACAAGATCTTTACCCAAGGCATCTTTGAAGCTTTCACAGTCCCTTCTTGGATGGTCTGGGCTATCACACCGGATGCACCTATTTACAAATCCCTCTCTGTTCTGAGGTCTTTGACTTGATGGCTGTCCAGATGCTTGCCCCTTTTCTTCAAGCCTTGCTAGCTTTAATTTCAACTCACGTATGCCCTTCACAAATTCTTCAAGCATAGACCCATCATCCTTAGAAGCTATAATAGAAGGTTTTGGCTACTTCTCAGTAATTGCAGGAACTGGAGCACCATTGTTCACCACCATCTTGTCTCTTTTGCGTTGTCTTTTTTCCAACAGGGAGACTACATCTTGTACATCATTCGACCTTGTCTTCCAACCTTGCTCTGTATATTTGTCTTCCAAGAGAAGTTCTAACTTTTCTTCAATTTATTTTTCCACTACTTGTAGGAAAAGTTATACCTTCTCCCTATCCAAGGAAGCTTGTTCAGTTTGTGATAGTTGAGCATATCGTAGTTCAAACTCTCTGAGAAGATCTATATTCAAACCATGTCTTCCTCACACACTCGGTTCAACTCCATTTCCTTCATATAATCTCATAGATACTTTGTGATGTCCTTGCCATCAAACTGGTCAATTCTCTTCACAATGGACTGTCGTGCTTTAGCGGTTGAAATCTGGCTTCTTTCCGCTGCTTGTTGTTGCTGCATGTACATGGCAAATGCTTGAAACATCTTCATGATTGCGGGATCAAAGTGCATCCCATGTGTCTCTTGATTTTCATCCATGGCTAACAAAATGTGTAGATCAATTCACAAACTCCCACCCCAGCAACTTTGCGTCGGGTTCACCAGAAATGTCGGAAAGTGTGCGGTCTAGTTGGGAAGGTGCAGAACCTCTGGCTATGAGAGTTTGTGATGAGAGTCACAAACCCTTTGCGAGAAAGCATTTGTGGAGAATCACCAACCCTCTTTCTACGGGCGACAGAGAATCTAAGAGCGTTCGTGATAGCAAATTAAAGTCACAAACCCTCTTTCCTATCGTTCCTGGAAATTGCTTGTTTTCGTAGTCGAGAGGATGATGAGAGGATCATCAAATCACATTCAATTTCACTTAAAAATACCATTGAAAAACACTAATGTTTCAGCCATGAAACCTTGATGCTCATACAAGCACAATTCTCAATCAAAACCCAAACCTCTTTGGTGGTGTCATGTAGCCTCGTCCCCAATTACATAGTCGTAGCATCAAATAGTTGAAACAAATACACAAGATTCCACCTTCACGGCGACCATTTTTTGAGTTTGAAGAGATTTAAGAGCTTCTAAAGTGAAGCCCACACACCATTTTGATAAGGGGAAACCCTAATTCACTCCCTCACTAGCTTAGATACAAGATTTCGGAGAGGCGGGACTGCCCTACACATAGATGGAGCAACCATGGAAGCCATTACACAGTAGTGATAAATTGCAGATTTTTCCTATAAAAATCCCCCTTCTCTCTCTTCCCCACGGCATTATGAGCTGATGTGTCAAGTTTTGGGCCATTTTGCCACTTTGGACCAAAACTAGGCCATTTTCAGCTCATTTTTTACTCAAAAAATGTCATTTTGTATGCAAAAAATCCCAAACGGAGTAAGGAAAATCCCTAAATTTGTGAGATCACTCGCATAAGCATAAAAAACATAGATAAGCATCATTTTTCATCAATATACCATTTTGGGTCACTTTCCATGCAATTCTGCAAACGACGCCTGTTAGTTGCTATTTATAGCTGTTTTTCTCCGCATCAGTTTTTGTAGGCGAGATGAGTGTGCCACCATGAAACACTTGGACTATGTACATTGCCAAACCAAATTAAGCATCTTATCAAGTGAAAAATCACGCAAATGAGCCACATCCAAGGCCATGACTCCCCGGATAGATATGTACATGATAGCGACAGTAGTAGCCGCTTTAGCATCTTTCACGATATGTACATTATTGTTTTTCATTCCATGTATCTTGAAGTGTCAAAAGTGAGGTGAATGTTTTTATTTCATACTACGTATGTGCCACGGCACGACAGCGGTCCCCCCCTTTCCTAAGTTTCCAAATTCAGGTGCCAGATGGGTCAATTAAAAAGTAATTTCCTAAGTTGAAGGAGCCCCACTATAAATTTCTTTTTTGAATAGAATTGGGGGCTTTTTTTGTGTAGTTTGAAGACTCCAAAGTGGATATATTTGGCAAAAGATTACGCGTGTCAAGTCCCTTTGTTATTTCTCTTGAAAATGGCCATTGTGATGGTATTGCAAGCTCTATACATGCCCTTTGAAGCATAATCAAGCCATTGTTGCCCTGTTTTTTTGTTGTTTCCCCTTCCCCTCCTCTTTATTCTGCTGTTGTTTTTCCTTGCGGCGCTTGCAATGTGGAAGTGTGTGCCCCCCCCCACACCATCGGTGTTCTATGTGAGAGAGTGAGATTGAGTGGTTGTGTGTGTGTGTGTGTGTGTGTGTGTGCGCGCGCGCGCCTAAGGGTGGAGACTGGTTGTGGCAATAGGTGTGCATTGTGTGGTGGACTTGTGGAGTGTGTAGGTAGTAAGAAAAGAGAAGGCCGCGGTGGTCGGCTAGTGTAAAGAGTGTTTTTGAAGGTGTTCCTCATTTTCCAAGCTCCTATTGGCACTCTAATCACATCTACCACCCACTTGTAGTGCATAGCTAGTGGATAGGTGGGATGCAATCCATCTTGATGTTGCACATTAGAATAATGCTAACATATTAAACATGTCTGCAAAAATTGAGCCACATATTTATACATACCTTTCCACCAATATTCTTCCTTGATCTTGACAAAGGTTGTCCATACTCTTCTGTGTCTAGCCCATAAAATTTCATGAAACTCTTCTATCACCTGTTCTTGAGTTGCTTTCTCACAAACAACCCGCTACCATACCTCTCTTGGATTCTTTTCCTACTTCCATGGATTCCCATCCCTTAAAAAGCATCCGTAGACCTTTTTACTAATCCTCTTATAGTTTTTGATCACTCCATCCTTCTTTCTTAGTAAGAGTGCTCAAGTAGAAGCCAATCAAAAGCCACTCTCCCTCATAAAATTCTTCAAAAAATACTTTAAAAATATGAGGAATAGTAAGACAATTTGTATGTAAATAAGAAGTGTAGAACTTCAATCCAGCATCATCGCTTGTGATAAGCATCTCTTCTTCATCTTCAAACTTGGGCCTTTATAATATATCTGCAACAAAATTAGCTCTACTTGCAATATGACAAAATTCAGGGTTAAGAGACTTAATATAATCTATGCACCATAGCATGGGAATGTCCTCAATAGAGAAGTTTGCAATCATCCCTATCAGTGGCAAGCAATCTATCCCGACCACGTCTAAAGCTCCAATGAAATATTCTTTATCACACCTTAGAGTAGTAGCAACGCCTCAAAGTTATTTCTTAACTTGTGGGTAACCTTGTTGGCAAGCATTGAGCACCTTTGCTCCAAATCAAACTACATACCTGTGTCCTTTTGCATCATCTTGACCTATAGCGCTAGTGTTAGCCGTTAAGATTACTAGCCTTCCACATTTATAGTAGACTTTTCTCAAGGTCGGAGCCTCAAGAAGCATCTTCTTTAGTTTTTTGATAGCCTTCGTGTGCACTTCTTCCAAAATAAAGCTTTTTCCTTTCCTTAACAATTGATAAAGCACCTTTGAAACATGAGAAAAATTTGGCAACCAAATAAGGTAGAATACACACGCACCCAAAAACCGACGAACTTCATCTTTTGGATAACTTTTATTTTTGGATTTGGCCTTCTACCCTTTATGCTTCACATATGCCCCTGTTAACCCTCACGGCACACGGACACCCATCACCTACGATGGACGTGTATTATGTATTTGGTAGAGTCAGGTACCGGGCTTGTCGGTCCAATAGGGAAAGGTAGAGTGATCGCCGATGAGAGGCGCACTTTAACTTGGACATTCAAGGGATTAGTTGGTTAAGCATGGGCGCCCAAGTGTGAATGGGGTGAGCTCCTATAAAAGCCAACTAAACCTAATTTTTACTCATTCTCTCATTTGTGCAATTGAAGAGTGCTCTTGCTCCATCTCCATCTTCTTCTTCTTCTTCACCTCCTTGTGTGTGTGTGTGAGAGAGAGAGAGAGAGAGGGAGAGTGTGTGTGCGATCGAGCATTACGAAGGCACGACGGCGGCGAAGCGGTTGAGCGCGGCACGACTGCAGCTTCTTCTTCATCGCGGCGAGGAATCCACCACGAAGGCGAGCGTAGAGCGGTGAGTGACACACCCTTTGTTTTCTTGAGCTTGCTAGTTTAGGCTTGTTGTGTGCTTGGAGCCGTCTGTGGCTCGCATACGGTGTATCGGCAAGTCCCTTGCTTCGACAGTGCGGCAAGGAGCGCACATTTTTGGCGCCGCTGCCGGGGATATGCCCTACACTAAGCTCGGTTAGCACTTTACGCTTCCTTGAGGCGCAATTTCTATCATAGGAAAGGCAAGGAAGGAGCGTGGGAAGGTTTCTGTTTTTTGCGTTTTCTGCAATTGCTGTCAAGTTTCAATTTCTGTTATTGTCTGCGTTTTTCAATTTCTGCAATTTCTGCGTTTTCAAGTTCGGCGTTTTCACTTCCTGCAATTTTTCGCATTTCTGTCAATTTTCGAAAATAAAAAACGTGACTCTTAAAACGTACGGGTTGGTTTGTATAAAAGATAGATCGGGATCATTTTCCCAAGCCCAAGCCCAAGCCCAAGCCCAGGCCCAGGCCTCAGTCCTCAGTCTTATGATATATACTAGACTCACTCTTATATATATACCCTACTCCCTCAAGAGAGAATGAGAGCATGTGGGACAAGTCCTCCACTCTCCTCCTTTCTCTTCCCACTTGCACCCTTAGACTTTCTAGTTTGGGCCTAGTTCCCTACTGGAAATTGACAGTTTTAGGGATTCCGAGGGCATAGAGTGACCAAACGGAGGGCTGTAAAGCACGGCACGACCCTCTGACCAATACGCTCGTTTCGAGCTATCACACGGCCCATTCCACGACACGCTCTAAAAAATCTAGCAAAAAAACAAACAAAAAACACGCTAAAAACTAGTCACAAGGCCTCCTAGAGCAGCTTTTTGACACCTTAGGGTGTCAAAAGCACATGCACTTACGCTCTGGGCGGGTGCTAGAACACGAGCATATTGAGAGTGCCTCTGTTCATACGGACACCCATTACCCATCCACGATAAGCTCTAGACCCTCAGCGGGGACACAAGGTAGCACCACCCAAGACCCTAAAATAGCCGCTAGTGATTCCTCCTCCGACTCAGAAATCATGGAAGCATACCCTACCCAAAACACTGAGAGAGAAGGCCATGCACCTCCCGAAGCTCCACAGCCTAGTACTAGTATGTTTAGCCGTTTCATGGAAACATTAGGTAGAGCTACTCGCTCGGAACCTGATGCAAATGAAGCACACGAAGAGGATGGGTTGGACTCTGACACACCTCTACGATACCCCATTGAGTTAAATAGTGCCTATGGAAAAGTGCTATATAACGCCTTATTGGACACGGGTGCTAAATACAATCTGCTATCCTATGGGGTGTGGTGTCAGTTAGGGAAGCCACCTCTATCTGAGAGTATTATCCAAGTCAAGGGTGTCAACAAGAAAAAAACTGCGGTTTTTGGAATCTGGCACACTTCTGTCAGTTATGACAATGGGGTGGTAGCTCAAGACTTTTTGGTCATGCCTACTGGAACTATGGAGGGTAATATAAACCTAGGCCGCACGTGGATGATAGCCACCAAATGCACTATTGATTGGGGGACTGGGGGTGTTACAACGCAAAAACCAACTCTTAGCCCTACCACTCAAGCCATAGTCCCTGAGATATTGCCCAAGGAAATAAAACCCAAGACATTGCATGTCCAGGAGGTTGAACCATACGTCCCCATAGCCCAACTCTCTAGAGCTTCAACTAATGTAGTTGAAAGAAAGCTTGAGACACACAAGAATCATCCTAATATAACAGAGAAAACATACAAGTGGGTCCCTAAAACCTCTGTAGTAAGCATGGTTGATGCAAAAAAACGGAAACCTAGTAAGAACCGTACCACTCGCTCCAAGAAAAGTAAGAAAATGCTGCGTTGGATTCCTAAACGACTATTGGAAGCCCAAGGATACTATGAAGGAAATGATCAAATCTGGGTGCCAAAATGTAGATTGTACTCTTACCTATCACCTGACCCAAGTGAGCCCAATCCCGTAGCTCCAAAACGAATCAATGATCATGGAAAGAAAAAAATCATAGAATGCTACACACCCGCTCCCGAGCTAGTTTGGGTACCAAAGAAAGAACGATTTGTTCCACCTAGCTCAGGAAGGGGGGAGTCCCATGAAGCTTCTAGCTCATCATGTAATACATCCATAGAGGTAAAAGCTTCTACACAGCCTCCATCTATAGTAGCGGACCTCCATGAAGCTACAAAAGAATCCACACCTCCCAGTGTTCAAGAATCACCTAATGAACCACTTCAAGTTCGATCCTGGGAGAGTACCTTACCACCGTTGCAACTTGACAAGGCACCTAGGGTAATAGAAAACTACTGGCAAAAATCTTCACCTATTACCAACTGGAATAATTGGTTTCAAAGGGTGACAAGCTCATTTCAAACGGTTAATCTACCCAAGGAAGGGCGGAGTGTTTGCTGACAGTCATCATTCACTTGCTTCCCTCTCAACCTTTTTCCCTGACCTCTTAATCACCAATCTTAGGGAATGTACATATAAATCTTTATACTCACAAAAAAAATAAAAAAAAAATAAAGAGCAAGAGCAATTAGCAAACGAGTATGCACATTAAAAGTCAAAACATTGACTCAGACCTACACATGTCACATTTGGTACAGTGAAAGAGAAACCTATGCCATAAAACACCTTTGATCCTCATCACTTGAGTGATGGAGGGTAGGTAAGATTAGTACGATAGGAGTGTTTCTGTTTTAGAGTTGAGTGATTAGCAAAGTTCTCTTTTCCCACTGATGTGCCTCCTAGAGGTATTGTTTGTATTTCATAGTGTGTACAGGAGCGTGTTGCTATTGATAGGATTTGGACCTTCATGGAACCTTCAAATCAAGCGCGACCATCAACACAAACAGGTGTTTCTTGTCCATTAGCATTGCCCTTATCTTTTTGCATCTATGATTGTCTGCTTTGATTGTGATTGGTAGCATAATATTCAGCGCATTGGCTTAGTATCAAACATTTAATTCAATGCAATCTTTTGTCATAATCACTTGTCTAGGTTTAAAAATCAAGCAGTCCGACTAAGCTAGTTTGACCAAGCTAGGTATTAGAAATCTTCTCTTAATACCATGGGGAATGCCTTCCTAATAAACAATGGTTACTTAGGTTCTTAATCCGATTTAGGCAACATTGTATGAAATGTACTAGGGCTTTCTAGTGGGCTTAACCCTATTGACCTTTAGCTTAAGTATTATAAAGGGAGTTTACTAATGTGATGAGCCTGGGGAGGGTAACAATGTTATATGACCCCCCAAAGTTACAAAATTTAAATGTTGAAAATGAACAAGCAAAAAATCAAAGTGCCACAATGTAAAATTTTAAGCTGGAAGAGAAATCTCAGCTTGATTTGGTACTTCACTCACATGTATTGCCTATGGTACTAGAGCCCTAGAGGTTCCCAGTGTGGGCGCTTTTCCTTGAAAAGCAAAAAACCCAAGGCATACAAAATAAGCACCCACATCATAAATGAATCAATGTGAAAAGACCTTGGGGGGTCAAAGAAAAAGTAATCAGCCAGGCGATGATTTCATGAGAAATTCCTTTTATGGTAGCTTAACTACAAGGTTTTCTAGATATAGCCTCTAGTCAGCCCTTGAACATGAATACTTGGCTCTCGCGATTAAACAACTTAATTGACCACAGAAAATTAAGAAGCTTACCCATGGTATTAATATTCGATCTCTAGTGCTTTTCGACCGTCAAATTAGTGACCCCAGACTTGTTTAATTTTTTGCCTTTACATCTGTTTATGCATTTGATTACATTGCAATTTAATGTTCATTGCTAACAAATTGTTTGAAATTCTTTGACCAATCAATGTGTCTCCCTAAAACTGCATATGCTTTTTAAGAGAATGCAATTACTGTGCCAATGTTGTTTGATTTTGCAGTGACTGAAGAAGGCTAAGGACATTCATCTCAAATGCTCTTCCACCTCGACGAACCAGCTTCAACTCAATAGCTTCCGAGGACGGAATCTACATCAGGAAGGGGGGCATGTTAACCCTCACGGCACACGGACACCCATCACCTACGATGGACGTGTATTATGTATTTGGTAGAGTCAGGTACCGGGCTTGTCGGTCCAATAGGGAAAGGTAGAGTGATCGCCGATGAGAGGCGCACTTTAACTTGGACATTCAAGGGGTTAGTTGGTTAAGCATGGGCGCCCAAGTGTGAATGGGGTGAGCTCCTATAAAAGCCAACTAAACCTAATTTTTACTCATTCTCTCATTTGTGCAATTGAAGAGTGCTCTTGCTCCATCTCCATCTTCTTCTTCTTCTTCACCTCTTTGTGTGTGTGTGTGTGAGAGAGAGAGAGAGAGGGAGAGTGTGTGTGCGATCGAGCATTACGAAGGCACGACGGCGGCGAAGCGGTTGAGCGCGGCACGACTGCAGCTTCTTCTTCATCGCGGCGAGGAATCCACCACGAAGGCGAGCGTAGAGCGGTGAGTGACACACCCTTTGTTTTCTTGAGCTTGCTAGTTTAGGCTTGTTGTGTGCTTGGAGCTGTCTGTGGCTCGCATACGGTGTATCGGCAAGTCCCTTGCTTCGACAGTGCGGCAAGGAGCGCACAGCCCCACAATTAAAATCTCTTTGGCACCAGAAGTTGATTCTTGCCCTGAAAGTGTTAAGTTAACTTCTTCAAGCCTCGATAAAATAGCATCACAGTCAGCAATATGTTGAGTAACAAACCGCTAGCACCACCCGGATATTTTACCTCATCTTTGGACTCTTCTTTAGATCCTTCAATTGGTACATCATCAATGAAAGGCATAGTAACATGAGGGATAAAGTCCCTTGATACTTTATTCATGCCATCCATTATATGATCTACATAATTAGTAGCACCCTATGGGAGAGTGTACATCCTTACCAAACAGAGAGTATACATCCTTACCAAACGGAGAGGTGTGTGCATATAGTAAGATCCCTGCTCTTCAAAGCTAGCTAGAATTGATATTATCCAGAGTAGGGATAAAGTAAATAGACCTACATGGAAATGCCTTGGAAAGTTCATCCACAATTGGGCCAGTACCCACATTGTGGATTGTTACCTTATAACCGACTGCATGTCCTGTATGAACCTTAAAGTACCATTTTTCTTTGGAACAATGAACCACCAACTAGAGTATGGCACATACGATGCTCCAAAATACCCATCTGTATCTTCTCATTAAGAAAATCAATAAGCTTTGGCATGTGAGCCATAGGAACTAGAATAGGGCGTAAGCTCCATGGCATGTGAAGAACAATGAATAAAACCTTAGGTGAAACAACACTTGGATCCACACACCCAATCTCACCTTGCTCAAAAGAAAAAGCTTTACCATGTTTTTGGAGCATACCTTGAAATCATTTGACTTCCTCTTGGTTGAGAAAACCATCTTCTCCTATATTCATCTACTCCAATGTCTCCTTAGTAAACTTATGTCCATTGTTCTTTAGAATTTTGAGCATAGGCTATCAAGAAGCTTCCTTGATCACCCCATCACTTCTTTTTGGTAGAGATGTAGCCACTAGTCTCACTTTCTTTGCAAGAATCTTGTACTTCGTCTCTACCTGTGTGCTTCAACGGTTTTACCCAGATCATCCTCAATATGCATAAGTACCTCATATATGTCCAAATTGTTTAGTCTTAGTTTTATTTTTTTTATTTTTGTGAATTTTCTTTTTTTGGGAGTTTCATGTTAATTTTTTTCTTTCTTATTTTCTTGTTTTATTGTTTTATTATTTTTTGCCTGTTTGGATTTCTTTTAAATTTTTGTTTTTATTTTTGGTTTCAAATTTTGAATTTTTTTAATAAAAAAATTTAGGCAATTTTCTATAACTAAATCCAAAGGAAAATGAAACTAAAAGAGAATAAATTAAAATGAAGTTTAACTAAAAAGACAATGAAATTTAAAATAGAATGAAATCAAATGAAACCTTAAAAGAAAAAGTCAACATGGCAGCGTGGACAGAGGCACAACGTGAAAGGAGACAAAATGGCGCCAAGGGGGAATCTGCTCAGCAAAATCAAAGGGGGGGGAATGTGGGGCTCGGCTCAATGCCCTAAAGACACGCGAGAGCCTTTTGACGCAGAGGCAGGAGAGAGAGAGAGAGAGAGAGAGAGAGAGAGAGAGAGATAGAGAGAGATAGAGAGAGAGAGAGAGAGAGAGAGAGAGAGAGAGAGAGAGAGAGAGAGAGAGATAATTGCCGCTTTTTCTTTGTAATTGTCGGTTGGAGAATGATTTTTCCTTTTAGGGAAGGGGAGTTTTTTTTTGTTTTCTTTGTAAATGACAAGGATCAAAAGAAAATTGAAAAAATAAGAAAAAATTAAAATGAGAAAATGAGAAAATAAAAAAACATAGCAAATAAATTAGGAAGAAAAAAACAATACTCAAAAAATTAAACAAAAAAGAGAAAAACAGAGAGAAACATATGAGGTGTTGTGAAGGTCGGTGTGTGTGTGTAGAGTTTTTTTTTTGTTTTTTTAAATAGAAAAATTCAAAAAACAATAAAGAAAATGTTGGAGAGTCAAAAAATGCACGAAAAATGTCCAAAACGTACCAAAAATAGGCAAAACTTTAGAAGATATTTAGGACTTGTAAATCATTCTTTGAATTAATAGTGTGCATCAAGTTTCTCCATTTTAATCATTTTTGGGATAAAATTTAGTAATGTTAGGCAATAAATTAGCAAAAAAACTTAAGAATAGCCAGAATATTACCAAACAAATTTTGAAAAAATATGCAGCTAAACCAACTCAATTTTTGGCACTTTATCATTGTATTTCCATCATCCAATCAATCAATCATAAATATGCCACTCAAATTTGAGCCGTTTTGGATCCATTTTGCCTATTTTAGCTCAAATTTACTCAAAATTTTTCTCTAAATAAAGATCTGATTAAAAACTTTCTGCACATTGGCCCAACATTCACAATCAAATCAGCATTCACACCATCTCATGTTCACATTACTTCAATCATTGAAATCAACTTGAAAGTGTGTAAATATGCACAATTAACACATTTACAAGCTTACACATACATAATATTAGAGCAATTTCGGCAACATATTGGTGCAATTTGCATACTCAAAACCATCCACCATAATCAATTTGATAACCATGAATATTTTACTACTTCAAATTAATTGGCATCAAAATATACAATTGCACTCAATGTTGTGCACTATGGTGCCTATTTTTGAATTAAAATTTGCACACAAATCAGCAATTGAGTGGGTTGGTTCACTCACATTTATGTTTAGAATCGCATCAAGTTTCAACTCTAGTAACGCCTACACAAAACCAATCACAAAACACTTATGTGTAGCATCAAATTCATAGAAATTAAACACAGTTTAGCAATGAGAACGCATCCAATGCTTGATTTACCTATGCATTGCATTAAAGTCACATGCAACTAATGAGTAGCTACAGAGGACACTAAAAAAACACTCAAATCCACATGAAAGTTTTCCAATTTTCTTTCAAAAGAGTGATTTCTAAGCCTCTAGTTAGGCACACACATATGTTGAGCACAAAAACTGTTAGTGGATTAGTCACATATGATCAATTAGTGAAAATGAAAGGGTTTTTTATACCTAAACACTCAATCTTTCTCAAAAATAGGCTACCGTCCCTAAAAATGGTGCCAAATGTTTGCATCCTTGTAGCATTGCTCCAACAGATCAACAAAATCATCAATCCATGGAAGCATCACACATGGGTGAGTGTGTGAGAGTAATGAGTAAAAAAAGAGTGGGAAAATTATGATAGACCATCTAGATTAGAGAGAAGAAAGAACTAATGAAAGAGACTGGTGTTGCACACATGATAAACCTTATGCTAATCACACATTGTTCTTTGTTGAATTCCCTACCAATGCTTGTAATCACATCCTAATAACAAGCTCACCCAAGATCATGGGGTTATGATTAGAGTAATGGATGAAAAAATCCTAATCTATGCACTAATCTAATCATGCATACAATAGATAGTCAAATAGGGAGCTAAGCAACTAGAGGGTGATTAGTTAGTAATACACACAAATTAAGACACTAATACACAGATTGAAGGAAAAGCAAAGAGACAAGCAATAGGACTCAACTTCATTGCATGCTTAACTGGTTTGTGAAGAGAGTACATCTGGCTCCAAGCCTTCACCTACATAGCCTCCTTCTTCTTCCTCTCTACTCTAGGTTTTCTCTCAAAATGATATCTCTTCTTTCACATGACCTACAATTTACTTATATGCCTAAGGTTTTAAAAAACAATGGCCGGCTGCCCAAGGCACATAAAGTGAAATAATAGATACAATCTAGAACTCGTAATTAAAGAGCCCGTGAACCTATACATAATAAATGGAAAATTCTCTCATGAAGAAGAGGTTAATGATTGTTGGTGTTGGACGCTTCCAACTTGGTGGTAACGCAAGTGGTGCCCATTTGTGGTGTGTTCAAATGAGGGGGCATGGGCCCTCCCCCTTCTGATGAGCATAAAGGGGTGCCCCAGGCAACGCCCACAAGCATTGTCCCATGCAGATGTAGTGAAGCTTAAAAGGGAAATTTGACATGTGGCTGTCTGGTTCAAGCAAAAAAATCACCATGAAAAATATCTCCAAAGTAAATTGGTTGAAGTAGACAAGTATCCGGCAAGCATAAAATTTCCATAAATGTAAAAAACACGCTTTAAGGGAACCCCTTTTGGAATAAAAAGGGATTCTTGCATGTGTGTGCAAAGAGAGCCCATGTGTAGAGAAGAGTGTTGTGTGCTTGGGTATCTCAAGAAGGGTGTCATTTTGGGGGTGTTTTTGAGTGGATTGGGGTGTTTTGAGTACCATGGGCTATGTAGAGAGTCATTCTGCGTGGGTGTTTGGGTGTGTTCTCATTCCCCCTTTCCATCTTGTAGTGTCCCCCACTAAGGAGGATTTGATTGCTCATCAATTGCAAAAAAAAGGGTTTTTTTTTTACAAGAAGTGATGGCGACACAAAGCTATGGGTGATCTTCATTAGTGGGGATAATCTAGAGAAATGGATGGTCAGTTTTGAGTTGTATATGCAAGTCACTATGTATGCCAAACATAGACATCAAGATGCAGATGATTCTATGCTTGTTCATGGCAAAGCAAAGATCTCGTTTGATGCATTAGAAGGTGAACCGAGGTAGGCATGGTAGGCTTTACGGGCTCACTTCTTGCAAGAATTTTGCAAGAAGGCATTGTTTGTTGACATGGATTCAAAACTAAAGGCTTTAAAACAGTATGTTACTTAAGATTTTTGTGTTTTCCTTAATCTTTTTGAAGAATGTTGGATAGAACTGGCAACCACTATTCAATTGGCCAGTGGTGGGGAGTATTTCAAATTGGCCAAATCCATGGCATGCTTGCATTCTAAAATGCAAGAAAAGGTGGAATTTGAGAGTCCAAAAAATTACAACAGTGCAGTTGAAATTGCACGGGCAAAGAGAAAAAGAATCAAGAACAAGAGAGAGAAAGGCATTTTAAGATATGAAGCAGTGTTTCATAGTCAGTTCCACAGTCCGTGGGATGAGGAGAATTCCAAACTCCAAGAAAAACTTTTCGAGCAATGATAAAACCGAGAAAATCCAAACATGATTGATATATATATATATATATATATTTAAAGTCATTTGCATAGTAAAATACATACAATAGCTTAGCTATCCCTAAACACCTCCCCCTCCCCCTCCCTTTCTCTCTCTACCCAACTCGCAACTTATATGAAAATTGGAATATCCAAATACTACTGCTACCATCCACGAGCGTCAATACTAGTAATAATGGCAATTGCACCACCCATAGCCTCTCAACTCTTTCCTCATGAGGATTCATACTAGCACCGCCAATGAGATGCACTACGCCCTACCTTTGTTTCTCGCTAGCAGTGGTCTCTTTTGCAATGTGTCCCAAACAACACTAGTTGCATCCACCCTATCGCTTGCGTGTATCTGCCACCTCCATAGTTTTTGTATATTGCCTTGCAAGGGCATTAATTGCTTCCTTAGCGTCTACAAACAACAAGTGTGGAACTAAAGACTAATAGGACTCACCACCTTATAATATTCTTGTAGAGAGACATATTTGTGAATATTTTAAGGGCACTTAATAGCTTATGAGGTGATTGTGTCGTTCAAAGAAAGCAAAGGTCAGACAACTATTACTAGAGGAAAACGAAGGGTGAGAGGCAAGCAACCTAGTCCTTTTCAAAAGGTTGTAGGTCTTACGAAGGAAAGTAAAAGGTGTTAGGCAAGAATCATGGATGCCAATTTGGTCCCGACTAGAACTGCTAAACCAGCTTAGAGATAACCCCACTATGGCTACACTACAAGGCATGAATGCGAATTACAAAGCCCTTGAGAAAAAAGTTAGAGACTTTGAAATGGAGTTAAAGTTAGAACAAACGTAGAGAACTCTCCATTGGGTTTATGGAGCAAGAAAAGAGTTACCAAAAGGAAATTGCACAGATAAAGAAAGAACTTAGAAAAGCTTAAGAGGTTGCTAAGTCACAAGAATCCACATCAAGGGAAGAGCAATGATACATAGCTACCTATGATAGATGCAAATGCATTGCAATTTATGAACTTTAAAGAAGCTACAACCCAAGAAGTAAATCTCTCAGAGCTTGTGATTACTCAAGAAGAAGCTGGACCCAAGATCCTAAGAACATATGAAGAAGAAACATTAAAGAATCAAGTGAAATAGGAAACAAAGCGAATATGGAAAGAGGGAATGCATTGGAAAGAGAAAATCTTACATTCCATTAATGCCAATCTTCTCACCCAGCAAACATCAATGAAGAATGGAATCATCATGCTCTTCCCTTGCCACTCATTAATCTTGAAGTGTTATAGATCAAGGAAACATTGCTTAAGGACATTGAAGACAACCCTACAATGGTACACCCACAGTGGTGGGAGATTTGGCTAAACCGCCACCCTAAGTATCACATTTTGTATGCAAATGCACCTCCAAGTATAAAGCAGGATCCTGTGCAGAATTGGGTCCCATGAGTATGCAACTCACAACAACAAATTATCATCCAAAAAAAGTGGCCAGAATGGCTGAATTATCCCAGGTTTCCACCACCATCAAATGGTACACCTATTGTAGATTACATGGTGGACAACTTCTCATCCACTATTCAGATGTTCCGTGGGAAACCATACTTGGCCTGCATCATGCTGGTCAACATATCCAAGATGCTCCTTACATGTCTACAAACTTTCCACCACGTGGAGCAGGCAAATGCAACATGGATGTCTTTCCTCGAAGGCAATAATGGGTTACACTATGATATATCAGGGAGACCTTTGGAGGAAGTTCTCAACGGTTTTTATTCGAGGGTGATGTTATTGACCTCTTATTATATGCAGATCTTTGAAGAGGCATTTTATATGATATTATCCACTTACAGATCCAATATTTTTGGCCCTATCATCACTAATCTACGA
The DNA here is from genome assembly GCF_014529385.1 of Adiantum capillus-veneris. Classification (NCBI taxonomy): domain Eukaryota; kingdom Viridiplantae; phylum Streptophyta; class Polypodiopsida; order Polypodiales; family Pteridaceae; genus Adiantum; species Adiantum capillus-veneris. Next base: position 47,779,827 of record NC_140944.1, on the reverse strand, counting down.
GTGAGGTTTGTAAGCCATTGAACAGTCAAGCAGAAGTACAAGATCATCATGCACTTAATGTCCACAGAATACAAAGAGCTTTGCCTCAAGTAAGAAAAAAGGACTCAAATAGAATGCCAAGAGGACTAAAGTGAGAAATCCCAACCACTACTTGGCACATTTAAGTACCTGTATCAGCGATGTCACAATCAAGGAGAGGGGGGGAATGTTAGCAACTCATCTCTAATAGAAGGATATCATTCTTATGTTTATCCCCATTGATTGTATCACAACCTCATGTAGTAACAAAAAATCCCATAAAAGTCTAAGCTATTGTATTATTATTGAGTGCCAAATAATGTAAAGGGGCCAAGGGCTTCCAAATTTGTCAGTAAATGTAGTTTCTATGCCTTACCATTGAGCCCAATTAGCTACAATTCCATTTCTTAAACCTTGGCTAAGGTATAAAAGCCAATTTTTATAACTTTGAACCTAAATAAGTTTTGGATAATGAAAGTGATTCTATGCTACAACTGAGTATTGTGAGTTCTTTGTTTCTTTTAATTGTTTGTGTCTCCCTCGTGCCGTGTTGCATTGTGAATCCGAGCATATCAACACGCTAGTAGGTGAAAGATCTATCTTTCTATGTAAGTTTCTTACAATGAAGTTGTGTTTTTAGGCATGTCGTTTTCATTACCTATGCACAATACACGCATCTAAATTTATTTTTGACCATAGGGATAGATAGAGAACGTCCTAAGGAAGCTATAGAGTGCTTCAAAGGCTAAAACTAAACTACCCAAAATAAGTTGTTTATCTTAGATGTGATTTTTTAAAGTGTTAAAAATGAATTTTGAGCATATGGGGATGTTGAGGATACTCTACACATTCTAGGTAGTAAGTTTTGTTGCATTCAAAGCATTGTAGCTATACAAAATCATCAAGCAAAGTTTGTAGTAGGGAAAGTTGCTTTTGATGTTTGACATACATCGGAGACCGATCTAGGCAAGAGCAAAGAGATTAGGTATCTCTTGTAGCTTCCATCCCATGGATTCAAATTTTATGTTTGTGGTTCTCTCTTTGCTAGCATCGATATGGTGAGGCTAGGCAAATGGCTTTGCTATCTCTAAGCAACATAATTCTAACCTCTTGACTTCACGTATCTTACAGTCTCCCATTCAGAATTCCCTTATATGGAAAAATGTATCTACTTGCTTTTCGGACAAAGAAAGGACTCCCACATTTTTTTAATGCCTTTGAATGTGTGATGTGAAGCCAAGAAACCCTTGCTAATGTTCTTGCTTGTGGCATAGATACTACATAAACAATCCATAAGCACAAGAGCACATGTGTTTCAATGTGTCCTTTAAATAGGACATCTGCACTTGGTATTCGCAACAATATGTGTATCTATCCCTCATCAGCCTGCAAAAGAATGGCTTCAACATCTCAAAAATTCTCATGCCAATCTTGCAATCTAGATGTTTTTCTTTGAATCTTTTGAAGCGGTCCAAAAAAAGCAACAAGAGAGGCAACGTCTAAACACCCCTCAAGGCTCCTGTGCTACTCAATTGGAGTTGGGGAAATCACAAGCAAGAGAAAGCAGCAACAAACCCACATTCAACAAGTGAAGGGACACCAAATTTTTATAGGATAATGCAAACTAGGACGCAATAGCAATTTTGTCACGACCAAGGGGAGGTGAAACAAAACACACACAAGCAATCTCACACCAAGACGGACACCAAATGGAACATTGAGAGTTAGATAAAAGGGAAGAGAGACAGGAATGGAATATCATGTAGAACTCACCACCATACCCTCTTACAATGAGAAAAAACTTGACAATTAAAACACACTAATCACTTACTCAAGAAAGCTCAAATGACAAAACTTAAAGATACAAGTCACCCTGAATTTTCCAAATAACTCTACACAAATCAAAGGACAACAATTTTGAAGCCAAGCACGCCTTTGAAGCACCAAACCCTCAATTGTTGATAGTGGAAGAGAATGTACATTAGTGATTTGAAATAGGACACTCACACTCTCTCACTTTGCAATGTGTAGCATCAAAAACTACAAGAGGTTATGTGCACTTGTGACATTTTTAGTGACGGAAATACATTGGGTTTCTATACTCCGCGGTGTTACTAAGATCATCGCTAACAGCGTCGCCACGGGAACGTTGCTATGAGACTTAGTACTATGACCATCACTATATGCATCATTATATAGTGCTGCATATAGCAACGGTTATAGTCCTTCTATGGAAACACTTATAGCAATGTAGCAGAACCTTATATAGAGACGCTTATAGCGATACCCGAGAGTAAAACATTTTGGGTGACAGGCATTGAATGCCCTGCCACACATCAAACATATTGAATGTTTCCAGAATAGAGTAAACGTAAATGAGTCTAAGAGAAGCCCAGATTCATCTTTGAAACAAGTGCAAGGTATAGACCCAAAGTAGTCACCCCCAAGACAATATAACCATTAACTCCATCATGCAAAGTATTGTTTGCAGAATAAAGATACAAAACTGACAAAAGTAATTGGACAAAAGTAAATTGAGGAAAGTAAATCAATGACAATTATACACATCATAGGCAAAATCACTTGATTGTTAAGCTTTGTAAATATAATAGTTACAACACAATTGTCATTATTGAGAAAATACATGGTTTTCCAATAGTTACAAAAAGATGTGTACACGTCATCTCATTATACATGCTATGACAAAAGGAAATTAATGCTATCTGGCTACGGCTAGACTGACGTCTCATTGCGTACAAGCGATGTATCTATTGGATTCTGCAGAGAAAAAAAAGATGTACTTTCTATAAGTATAAACATATAATTACAAAACAATCTATTTTCTTAGCTTATCATTAAAATACAACAAATGTAAAAGAGTAATGTGAAATACTAACCATGCCGCCGCGACAACTTAGAATGTCCATTAGGGCGTTTAAGCCCTTTCTGCCTGCATACTCACGCTCGTACGGTGTGGGGTCATATCTTGTCATCAACCACTGTTCAAAGCATACAAAGAATCCATTATGTTAGAATTTAAAAGTACAAATTAACATAACTACCAAACCTAAAGAGATATGCAAAAACACTTATAAAATCAGCCTCAAATGATTCCCACCCTCTGCTCCCCAAGTGGTGCAAGCTCCCTATCTCTACTCACGTTTTGGTTGCTTTCTTTTCTTCCTTCCACTTGTCAGGATTCTTGCACGCTGCTTGCTTTGCATTCTTCCAATCTTCTTTGGGCAGCCAATCTGGTCTGTTCCACCCATGCTTTATTTCCTTTTGTACTTCAGAACGCTTGTGCTTGCAGTATTTGCGCATTCAAACCTTCATCAGGTCTTCATTGAAGCGCTCATCCAGACTTGACATGAGAAACTCGTCATGTAGCATGTTGATGACTCTGTCTTTTAGTTCATTTGGAACTTCAGTCTAGGTGTTTAGTATGTAGAGTCTAAACACCTGAGAGCAAAGACCGCACATGCGCGAGATCACCTTCTTGCCTTCGTCATCCATGATGATGCCTCCACTGATGTCGACCAAGTACGACAAGCCCTCTAGCCTATGACATGTGAACCTGGGTGTCTCGATAGAGGCCAATAGCGGCGTCCCGATGGGGGTATGGATGTCAGGTGTCTCCACTAGAGTTTGGACCCCGAAACGAGGAGTGTCAGACTGGGGTGACTCCCTGAGCAGTAGCTAGTGGTGTGTAGCCAAGAACGGCCAAATAGCCGTGAAAAACCTAGTGTAGATGGCAATGCCATGGCTAGTGTGGGGGTGGGCAAAGAAGGGTAAGGTAAGGAGCCTCATCAAACACAAGGTAGCGTCGAGGGATCAACAACGACATCCCCACAGCAACTGCCGCCGCCACAACTTGAGCATTGGTGACTAGACGAGTGTGAAGATTGTCTCGTCAACACCGAAGCTTCATAGTGTGGTCAATGCTTTGAAACAGAGGGAGACACTGAAGGAGTGGAACGACGTGATGGTGCTCCAGATGGATGTCGCTCCTTGTACCACCTCCTCTCCTGGGTGACAAAGAAGAAATAAATTCATCATCATCCATACCTGTAATAAACACACGAACATTTAATCTTAATATTGAATGGAGAAGAAGACATGGACAAGTTATAATCTATACTATAGATAATATGTGGAGAGAGAGAGAGAGAGAGAGAGAAAGAGAGAGAGAAGACTGATAAAGGGGGAGGGATTCCTGTGAAGTGCTTGTGAATTTGTCTCCCGTGTGCATTCTATGTATCTTGTAAAATCACTATGCTCCGAGTGCGATGGAGGTTGAGGGTGCAATCACGAAGGAGGTGATCTGTCTCTGCTCATAGATGCTGCTCGTTCCTCCACTAGATCTAGTTGATTGGGTGAAAGAGATGCTAAGAAGCACTACTCTGGCCCCAGCAGTAGTGATTCTTAGTGTCTCTTTCACCCAATCAACTAGATCTAGTGGAGGGACGAGCAACATTTATGCGCAGAGATGGATCACCTCCTTCACAATTGCAGCCTCAGTCTCTATCACACTCGGAGCGCAGTGCTATGTCGGAATATCTGACTTTCACGACACATCCAGGAGAGTCCCTACTTGTGAGAACATACTTGGAGCATACCACACATAAATTTGTTACCCAACCTCCACTATGATACATTCCACTTCAAACAGACCTAACACACTTTATGCCAGTCGTGTGAATTCAAACCGGTAAGCTTCCCTTCTTTAGTGAAACACGTTTGGAGTGAGTGCATTACACTAGTGGGGGTCTGCACACATTGAATAGTCTCTTTTACTTTGCGTTCTTGGGCTCCTGTCAAAATCCATGGCGCTCTAGGTATTTTTATGAATCCATCAGGTGCTATCTGTTGCCAATATTTCTCCATACGAACCACATTTGTAAGGTCAACCCTGGCTTCCAAAATATCTTTCTTGCCGGTTAGATGGTCGCACATTAGATTACCCACATTCTTGAAGTGCATTGGATGGAGCAAGTGATTGATCATGAGTTTGGCCCAATATGGTAACTCATACCATAGAGAGAGTATCTTCATCCCTGTGGGCAAACTGTCATCACACATCTTCTTCTGCTCTAACCATGCTTGTGCAGACATCCTTGGTGGCTCTCTTCCAAAAAATCCATTGCGTAACTCATGATTCTCTAGAAGATATGCTTGATGATCTTCATAGATTTGCTTCTTCAATGAGGGCGCCCGACGTGCATTAAGTCTAGGTCCACATGTGACACATGCTCTGTATCCGCTTGTTTGAAGCCCTACAAGTATACACGTGACAATAGATAAGCTTGAGAAAAACCAATATTTACAGTGTTTAAGGTGTAAATCACTTGAGCATTCTGTTAGTTTTGGATAGTCATGCATGGTCCACATTAGAATGCCTCTGATCAAAGCATTCCGTTGACCTATGTGTCGGCTCATATCCACCACTTCTATGCCAATCCACAATTGTTGTAGCTCTTCCAATAGTGGAGGAAGATACACATCCATATTCTTCACTTTATACCACCTCGGCACAATCAAGCTCAGAAACAGGTGGCCCTTCTTGGTAGTCAACCAAGGGGGAATGTTGTAGTTGACAATGACAACCGTCCATACACTGTAAGATGTTGATCTCTAACCAAATGGATTTATGTCATCCATAGCCAGGCCTATGTGCAACTTTCGAGCTTCCCTAGCAAAATCCAGCCATGTATCATCTATATGTTTACACTCAGTTGTAGCACACCATCCGAAGATCTATTCTCTTCGTGCCATGATGCTAGGGCATCCATGGACTTACATTCGAAGAAATTCTTGATGTGAGGAAGCATATGAAAATGTTGCAAAACCTTTTGTGGAGTTTTTTGTCTGTGGATATCTACTTCATATCTCTCCGAATCACATTTCGAACACTTCTCCATGTCTATGTATTCCCCTTTGAAAATAATGCACTCGTTAGGACAAGCGTGAATCCAATTGCAATCCATCCCTAAGTTTTGCAAGATCTTTATTGCTTCCTCTCAGAAATCTGGTATCACATTATGAGCTGGCAGTATGTGATCTTTGAGTAATCTACAAAGTGAAAAATGCGGTACACTTGTGTAAGTAATCTATGAGATCATTATACATATAGAGTTTTTTATTGAAGTAAACACATTGTAATAGATCACCTGAAAAGTGCTATGATGCTAGTGTCACTCCATCCAAACTTTGCCTGCATGTTGAGAATAACCAGCAATGCCTTCAATCTATACACACGTGCTCCATTATACAACGGCATATCGGCTTCACTTTTCATATCATCATAGATAAGCCTTTTTGAATCCATGATCATCTTGATCATTTCATTGATCTCAGGCTCCAACATTGCTTCTTTGAGAATGTGGTCTGCATGATTATCCTCCAAGCTGTCAAAGGCTACACCTTGTGGCCTTAGAGATGCTGCTTGACCAAAGCACCTGCAAACACGTCTATTGGGTTGCAAGATTACTGCTTGTTGGCTAGTGTTAGAGTCCAATGAGTTATAATTGGCAACAATTTGATCTATATTAGTGAATCAAACTCGCCAAATTTTCAAACATGCTGCAAAGAAACACGTCTTGTCCGTTGCAAAGCATGCTTGCATTGATTACAAGGACATAAGATCCTTGTTGAGAGATAGGTGTTTCGGTTGGACGGCCCCACATCCTCGTCATTACTCATAATGAATGTAAGAATCTTATAACTTGGACATAAATTTAATCTTATATTGGCATCCTCCATCTTCTCTCTCTCTCTCTCTCTCTCTCTCTCTCTCTCTTTGTTTACACTGTAAACTACCTCACATTCTCTAGTCATATTTGATCCTCACACACCTCGGTCTAGAGGTGCACAGAGATCAGAACCACCGGGTTATAATCTTGTCTTTATTGGTCAATGCCTATATTTGTGGGTACAAGAAATCTACACACCCACGTCTACATGATAGTGCATGTAGTGGACAAAACCCCTTTGCCTCTTCTCTAGCTGTAGCAATTCACAGCATCTTAACATCTCTTCACAGTAAATCCTTGTTCAAGGGATTACTTAGCACATTACATGTTGGCCTCCAATATGAGTATCATATCGCAGAAAGCTTTCCAACTGAAGGTCGTATCCGTAGGGAGGAAGAGAGGAATCACCGTTGCCTAACTCTAACTTTTTTCCGCAATCCCGAAGGTAGACTTTAATAAAAAAACTAAATTTAAAATCTAATCTTAAATCTAACCTAATTGAACATATGGAAATTCTGAGCTAATTGAACATGGTTAGTGGGTGAGTTAATAGGTGTCAGATTCTGATGGGAATATACATATTGTTGTGTACCTAGCGTTTTCTCCTTGGAAAAAGCCTTCATTGACATGCCCTAAAATCTAACCTAAATCTAATCTAACATAAATCTAGATTTAATATAATCTTAAACTCAACATAAAACTGGATCTAATCTAATCTTAAATCTAGTTTAAACCTAAATGTAATCTAACTTAAATGTAAAATCTAATCTAATATTAAACTCAATCAACATGAACCTAAATTTAATCCAATCTTAAATCCTAAACCTAAATATAATCTAAGTTAAATATAACCTAGCTAATCTTAAATCTTGCCCTAGTTTTAAATCTAAGGTAAATGTAAATCTAACCGAATCTTAAACTCAACATAAACCTAAATCTAACCTTAAACTAAATGTAAACTAACCTAATCTTAAATCTTAACCTAATATTAAGTCTAGCCTAATTTTAAATTTAGCATAAATTTTAAATATAAGTTAAATGTAATCCAACTTAATCTTAGATCTTAACCTAACCTAATTTTAAATATAATTTTAAATCTAGCCTAGCAGTAAATCTTAATATAACATTTTATTTCATATTTTCTCTATTGTTTATCTCTCTCTCTCTCTCTCTCTCTCTCTCTCTCTCTTTCAAAGACACGATGTGTGTGTGTGTGTAAGAGAGAGAGAGAGGGAGAGAGAGAGAAAGAGGGGAAGGGAACATGAGAGAGAGGAGAGGGAAGGAGCATACCTGGCTCTCCTTCCTCTCCTCATGTGTGTGTGTGTGGGGAGGGGAAGAAAGAGAGAGAGAGGGAGAGCGCGGGTTTACCTCTTTCTCTTGAGTGCCGAAACTCAAATATGAGATCTGAGTTTTGGGTGCTCTCGGATTATTTTTTACCCCTGTCGGCGTCGCTATAGGCATCGCTATGCAACAAAGAGAATAGCAACACCCATAGCAACGTCGTGGATTTTTTCTTTTGAGCGTCACTAATGTGAAGTACCTCTTGTAGTGAAAGCTTCTCTCACGCCAAGTGTGAAACTCACAAGGTGATGACTACACCTAAATTTCTCCTCATGTATAGAGTGTTGGGGTGCTTCATAAGATATTGTAGTTTTGAGATCCAAGCTAAGAGATTTGGGATGATTTACAAGAAGGATAGGGGCCTACTTATAGTTTTGAGACCCTCATTAAGGTTATTGGTAAGCCTATTTTACAAGCTAACAAATCAAGATTATGATTTTTGTTTAATATCAAAACATTGCGGTCCTTCTTTGTCTACTTGAGTCGTGGATGTGGGCTCAATAGAGTGCATTAATGATGGTAGATAAGGTGAGAGAGAGAGAGAGAGAGAGAGAGAGAGAGTTTACTATGTACCTTTGCTAAGGTGAGGTGCCTTTTAAGGTAAGGTCAATGGATGTTTTGGGTTAGTAGGTTAGTAGTTAGTAATCACTAAAATGTTAATGATACATTTACAATGAATAAAATGAGTTGAAGGGCTGAAGAAACATGAAAAAATGAAGTGAGGGATTCCTTGTGATGATGAAGTTTTGAACTTACTTGCGAAGGTTTTCAAAAATGTCTGTCGATCCTCTTCTTCTTCTTCTCTTCTTATGTCGTCTCTGCAAGAGTTGAACACCATGATGAAAGTGAAAATGTTGGTTGATGAGAATCCCTTAGTTTGTAGAGATTAAGCATGGTTTTACATGCTAAATTTTATGTATATAGAGAAGAGGTAAGAAGGAATTGTGATTTAGAGGTAATATAGAGAGGCATAGAGATGGTGTATGTACATGTAGAGTTCATATGAGAGCTATGGAGGTGAGAGGAGAGGTTAATGGTGAAGAGCGTGAGAGAAACCATGGAAGGTGAAGGTTTTAGGGAGTGATAGAGAGAATTTAGTGTGTGTGTGTGTGTGTGTGTGTGTGTGTGTGTGTGTGGAAGTGTGAAGCGAGGTGAGAGAAGAATAGGGTGACTTAGTGTGAAGGGATAGAGAGAATTTAGTGTGTGTGTGTGTGTGTGGAAGTGTGAAGCGAGGTGAGAGAAGAATAGGGTGACTTGCAAGAAAAAGTGGACAAACTGGGGTCCACCAAAAAAATCATATCTCACAAGTGGCAGCACCAAAAATTATAAAATATCTTGAGGTGATTATTAGGGGGGGAGATAAAGTTTTCATTTTGAACACTTTGTCAAATTCAGAGTGGAGATGGATGCCACAAATCCCACAAAAATGCGTGTGTTTTCTTCTACAAAAGTCTTCAATGGTCCCCCTTTTTGTTGAATTTGCATAATCCTCCAAGAGTGAGACCCTCCTTGCATGAGAACATGACCTAATAGATTCTTGATGGTTTGAAAATATGCATGTATTAGGATTATTCACAAATATGATACATGGATATGATAGAAAAAATAGGTTAGTGTATAAACAATTCATGGAATCTAGAATAATGTCAATTGTATATAAATATAAAATAAAAAGAAATTTATGAAAATATATGGAATCAAATGAGGAAAATATCATTGATTTTTATTGATCTAGGACTATTTACAAGAAGTAATAAAAAAATACATGTAGGAAAGTGGTAATTTAGTAAAAGGAAATGACTAGGTGAAAATTATTTTTGTGATTTTTTATCGGGAGTGGGTTCACACCAAGATTTACAGAGCCTTGCATGAAAATATTTATTTATATAATAAAGAGTATGTACATTGGTAAGAGAATTACAATAACGGTGAGTTAATGTACATAACTTACCTAGGTAAATAACACCCACCCAGGTAGAAATATTTAAATAAATACCAAAAAAATTATAATAAAAATCCCTTTACATAATGAAATATCTACACACAAATGGGCCATAACATTATATTTTTTAAATTTTTGAACTTTTTGGCTCAACTAGCCTAATGACTAGCTAGCTGAGGGTTTTAAGGAGAATGGGAAAAGTCCTCTAACTCACACACGCCTATGCATAGTTAAACTGTGAGGATAGACAATGTATTTGAATTATTTTTATAGGGTGAGGTAGTTTAAGGAGATATGGGAAAAGTCCCCTAATTCACACACGCCTATGCATAGTTAAACTGTGAGGATAGACAATGTATTTGAATGATTGTTATAGGATGAGGTCGTTCACTGTGGCAATTTTGGATAGCCAAAAAAGTGGTTATCATTAGCCTTCCCCCAAGATGATGGTACATTCATGTACCATCATAAGGCATCTTTTCCAAAGGGAGTCGTTCTTGGTCCTCTATGATAGTTGGTATCTTGACAAGATTTTGATTGTGTGGCTCCTTGTCACTTTGTCTCGAGTTATACTCATGGATCATGCAGCAAAACTTGCATGAAATTTTAAAACCTAGAAGAGATTGAATACTAAATCCTCATCCCAACCAACCTATTATAGGAAAGCCCATGTCCCTTTTCCCTAAACAGATCCCCTATCCACACCTTCAGTCCGGCCTTGGCCTAAGTCCTTGATTCCCCGAGGCCGGGCCCTGCCCTCCAGCCCTTCTCCTGACATTACTCTCCCCTTGGAGAAGCATTTTTGTCCTCAAAAACACAAGTGGTAGTATCTTCGTAAGAGCACTGATGATTTCTGTGTTGGCATCCCATATGCGGGCCAATTGTCCATATGCTTGATACTTGGTGCAGGAGGATGTTCAATGAAACCAAGAGCAACATCTTGATTTTCAACATTGTTGTCTGCTTGCAGCCACTTGTATCTAGATGGTAGCTCAATTTATAACTCACTTGAGTTCTTTAAAGCAAAAAATACAACTAAGAAGAATAATCAATTTTCAGACTTTCTGAAGGTACTGGAATAATGCAAGAAAACCTTGGTGCAACTTTCCATGAAGTTGTGAGCCAGATTTCCAACTTGTGTGAGTATCTTGAAAATCTTATAGCTCATAAGGAATAGAATAATGAGTGTTCTCATGTCAGACTTCTGAACATGTTGGAACACACAGAACTATATGTTCACCCCTTATGTAGGTTGAATGCCAACATACTTTGTCAGCACTCCTACTAAGTCCTTGACTTATGAAACTATTGAAATGGTATCCAACCCCACCACAATAGGTGTTCAAATTTTAAAACCTAACCAAAGAAAATTCTAGAATAGGGAGAGATTTGCCCATTCAGAATGTGTTGTGCTAATGTATGCGCTTAGCAGATCCTTTAGCAAAGAATATGTGTAAGCTGCCCGTCCAACACGGGATGAAAAGCAGCAATAAGAGTGAGATACTTTTCCCCAACCACTTACAGACAGTCATCTGAGATGACTGGTAAATGGGGTTCACCATATCGTACAGCCTTGTTGAGGAAGCAACAATTTCCTGAAGAACCTTCGTGGTTATCTTGGAAGATCCACAAGCACCCAAACAGAGTCATGACCTCTAGTGGTGATTGGTAGACGCAAATGAATATCGTAGAGATACTGCACATAGAGTGAAAAAATGCTTCATAAGCAATCACTAATGTGATGAATATGCATGCCATCCCAAATCAGCCTTTGCTAAACACTAAGACCCATAACACCTAGTGTGCATGCATTTAACAAAAAATAGATTTGAACCTGTATATCCATAGTCATCATTGCCCATACTTATGGAAAATGTGATGCTCGTAGCACACATTATAGAGAAATGTAAATAGCTCTAAAAAGAAACTAAATACTATTCACGACAATCAATTGCAAGCCTTGCTAAAATGTTTGAACCATAATAGAAGCTGAAACCTTAATCACTTCTAAGAACAAACAATGAAACTTTTTCATCAACAACTTAGAGCCTTGCTATATGTATAAACAAACATTTGTAATGTTGTTTAGTAGTACTTGTACATGAACAAGTCATTCTAAGTATCCAACAATATGTGGCCACCAAATTGTTCCTAACATATCGTGCTAAAAATTGTCTAGAAAACAGATTTGACCACAGCACCTAGGGACTTTGTCGTGATACATACTTGAAATAGGGGGCACCAGTGCTAGTGCGAGAGACTCATATTCTCCACATGTGGAATATGTCTCATGTAAGAATGTCTAAAAAAAGAACATCCTTCAAGTACAAGATGTACTTGTGCGTGGTGGTAACTGCAAACACTGTAGGACGGGAGTGAGAGGGACCCTCATTAGCCTTGTTCCACGCTCTCTAATCCGAACTCCTTGAGTCCCTAGACCATGTTGTATCCCATGTGACAAAATGTGCCAAATAAACTCTACAAATGGGTCTATAATAACTACATAATGCAAAAACTTATGTTGGACACTATGGCCCCGAAGGCTTGGCTCTTACATGACCTTGTCATCTCTCTGAAGAGCAAAAACGGATGACAACATAGTTTATGCATCCTACATAGAAAAAGGAAACCATAAAACATAAAACCAAATCAGATGAATACTTGGAGGGTGAACATAGTATTCACTTATTTGTAGGCAGCTGTCCAAAATTCCCACTTGCGGAACATTAATTGAAAATGAGTAATATGCAAGCAGTATTGCACATGATTGCACATGTAACCTTGGGTGTTGCCTTTGCAATGTAGACCCCTTGGTTGAAGCAACATTATCAAACCCCTTGGTTAAACGCTGCATGAAAACTGCTCAACGAGCAGCTGGCCCTTGGCCCTTGTCCGTGACCCCCGTTGGGTTGTTGCCTTTGGCAGTTTATTACTTTTGAAGTTGAAATGTTTCCTCTACCCCTTGGCAGTTTGTGAACTTTTTCCCGTGAAACTACAAGTATGAAGGTTCCAAGAATGGACCATCAACCCTTACTAAGTGATGTAGTAATCACGTGTTGGGTCTTACCCCAAATTGTACTTATATAAGCACTCTTAGTGCTAATAGGAGCTCCACTAAAATTGAAGTCGTATGCATAACGAGATTTTTGTCAAACCTAAAAATCTGTAATGTGGGGTTTTTGAGAGCAGTTGTACGGTCTAAAATGTTGGCTTCATCCTTACACCTTGGTAGAGATAAGACTGGATGAGTTTAAGATGTTCAAAATCACTAATGGCAAGAATATTGCTTGTCCATTTACAAACAAATGGTTGTTAGCCCTTCCTGTTGGCTTGTAGCCCTTCCTGTTACCGTATTAGCATAGAAAGATTGCAAAAATATCATGTCTAGTTTCACCTTTCCCACATAGAAGTTGGAGGAAGAGAGAGAGAGAGAGAATGTTGGGCTAAGGAAATTCCCTTATTCTAATGTTTTGTATATCCCTTGCATATGATCCTGTGTAGACTATGTATGTGTCATAGCTTATCCTAGAAGCGTACATCAGTGTAATTGTACCGTGCCCTCGTAGAGAGGTACCAAAAGTCACATCTTAACCCACTTACCATGTATGTGAGCATGACTCTATCACGGTGCAGATGTATGGTGTTGGACGGGAAGCGACTCACACACCCATGAAGTGCATGCAAACATTACCTAGATCAACATAATGTCAATCAAGGACACAGATGACACGATAGGCACACGGAGGAAATCTCTTAAGATTGTTAGGCTAAGACTATCCTACACATACAGCACTCTGGAAGGCCAACTAAACCACAATCAAGAACCTCACTGCCCTCAACTACAACACCTAGCCACATACACACATGCGTAAGGTAACTCACCTAATCATGCCAAAATCGTAGTAAACTTAACGAACACCATCCACTCACTAGGATACACCTGTCCCTAAGTTTCTACACTCAAAACCCTCACTCTAAACCCATTTGCAGAAAACGCGTAGGATGACAGAGCTGAATTTAGAAAGTGCTCGAAACTGAAATTTATGAGTACCTATGCGTAGCTTATGTCACCACAATTCTATAGACTACTAGCATGCAAAAAACAGACATCGTTTGATACACTTACGGCCACAAATAGCTCGTAGATGCGTCGGCGTGTGCACTTCGTCTCGCATGGAATGCTTGGTGTTGTCGCGTAGCTCTCCAGGAGCCTACAGCAATGGTACAGTCGGATCTCCAATGTGTTGAGCGAGCCAGACGTAGCGGGAGGATGAAGCTCACACTCACTCTCTTTCTCTCTCACACACACTAGACGGTAGCGCTAAGTTTGATTATGAAAAAAAGTCCTTTTTTACAAAATGACCTAGGTACCTTATATAATAAGGCTACCTTAGGTTTAACCAAAATTGGGTTTGAAAGGGTCAAATGGCTTTGTATTTACAATCTGGAAGTGCCCTTGCACCCCGGCTTCTGAAACTATAATAACCACTCATTACAAATGACGTTTATAGCCATAATCCGCAGCATTTCATAACTCGCAAAAGATAAGACTTTGGTACGAAACTTGAGTTATGTTGTGTTGTTGACCGAGCGATCAACATTCCTCCCTTCCGCGTTCATGTCATCCCCGACATGAACTGATTGTCGATGGCGATGTGGTCTTTGCTGTCGTTTGGCTTCATCTGTTGCACTGCTTGTAACTTTGTCGAGCCACAACAAGAACTATGATCCATTAGAGCGGACATCTATCATCATAACCATTCATCTTTTGAGATCCTTTGATTACTTTTATGGCTGCTCTTCTTCATTGGAGACTTCTTTGTTCCTGTGCAATCATGTTGTTAGTGTTGTCTGCAGCTTTGTCATTGTAGGCCATTCTTCGACTCGCCATTGAGGAGAAGTATGCTATGATCTGAAATTGGTGCTCCAATTCATTTGTCAATTGATTTAAGGAGCATTTCCTTATTGTTGATGTAGAAGGAGTATGTACAAGAGGATGGTGATAGGTGTCTTGAGATTAGGGTCTAAAACCTGGATGACCAAAGGGAAAAAACCCGGTGGGAAAAAAATGCCTTTGGTATACGCTCTTATTGGAGTTGAGCAGTTGAACGTGAAGTACATGTTCATGAAAGGTGAGTGCTTGGGGGAAACACGGAAAGAGTGCCTAAGGCAAGTGCCAATTATGGGACACTCTATATGCATATAAGAAATTTGTCAACAAAAGCATGCAATGTGAAAGAAGGAGATGATGGGTGTTTCGAGAAATAGATGTAGCACATGTGACATCAAAATATGTCTCAATAGCTTCCACCTTTCCAAGAAGGGTTTTCGATGTAGAAGTTTCTCTACTCCTATCGCACAGTGCTCAGTATGTGAGTGTCTTTTGGACCTTCTCCTTCACTTCACCAGACTTAAGTATAGTAGACTTCGACTCTTTTGCTCACCTATACCAGCATGAGTGACACAACATAAATATGCTCAACTCTTCCCGCTTGAGCAGTACCTAGAATAGCTAAGACGCTTATACCACAGATAATATTACTTGAAGCTTTGGGACTAACACCTCACTCATTTTGTGGCTTAGCTACTCGACTCTCACTTGTATGACTTATCGGTTGCATGTTGACACTGCTTTGTGACAAGTTCTTCGGCTGTTGTAGTGGCTGCTGAGACATACTTCGTGAAATTTTATCGTTTTCCTGTACCTTCTTCTCTTTGTAGTGCTCAGGCCTCTCGTCAGTCTTTTCTTCATGTGGAATATGTTTTTTTTTTTTTTTCTTAGTAATAAACAAAGAAAATCTTTAAAAAAAACTTAACAAAAGAAAAATCGTTCAAATAGAAATCTAAATGCTATGTACACTATACACATGTCCCTAGGGGCTCATATATGGATTTTGTCCCCATACTCCTCTGTAACACTACTATGAGGGCATATACTCTAAATTTTGTCAAAAAATTATCACAATAAAACGCAAAAATTCAATGCATCTCACAAAACATTGCCCTCTAATAGTCATAATGTGAGGTCTGCATTCAGAATGCCTCCCCCCTTCCTATTTGGAGTCATCCTTCACGACAGGGTATCGCAAAGGGTATGTGTTGTGCTTGGGCAAAAAGTTGTGCCTATGCAGGCCTTGTAATGTAGCCCTATTATGCATGCACCGTCAATGCATCGAAAAGATTTATGTTGTGCAAGATGTGGGTATAAGCAATTTGCTTATTGGCATTTGTTGGCAAGGCTTCCTATTCTAAGCAATGTAATGGTCTTTGAAGCTCCTATATCGTTGCTTGATTGAAGCGACTTGCTCTCTTCTAACTGTACTATAATCGTAGGAAGAATTGTAAGAATTCAAGCGGCGATGCACTGACAGCAGTTTTGTTGTTCTTCTTTGGGACCCATTTCTTTGTGATTATTGGCTGTTTTGTTGCTGACGCTCGTTTGGGAACCCATACTTGCCCGTGCTTTGTTTGTGTTTGAAGAGACTTCTTTGGGATCCACCTTTTTGTTGTGTGAGTCAATAGTGGTCTTTGCTTCAGCCCTTGTACGCTTGGTTGGTGACGGGATTCAGGCTTTGAAAGTTGATACTGTGGTTGTTTTGGAATCCAAATGAATTCCTAACTTTTTTGTGCTTGAATCAACTTCTTTGGATCCCAAACCTGAGTTGTGAAAGCTTGTGAATTTGTGATATTCTTACCCGTTCGTGCACGCTTTCCTTGTTTTTGTTTTGGTGTTGGATCTTGTGATTTGTCATTAGATATCTTTGTCTTCTTGATCCATATCTGTTTTTGGCCGATCTGGCTTTTTGGTATCGAGATTTGTCGAGCTTTTTGGATTTGACTTTTTGTCCTGTTCTTTTGACCTGTCATGGTTGTTGTTGAAGGGGTTGGTAATAGTGATGGCCTGAGTTGATGATAGGGGATGTCGTAAGATTCATCACTATCGCTACTATCCTCAGCAACATTGACTTCTTGTACTTTCCCTTGATTTTTTGGCTGGTAGTGGAAAGTTACTGTCTGTTTGCTCGTGGGTGGTAGTTTCTTGGAGGACTTTTCTAGCCCATTGATTAGAGCATTGTTAGCTTGTTGCTCTGGTCGTCTTCCTCCCAGATGAGTCTTTGCCTCCTTATTAGGAGCCATGTATGAGGATGCTTGTGGTGGATGTGTCTTCACGGAGGACTTTGGAATTCACTTTTGATGCACTTTATTCGTGTAGCGATGACATTGATTCTCGGGTGGTTGATCTTCTTGAAGCTCGAAGTGTTCTACGAGTCATAGAACTCGTCGTCTTCTTCATCTTTTGATTCTCCACATTTCTTTGTTTGTTCCTGATTTCGAGAGCTTGTTGATGTCTGGTTCTCTTCGTTCTCCTGGATTACATTCACTGCAAAATAAGGAACGACATCATAGCCATTTTCATCACAAAACTTCGTTGTGGGAGCATCCTCCACAGCGCACACGTCCAGAGTAGCCAAGATGTGTTCCCATCCAAAAGGCTCTAACTCTTCTTCAGGAAATGGTTCTGGGATATAGTCCATATCCTCTATAACCCATTCTAGGATACATTCCTCACGTTTCAAGCTACCACATTGTGAAGCTCCACACATCCACAGTTCTTTAGGCTTACCCAACCAAGCTGGAAGTTCTGATCCTGCTACTGTGGCGGAATCAAACTCCTCAACCACTGTTCTCGTCACATCCCTATAGCTATGGTCCCTCAAGTTTACCTTTGTTATGGTTTCCATATGTCTTAGGTATATATCATCATAACCCCAATCTTGGACCATTTTCAATTGTCGCATGAATGGTCTTCCCAGAATGATGTCATAGTTGTTCTTTTTGCCAAAGTCAACAACAACAAAAGTGTGTTCATATTCAATGTCACAAGAAGTAACAAGTACTTTTTCTAGCAGTCCTAGGGGATTTTCCTTGTGTCCGTCTGCAAGCTGCAGGGTCATTCGTGTGGATCTCAAGGCAGGTTTTCCCCACTTTTTCCAAACCTCTTTGGTTGCAATGGCCACACCAGCTCCACTGTCAAGGATTGCCATGGTTTTTACACCATTGAATTCCAAAGGAAGGGTGGTGTTTCCATCTTCTCCCTCGTAATACTCGCCTTCCTTGTTTAATGGCACTGGCCTAGTATTTAGTTGAGGAATTTCAAGCTCTTTGATGCCTTCCTCAATTCGAGTCATTGGGGTTTTTACACCAAATTTCTCTAGGCCTCTATATGCTTTAGGGTTTTATATATCCAAAAATAGAATAAAAAAATCTTTAAATACAATAACAAAAAGTAGAAAAAAAATAGAGTAGAAACAAAATTAAACATAAAAAAAGGGAGAGGGAGAAAGAGAGAAAGAAAGAGAAGGAGAGAGTAGAGAAGGAGAGAGTAGAGAAAGATAGAGGGAGAGAAAAAAAGATAGAGAGAGACAGCTAGAGGTAAAGAGAGAAAGAGATAAAGAAGGAGATGGAGGGAAAGAGAGAGAATAGAGAAAGAGAGAGGCAGAAGGAAGGAGGGAAAGATAGAGGTAGAGAGAAAGAGAGATAAATAGAAAGAGAGATAGATATAGAGGGCGAGAGGAAGAGAGGTAGAGAGGGAAAGAGAGAGAATAAAGACAAGCTTCGAAATGATCCAAGAACACATTGAAATCTTTGCCCACAACCTGCTTCAAAGCCTTCAGCTTGGTGTCGATGTCGAGCGGGGACACTTCCTTGCGAATGTCATGCAGAAACCTCGTGCGTAATGCCGGCCACATTTGCTTTGGCTCGCCTTCCAATGCTTCGAACCACACTTTGGCCTTGCCTTGCATGACCAACGGAAATGTAGGTCAAATCCAAACGGATAGAGGAAACGCCAAATACACAAGCCGTAGGTCAAATCCAGTTGCGTTTTTCTACGGAAAAACACAAACGGATTTCGGAAATGACTTCTATGCCTACTGAAACCATCCGTAGTCCATTAGGTAGTCTTAAAGAAATGTTGAGAGCGTGTATGGCAAGTCGTAGGTCAAACGGACAGAAGAAACGCCAAATACACAAGTCGTAGGTCAGATCCGATTACGTTTTTCAACAAAAAAACGCAAACGGACTTCGGAAATTGATTCTACGATTACCGAAACCATCCGTAGTCGATTAGGTAGTCTTTAGGCAGTGTCAAGAGCACGTATGGCAAGCCGTAGGTCAAACGGACAGAAAAAACGCCAAATACACAAGTTGTAGGTCAAATCCGGATCCGAAGATAAAACGAGAACTCTTGAGACCGTTTACATGGATTGTCTGAAGAGCACGTGTGTGTGTGTGTACATATGTTGCACCCACAAATATAGGCTTTAATTTGACCAATAAAGACATGATTTACCCGGTGGTCCTGATTTCCGTGCACCTCTAGACCGAGGAGTGTGGAGATCGGGCATGACTAGAGAATGTGAGGTAGTTTGCACTGTGGAGACAAAGAAGATGGATCCGAAGATAAGACAATCCATCTCGAGACCGTTTACATGGATTGTCTGAAGAGAACGTGTGTGTGTGTGTGTGTGTGTACGTATGTTGCACCCACAAATATAGGCTTTAATTTGACCAATAAAGACATGATTTACCCGGTGGTCCTGATCTCCGTGCACCTCTAGACCGAGGTGTGCGGAGATCGGGCATGACTAGAGAATGTGAGGTAGTTTACACTATTTATATATACAAGGTTAAAGAGAATCTTTGCTCCTTACTGTTAATTTATTGTACGAGAGACACAGATCAATAATGGATAATAGGATGGTGTGTCCTTGTGTGCGATGAAAGCACCAAATCTTTCGAAAACAAAAGATATGTGAACAGCACATACGCAACAACGGTCTCTTCCCTGCAGAGCAACTACAAGATTTGCGTTTTTGATCTCATGGTCAGGATGCAGTCAATCAATACCCACAAATAGATATTGTTTCAACTTCATCAGAGAGAAGACGAATGTCAAACGAACCACCACCAATGGAATCTACCCCACCAACAGAGAATGTCACATTCCAAGAAGCTGAGATGGATCAAATGTTGGATGCATTTTGTGACATGGATCCGGTTATTGAAAACCGAGGTGGAGAAACTATCCAAGGAAACAATGTCAATCAACCTGAGTCTCATCACGTCCACATCGAGGACATGAGAGTGACGTTGAGCCCGAAGGTGAGATGATGCAGAGACTTGCACGAATGCCGCTTTACAATGGTGCAAACATTTCAGCTCTTCGTACATCTTTGGCACTGCTTAATCTATAGTCTATTTATGGATGGTCTGACACAAGTGTCACAGAGCTTTTCAGGTAAATGTACTGTATGCTTAGTATGGGCACAAAATTCAAACCAATAATTGTGGCTTTTGATGTGGTGATGTATTGACATGTTGCTAAACGAGCAAATTTTGCCGGAAGGCAATCACATGCCTCCCTCCCGACCTGCTGCTGCCAAGAAGATCTTACCAGCTTGGGCATGTATTATCATAAAATCCATGCATGTCCTAAGGATTGTATACTCTTTCAAAATGAGTACGCAGATCTAGTACAGTGTCCCAAGTGTGGATCAAACAGATATAGAGAGGACACACAAGGAAAATCTGTCCCTGCAATGGTTCTCAGACACTTTCCTATCATTCCAAGAATAAAGAGCATGTTCAGGAGCAAGTCTATAGCATCTTTGATGATGTGGCATACCAACACTAGATCCATGGATGATGTGATGCGCATGCCTACTGACTCTCGTGCATGGAAGCACATAGAAGAACAATGGCCTACATTTGTGGACGAGCCTCGTTCACTCGGTTTTGGGTTAGCAATGGATGGAGTAAACCCATTTGGATTACGCAGTTCATCATGGAGCACATGGCCTATTTGCTTGGTGAATTATAATCTTCCTTCATGGCTGGATATCAAGAAAGGCCATCTATTATTGTCACTCATTGTCTCAGGAAAGTACAAAGCAAAGAACATGGACTTCTATCTGGCACCACTTATAGAAGATCTTCAAATATTGTGGTCAGGGATTGATGTGGTTGACATGTCCCAACCGATTGGACGGTGACATGCCGATGTGAAAGGCATTCTTATGTGGACCATGCACGATTTGCCAGGTTTTGGTGAGTGTTCAGGTTAGTATCATGAAACCTTAACTTATATATAAATCTGCATCATCGCTAATTGTGCCCTGCTAATTTCTTTCTTTACTGTTTACAGGCTTGAGCTACTCAGGGAATCATGCATGTCGAAAATTTGGTCCTCAACTTGGCTTTTGCCACTCTGATTACCTAGGCAAGATAGTCTATGAAGAGCATGGTCGATTTTTGCTTGAAGGGCATGAGGTATGCGGGCCAAACATATGTAAACACGACATGCATCCACTAAAGGCGAGTGGCTGGAAGAACATGTGGCTACAAAGTGGAGATTTTAACCCACCCGGCATGAAGAGATTGTCTATTTTTCACGAACTGCCGTACTGGAGTGATTATCTTATTAATCATCTGCTCGACCCAATGCACATTTTTAAGAATGTGGGAGAGATCATATGGAAGACCATTACTGGAAAAAGGGAGAGCAAAGCTCAGAGAGATGACCTACAGGCTGTGGGCCGAATGCCAGAGATGTGGCCTCGACTAAAGTCCAATGGAGCGTATGCTATTCCAAAAGGTCCATGGGTTTTGAGTCGTGCTGAAGAGCAACAAGTGAAGAAGACCATATCTTCTTTCCAGACTCCTACTGGGTGCATGCGATGCTGGAAAACGTCCTTTACTAGAGATGACAATCTTAGTGGTCTTAAGTCGCATCAAATTTATACAATTTATCTTACCAATTGCCATAAAATATTGTCTGACAGATGACATCAGATGTACCATTTATAAAATTAGTGAGCTAGTGCGTTGGATCTCATCAAAAGAGATAAGAAAAGACAGCATAGATGCAGCTCGCTTGAATGCAATCGAAGCAGTGTGTATGGTGGAGAAGTGTTTTCCAAAGAACATTCTTACCATCCAAATGCATTTTCTTGTGCATGTGGTCGATGAAGTTGTAGTTGCTGGAACCGTCAACAGCAGATGGATGTTCTTCTTGGAGAGATTCATAAAGACTTTAAAGGGGTTCGTTTGTCAAAGAGATCATCCTGAGGGTAGCATGGTTGAAGGATGGCTTGTACAAGAGTCTCTAGTTTTCGTCAGTGAGTTCTTGGGTTCAATTGATCCAGAGATGCCCCGATTGTGGACTAATGAGACCAACGCCAAGGTTACAGGGGACGAGCCGCAAGGACAAGGCGTAGTGAGAAAGATGGATCTCAGAATGCGAGAAAAGGTTATGAGATTCTGTCTACTCAAATGAGAGGCAATGCAAAAGTGGTTAGAGAATTACGAAGAGGAAAATCAATGATGTATTACAGAACGTTTGCATTTCAAGCGCAACCGTGCCACTAGAAACCTGCCTTATCCTGACCATCTTCAGAAGCTGCCAGACATTCCTACTAGTCGATGGTTAGATGCAACAATTTCGGAGGCAAAGCAAAACGGAATGTTGATTACTGAAGAAGAAGAGGGGATGTCAAGGGGTTGCGACTGGCATGTAAGTATTTCTAAAACTTCTTTTTAAAAAATCCATATGGTCTACGGATTTATGTGATTTATGTGCTTGTAAGTATCACAAATATGGAGCTTTGTGGTCCCATGGGAGACACTTTAGAGTGCAACGGATAGACGAACGAAGGGTGACCTTCGCTAGTGGGGTTAGAGTAAGCTTTGTCCAAGAAAGTCAGGCTAGTACTAGTGATGAAAACACATAGATTGGTCAGCTTGAATACTTTGGCTACATCCAAGACATTTTGAAGATTAGCTTCAGAAAGTTTGATACTTTTATCTTTGATGTCAAGTGGTTCAGAGTTATTACTAGTGGGCCTAATGCAACTGTACAAAAAGATAAGAGTGGATTAATTCAAGTGAACTCCAGGCGGGTGTGGACAGGTGCTCGGGATACATTTGTACTTCCACAGCATTGTGAACAAGTTGTGTTCACAATAGATCCACTATGGAATGAGAAGGATGAAGAAAATTTGTCTAAACCACGCTGGTTGTTTGTCGCTCAAGTTGCTCCACGGAGCAAACAAGTCTGTGAAGGATTGGATATAGAGGTTGAACAGTTGCAAGACTTAGAGGCATGGCAGACAGATGAGGATTTCGAAGTAGAGGTCAGCGATCAACAAATGCTAGAATCAGAACATGGAGATGACACCCTAAATGCGGAGCTAAATGCGGAGAGTGATAATGAAGTGGAGAGCTAAATGCGGAGGGCGATAACGAAGTGGAGTTTGATGATGAAGATGCAGAAGTACATATTGATATAGATATTTTTGGCGCATCAGCTCTCATAGAAGATGAGAGAATGACCACTGATTTTTGTTAAGATGTAATTTGTAATGAACACTTGCGACATCAATTAAATATAGTGATTTTTGTTACATTTTTGTTTTTTATGTTATTTGTATTGCTTAAGTTGTTGAATAGTGAATTGACGTATTTTTGTTGCTCTTTGAATTTAAGTTTTACAGCCATGGCCGACGACGACTATACATACTCTCCAAAATTTAGTTCCCAGTCACTCCGGCTGGCATGTCACCCGAGCAGATGGGTAGCTTCTTGTCGCAATTTACACCTGAGCACATTGCTCAGGCGTAGGCTCTTTGGGGTGTAGGCACCTCCAGACCTAGTACATCTGGTCCTACACCTAGGACTACTGTGTCTCCTACCCCCTTGACTAGTGTGCCCCCGAGTCCGATCCGCACTACACCTCCAACAAGTGTACTAGTTACACCGAGGAGTGGCCAGTCTTCTTCGAGATGGTCTAGGTGCCGTTCAGGTGTCTCTTGTGGAGGTGGTGGTTGTTGTGGTGACAGTGCTACCGGTGCTTCCACACCACCGAGAGCGCGTCCACCGCTCTCTTCAGTAGACAGTTCACCAGCAAGCACACCACGTACACCTTGGGGATCACATGAGCATGATCCTAGCAAGGTGTATATGACCAGAGACGGAGCTGTGGTCATGGATACGGACGTAAAGGCCATGAGAAAGAGGATATGACAGCTTTGCACAGTGCAGTTTGGCCATTCTGTCATGGAGCATTGGGATGCTCAGGATGAGGAGAGGAAAAAATACATCGTTGAGGCCATTCATAGAGAGTACAGGCCGACAGAGGGGTACGATCCAGTCCCGAATGACTGGATCTTGGGCGTGGTGATTGGAACCATGTCACATCGTCGATCAAAGGCCAGAGACAAATTCATAAACAATGAGCCAAAGCCGGCATGGTTGGACGCAGAGGAGTGGACAGCAATTGGTAGAGAGCTGACGGAGCATCCTGAGCGATTCCAGCAGCAGAGAGAGGCAGCCAGAGCACGTTTAGATTCTACTGGATCATCACACCTTGGGAGTGGAGGATACGACACGCTTTGCCATGAGTTTGTAAGTATGATAAAAACGCTTTGATTAACTAAATGTATATGTGTTATTTTTATATTTATTTATTGTTAAGTGTTTGGTTTTGCAGGAACTTGCAATGAAGCTTCCTCCTACACGTCAAGAGGAGAAGTATGGCTACAAGCATGGGCTTGTAGCTCTTTTAACAGAGCTAGCGGAGGAGAGAGAGGTCGTCGACTAGGAGGCCTTGCCTTGAGGGACAGAGTTCATAGATTTTTATTGGTAGCTAGTTTTGTGTATATTCATGATTGTATATATACCAACATTTACACTTATAGTTACATGTTTTTACTTTTTGTTATTTGTTCATGGTCGGTTAGCAGATAGATGGATTTATGTTGTGATTATATATGGATTGAGTTATGTAATGAAGTCATGAAAAATCTTCTTGCTCAAGTATTTGTAATCAATTTATGATATGGTTTTGGATTGGTAAAATGAAGTTATGGTATGACTTGTTGTAGACGGACTTCCCCGATTGTTGGTGCAATTCAGTTTTGTTATGCTTATTGTTTAGGATTGACCAAGATTTGGTTATGCTTATGGTTATGGTTATGCTTATGCTTATGGTTATGGTTATGCTTATTGTTTTATGCTTATGGTTAACAAATATTTGGTTATGCTTATTGTTTTATGCTTATGGTTGACAAAGATTTGGTTATTCTTATTGTTTTATGCTTATGGTTGACAAAGACTTGGTTATGCTTATTGTTTTATGCTTATGGTTGACAAAAACATGGTTATGCTTATTGTGTAGGGTTGACAAAGATTTGGTTATGCTTATGGTTATGGTTATGCTTATGGTTAAGGTTATAGTTATGCTTATTGTTTTATGCTTATGGTTATGTTTATGGTTTGTAATGTTGAATAAGTACTTGATCAACAGTTCTTGAATTCGCTCTTTAGCGAGAAACAGAGTGGTGGAGTGTCGTAGCTTTTGCACTCCTCTTTTGAGTAGTGAGAGTTGGTTTATGCTGCTTCAGTACATGTAGCAGTGGCAACTAACTCTCTATGCACATAAGTGGAGTGCAATTGCTTTTGCACTTCTCCTTTGGATAGAGAGTGCTGCTGTTTGCTGCTGCAGCACATGCGGTAGAATTGTTTGTGGACTTCTAGGAACAAACAATGAAACTTTTTCATTAACAACTTAGATCCTTGCTATATGTATCAACAACCATCTGTAATGTTGTTTAGTAGTACTTGCACATGAACAAGTCATTCTAAGTATCCAACAATATTTGGCCACCAAAATTGTTCCTGACACATCGTGCTAAAAATTGTCTAGAAAGCAGATTTGACCAGCACCTAGGGACTTTGTCATGATACATACTTGAAATAGGGGGTACCAGTGCCAGTCCCAGAGACTCATATTCTCCACATGTGGAATATGTCTCATGTAAGATGTCTAAAAAAATAACATCCTTCACGTACAAGATGTACTTGTGCATGGAGGTAACTACAAACATTGTAGGACGGGAGTGAGAGGGACCCTCATTAGCCTTGCTCCACACTGTCTAAACCAAACTCCTTGAGTCCCTATACCATGTTGTATCCCATGTGAGAACATGTGACAAATAAACCCTACAAATGGGTCTATAACTGCATAATGCAAAAACTTATGTTGGACACTATGGGCCCAAAGGCTTGGCTCTTACATGACCTTGTCATATCTCTAAAGAGAAAAACTGGATGACAACATAGTTTATGAATCCTGCATAGAAAAAGAAAACCATAAAACATAAAACCAAATTAGATGCTTACCTGGAGGGTGAACATAGTGTTCACTTATTTGTAGGCATCTGTCCAAATTTCCCACCTGCAAAGTTCTAGGAGCATTAATTTAAAATTAGTAATATGCAAGTAGTATTGCACATGATTGCACATGTAACCTTAGGTGTTGCCTTTGCAATCCAGACCCCTTGGTTGAAGCAACATTGTCAAACCCCTTGGTTAGACGCTGCATGAAAACTGCTCAACGAGCAGCTGGCCCTTGGCCCTTGTCCGTGACCCCCGTTGGGTTGTTTCCTTTGGCAGTTTATGAATTTTGACGTTGAAATGTTTCTACTATCCCTTGGTAGTTTGTGGACTTTTTTTTGTGAAACTACAAGTGTAAGGGGTTCTAAGAATGGAGGCTAGCCCCAAAATCGACTCATATAAGCACTCTTAGTGCTAATAGGAGCTCCACTGAAATTGGAGTCGTATGCATAACGAGATCATTGTCACACCCAAAAATCCATAATGTGGGGTTTTTGAGAGTAGTGCTATGGTCTAAAATGCTGGTCCTTACACCTTGGTAGAGATAAGCCCGGATGAGTTTAAGACGTTCAAAATCACTCATGGCAAGACTCTTACTTGTCCATTTACAGCCAAATGGCTCTTAGCCATGCCCAAATAGGTGGTAATAGATGGCTCTTAGCCCTTCCTGTTGGCTTGTAGCCCTTCCTGTTGGCTTGTAGCCCTTCCTGGTAGCTTGTAGCCCTTCTTATTACCCTATTAGCATAGAAAGATTGCAATAAAATCATGTCTAGTTTCACCTTTCCCACATAGAAGTTGGAGGGAGAGAGAGAGAGAGAGAGAATGCTGGGCTGAGGAAATCCCCTTATCCTAATGTTTTGTATGTCCCTTGCATATGATCCCGTGCAGACTATGTCTGTGTCATAGCTTATCCTAGAAGTGTATAGCAGTGTAATTGTACCCTATCCTTGTAGAGAGAGGTACCAAAAGTCACATCTTAACCCACTTACCGTGTATGTGAGCATGACTGTTTCAGGGTGCAGATGTATGGCATGTTTCCTGTGAAGAAACATAAAAATAAAATGTCTAAAAACAACAAAAACTGATCTCGTCCTTGATAGAGCAGCTAGTGCTATAGCGGAATCATATACGATGATGGGTGGTGTATGTCCATCATACTAGTATGCCATGCATACAGATAAAAAAATGGAATGATAATCCCTTGGCTTGAATGACAGTCTCAACCATGTGAGCCGCTTGTATACATGCCTTGCACGATTACACTGGCATGGATACATCACACTGCACCGTTGCAAAAACTATGTGCTTATATCCACATAGTGCTAAAGATGTGTCTCATTATTGTTGATCTAAAATCAATCAATAATAGTTTTACACATAATAGAACCCATACATCATGAAGTCAAGCAAAGAACGTTGCTTTGTACAGTGGCCTCTGATGGAGTCTATCCAAGCACTTTGCATGGCATAGTAGAGAAATATTGTCCAAAAGTAAAATTAAAACATATACAAAACCAACATAGCTTGAAATGGACCAACCTTGTTGCCCACATGTGGCAAGGTTTCTGGTAGTTCACTCGAATCTGGGTCATTGCCATATGTACTCCGGGAGTGAGTTAGTGTATGTAGCATATACACCCATATGGGATGTAAAAACTTGCAACTTTGTGGAAGTTCTCTCGAGTTCGTATGCTAAGAGCATATTCTAAACTGTGGAAAGCACGATGCCAAATACAAAAAGGTAAGCCTTGCTTTACATAAGTACTCATGTAGTACTAGTGTGCATAGCAAACAAATACTCTTACCAATTGACAAGGGCATTGCAAAAGAAAGTCGACCTTGTCGTGCATTCATAAATAATCGACCATGTGAAATTGTAGTATGTATTGTAAAACAAAAAGAAAAAAAAAGTTGTGCAAAATATGTACCTTGTACCTAATTGGCTGCACGCTTACTGACAATGAATGGGTCCCATCGTTGCCTGATTTCATTGATAGACAACCCGCCTAAGAGCCATGTCCTAGCAAATTGTGGTGTATTAACATTTGTTGCCGCTGCTATTGATCAGCAGTCTTGGTCCTGGTGCTCCATCGGAACCTTGTTCAAGTCAATCCACGAGCACATCACTTGGATTAAAGCTCCCTTGGAGCATCTTGAGAACATGCTACTTCTCCATTTAGTCCTTGATTTGCAGTGCACTATGGCATTCGGATATTGTTTAAGGTTCGTATCTATAGTTCTTCACATGCTATAAACTGGATGCTTTCCAATGTAATTCTTGTACTTTCCATGCCCTGCATGTCTCGGCTCTTGCTGGTGGTGCTAAGGACTCTTCTCCCTGTGTTGAACGTGGGCTCGATGGGAGTGGCCTGCTTGTGTGGCTGGCATGTTTGCCATAATAAAGGACAAATTATTACAACTTAAAATGCATAAAACATTGGTCATCATTGTTGAGATATATATAGTATCTCTATATATAGCACCCTGGTCCCCTCTATATAAACTCATCTCGTGTAGTCATTGGACACACTTTGGGGTTTTGCATATTTGGAGTTGTCTCGCTCTCTCTCTCCCATCGTCTCTTGTCGCGTCCTCGGTTCAACATGGTATCAGAGCCAACTACATGCGTTCTTTATCAAGATATAGCTATGGAGAGCTCTTCGTTATGCTTCAAACACAAAGATAAGTTTACTTGTTTCTTCTTGATTATCTATCTTGTCTTTAATTGTACTTGTTTTGTACTGAGTTGTGAGTTCAAGATATAGAATTCTAAGCGAGCCTACAAGAAATAAGCAGAACACAGAAGGGATCTTGTGAGAACCACAAAGGACTTATGTTATGGGAATGTGCTCATCGCTATTAGGAATCTGTCTCTCGGTGATTAAGGAAGTCACGAGAGGCTAAATAAATTAACTGTATATTCTATCATGAGATGCAAGATCAAAAAAGATCTTGTGGCGCTGTGCATACTGCAAACTGCGTAGAGCCGTACCTAGCTTGAAAATCTATTTTTAGCATCCAAAAGAAGTGCGCTGTCACTTTTTGTCCAAAATAGGTGACTAAAAATAGTAGGACGTTGGTCTCTGAAGCACTAATAAAAATAGCAGGACGTCGGTCTTTGAAGGAAGCTAGGTACGATAGCGAAAGGATTTCTGAATAGTGAAAAGATTTCTTGGGAAGTGCGACTACATAAATCCACAGCAGAGCGCAGTCGCAGGTTTTGATCATTAAGCTCTTCTCGAAAGCTACCTCGACCTCGCCCTACAATCAGGCCTTCTCGACTGCAGACCTTGATTGAGACGCATACGTTTTTGGCCTTCATACAAGTTTAGAGCCTCATTTTGTTTCTTAAGCTGAGCCGGCGTCAATATTTCTTAGCTTTAGAAGGACGTCATCAATCGCGCTTGTGTGTTCTTCGTTTGGCCGTAGGTAGGTACTGCTGCAAAGCAACAAGGTGTGCGCATTTGTGTGGTTGCTCTGGCCTCAGGCAGACGTGACTGCAAAGCAGAGGTTGGTCTGCCATTGCTGCTTCTTCTTGGCCTGCACCTTCTCATAGTGTCTATGGTCATCGCAACCTGGTTCTGCTCAATGGGAAAGCTTCTCTCTACTCATCAGCATGTATCCCGCAGCTTCGTCGCAAGCACGTGCTTCTTGCATAGATTTGCAAGGGTTGATTTTAGTATGCTTCCGCCCTTGTTTCTCAAACTCAATACATCGGGGAGGAGAAACAGTGCTGTGGTTGGCAGCATGACCACAAACAGTGCTATATTAAATTTTATTAAATTTGTTTGAAGGATAGCGAATGACTGGCGTTAAAATTGTTGGCGGCTTGTATTTTTCGAGTTGCTTAAAAGCTAAGAGTTCATGCACATAGCTCGTGACTGCAAGTCTCAGCTAGCTCAGTTATTCATAGTTCGGTAATAGGTTTTTGCATCGTTTTGATCGTGTTCAATTGTTGTTTTATTTAGTCAAACTTTTACATATCTTTGAATAACCTTTGATCAATAGATGGGGCATGTGGCGTTCGGCCTTCATCATCACTAGGGATTTCCCTAGAGCCACCTTGACCTTGTCATCTTTAGGTTGTTGTTTGAGCATCAATTTGTGTAATTTGTTTCTACTTCAATGGTAGCACGGTCACACCATTTGATGCGATTTATAGCATGAATGCTACTGCTCTCATTGCAATTTGTCATAAAATACTCGTTTTATGTGATCGCACACTAACATGTGTGATGGTTTTCATGGAAATCATCAATGTAGAGATGACAAGATTTACCAAGCCATTATCTATACTGACTAGTCATTGTCTTGAGGTTTTGCAGATTTTGCACAAAACTAGCGTCTTTGATGCTATGCTACGTAAAGCTATGATGGTGATTATTATTTTACAATTTTTATTTGATTTGAAGAAAATGTCTCTAATGCCATGGTACGTAAAACCATGATGATTCGTATTTTCAAGCTTTTCTAAGCGTCTCTTATGCCATGGTGAATACCGTGATGCCATGGTACGTAAAGTCATGATGATTGCTATTTCATTTTATTTTTTATTGAAAGCGTCTCTGATGCCATGGTACCTAAATCCATGATGATTGCTATTTCAATTTTTTTCTAAGCGTCTTAATGCCATGGTGAACACCATGATGCCATGGTACGTAAAGCCATGATGATGACAACTGTTAGTTGAGATCTTGGGGGTCCCAATGTATTTATTACATGTCGACTTTGTATATATTTGTGCACAAGTGATACCATTGATGTTACGTTTGTTTCTATGTCATCTACACATGGGATTGCATCGGCATTACGTTTGTTTCTATGTCGTCTCTAGAGCGGTGTCGCGAACCGTCTCTAAGGATAATGTGATGTATTCATTTCTAACCTTCACAACTTGATATGTTTTTCTTGAGTTGATTTTTATTATAGAATTTAAATTACATCAAGCAGTATGTACGGAGGCTCAAGGATGTTGAAGTTGCTCTACCAAAGAATTTGTAGTAGCTCAATCGTCTATATCTTGGATTATAAGAAGACCCTTCAAAGGGCTCATTGTAAAACAGGAGTGATGTAGCTCCTTTGAACATTGTAAATGTACATTTAATTATTTTTTTAATATAACAGTGGGTATATATAGAGCTGTGGGTTTTTCCCTTGAGCCCTCAAGGGTTTTTTCATCCACAGTTAGGGACCTTCATTTGAGTGGGGGTGTTGAGCTATATATAGTATCTCTATATATAGCACCCTGGTCCCCTCTATATAAACTCATCTCGTGTAGTCATTGGACACACTTTGGGGTTTTGCATATTTGGAGTTGTCTCGCTCTCTCTCTCCCATCGTCTCTTGTCCCGTCCTCGGTTCAACACGTGTGAGAAGCTCCAAAGCTACGAATGGTGTCTTTTCACACAAAGTGATCAACAACTGCAAGATGTCCTCTACTTTGGGTTGCAGTCGATTTTACTTTTGAGCGTTGCCCTACTATTCTTTACACTAGCGCCATTGTCCTAGAAATTGGTTCTCTTCTATATTGAATCAACAGGTGATCAGACTTCAAAGTCATATTAGAAGTCATGGTAATTGAGCAATCCAGTACATGGTTACTCCAGACTGCCACTAGGTCACTACTTTCTGCAATCACAATAGATAATTAGCACACAAACTAAGTGTAGCATTTTGAGAGAGACAACAAACAGAAGGTCCCCCTTTCCTATGCACACGAAATCTATAGGGTCATTGTGTAGTTGTGTCTATCAATCAAACTTTAAGGACGATTGGCTTGTCTTTTTGCATCACTTCGATCGTGCGGTTCCGGATCTGTATCGTCGCATCATTCTTGTCATGCCAAGACATGTTTAAAAGAGCATCGCAATTGCCTAACTTCATAATGTGGAAGTCTTTCTTTCCATGGTACCCTTGGATAGTGACCGGAAAAGAATCAATGAGGGGTACAATCTTTTGAGTTTGCCATCTGGCTAACTCAGCTTCAAGCTCTCTAGCAAATGAGTCGTACTTGAAGTAGCATACTGGTCATACTCAAAGTCCATTTGCTTAAGGAAGTCTCGATGAATGAAATTCTCGGTAGCTATCGGACCGAAGAAAATAAGTGTGTTTAAGCCGTTGATTTTTCCATAGGCTTTGCACAATTCACTAGAACTTAGAAGATTTATGCGAGAACAAGTCCAACCGCAGCTTTAACTCTTTTAGCCGGAGGTTGTCCCGAGGTTCTATCCGCTGTCTGAGCAAGGGTTGGCTCTGAGGGTCTAGTGGCTCTTGTCTAAAAATAATGTCCTATTTGAAAGCATCCAAAACATTAGCCTTCTTGCAATAGAGTCTCTCATTGTTGTGGCATCAAACAAGGCCTTTGTGTTGGAGTTTCACAAGGATCCCGAGGATTTGTTCATTGTGGTTGAGGATTTTGATTACTTGCCGGTTGGTCTTTTGTAGTAGACTCCAGTCTTCCTTTCATAAGGTTGTATCTGACAACAATGCTCCATAAGTTCTTGCATTGTAGTATTCATGTAAAGGTGATGGAGGCCAAGTCCAAAATCTTTTTTTTGAGCAATTTTTTTTGTTTTTTGTTTTCTGGTTAGAAGTTTTTTATAGCAGTTTTCAATATCATTGTTGGAAAGCAACAGCAAAATGCTCGCAGGGTGAAGCCATGAGAGTGGAGGAGCCTTTTGTAGGAAGGCCAGAGCAATGTTCGTACAAAACCAGCTTTAGTATATTCTTAATTGGCTAAAATTGCAAAATCCAAGGTGGATTATGAGTTTTCCTTCAAGACAATTGGTAAAACTTCTACATGTTCTAGTGTAAAAACAGGTAAATCCTTCAAATTTTGACCTAAAAACTGGAAGAGTTTTAAATATGGCCTTTTTCTCTCCGGTTGGGAAATAAGTTTTTGTAGCACTGCTCGCTGCATAGGCATGATCAACATGGGAAAAGGCTGCATGAAAGAAGAAGACGCATGATAGAGAGGATGAAGAGAGAAGTGATTGATGGTGATCGGAGGACTCACATAGAGCATGATGATTGCATGGATATATACAATCGATATGCTGGCAGTGACGATCATGACGAACGCAAAGACCAGAGAAGGGGAGATCAGAATGATGGAAACTCACATTTGACCAAGGGTCCAAGCTATTGATATAAGAGCAAAGACAAAGTCTTTCAATTTACAAGCTTAAAATTTAACTGGTCCAGGAGAACCTAATATTAGTTGTGATTGCAGAAACCAATTCAAGGAAAAGGACACATGCTGGCCCTGACGATGATGATGAACATAGATACTAGAGTGGGAGACACTATGACATTTGGAGCACATTACCGCTCAGATAGACACACAAAAACAAAGGAAAAGTTCAAGTCAAAAAATATCGGGAGCGGTAAATATGTAGTCAATCCTCGCGGTAATGGTCCTTCAACAATGCACGCGGTAATCGGTCTGGCTACATTTCCGCGTTTATTTCCGCCGTATTTACCGCCAGTATTACCGCGACCATTACCGCACACGCGAGTATTTTTAAAAAAAAGCAGATGGCCATTTGGATGGTCCTTGGTAGGACCCATCCAAATGGTAATTTGCATTTTTTTTCTTATACATTTAATAAATAAAAAAGCAACAATTTCATTGCACCAAAACTTTGGACCAAAATCAAATATTTAATTATATTGGAGAAACTATTCATTACAAAATTACCCAAATAGGCAATGTATGGCGGTTATACAACTGTGGCCAAAAGAAGACTTTGGGCCAAAATCAAGTGTTTAATTATATTGGATATTACAAAATTTTCCAAATAGGCGATACATGGGGGCTATACAACTGTGGCGAAAAGAAGACGCGCGGGCCCAAAAACACTTGGAGGATTGAGCTACTCGGATCCTGGGACCTCTAGAGGGACTCCTTGACTCTGGAAAAGAAAAAAACAACAAAACCTTTAATTAATACAAATGGATACATAAAGCTGCATGCAATGATTTAAAAAAAAAAGTTCACACTTACAGGCTGTAGTGTACAACATGCATTTCCAAATTCTTCGCGATTGATTTTGTTGTTTTCATACAGCCAACACCATGTCTGATATTCAGAGTGGCTCTCTCTGTATCTCTGGATCTCTCGGCTTGGACGGGTCATAGTAATATTTTGTTGTATATCAATTAAAAAATATCACAAACCTAACCTTATTACCACAAATTAAATCAATTCAAATGAAAATACGCACACTCACAAATTTATCTTTCCATGCTAGTTTTCCGCCCGAGTCGTAATGCGTGGGCGTTTGCTGCGCCCTGGCCTCCACCTGCTGAGTGTGCGCCCTAGCACTTGCCGCTCTCTCGTCCTCCAGCTCGCCCTGGGCTTTCTCCCACTCCTCGTCGTGAACATTTCTAGGGCGATAGTTGTGACCCTCAGATTCAAATGTTTGCTTTGCCGCCCTCCGCACACTGGACTTCTTATTTTTCAAGAAATTCTTTATGTATTCCTTGAGCCACTACCTGGAGAACTCTTCCACTTGCGAATTAGGGAACCGCATGAGCAATGTCGTGTGAATGTACATCAAGTCGGCTGGGTCCTGATCTTTGAAAGATTTAAAGAAATCTTGGTATGTCAAGTGGATCAGCTGGTTAAGGTGCCCTCGAAATGTCCTTGCCAAAGAGGAACCTAGATCCACCTCCCCCCCTCGATGTATATAATAGTAGTAGCCACGAGCGTCCGGAGCGGGCGCATCGCGGTCCTCATCCTCATGTGGAGCTCCAAGGGGTGAGTGAGGAGGTCGGGGTGTAAGAGGAGGTGAATCTATAGCAGTGCCCCCTCCACCACCAAAGCAGCACGAGCCACTACCTCGACGAGAGCATGAGCCACCACTACGGGAAGAGCACTGGCCACCCGAAGAGCGTTGGCCCGAGCCGGAACCGCTCGGTCATGTAGGCGACGGATAACTCGACGGTGCGGGCGTGGATCGCTGCGAATGCAAGGTGGAGGGAGCTGTGGGTGACGGGAAAGTCGAGGGTAAGGTGGAGGGAGGCCCATTGGGAGGCACACTCTGCACGATCGGAGTGCCGACGCCCGGTGTCGCAAGCGGTGAGAGATCATAGGCAGCCAACTGTGCTGGTGTGTACCGCCCTCGAAGACTCTGTTGCGAGGATAGACACTCTGCCTGGGCGCGGTATGCCCTCTCGAGGTCGGGGTCGTGTACTGCATCTCAGAACCATCGAAAGCCGAAGGTGGATTGTGACTGGTGGAAGGAAGACTGCGAGTAGTAAACATCACAAGCGTCCTCGTAAGAGAGGCCCTCGGGGAGAAAGTCCTCTATGGATCGATAGCCGGGCGTGGAAGAGGATGCCATATCGTACAATTTCACAAAAAAAGGGACCCTAATTAACATTGGATTCTAGTCAAAGTGAGATTCTTTATTGCATAGGATTCCTCCTTGCATAGGATTCCTCCCTGCATAGGATTCCTTTTATCTCCTATTTAAGAAATGGTTTATGTGCTTATTTTTTTTGAATCCATTCAGAGTGTGTGTGTATGTGCTTCTAATTAATCTATTGTGTGTGTGCGTTAGTGTGTGGAAAATAAATTAATATAGTGTGTGTGTGTTGGACCTTAATCTACCGTTGGGCTTCTCGGTGACCATTGGGGTCTCAATTAACTTCATCGCACACCCACATGGAGGTATGTTCTGGTATGTTAATGCTAATGGAGGTATATTTTGGTATACTAATGCATGCCCAAGCACACACTTATGCAAGCGTTAGTGTGTGCTTGTAATGCATGCACACACTAATGCTTGCATTAGTGTGTGAAAACACACCAATGCATGCACACACACCCTAATGCTTGCACACACTAATGCAAGCATTAGTGTGTGCAATTTTTTCACACACCAATGCTCACAATAGTGTGTGCTAGAGAGGTATGCACACACTAGCGCTTGCATTAGTGTGTGCTTGGGCACAAATTAGTGTGTGGAAACACACTAATGCTTGCATTAGTGTGTGTGTGTATAATGCATGCATTGTGCCTAAAATAGTGTGTGAAAACACACTAATTAGTGCACAAGCACACACTAATGCAAGCATTAGTGTGTGTGTTTGTATAATGCATGCATTGTGCACAAAATAGTGTGTGAAAACACACTAATTTGTGCACAAGCACACACTAATGAAAGCATTAGTGTGTGTATAATGCATGCACACACTAATGTTTGCATTAGTGTGTGCTTGGACACAAATTAGTGTGTAGAAACTAACTAATGCGTGTGTGTATAATGCATGCACACACTAATACGGGAATTAGTGTGTAATTTGTGCACAAAATAGTGTGTAAAAAATAACTAGTGCGGTATTAGTGTGTAATTTGTGCACAAAATAGTGTGTAAAAACTAACTAATGCATGCACACACTAATGCTTTCATTAGTGTGTGTGTATAATGCATGCACACACTAATGCTTGCATTAGTGTGTGCTTGTGCATGCATTAGTGTGTTTACACACTAATTCATGCACAAGTACACCCTAATGCAACCATTAGTGTGTGTATAATGCATGCACACACTAATGCAAGCATTAGTGTGTGATTGTGCACAAAATTTTGTGTGTGTGTGTGCGTGTGTGTACAATGTGTGTGCATGTTAGTGCATGTGTGTGTGTGTGTGCAATGTGTATGCATTGTGTGTGTGTGCATGTGTGTGTGCATGTGTGTGTGTGTGTGTGTGTGTGTGTGTGTGTGTGTGTTTGTGTGTGTGTGTAGAAGAACGAGAAGAAAGAGAGAGAGTTTGAGCACTTACATTCGTGACCTCAATCGCTTGGATATGGTGGGGATGGAGATGAAGAGAGTAATAGAGGTTGGAGATGGAGAGGGAGAAGGAGAGAGAGCTTGGAGATGGAAAGGGAAACAGGCCCGCGCATAAGAGGAGGTCGTTTTTGAATTTTTGGCATTAAATTTTGCAGGGGCACGCAGGTGTCTTCTTTATATAAAAAAATTTCTTGGGATTTTACCGCGAGTATTACCGCGCCTTTTACCGCTGGTATTACTGCCAGTATTACCACGAAAATCTGTGATGAGACTGCATGTGTTACGCCGACTGCGTGACCTCTTGTACCCACCTCCCCTCTATCTTTAATGAGTGTCAGTCATGTCAGTACCAACATTCTTGATTCTTGTTTTTCTTATTTAGTGTGTGGTGCTGTGTGCAAGAGGATTGGGATGACATGGGTCCGCCGGTTCGCACGGAACAAACTCGATGGTTGAGTGAGCGATTACCATGCCCATGTACGCGATGTAAGCATGCAATCGCACGTCTTCGGCGTATATGCTTGGCTCACGTGGATGATTATGGGCTATGGGACGATCCGAGAAAACGCGCTCGAATGGAAACTAGCGATCCGAGGGTTAAGTTTTGGCATCCATTGATGTCGCTCCCCATTGGAGTGTGATCGGGGGCGAAGGCGAGAGGAGGGCGGAAGATAGATTGTGCCAGGAAGCAGTCATGGAAGGGGGTTCACACCCGCCGTCCGATGTGGGTGGGTCCACACGAGCGC
This sequence comes from Adiantum capillus-veneris, assembly GCF_014529385.1. NCBI lineage: Eukaryota > Viridiplantae > Streptophyta > Polypodiopsida > Polypodiales > Pteridaceae > Adiantum > Adiantum capillus-veneris. Next base: position 47,742,000 of record NC_140944.1, on the reverse strand, counting down.
ATGCGCATCCTACATCCACCACATATGGGGATCTCCCCACCACCCCGCCCCACATGGAGGTGGAGGAAGATCATTTGCACAATATGGTTGGGGATCTTCTTGCATGTGAGGCGGCGAATGAGTGTGAGCCTGAGTGTGCATGTGAAGAAGCCGCCCAAAAAACCAAAGATTCATTGCTAGAGGCAGCACACACCGCTCTTTATGAGGGATGCTCCTACTCCATATTACGAGCGTCTCTTGAGATCTTGAATATTCAAGCAATGTTTGGATGGAGCAATGCAGGGGTCGATGCACTATTGAGGTACGTTTAAGTGTAATAAGTGTTAGTTGTGAGTTTTTTTCATGGTTATATGCAATAACGAGTGTTCTTTAATTATGTCATAGGCTATTAGGCAAGATGATGCCTTAAGGCAATCATCTTCCAGAAAATCGAAGGAAGGCACAACAGGTGGTTGACAGGACTTGGGATGGACTATGATCGCATACATGCATGTGTCAATGATTGCGTGCTATTCCGCAATGAACATGCAGGGCTTGATGCTTGCCCCGAGTGTGGAGAATCAAGGTACAAAGAGGGAATGCAAGGAACCACAATACCTCGCAAGGTTCTTCGTCATTTCCCCCTCATTGCGTGCATCAAGCACATGTTCAGCACCAAAGGAACAAGCGAGCTTCTTACATGGCATATGACAAATCGCTCCACCAATGGGGTTATGAGAGTGCCGGCTAACTCTCCGGGATGGCAACACATTGAGCAGACATGGCCGGATTTTAGAGAAGAGCCTCGTCACTTGAGGCTTGGTCTAGCTAGTGATGAGGTAAACCCATTTGGGCATCGGTCTACCTCATGGAGTACTTGGCTAGTGGTTGTTGTGAACTACAACATTCCACCATGGGAGTCAACCAAGAAGGGGAAAATTTTGGTCTCTCTTCTAGTACCAGGAAAACACAAGGTGAAGAACATGGATGTATATTTAGAACCTTTGATTGAAGACCTTCAAGAGCTATGGAACGGCATAGATGTTTTTGATGTATCAAAACCACTTCGTGATTGGCGCACAATGATCAAGTGCATTCTCATGTGGACCATGCATGATTACCCTGGGCTTGGAGAGATTTCTGGTAAGCTTATATATACTTCGTGATTCCCTTTAATGTCTTTGCATTGGTCACTTATATGCGGTTATGTCTTTTGTTTTTGTAGGACTATCGATATCTCGACATAGGGCATGCCCAACTTGTGGAACCTCACTCGTGACAGAGAGACCCGCTCTACTTGGTAAGGTGATCCACCCCAATACCCATCGCTTCGTGCCGCCCACACATCCATCTTATGCTCCACCGTGCAATGGGATGGAGCCACTCCATTGGACCATGGCCAATTGGGCAAGACATTGGAACGAGCATCACAACACATTGGCTCCTCCCAATGATCCACCTAGGGGTATGCCTAGGTACTCTATTTTCTTATCACTACCCTATTGGGCTTTGATAGCGGGAAAAAGAGCAGTGCAATCGGGTGGCCTCTGTACTTGTGCACACTCCACAAACCACGCCTCATGCAAACAAGCAAAGAACAAAACAAAGGGGGCACTACCCTAAATTAAGAGGTTTAGGGACCTCACACATAGTGCACATAGGCAAGTGAGACTTCGGGCATTATGATGGCATCAAAACATATGGCAAAACACATAGAAACGAATCTAAGGGACCTTATGTAGCATATATATACACAAGACATCAGCTTAACAATACAACGGCATCTGATCATACATAGCAAGGATATAGAGAAGCAAGCCAAGGATGGCATAATCCCTTGTCAAAAACAATCAACCCGGCAAGTAGGTATGATCCTACTAGCAACACATCAATACCTTAGAGAATGATGGCGAGGATGGTGGCCATGGAGCACGAGAGAAGACTCCTTATTTAGGTTTTAGGGCTAGTAATGTAGCATACTAGAGGGAGAGAGAGAGAGAGGGAGAGAGAGTAGAGCTCCATCCATAGCTCCTCGTTGTGAGCAATGTCGTCATAGCTTCATTGCTTGGTGAAGTGGGTGAAGTGTTGGTTTTGAGTGAGAGAAGGCCTCCTTATATAGGTTTCTGAGAGGGTTTAGGATTAGGGATAAACATGCTTAAATTCGCTGATTGGGGTTACTTTTTGCTTACGGTGGTCAACAGATTGAGGTCACTTGATATATCACCATCAAGATATTCTCTAGAGTGATGTGAGAGGGGAGGATAAATGCTGATTTTTCTGATTGTTACACATGGGGATAAGGCCTTGACTAGCATTTAAGAGTAGGTAAGGTGGCTGTTGAAACTGGAGGTTCTGCACATGTCAGGGGGGGACCTGCTGGGTCCTCCTAAATATCAAATTCTCAAAAAATCCTCAACCATGGCTGCTTTTGACATGTGTTCTTTGAAAAAATCAGCATGTCTCTTTTCAACTCAAAAGTCTTTATCCCTGTTGACTCACCTTTACCATAAGATTTTCCCCTTTTCTCCTCCTGTAACTGCATTGTTGATGCCCAATCACTGCTTCTAGTAACAGTGAACTGTTACCTACCAAATACTTATGGTGCAGTAAAATTTTTTTACCATGGGTAAAAAAGGTTACTGTAGGTAAAAAGTGATTTGTATTTACCATGTCGGTGAAAAATATTTACTGTAGGTAAACAATATTTACTGTCGGTAAAAAAGTGAAAACGGAGTATGCTGTGCTGTGAGTCCACACGAACATCCTCGTGTAAATTTCACTAGAAATTCACACCTAGAATGGGCTATTCTGTAAGATATAGGTTGTAGGCATGCATAAGAGCTCGTTCCCACGTATCTTCTGTCCATGGCACTTTTTACTCTTTGGTGCTTGTGAAGTACATTTTTCTTCTCTTTCAAGATCCCTTGGACTAGAGTATCCTTATCTCCCCAACAACTGACTGTGCCTTTATTGCATCTTCAGAAGGGGTCCTAAAAACCATGCATTATATAGCCCTCCCCCTTAAGCTAGAGGTATTTGATGCCTCTAGCTGTAGGTTGTGCTACAATAGGGTTCTCTTGAATACTTACCCACCTGGTACCAATTGAATTTTCCATGTGACTGCTTTCTTGGCTGATGCACCCTGTTTAGTCCTTTCTGATGAATAATTGTATCCATCCATGACTAACAACTGGTCTCCTAGACCCTTGAAAGCCATACCCCATCCATTGTCAATATCCGCTTTCACTGGTAGCATTCTCGTTTTTTCTTTTTTTCTTCTCTTTTTTTTCCTTTTTTTTTTTTTTTTGCCCAACCCCTCGTTAAGCATTCATGCTCAACCATAGTATTATTTAGGTAAAAGATGACTGTATAGAGAGAATTATATAACATAGAGCTATAGACTGTATAAGAAAAATGATAGTATAGTGGCTATATAGATAGGATAGAAATAGAGAAAAAAGCATCTGCTACTGCATCACCCTCCAGGGTCAAATGGAAAGCTCAAAGCTCCCCCACGCATGGTGTAGAAGCCACCTGGATCAAAATTAAAGCATTGCTCATTGACATCAACCTGTAAAACATGTATATCCAAGCCTTCCTTTGCACTTGTAGGCCAATAGACAGGCGACCCTTCTAGCTCTTTATAGCACGGAGCTTCGTCACCCTGCATCCATAATCCTTCGTGTCCACTATAAGCATACTTGCCATCACTTGAGAAACCTGAATCATAAGCAGCTATCCTACCATCTGCTACAAAACCCTCCATGGTATAGTCCACTTCAAAAAAACCTCGCCATTGACACAAAAATATATGTAAAGCAACCTCCAATAACACATGTATCCATAGCATCACATAACATAGCAAGACCCTACCATTTGCCTTCACTTGCTGCATAGCCAAGCAAACCTGATCACTTTTCAAACCTGTATCCAAACCCTCTGTAAACGTCTCCACAACCATCTCTTTATACTCAGAAACATGACCTACTAGAGCTTCAACCTGTGCAAATACCTCATCACCAACAAGGTTGACGGCACCTTCCTTTAATTGGATATGGTGTTGGGTTACCGTCACTCCTTTAATGTGCTCGTAATCAGTTATAAAGAGGCCAGCATGCTTCTTTAGTACCTGCAAATAGGGTTCTCTCTCTGCTTCTAGTAGGTCCTTAGCTAGCATCTCCTCTAAGCCTGTGGCTTCTTTCTTGTTTAGAGAGTCTTGACCACCTTCTCCTTCTGGGTTTCGCAGTATTATACCCATGGCTTCCAAAGAGCTAGCATCCTCCTCAGATGACTCATCCTCAGATGAAGAGCAGCTGCTTGTGCTCCATTCATCAATAGAAGTCTCCTTCTCTAGGTCTTGTTGTCTACCCTGCTTCATGTCATACACAATTTTTTATTGCTTGCCACCTACCTTATGATTTGGTCGCAACTCAAGCGACCTGTCTCCCAATCTTGCCTAGCTTTCATAGCCATAAGCCAAGGTCTTCCAAGGATTAGCGGATAGCCCTCCCCCTTAGTTGGGATCACATAAGCATCAATTGAGATTGCAACACCAAAAGCTGAAACCTTCACTCCATTAACCTTTTCCACACAAGCCACCCTTACATTATTTTCCATCTTAGCTTGTAAGGAAGTTTGCTCGTTTACTTCCAAACCCAACATGTGCATTAATTTCTCTGTCATAACACAAATCTCGGCTCCACCATCTACGTACACATTGGAGACTCGCTGACTCTTAATCTCTGCATCAATGACTGGCACGATATCCTTCATGCCTCTTGCACTAATAGACCCAAATGACTTTACCTTAGCCCTCCTGGTGTTGACCATCTTAGACCAGGTTCTATGCATCTTTGGGGAAAGGTGGAGGAGTTGCTGCCGTGAAATCTTTGGTCCTTGCTTACTCACATCTGCTACCAGGTCGTAAGATATGGATCCTACCCCAAGTGGAAAGTCTTCTACTCCTATGTGCCTCCTTGACCTACTCTTCCTTTTCTTGTCTCCTATCACTTGGGAGGAACCCTCATTTCCTTTATCCGGCTCTGAAGCTTCCATTTCATCAGTTCTTTGTCTCCTAACTCTCTTTATTAGCATGGCAACAGCTTCCTCCATTTTTTCTTTCCCTTTATCCTTACCATTGCCAAGACTTATGACAGAGACAGCCCTGTCCTCCCCTCCCGATGGTAGTGGAGGGATCTCTGCTGGTGCTTCTGGTGGTGGAGGAGGAGGTCTCAATATTTGGATTGGTGGAGCCACGTGTGCATTTTGTCCATTTAGTGGCCTAGCTCGAGGAGGAGTGACTTGCTGGCAAGGAGGCCGTCTTTGATTACCATTTCCTTGATAGCGTCGTGGATGGGGGCAATAATACATGTCGTGACCTACCTCTCCAGAGTTGTAGCAAATGTACTCACGTGCTTGCCTTTGTCCTTCTTGTCTATTTCGTTCATTTCCTGGCTGGGGAGCCCTTACACCTTGAACCAGATTGATGGACAGGCTCTCTAGTTGATTGGTGATTTGTTGAAGTAATTCTTGTTGAGAGGACTCTTGGTCTGTTGCTCCTGTCCCTGCTACTACCCTTGCCGTAGGTTGAGCTAGCGGTGGAGGCTCCATTCCCCCTTGTAGTTGAGCTTGGAATTTTAACTTCCTATCCTTCTCCCTTGCATAAGTCATAGCTTTATCAAAGGTATCTGGGAATTTACCTTTTACCTTTTCTCGAAGGATGGGGTAAAGCCCTACCAGGAAACAATCCTTCTTTAGGCATTTTGGCGCCCTTTCTCCTTCACCTAGTGATGCACACCATTTCTTCCACAGGTTGGAAAACTTTCCTTCATAGCTTCTATAGTCATTGGGTGATGTTTGGCGTAGCTCTAAGAGCTGTCTCCATATCTCCTCTGGAGGCTCATGGCGGCGAAATTCTTCGATGAAGGCCATCTTTAAGGACTCCCAGTCTCTTCTTTCTTCAGGTGCCAAAGTTTGATACCATAATTTTGCACCTTCCCTCAAGACCAAAGGAAAGGCCCTTAACTTAGTAGCTTCGTCATCCCTTCCCGATACCAGAAAGACCATTTCCAAATTATCCAAAAATTCTGGAGCAACCTCGCCAGGCTTACCATAAAAATTAGGGAAGGCCATAAGTGAGAGAGTAAACAATTACACAAACAGCTCCAATTTATTTTAAAATAGAGTATGGTAATTACAATTTGGAGCTTTAGCACAACTTAGCTCAAAATAGGATGAAGATCGACACATCAAAGGAATGGTAATAGTCTAGTAAGGGTAGAATGACAGGATGAGGAGAGCGCAAGATTTCCCCAAGTCTCTCGGCTCCAAACAACAGGGATATTCTTTGCTGATAAAATATTTTTCTATCAATACAAATATTCACACGGATATGATGCACAAAATGGAAAGGAAACATGCGGAGATCATCATTCTCATTATTGGCATCCATACTTACACACAAGAGCCTAGCTTAGTTGCACCACCTTGGGACCAATGAGCCTGATCAGCCACAGAAGTTCAACACCTCGGATCACTTCGACTCTTCCTGATGCATCTGTGAAGACGTAAGGCGTGATGGCAACACTTTGTACAATGTTGAGCCTTTTAGCAAGCAACAATTGGATGTTATTACCATAATCAGCATGACGAATGAAAGTGACACCATTAATGTGCAGCACATCATCAACTAAGATAGTTTCCTTAGATTGAGATAACTTCTTGAAAATTAGCAGCAAAGGTAGGGCAGGGAGGCTTTTCACCCGGTCTCCAAAGCACTTTGGACAATATCCAAAGTGATCTTCACGCGGACAGGAGGTTGGCTTGGGATTGGTGGTGTCTGGATTCACAAAGTGCACTGGGAGCACTCGCAGAGGGGCGGCAATCTTGTAGGCAAGCCTTCGCCTCTTTGCTTCAGGAGGATTTAGGGGTGAGAGTCGTGGTTGCAAGTTGGAGGTTGAATTTGGTTGCTCACTAGCCTTTTTCTTGCCTGTAGTGGTCATGTAATTCCTTATTAATGAGATTAAGCCAAATGTTACCTTACGCTTGAGCACGCGCTGCGGCCTTGGGCCACTTAGGTGTAGAGGTGATCTTCCTCCTCTTAGTCGCCTCCTCAGGAAAGAGAGGTCTGGTGATGTTTTTTGTTCCCTTAATGTGTGTCACAGTACCTTCGTGTATGTTGATGTAGAATATTTCAAGCTCATGTGCGTTGGAGGTTTCTAGAGCACTCATAGGTTGAGAGGAGAGGTATATCAAGCTCTTCTTCTCACTCTCCTTCGTTGGCGACGATCACAAACAAGGCATGTAGAAGAACTTACTTCTTGAATTTCAATGACACTGCAACCTGGTAGCAAGACCTTTATGAAATCTTTTAAGGCCTCTAAAGCCTCCTCCTCTTCTGTTCTCCAATTTGCAAACTCCTCACGCCATTCGTCCATGTTGTAGATTGCACATCTTCATTGCTTGTGGACTGAAGGTCTGTGTAGCCCTCTTCAGTGGGGGCACTAAAATGATAGCGGAAAAAAGAGCAGTGCAATCGGGTGGCCTCTGTACTCGTGCACACTCCACAAACCACGCCTCATGCAAACAAGCAAAGAACAAAACAAAGGGGGCACCACCCTAAATTAAGAGGTTTAGGGACCTCACACATAGTGCACATAGGCAAGTGAGACTTCTGGCATTATGATGGCATCAAAACATATGGCAAAACACATAGAAACGAATCTTAGGGACCTTATGTAGCATATATATACACAAGACATCAGCTTAACAATACAATGGCATCTGATCATACATAACAAGGATATAGAGAAGCAAGCCAAGGATGGCATAATCCCTTGTCAAAAACAATCAACCCAGCAAGTAGGTATGATCCTACTAGCAACACATCAATACCTTAGAGAATGATGGTGAGGATGGTGGCCATGGAGCACGAGAGAACACTCCTTATTTAGGTTTTAGGGCTAGTAATGTAGCATACTAGAGGGAGAGAGAGAGAGGGAGAGAGAGTAGAGCTCCATCCATAGCTCCTCGTTGTGAGAAATGTCATCATAGCTTCGTTGCTTGGTGAAGTGGGTGAAGTGTTGGTTTTGAGTGAGAGAAGACCTCCTTATATAGGTTTCTGAGAGGGTTTAGGATTAGGGATAAACATGCTTAAATCCGCTCATTGGGGTTACTTTTTGCTTAGGGTGGTCAACAGATTGAGGTGACCTGATATGTCACCATCAAGATATTCTCTAGAGTGATGTGAGAGGGGAGGATAAATGCTGATTTTTTTGATTGTGACACATGGGGATAAGGACTTGACTAGCATTTAAGAGCAGGTAAGGTGGCTGTTGAAACTGGATGTTCTGCACATGTCAGGGGGGGACCTGCTGGGTCCTCCTAAATATCAAATTCTCAAAAAATCCTCAACCATGGCTTCTTTTGACATGTGTTCTTTGAAAAAATCAGCATGTCTCTTTTCAACTCAAAAGTCTTTATCCCTGTTGACTCACCTTTACCATAAGATTTTCCCCTTTTCTCCTCCTGTAACTGCATTGTTGATGCCCAATCACTGCTTTTAGTAACAGTGAATTGTTACCTACCAAATACTTATGGTGCAGTAAAAAATATTTACCATGGGTAAAAAAAGTTACTGTAGGTAAAAAGTGATTTGTATTTACCATGTCGGTGAAAAATATTTACTGTAGGCAAAAAATATTTACTGTGGTAAAAAATATTTACTGTCGGTAAAAAAGTGAAAACGGAGTATGCTGTGCTGTGAGTCCACATGAACATCCTCGTGTAAATTTCACTAGAAATTCACACCTAGAATGGGCTATTCTATAAGATATAGGTTGTAGGCATGCATAAGAGCTCGTTCCCACGTATCTTCTGTCCATGGCACTTTTTACTCTTTGGTGCTTGTGAAGTAGATTTTTCTTCTCTTTCAAGATCCCTTGGACTAGAGTATCCTCATCTCCCCAACAACTGACTGTGCCTTTATTGCATCTTCAAAAGGGGTCCTAAAAACCATGCATCAGGCTTCATTAAAAATCCAACACCTATTGGATCCAATGCATGTGTTCAAAAATGTTGGGCAAGCTATATGGGATTACATAGTAGGCAAGAAAGATTCATTGGGGGCTAGAGAGGACATGAGGGCCATAAGGAGGCTCCCTCCTTCGGCCACACCTCGCATGGGGCCTCGGGGGAAGATGTTTCTTCCAAAGGCACCTTGGATTCTATCAAGGGTGGATCAAGAGCGGATGAAACAAGTCATTGCATCAATCCGTACTCTAACAGGCTATATGCGTTCGCTCAAGGGTGCCTTCACTAAAACTAAGAAAGGAGGATCCACACAACTGTATGGGCTCAAATCCCATGATTGGCACAAGATTCTTCAGGTAATGTGTGTGTGTGTGTGTGTGTGTGTTTGTGTGTGTGTGTGTGTATGTGTGTGTATATGTGAGTGTGTGTGTATGTGATTTAGGATTCTGGATACTAAAAAGTCTTTTTGTTTGTGCAATAGTTTGTGCTTCCAATTAGCATTAGTGGATTTGCGGACATGAAGGTAAGGACTGCAATATTCAAGGTGGGAGAAGTTGTCAGGTATAGAATATTTGATCCTCCCTCATAAACTTTACTATGAAGATTATGAAGGTTTTTTTGGTTATAGGTTTGTGAGTTCCAAAGAAATCGAAGTTTCAGCCATTCCAGCAGCTCGACTTCTAGCGATTGAAGCAACTTGTGCTATTGAGGATGCATTCCCACGTTCTATCCTTGTTAGCCAAGTTCACCTATTGCTCCATCTTGTTGAGGAGATATCCATTTGTGGTGTGGTTCACTCCAGGTGGATGTTCTTTCTTGAGAGGTTCCTAAAGACCTTGAAAGACTTTGTAAGGCTACGATCACAACCAGAGGTATTTATCGATCTTAAGCCTTTAATCTTATTAGGATTGGATTGTATTCACAACGCTTTTTATTGGTTACTTTAATCACTAATGGTTTCATGTACATGTGTTCAGGCAAGCATGGCAGAGGGTTGGATTGTACAAGAGGCTTTTGTGTATGTCTCTCAATATATTTTCACAATAGACCCATCATTACCTCGTTTAAAGACGGAGGAAGAGGATCCAAAAAAACACGCAAACATTCCAAGTGGGAAAGGTTCTCTCTTGATTTTGGATAGGGAATTTCAAGCCATAGTCAAAAACCATTGTCTACTCAATGCTCCCATCATGGGACGAAAATGGGTGGATATGTATGTGGAGGTGCTTACAACGAGAGAAAGGGAGAGGGAAGCATGGAAGAGGTCGCATGGCGGTAGGCGAGCACCTCCCTTTCCTAAAGAGCTTGCCAAATACCCTGATCTAATTCCAGTTGGGTGGATACACAATGCCATGACCAAGGCCATGGCACAAGGAGGAAAAATAAGCCCTAAAGAATGGGAGTACGCACGAGGATGTCTACCAAGGGTAATATACTCAATGTGTTTAGTGTGCGTGTGAAAGTGTGTGTGTGTGTGTGTGTGTATGTGTGTCACCTCTCTCTCTCTCTCATCTATCTTGATTGGTTTTTGCAGGACTTCACATTCAACTCTATGTGGTCCGAAGGACGTCATTTTTGAACCCGCAAGATAGATGAGCGTCGAACCACTCACGATAGTGGAGTTATGGGCAACTTTGATACGACAACACAAGAGGTGAGGGAATGTGGAACAATAGAGAGGATAATCAAAGTGGATTTCAGAACATTTCACAAATATCTCTTTGACTGTCGATGGTTTGCGGGTGAGGTTAAGAGACATGAGAATGCACTCTATATGGTAGACTCCGGGCAATCTCATCCCCGGAGGACCGACAACTTGGTGCAACCTAGTAGTTGTGAGCAAGTAAAGTCCATGTGCAACTCGCTAAAACATTATATGATACATACAAAACTACATTCATGTGGTTGTTTGCTCTATGACGTATAGGTGTTTTATGTGCCTTGTATGTATCGAAGACGACTATGGTATGTTATTCTAGTCACAGCACGGAGTAGATCTATCTTTACAGATATGAACATAGAGACTTGGGCAGATCCCACCATACCATCTCGAGAAGACCTCAATGACGATGATGCAGTTGAGGTCGAGGAGAACCAACCATTCCCAGTAACCAACCATAGTGAGGAGGAGGACGAGGACGGAGAGGATGATGATGATTCAATAGGAGAGGCTGTAGAGGATGAATCAATAGATTTATTTGTTGATTTAGCTACCATGGGGTTGGACATGGATGTAAGCACTTGTAGAGATCTCTTGGAGGATGAAAATTAATAAATATCTTTTGGATTTTGACTTCTTTCTCTACTTATGCTGTACAAAAGGGCTATTTTTTTATGAACGCAAGACAATACAATTTTGATCATCGTTCGCTTGCCATTTCCATATGAATGCATAGTTGACATAAGATTTTGAGGAGGAAACAAAATATTTTTGTTTATAGAATCTCATGGAGTACAAATGAGTAGAGTAGGAGAATCGTACCAACAGATGAGGCAAGCAAAGAGAAGAGAGGTACTAAAAATCCCAATGAGAATGGGATTTCTTACACTCCATGCAAAAAGGGGGTACCAATTTCTGAAAAGTAACAAAATAGAATAGGATTTATAGAAAGGGAAAAGTGGGAGAGGAATGGGCCACGTGGATTCTCTTTTCCTGTTGCGGTAATCTGGGCGGTTATTATTGCGGTAATAATGCAGTTATTATTGCAGTAATAAATGCGGTAATGCTCGTAGAAAATTCGGAAAACGCGCCGACGGGTCTGCACCATACAATCTCTCTCTTTCTTGAAGCTCTCTCTCTCCTCTTATGCGGTAATGTTGTGCGATAACAGCAACATTCTCCCATAGTGAGAAGAGATGTTGATGGCAATCGTAGTAGTCATGAACAACACGAACATGGAAATCACTATAGAAATGATCAACATGAGAGAAAATATGAAAGACGTACATACCCTCACTTGCACACACAATACTGTGGCCCTAATTACGAAGTGATATTGAGATGCAAAAGTATTTTATCCATCTTTCTTATTCATCTAACTAAATGGTTAACTAGTTGAGGTTTTATATCATTGATAACTAAGTCCCATTACTCACACAATCCTATGTATAGTAGCATTAAGAGGGAGAACATCATGTCATAGTGCGTGGACGATTCTTCACCGAGCTTTTATGACAAAAGAAGCTCTGGAGAATAATGGCAAAAACGTAAGGGATGAGTTCTAATTTGAGAATTGAGAAGTTATCACTCAACATTGCACAAAATTACACAACAAAATTGAACTCACCATTGCTCCTTAAAATTTCAAAGGTTTCAAGGTATGTCACCCTAGAAAATTTAAAAGGTCTATTTTATGCTTCTCCCTTTATAACCTACTCTCTCTCTCTCTCCAACCAATTAGAGTGTCTACCTTGTTGTTTATGCATCGTCATACTGGGCTTCACGTTCACAAAACCCTCGGAATGTGCAAGCACCCTACGATTTGTAAAAGTAACTTATTACTTTATTAAGTGTAAACTTCTTTCCACCTACCTCTATTCCCTAATTCCGGGGAGGTTCCAATAGAAGGTCTTAGACCCAAAGGTAAGTCATAAGCATCAACATCTAAGGAGCTTCTTGAGGTAACGGCGGAAGTGATTGAGAAGTTAAATGAATCTTTAAGTAGCCTGTCAATTCACCTTGCACAAGCTATAGGTCCAAAGGGACACGCAAAGAAGTCTGAAGAGCGAGATCCACGACCTAGGAGAGTCTTGCAATGTTGGAATTGCGGTGAGTCTGGACATGGGATGTATAATTGTCCTTGGCCCCGTGGGGAGCCAGGAAGACCTAACTTGAATTACCCAGTGATGAATGCAGGTAAAGGAACTAGCCACGACTTCTACAAAGGCCAAATGGAGCAAGATCACATCCACAAGGAGTTCCACCTTTGCGAGACCCAAATGTGCATGTGGTAGAGGTGACAAATTCAAGAGAGGTTGACATGGAAGCAAATGGCATTAAGCGTGGCCGAGGAAAAGGTAAGGAGAAAGAAGGGGTTACATCACAAAGTGACCATGGACGAGAAAAGAAGGCAAAGGAGACCAAGGAAGCTAAGAGGACTCGATGTCGTATCAACCTCTGAGGCTTCCCTCTTGGACATGGTATGGCTCCATACAACCTATTGGAAGACATGAGAGGTAAGGGTCCTGATATCTCATGGCCTCAGTTTCTTGCATTATGCCCACAATTTAGGAGGGATTTAACGAAGAATGTTAGCACTAGGAGAAAGATAAAAGAGAGTGTTCCTGTTGTAAAAATTGCACATGCGGAAATGAATGAGGATATGACACCTGTGCTAGATTGTTACATCAAAGGAAGATTGGTTAGGGAAGGTCTAGTGGATGGGAGTGCACAAATTTGCATCATGACAGAGGGACTCATGCAAAGACTAGGCATGCACATCCACGAGACACTTGAAATCAAAGTGAAGATGGCAAACAATAGCAAAGCTAGGTGTGTAGGCATTTGTAAAAATGTTTTTGTAGAGGCCTTTGGCATTAAGAAGGAGGTGGATTTTTATGTTATGTCGACCAAGGGAAATGGTTACCCATTTACCCTAAGAAGACCATGGATAATAAAAATGCGAGCTTTGCAGGATTGGGAGAGTGGAAAATTAATTTGTAGGAATGGCAATCATAAGAAGGTTGTCTTTAACATGAAGGAGCAACGCCAAGAGGAGATCCATGAAGAATCATCTCAAAGTTAGACGGAGGAAGGCTGGACCGATAGCACTTCAGAAGGAGAAAGTAGCGACAGCATTACTGAAGAGGAGTCTTCAATCGAAGTCATGGGGGTAAGGTTTAAGCCAACCAACCAAGAGACCTCTTGCCCAGGTTTGGAAGAGGCAAAATGTGCAAGATGAAGGAATGTTGTCTACAACAAAGGACGAAAGAGAGGAGTTCAAATGTGTGATAAGGAAATTTCCTAGGAAATTTTTCTAAAGACTACACCAATGTGCGTGGAGTAGATGCTGTTCAACACAAAATTGAGTTGAAGCCTGAGGCCACACCTAAAGCTCAAAAGCTACGAAGGCTAGGAGTTATAAAGGAGCAGGATCTACTCAAGGAGGTAAGAAAGCTTCTAGCAGTAGGTTTCATTTATCCAGTGGAGAATTCAAAGTGGGTCTCTCCCATTGTTGTCACTCCTAAGAAAAATGGCAAGTGGAGGGTGTGGATTACCGTCCACTCAATGAGGCAACAAAAAGAGATCACTTTCCCCTCCCATTTCAGGATGACATACTAAATGAGGTAGCTGGTAATGAGAATTACACTGTGTGTGATGGCTACTCAGGTTACTTTCAAATAGGTATCGCATTGGAAGATCAGTTGAAAACAACCTTCATCACTCCTTGGGGTTGTTATGCTTTTAGAGTCATTCCATTTGGTCTGAAAAATGCTCTTGCAACTTTCCAACGCTTCATGAACATGGTGTTCAAGCATTCTTTGGAAAGTCAATTAGGGTTTTTATTGATAATTTTTGCATTTATAGCTCAAAATCATTGCATCTACAAAGGGTAGAAGAAGGTTTAAAGAAGCTCTACGACATGGGAGGTCAAATCAACCCCGAAAAGTGTCACATAGGTGAGAATGAAGTGATCTTGCTTGGTCACAAGGTTTCCTATAAAGGCATTGAGGTGGATCCTTCAAAGGAAAAGGCTCTTATTGAGCTCCCATCACCCAAGAATCTCAAAGAAGTCATCTCATTCATTCAAAAGGTGAAGTATATGTCACGCTTTATTCACTTAGCTTCAGAGTTGCTTCATCCTTTGCAAAATTTGACACAACAAGTAGAATTTGCATGGTATGATGAGCTTGAAGAGTACTTTTGTAACATTAAAGTCAGTTTGTCAGAGCTATACTCATGCCTCCTTGTTGGGAGTACACATTCTTTGTTAGCTCTAGTGATGAAAAGGAAATGATTGGTGCAGTTTTATTACAACAAGATCCCCACAGTACCAGGATGCGACCCATCTACTTTACTAGTAGGGTTAGGAATGCCTTGGAGAGAGGCTACATAGAAGCAAAACTCATGATGCTTTCTCTCATGTTTGCGGTGAGAAAGTTTAGATCTTACCTGCTACCAAAACCTTTTGTAATTCTCACTGCAAAAAATTTGTTCCCTTGGGTGTCATCTCAAATGAATCTTAGTACTAGGATCTCGAAGTGGATTATGGAGTTGCAAGAGTTTCAATACTCTTTGAAAGTAGAAGATAGTGTGCGTGCACAATTGGCAGGATCCTTACTTATAGGGTACATGAGAAGGAGATTAAGGTGCCTGAAGTAAAGACCTTACCATTGCCAACACCTAAAAGTATTCCTAATGCTTTTACCTTGTTCTTTGATGGAGCTTTTGGAGGAGTCATAGAAAAAGCAGGGGGAGGGCTAGTATTGCTCAACCCAAGTGGAGAGGTGGTTATGAAAGAGAAGGTCAATCTACCAGGTTCAACTAGCAACAATGAAGCAGAATACGAGACACTACTTCATGGTATAAAAATGTGCATTGGCCAAGGTATACGACGTCTCATGGTAAAGGGAGATGCACTTCTCATTGTGAAGCAGATTTTTGGCATTTGGGCATGCAAAAATGAAAACCTAAGGACAAAAGTTCATGCCATTTGTAGGTTGTTTAATCAATTTGAAGAAGTGCAACTATATCATATCCCTATGAAACAAAATGAAGATGCAGATTTACTTGCACAAAAAGCAGTTGCATGTGTTGAGAGTGAAGTGCAGGTCATCATGGCAGTAACAATGTTAAAGCAACCAAGGTACCAGGGGATGGATTCATTGGCTCCCATTGTGAGCTACATTTTAGAGGGCGAGTTTCCAGAGGGCTTCACAAAGGCTCAAAAGCGAAAGCTCATTCAGAAGGCGAGTTCATATTTGTTTTTGGAAGGTGCCCTTTACCAAAGGGAAAAAGATCAAGTTTGTAGGTGAATACCAACAACCAAGGAGATTCCAGCCATTCTTGAAGGTTTGCATGAGGAAACGTGTGGTGGTCATTTTGCACAGGAACTCACTGCAAAAAAGATTTTTCTTGCCGGATATGTTTGGACAAGCTTGCACATTGATGTTCAACATTGGTGTAAAAGCTGCCACAATTGTCAGATTAATGGAAACAAGTGTCTGTTACATGGTCCACGTCAGTTAGTCCTTGCAAATGGTCCGTTTGAAAAATGGGGCATTGATGCTATGGGTCCATTGCCCAAGACTAAAAATGGAAAATTGTATATCTTGGTGGCCATAGACTACATGACTAGGTGGAAATAGACTACATGACTAGGTGGGTAGAAGCTCAAAGTGTGGCAAGAGTGAATGAGAGGATAGTTAGCAAGTTTGTGTACACTCACATTTGATGCAGATTTGGCACACCTTTGGAGATTGTTTCTGATAATGGTCCAGGGTTTAGGAAGGGCTTGCTCACGGAAGTTTGTGATGAGCTTCACATTCTACATCGGCATAGCACACCCTACTACCCTCAGTCAAATGGTTTGGTAGAGAAGGCTAATGGTATCATTGCAGGAATCATCCGAAGGATGGTAAAGAACAAGACAAAGCTATGGGATGACTTCTTGGATGGAGCATTGTGGGCCTATCGGACTACCTACAAGGAAGCGACAGAGTTCACACCCTTCCACCTTGTCTATGGTCAAGAAGCTTTGCAACCCATCGAGCTCAACATTCCAACAATGCGACTTCATGGAAAGGTGGCACAAGGAGAAGAAGCAGCATGGGAAGATTGACTTTTCACCCTCACAGAACTAGAATGGAAATGGGAGGCGGCTTATGAGTTCTATAAAAGAAAGGCTACGCAAATAAAGGACAAGCTCGACAAAAAGGTGAAAGACAAAGGGATCAAGGAAGGAGATTTGATGCTAAGGTACGATAATCGCCTTGACAATCGCTTTGATGTGAAGTTCAATACTAGATGGCAGGGACCATACATTGTCAAGAAGATCTTCAACTCTAGCTACTATCAACTCATGGATTTGGATGGCAAAGAGCACCCCAAGAAGGTGAATGGGTATCGATTGAAGCCTTACTTGAGTCGAGTTCTACCAAAGGATCTACAAGAGCATGGAACAACTACAATACCATGTAAGTCTCTGATCTCGGTACTACCAGATAAGGATTCAACTAAGCCACCAAATATCACGAAGGATCAAAAAACACTCTCATTAGAAGATATGCCTTTTGATGGTACATGAATGTACCATCATCTAGGGGAGGGCTAAACGATAGCCATTTTTTCGGCTCTCATAAAATAATTTTAAGAAGCCACTTCACCCCACAAAAACACCCTAGCACAATGACTAGGCTTCCTTTTTCATTATAAATAGTGAGCGTGTGTTTAGGTTTTTATCATATTTTTTAATATCAAATCATTGAGGGAGTCATTGGGCTAGGAGACCAAAAAACGAAATTTATAATATTACGGTCCTATTTACATGTAAATATTTTTTTATCAAATAAAGGACCTAAGTATAAAGGATTTTTTTCAAAAAAAAATATATTTATATAAATATATATTCCTAGGTGTGCGTTATCAGGCCTAAGTATGCTAGCTTCCATCACGTGTCATTCCGTATCCATATTTTACTATCATTCTATCACTTAAGCTCAACTCACACAAGCCTTGGAAAACCTTTATGTGACTTCATTGTAAAAATTCACTAATAACCTTATCAGCTCCGTCATATTTTTTTCCATCCCTCCCAGTTAAATATTCACAAGTAAATAAATTTCATCTTCAAATAAATTCCTTAAATCACTCAAAGTATAGAATAATTGAGAGTCCCTTCCCTCATGATTTTTCTCCTTTTATTTTATATATATTTTTCCACCATGCATCCCATGTGTCCATTTTTCATGACTAGCTAGCCAATCTTCTTACCCCACAAGTATATATTATATTTGATACTTATCCTATACCATACATGTGTGCAAGCTCCTTGGCAATATTAGGTCATGGTTGATGTATGGGGGGCTCACTTGGAAGACTACAAAGGAAAAAGAATCAAATAGTGGCCCACTTCAAGCTTTATTAGGTGCTGCAGGGACAGCTTCTTGCTCGATATTTGGCACCTTCTTATGATCCGAATTGGAGGATACTTCCAAAAGAAAAAACGTAGCTCCTCAGCTGAAGTATTTTCCATAAAATTTTCAGAAATTTTGAAGTCAAGGGCGATTTTACATGAAATTTATGGCCGACTTCAAAACTGCCACCTCATACACCCAAAACATCGATCTTCCTATTTCTCTCACCCTTCCACACACCTACTCACTCTTACACACTCCTCCCTCTCCTTGCCACTCCCAACCCTACAACTCCCATGTCCTAATTCACCCTCTTCACCATTGCCACTTCTCTCACACCTCCATAGCCTTCATCCTCCATTTCTACACCCTATGTGTCCCCCTTTCTCTCTACATATATGTCCATATTACCATACTCTCTTCAGCTTTGTAAAGAAATTCAAAAAATAAAAAAAAATCCAAGGTTAACCTCTCCAAATGAAGGCTTTTATCACGAATTATCCAAGGTTTCGATATAACATAGCTTCATCGACACGTGCAACTTCGCCATGCTCATCGCTTCTTCTTCCGGTGTTGTAAAGAGGTCAATGTCAACTTCTCCAAAGCTTCAACCTCTCTTTACAAGCTTATCCCTTCTCTAACTTTTCTCATCCTATATCTCATCATTTGGTGAATGATTTTGTAAATATTTTTTAGTGATAATTACTAACTACTAACGACTAACCTTATTGTAAAATACACCCTCTACTTGAGTAGGCACTCCCAAATTATTCACTCAATCCTCTCTCCTTTCATCCTCAATAATTCTCTTCCCTTGAGCCCACATCCATGTGACTCAAAGGATAAGAGAGACCCACCCTTATTTTTTTTTAAAAAAAATGCATAATCTTTGATTTCTTCAAATAAACTTGATTAGGTCTAATCCTAATCGGGGCTTCTAAAACCTATAAATAGAGCCCTTCTCTCCCTTGTAAATCATCACATGATCACACTACACCACACCATTCTCAACACATAACACACCACTCTTCAAGCCTAGTTGTGTAGAGTGAGTGCATTGTGAGTGCTCTATTCCATCACTACACATAGGTACATGGAGAAGCTTGAAGTTAGTTATGCCATCTAGAGGAGTGGAGTGATACCCTACTCTGCATCACACTTGTAGCCTACTCTTGTCCATAAATAAGATTCATAGTTTTGGGTGCAATTGTATGCTGCAACTACGACTCTTCTCTCCAAATTGACTTGATAAGTTGACTCATCAGGTGGTTGAAGGTACATTGTCCTTGAAGTCTGTTGTGCTATTTCATGCTTGATGGTTTGAGGGCTTGTTGAATTATTTGCCTAAAAAGTCAATTGTAAGAGGGTGCTCGGAGAGAGGGCTCCCGTGACCCTAAGACAATTTGTGTATTGGCAATAAGGTCAAGTTTTGTATTGTCTCTCTATTTCTCATCAAGCTTTGTGTGCATCTAGTCTTTAAGGCTAAGATTGAGTTGCAAGTTGATTTGTGCTCTTTACCTCTCTGTGGTGTGGTGAATATTTGTGTTTGGTGTGTGTGGCTATCTTGCATTCCCCTCTCTTTGTGAGTTTGAGTACAAGGAGATATCACGTGCGTCCTAGTTCGCATCTACAACTTGGTGGTGCCCCTTTTCTTGTTTGGTTTCTTGTTGTGGGTTGTTGTTGTCTCTGATTGTGCTTGCCCCAGCCCCATTTGAGAAGCACGGGAGCCTCGAAGGGTGTTTAGAGGCCGCTCTTCTTGTTGCCCGCCCCGGACCGCCTCAATGGCTAGATAGAATCTTGGTAGCTCCTCGTACTTCATAGTAGGGATCGCATACATTAGTAATCGTGAGTCTAGTATTGCCTCAATGTAGCTGAGGATCATCTCATTCTCTTGTCGCATCATCTTTTTCACAACCCTCACCAGATAAAAAAGACTTTTCACTTCATTCTATTGCCCTCGAAGGGTCATCTAAGCCTTGGGCCTCGACTAATGGATGCATTGTTCTCCAATAGAGTTGTGACGCTGTGATCCAACAGTCGTCTGGCTCTCTGAATATTCAAAAACATTTCGTAGGTTGCTAAATTTTAGAAACAAGTTTCGTGACAACCATGAGGACTCGAGTCTGCTTGCTAAATTTTTCAGCTACTGTCCAAATGCCATCATACCCACTCTAAGTCTTAGGAAGATCGAATCCATTGCTATACTCTCCCAAGGTTGGTGTGGAATACGTTGTCGGGGGATAATTGTGCGAAAGGTGAGCCGGGAAGGCATCTGGCCCCTGGCTGTGAGAGGTGTGGGAAAAAAAATGTAGCAGATGCAATTACCAACAACAATATTCAAAACAAGAAATTTTCCTAATTCCAGTTAATCGACAGAATCCATGATTAACCAATCCCTAATGGAGGATTAATGCTGCTTACAAGAAGAAATCCTCGCTTAATCCAAGTACTAAATAGGAAAATTGATAGAATTCTGCTTACTCTGCCTTCTGCTTCCCGATTCGAATGGTTAGTGACGGCTTAGAAGCTTGGGTTAGATAGGCAATGCTAGCGGTTTGAGATTAGGCTTGATGTGTAGAGCTTGGATCAATCTTTTGAGATTAAGAAGCTTAGGAATTCGATTAGGCTTAGTTTTGGCTTACGGCTTGGCATCCGAGTAGGATTAGAAAATTTGGCTTAAGAGTGAAATAGGTTAAGCTTCGGAGATTAGAGATGGATTTCGGAAGGCTTTGAGGGCTTAAGCTTGGAGATTAAGCGAGCTTAAGAGCTTGTAGACATTAATAGGAATTCCCGAGCTTAAAGATATAAGGAGCTTAAGAATATTAAGTGCTTAGGACTTAAGGATTACCGGGATAAAGAGCTTAAGAGCTCAAGGATTACTGAGTGGCTTCCACGCTTTTGCTTATGATGCCGAGAAGAATTCCCGATGATGAGGTGAAGGACTCGGAGCTTAATGATCTTGAGATTAGGAGGAGTTTAAGAATTGCCCGCTTATGAGGAGGATATTAGGTGCTTCGGGATTATCAAGAGCTTAAGAGATGGAGCTTAAGAGCCTTCCGATATTAACTTATCATGAGGAGAAAGAGAAGAGCTTAAGGGAAATATGAGAAGAAGATTCCCCTTGAATCACACGTTCCTCTTCTTTTTATGCATGTTCACTTTCTAAAATTAGAGGGGCACCCATTAGCGATATCGCTAATGGGTCCTCCCCCTTGTGATGTGGCAAGGCCGAAGAATGACTTGCACACTTCGCGGCGGCAATGGCTCCGTGTTTGATCGCGCCGGCGTTCTCGTCCTTTCTCGTTTCTGCGGCGAGGTCGCCCAAGCATTGTAGCGCGTGCTGAGTGCTTCTTCCTCTCTCCACTGTGCTGTTTGACGCCCCAGCCCGCCATGCCTTGCTTTTTCTTCCCTTTGTTCACACATGGCCTTAAAAAAAGGGAATGGACTATATTTTAATCCCTTGGGTGGCCATTGGTTTTTATTGGCTTATGGCCTTGGGCCGTGGGTGCCCCTTAGTTATGTGCCCTTGGGCGGCACAATTGAGTACCACATTTAGCATACATATTAACCAAGGCATCGGGAAAGTAAAAATTCTCTACACTCAATGCACTCCAAGTGATCACATTCCGAACACGAAGCTCTTCAAGCACTTTTTGTACTTTACAAGAAGTACACCACATTTGGCGTACAAGTACCGTTGTTGGCAATATACCCTGCTATCAATGCACTACATAAGATAACATTTTGGAAAAATTCTCCTTGAGCACTTACTCTTTGAATTACAAAATCCCGCCGGCTACAGCTCACTGACTGAGCGGACCGGAGTGGTACGGAACCGGTCCCTGGTGAATATTTACCGACCAATATCTTTGTAACCGGAACGCCGATCTGAAAAGACTGACGCGCTCCACAAAGTGAGAATTTCAGCCCTACATATTCATTTTGTTTTTGTCCCCTCAGCTGCACTTGCCCAATCTGGTACGGATCTACTATCCACTTGAACTTTAAACTGCCATAACTTCTTCATCATAGCTCCAATCGACGAGCCGTAAAGACAGGCCGGTAAAGCTTATCAAGCACTGCAGTTCTAGGACACAATACCCCATTCGTGTGTTGAGAGAAGGAGAGAACACAGAAGTAGAACCCCAAAGTGTGTAGAATACACACATGAGATGATGTATATATAGAGGGGACCTGGGTGCCATATATAGAGAAGCCATATATTGAGTAGCTTCACATATAAGCTCAACACCCCCGCTCAAATAAGGGTCCCTAACTGTGGATGAAAAAACCCTTGGGAGATCAAGGGAAAAACCCACAGCTCTATATACACCCACCGTTATATTATAAAAATCATTAAATATACAAATGTTTACGAGGAGCTACATCACTCCTTTTACAATGAATGTTTTATGAGGAGTTACATTACTCCTATCCTATCAAATACAATAATGAATACAAAGGTTCAATAAAGAGGTATAAAAGCTATCGATTAGCTTGTAATCAAAAGTGTCTCCGTGAATCTGCTGTGTAGCTTGTCATCAATATCGCATCACCAAACATGTCTTCATGTTGTCATCAATATGGCATCACCAAACATATCTTCATAAATCTTTTATTGTCACCAAGTTTGTCTTCATAAAATCAATTCTTTGATCAATCCTACATAGATCATAGACTCCAAAAAAAACATGTCATGAAAATTATTAGCATCGTTAATGAAATAATTACGTTCACAAATGCCATAAGAGATGGTTCGCGACGCCACTCTTTTGACGACATATATACACACGACAACATATGGTATATAAAGTATAAACGTAAAAGTACAAAATGTGTGATTACGTGATACAAATGATATGTGTATATACTACATAAAACAACATTTATCAATGAAGTGATCAATGAATACCATCAAAGTATTAACAAAATATCATCATTATATCAATAAAAATGAATAAATGACCATGGTATCAACGAAAAGCATCATGATATCACCGAGAATAATCATTGTATCAACGAAACAACATCATGGCATCACCGAGAATAACCATGGTATCAACGAAACATCATCATGGCACCACCGAGAATAACCATGGTATCAACGAAACAACATCATGGTATCACCGAGAATAACCATGGTATCAACAAAACATCATCATGGTATCAACAAAAATCACCATGGAATCAACGAAACAACATCATGGCATCACCGAGAATAACCATGGTATCAACGAAAGAACATCATGGCATCACCGAGAATAACCATGGTATCAACGAAACATCATCATGGCATCACCGAGAATAACCATGGTATCAATGAAATATCATCATGGCACCACCGAGAATAACCATGGTATCAACGAAACAACATCATGGTATCACCGAGAATAACCATGGTATCAACAAAACATCATCATGGTATCAATAAAAATCACCATGGAATCAACGAAATATCATCATGGAATCACCGAGAATAACCATGGTATCAACGAAATATCATCATGGCACCACCGAGAATAACCATGGTATCAATGACATATCATCATGGTATCAACGAAAATCACCATGACCAAAGTATTAACAAAACATTATCATGGTGCCATCAAAATCACAATGGTATCAATGAGAAATTATCAATAAAACGACGTAAACTATATCTCTAAAAGAATAAATATACGAGAATCAATGAACGAGTATATCATATAACAAAAGATCATGTACCAACAGTAGCTCGATAGAATTTGGACGATCATCAACGGCTCGACTGAATCGGAACAATGTGTAACTGGCTTCTGTAGCAAAGTTACGTCAGTAACAAATATATTATTGATGAAGAAAAATATAATTGAGAAGTTTTCAATTATGAGAAAAATCAAAAGCAAAAAGTAAAATTTTGATTTTCAAACAT
Source organism: Adiantum capillus-veneris (assembly GCF_014529385.1). Lineage (NCBI taxonomy): Eukaryota > Viridiplantae > Streptophyta > Polypodiopsida > Polypodiales > Pteridaceae > Adiantum > Adiantum capillus-veneris. The sequence goes on along the minus strand of NC_140944.1, from coordinate 47,718,005 downwards.
ATTTGCAGTCTGAGACGATAACCCAAAATTGGTGCAGAATTTAGAGAAACTTTCTTCTGCAAAGTTATAGACCACATCGATTCCAATCCCCATTGCGGGTAGTTTCTTCTGCAAAGTTGTAGAACACATCGATTCCGGTCTCTCACGCGGGTAGTTTCTGCAAAATCGTTTTCAATAAGCAGAAAAATAAAAAACAAGAAACGGAAATTTCCTTTTAGGTATGTACACAGGCCGCGAACGATAACTCAAAATCGGTGCAGAATTTGAAAACACTTTCTTCTGCAAAGTTGTAGACCATATCGATTCCGGTCTTTCTCGTGGGTAGTTTGCAATTCGCGAACGATAACTCAAAATCGGTGCAAAATTTGAAAACACTTTCTTCTGCAAAGTTGTAGACCACATCGATTTCGGTCTCCTACGTAGGTAGTTTCTGCAAAATTGTTTTTAATTAGCAGAAAAATCAAAAACAAAAAGCGGAAGTTGCTTTTCAGGTATGTACGCAGTCCGCGAACGATAACTCAAAATCGATGCAGAATTTGAAAAAACTTCCTTCTGCAAAGTTGTAGACCACATCGATTCCAGTCCCTTACGCGAGTAGTTTCTGCAAAATCGATTTTGATCAGGACAAAAATCGAAAACCAAAACGTACTGCTCTGATACCATGTTGAGAGAAGGAGAGAACACAGAAGTAGAACCCCAAAGTGTGTAGAATACACACATGAGATGATGTATATATAGAGGGGACCTAGGTGCCATATATAGAGAAGCCATATATTGAGTAGCTTCACATATAAGCTCAACATCGTGTTCACTTCAAGCATAACACTTTTTATCATCATTAAAGCATGTTTTTTTCCTTTCGGCCGCATTTGACATACATTCAGCATTGAACTCCACCTGCAACCAGCCCTTAATCATTGTTCATTAAACATATAAGCTTCAAACAAACTTACGGTGCATTTTTCTGGCATCTTTCTTTGCATGTGAGGGCAGCTACACGACATTCACCCCATCTAAACCTTCACAGCCTCCGGTCTGTGCCAATTGCACTTAATCAGCTTCATTAAAATCATCATCAGACATATCATATGATGCATACATAACATGATCCTCTGGAGGTGGATCTGAATGGGAATCTTCAAGAACAATCTGTCCTTCTTGCTTCTTGAACAGCTTGATTCTTTTTCCTGCTATAGGCACTTTAACCATAGTACCATCTAGTTCACACAATTGATATGTCGCATTATCAAAAATATGTTGCACCACATATGGTCCAAACTACCGTTTCACCATTTTCCACATAGCAGAGTATTGGTTCTCCAAGCTACTCTCATAGACAAGTACCCAGTCACCTTCCTTGATAGCATGTGGTCGTAGTCTATGCTTTCCATCAAATGTTGCCTTGTTCTTCAATCTTGCCTCCTTAAGCTTCTCTTTAGCCTGCTCAATATCCTCTTGACGCCTCTCAAGATGCCGAATAAGTAGAGCAAGCAAGTCTTAAGTAGACATACCTTCTTCCCATGGCATTATGACCCAAGTTGTAACTGCTTCCTCTGTAGGCATAATGGGTTTCTGACCATGCATCAATTCGAATGGCATAAATCCTGAAATTGAAGTGTGAGTAGTGCGATCAGCCCACAAAGCAAATGGCAAGAGTTTAGGCCAATCACCAATATGTCCTTCACATGCCTTTGCTAAAGCTTTAAGAATAGACCACTACAAGAGGCTATTCATATTAGCGACGCTCAAAAAAAAAAATCCCGGCATCGCTATAAGTGTCGCTATGAGCGTCCCAGATCTGAGTTTTTCGGCGCCCTCAAGCAAGGAGCAGGTAACGCTCTCCCTCTCTCTCTCTCGTTTGATTCTCCACACACACACACACACACACACACGAGGAGAGGAAGGAGAGCCAGGTATGCTCCTTCCCTCTCCTCATTCTCATGTTCCCTTCCCCTCTTTCTCTCTCCCTCTCTCTCTCTCTCACACACACACATAGTGTTTTTGAGAGAGAGAGAGAGAGAGAGAGAGAGAGAGAGAGAGAGAGTACAAACAAAAACAAAAACGCACACACACATACATAAACAAAGAATGCACACACACATTGAGAGAGAAAAAGAGAGAGAGAGCATGCATAAACAAAAAACGCACGCATTGAGAGAGGAAAAGAGAGAGAGAACATGCATAAACAAAAAATGCACACATTGAGAGAGGAAAAGAGAGAGAAAACATGCATATGATCCAAAAAAACGCACACACATTGAGAGAGAAAGAGAGAGAAACTAATTTAACTTCGTAGGAAACTAATTAAAATTAAAAGACCTAAAGATCTAGCCGACGAGGAGTTGAACTCAAGACCTATTATTCAAGAGGGAAATGGCATAATCAATCTATCATACTTGGCATGGGTGATAGAAAGATTATACCATTTATCTCTTTTTATTGGCACACACATCCACACACGCGCACACACACAAGAAGAAGAGAGTTATAACGTCGTAGGAAACTATCTTAAAAGACGTTAAAGATTAGGTTATATGTCGACTTACATTAAATTAGATTTAGGTTTATTTTTAACTAGATTTACGTTTATTTACGCTAGATTTAGATTTACGTTATATTAGATTAGATTTAGGTCTCCATAGACTGCGATGCCTGCATGAAGCGGGTGAAGAAAGCCCTCAATGGAATATAGGGTATTGCTGCCTTCACTCATGGTGGGCTCCGTCGATCCAAAAGTACTGGTGAAATGTCTTCAGAAGATAGGGAAGAAGGTGGATCTTCAGGGGGGCAAGAGTCACTACATCCCCGACACAATGACCATCTAGACAACCTCTAGTTAGTCAACAGCAACTTCAAAGTTAGTAACAAGAGTAAGAACGGTCTAAAGGGCCAATTGCTGTCGTCAGATGTGGATGGAGATGAGGCAGTGTCACCGCCGAAAGTTAACTCTCACCTCTTTAGTGATGAGAATGCCAACTCTTGCCGAGTTATGTGAAAAATTATGTCTTAAATCAGTTTTAAGGTTCTTATAATCCCTGTTAGTTTAGTTCTTTGTTTTTAATATAACATAATTTACGTTAGATTAAGATTTATGTTATATTAGATTAGACTTAGGTTTATTTAGGTTTACCCCCCCCCCCCCCCCCCCACACACACACACACACAAGAAGAAGAGAGTTTTAATGCCGTAGGAAACTATCCCAAAAGATGTTACAGATTAGATTAGATGTAGACTTACGTTAAATTAGATTTAGGTTTATTTTTAGTTAGATTTACTTTTATTTAGATTTACGCTTATTTACGTTAGATCGAGTCCACGCAAGAATTACTTACGGGTTAGGGTTTAGAGTTAGACGAACAGTGAAAAGATCTACTGTGAAAAGATGTTAAGATGTTGTGAAGTGCTACAGCTAGAGAAGAGGCAAAGGCGTTTTGTCCACTACATGCAGTATCATGTAGACGTGGGTGTGTAGATTTCTTGTACCCACAAATATAGGAATTGACCAATAAAGGCGAGATTATAACCCGGTGGTTCTGATCTCCGTGCACCTCTAGACCGAGGTGTGCGGGGATTGGACATGACTAGAGAATGTGAGGTAAAGAGAGAGAGAGAGAGAGAGAGAGAGAGAGAGAGAGAGAGAGACAGAGAGACAGAGAGAGAGAGAGAGATAAGAAGAAGAATGCCAATAGAATATTAAATTTGTTGTCCAGGTTATAAGTTTTTTATCCTCATTATGAGTAGCGACGAGGATGTGGGACCATCCAACCGAAACACCTATCTCTCAACGAGGGTCTTATGTCCTTGTAATCAATGCAAGCATGCTGTGCGACGGACAAGACGTGTTTCTTTGCAGCACGTTCTATTATAGATCGAGTTGTTGCCAATTATAACTCGTCGATCCATCTATTATAGATCGAGTTGTTGCCAATTATAACTCGTCGGACTCTGACGCTGGCCAACAAGCAGCAATCTTGCAACCCAATAGACGTGTTCGCAGGCGCTTTGGTCAAGCAGCATATGTGAGGCCACAAGATGTAGCCTCTGACAACTCGGGGGATGATCATGCAGAGCACATTCCCAACTAGGCAATGTTTGAGCCCGAGATTGATGAAATGATCAAGACGATCATGGATTCAGAAAGGCTTATCTATGATGATATGAAAAGTGAAGCCGATACGCCATTGTATAATGGAGCACGTATGTCTAGATTGAAAGCACTCCTGGTTCTTCTCAACATGCAGGCAAAGTTTGGATGGAGTGACACTAGCGTCACAGCGCTTTTCAGGTGATCTATTACAATTAGTTTACTTTAATAAAACTCTAAATGTATAATGATCTGATAGATTTTTACACGACTGTATCATATTTTTATGTTGTGTAGATTGCTGAAAGAGCACATACTACCAGCTGACAATGTGATGCCAGATTCCCGAGATGAAGCAAGAAAGATTTTGCGAAACTTGGGGATGGATTACAATTCTATCCATGCTTGTCCTAATGACTGCATTCTTTTCAGAGGGGAATACATAGACATGGAGAAGTGTCCGAAATGTGATTCCGAAAGATATCGAGTAGATCTCCACGGGACAAAAATTCCACAAAAGGTTTTGCGACATTTCCCTCTGCTTCCTCGCATCAAGCATTTCTTCGAATGTAAGTCCATGGCCGCCCTAGCATCATGGCATGAGGATAATAAATCTTTGGATGGTGTGCTACGAATTCCTGCAGATTGTGTAGCGTGGAAACATATAGATGGAACATGGTCGGATTTTGCCAGGGAAGCTCGAAATTTGCGCTTAGGCCTGGCTATGGATGGCGTAAATCCATTTGGTCAAAGATCAACATCTTACAGTGTATGGCCCATTGTCATCGTCAACTACAACATTCCCCCATGGTTGACTACGAAGAAGGGGCACCTATGGCTAAGCTTGATTGTGCCAGGGCAATATAAAGTGGGGAATATGGATGTGTATCTTCGTCCACTATTGGAAGAGCTACAACAATTGTGGATTGGCATAGAGGTGGTGGATATGATCCGACACACAGGACGACGGAATGCTTTGATCAGAGGCATTCTAATGTGGACCATGCATGACTATCCCGCGCTAACAGAATGCTCAGGTGATCTATTGACACTCCTCACTCAGACACTGTAAATCTTGTTTTTTCCCATAGTTGATCTATTATCATGTGTATACATGCAGGGCTTCAAACAAGCGGATACAGAGCATGTGTCACATGTGGACCTAGACTGAATGCACGTAGGGCACCCTCACGGAAGAATCAAATCTACGAAGGTCATCAAGCGTATCTTCCAGAGAATCATGTGTTACGCGATGGCTTTTTGGGAAGAGAGCCACCAAGGATGTCTGCACAAGCATGGTTAGAGCAGAAGGAGATGTGCGATGACGGATTGCCTCTAGGGATGAAGAGACTATCTCTATGGTACGAGTTTCCATACTGGCACCGACTCATGATCAATCACTTGCTCGATCCAATGCACATATTCAAGAATGTGGGTAATCTACTATGGGACCATCTGACCGGCAAGAAAGATACTTTGGGAGCCAGAGTTGACCTTAGAAATGTGGATCGTATGGAGCAATATTGGCCGCAAACAGCGTCTGATGGATCGATAAAACTCCCTAAAGCACCATGGATTTTCACAGGAGCCCAAGAACACAAAGTAAAAGAGACCATTCGATCTTTGTGGACCCCCACTGGCGTAATGCACTCGCTCCGAACGTGTTTTACTAAAGAAGGAAAGCTTACCGGTTTGAAGTCACACGATTGGCATAAAATGTGTCAGGTACGTTCATAGTGGACTTTAATATCATTGCATAAAATGTGGACTTTAATATCATTGCTACACATACTTTACAGTTTATATTACCAGTTGCCATTGAGGGATGTTTGTCTCTCGACATCCGTAACACAATCTACAAACTTGCAAAGCTGGTGCAATGGATCTCACAAAAGGAGATCAACGTAGACTCCATACCATTCGCCAACCTAAATGCTGCGGAGCTTGTGTGCATGTTTGAGAAACATTTTTCTACTACAATGCTAACCATTCAGGTGCATCTTCTTGTTCACATAGTTGATGAGGTGGAAATAGCTGGCACAGTTCATTCCAGATGGATGTTCTTCTTAGAGCGTTTCATTAAAACGCTTAAGGGATAGAGTTGGTATCAGAGTCCCTAGTGTACATTGGAGAGTGGCTAGACGGATTTGATAAATCCCGGGACACGCTATGGCGAACCATAGATGATGAGCGCATATCTGGGATTGTCATGTGCAATCTCGGTGTTGAGAAGAAGATGACGGAAGATCTAGAGGCTAAAATCAACCGATTTTGCATGCTTCACAATCCAGTGATGCAAAAGTGGATTTCACAATATGAGGATGCAAATCAAGAGCGACAAAGGGCACGAATCGGGTGGAGACGGGGAAGACGACCACCGATGCACTATCCAGCGGTTCTGGAGAGCCTACCAACCTTCATGAGCTTAAGATGGTTGCACAACCAATTGAAAAGCGCACAACAATGCGGTGACGAGGTGACTGAAGAAGAGTGGGAGTACTCTCGGGGTTGTGCGACCAAGGTAAGTTTGCAATGTACGACTAGCAAGTGACTTTATTTATAAACGTTTGAACGGCCACTCATAATCTTTGTTCATTGTAGTATAAGTCATACACAGCAGCATGGTGTAAAGGTCAACATTTTAGGGTGGAACGAATCGACAAAAAGCGTTTTACTCAAGATTGTGGAATCATGGCAAAATTTGAACAGTCTAGTCGACGATGTTCCTCTAATGCAGATCCTGTGGTGGCGGAACTCACTTACTTCGGCACGCTGCAAGAGATTTTGAGGATCGACTACAGAGGATTTTTTGTTGACTTGTTCGACGTGCAATGGTTCAAGATAACCATGGAGGGTCGCAACGCTACTGTGCGTAGAGGAGAGTCTGGTTTTCTTGAGGTGGATTCTACTAAGAAATGGACTCACCTAAGAGATACTTTCGTACTACCCGAGCATTGTGAACAAGTAAGTATGTAAATAGTTAACATCCCCCTTTTACAAGTTATGTGCTTGAAAGCTCTCATGTAAGTTATGTGGCTCTGGCAGGTAATATTTCATCCTACAAAGTCTACATCAAACTGGTGGTACGTTATAGAGGTAGCCCCTCGTAGTGCAAGGACGTATGAAGGCTACCATGTGCCAATCACAACGACATCAATGGAGGAGATCAGAGAAGATGCTCAATCAGAAGCCGTTGCGGTGGTGCTAGAGGAGCATCAAGATGCTACTATTCTATATGGGGTGCATACAGAGGAGCTACAAAATGAAACAGAGGATATGTGTTTAAACGGAGAGCTCTATATAGATATAGGAAGTTATGTTGAGTTATGCGAGGATGAGAGAGAGATCTCTTAAAGCCACAAATATAGTATTTGAACAATTTTTCTCCGTGTTGTAAAAGCTCTGGCTCTCTAAGTACCTTCCATGGTGTATAACGCTCTTTTCTACTCGCGCTCACATCTTTTGATTGAAAATTCTGAGTCTTCGACTTGCCTCTTCTATCACTCAATTCATTGCGTCATTGTATTTATATGCGTCATTACGTCATTGTATTTAATGGTCTTTGCGTCATTGTCTACTCTATTCATTCAATATTAAGTTTAAATATTCGTGTGTTTAATGCAGGTATGGATGATGAGGAGTTTCTTTCTTCTTTGTCACCGCAGCAGAGACAGTGGTACATGGAGCGTCATCGCTCTGGCGCATCATCGCGCGTTCCTACTCCATCCGCGTCTCCCTCTCTTTCGGAGCATTCGGTGCGCTCCGAAGCTTCGGCGTCGACGAGATGAGCTTCACACTCGTCTAGACACCTCTACCTACTCCGCCAGGAGCCACCCCACTCAACACTCCTCGCTTCGGGGCCCAGACGCCGGTGGAGACAGCTGACGTCCGTACCCCCATAGACACGCCGCTAGAGACCCCTGCCGGGACACCCAAGTTCACGCGTCACCGGCCAGAGGGCTTGTC